>NC_141685.1:169955896-170555896 GCF_964263255.1 Lissotriton vulgaris
AAGGGTACGATTGTGGGTTCTGATGTTGACAGAGCAGTTGCAACGTTGTTGTCATTCAGGAATGAGAGTGTTTCTCAATCGTTGTTTGAACCTGATTCGTCCGTTAAGGGAAAAGCGCGACAGTATCCCATGAGAGAGGTTCCGCCTGTAAGGAAAGAAGCAGTGGCCGCTGGTCCGGGTAATAATCCACCAGCTGTACCGGCTCATTTTCAGCGTGTTTGGGTGCATGTCCCTTGGAAACGTGCAGAAGTGTTAGCCATTAAGCAGTCTTTGCCTGATCCACGCAAAAACCCAGCAGGGTACTATAAAGAGCTGACTCAGACTGTGGGTTCGTGTATTATGAATTTGGCAGACATCGACATGTTGTTTGGCAATGTTGTCCCACAACCTATTTGGAGTAAGATTCGTCATACAGATCATGTGGTTGAATTGGGCGATACATGGGTTAACTTTAGAGATGCCGACAATAGGCAAGTAGGCGGCGCCAAGCCCGAAGATTTGATTACTGAGCTCCCTAGTAAGATCATCGATTACATGAAGACAATGATGCCTGCGTTGCGTGTAAATTGGGATAAGTTGTCTGCGTGTAAGCAGAAGAAAGATGAAACGGTGTCTGATTTCTTCACCAGGTTTGAAGAAACGTTTGTCGACCACAGTGGTCAAGATATGAGCACAGAAGGTGGTCAGCGACTGTTTGTCGATAAATTCGGGCACAATCTGTTACCAGAGTTGTGTAAGAAGTTGAAGGATTCAGAGAGTTCATGGGCAGTTTCCTCTTCAGCACAGATATTGGCTACTGCGCAATATTACGAAAATAGAGACAAGGATGAGAAAGATAGAGCAGAAAAGAAAACTAAGGAATTGAAAACGAAGGTCTTGTTACAGCAAGCCTACCCACCACGTGGCGTAGTGGTCAGAATAATGGTAGTCAGAATAACTATCAGAACAATTACCAGCAGCCTCAACAGTATTCGGGGAACTCGGAAAGGAAAGAGTTTCCCCAACAACGTTTACCATATGGGCCCAATCAGTGCGCGTATTGCAAAGAAGAGGGTCATTATAAGAATAACTGTCCCGTTTTATTACAACGCATGAATGGTGTTTCTAGTACTAGAGGTAGGGGTGTTCAGCAAACACCCAGAGGTAGAGGGCGTGGAAACGTCCCTCAGAATGCACGCTCCCTTCCGCCTCAGGATTCTATGAATAAGTTTGATCAGCAGAATAACCCATCTGGTAGGACAGCTCAGTACTATGCTGATGATTATTATGCAGAAGACGAGTGAACCGAAGGTAATAATTGCTAGGACAGCCATGGACAAAGAGAGGGAGTTGTTTCAGTTCCAGTAGATCAAAGTGGACCATACGTTGAGGTGATTACATCAGGTGTGTCAGAACCTTTTCTGTTGGATACTGGTGCTACAAAGAGTTCTATGATGCACTCCAAACTCCCTGGCGCACCTTTGTCTGGCGAAATGAATGTTTCTGTAGGTTTTTCTGGCGCCCCGGTTAGGAACCCGATTTCATGTCCTATGTCCCTGTCTGTTGGTCCTTGTGAATTGGAAGCACCCCTTATTCTGACAACAGGTTGTGGTGAAAATTTGTTGGGATTAGACCTGCTAAAAAGATTGTATGCGACTCTGTACTGCTCTCCCTCGGGAGTACAACTTACACTAGGTAAGAAAGTGGTTTCTCCGATGTATTTGTCGAAGGATAAAATTCCGGCAGAATTGCTGTCTCTACCTAATATTCTTTGGGGTACTGGTCCTAACGATGTGGGTCTCTTGGAAATACCACCATATGTTGTGACATTGAAAGCCAATGTTAGAATGCCTCGCATTCCCCAATACAAGATCTCCAGTGAAGGTGAGAAAGCGTTGTTAGCGATCATTTACGATTTGATTGAAAAAGATGTGATTGAAGAGACAAGAGGCAACGTTTGCAATAGTCCTGTTCTGCCTGTTTTGAAACAAACTGATCCCTCTCAGCCACCTGTGTATAGATTTGTGATTGACCTTAGAGAGGTGAATAAAATAGTAGTGCCACAATTCCCAGTTGTTCCTGACATTACTGCCCTGCTGACTATGATCCCAGCCTCTGCAACGTGGTTTTCGGTAATTGATTTGAAGAATGCTTTCTTCAGCATTCCTATTGCTGAGGAAAGCAGGGATATTGTTGGCTTCAGTTTAGGAGGACGAAGTTTCCGCTTTAAGCGCGCTCCCCAGGGCTACTGTGAAATTCCATCAATATATAGTCAAGCTCTAAAAACACAGCTTGATACGATTGTTTTACCTGAAGGCGCTACCCTCATTCAGTATGTCGACGACTTGCTTATCGCTGCAGACTCTGAGGAAATATGTAAAAAGGCCACGTTGTCATTGTTGCGTCATTTGTGTGATCTGCATCACAAGGTATCCCTGTCTAAATTACAATATTGTCGACAAGAAGTGACCTACTTAGGTCATCTCTTATCGAAGGAGGGAAGGAAACTGACCCCAGAAAGAATTCAGGCAATAGCAAAATTAAGTGTGCCAAAAACACAGAGAGAAGTGCGTGCTTTCTTGGGTATTACATCGTACTGTAGACAGTGGATTCCAAATTTCTCTTTACTGGCCAAACCATTGGTGGCATTAACATGTAAAGATATACCCAATCCCGTGCCTTGGTCCGAAGAGTGTCAGAAAAGTTTCTCTGAATTGCGCACAGCATTATGTTCGGCTCCTGTGTTGGGTACCCCCAACTACAGTAAGCCCTTTACGTTATATGTCCATGAGCAAGAGGGTTGTGCATTATCAGTATTGACACAGTTGTTTGGAGGCAAGCAGCGTCCATGTGCATATTTTTCGTCGACTTTGGATCCGGTAGCTAGGGCATTGCCGAGTTGTCTGAGAGCCACAGCCGCAGCATCTGTTTCTATCCGACAGTCTGCTGGTTTGGTGATGAATAACACGCTAGTGGTAATGGTTCCACACGCAGTGGACACGCTATTGAACAGAACCAAGACACAGCACTTAACTAGTGCTCGATTGTCTGGTTACGAACTGACTTTGTTAGCGAGCCATGTCCACATCAAAAGATGTGGTACACTAAACCCCGCCACATTACTGCCAATCCCAGTTGAGACCGAGAATGCTAAGGAACAGCATGACTGTTTTCTTAGAACAGAAGAAGAAACAAAAGGGAGAATAGACCTCCAAGATACACCTCTTTCTGAATGTGATGGTACCTTGTGGGTGGATGGTTCATGCTTCAAGCTTCCGAATGGTGACACGACTGCAGCATATGCTGTCACCACCTTGCATACAGTAGTTGAAAGTGCACGTATTCCATTTAACTCAGCTCAAGCTGCGGAATTGGTTGCACTTACAAGAGTGTGTGTGTTGTCAAAAGGAATGAAAGTGAATGTGTGCACGGACAGTCAGTATGCGTTTGGTGTGGCCCATAATTTTGGACGATTATGGCGTGAACGTGGGTTCCTGACGTCACATGGCACGAAGATCCAGCATGGTCAGTTGGTGAATGAGCTTCTTGAATCACTGACTTTGCCTCTGCAAGTTGCGATTGTAAAATGTAGTGCTCACAAGAGGGTGACTGAAGATGTTGGTCGTGGAAATGCGTTTGCTGACGAAGTCGCGAAAGAAACGGCAAGGGATGTAATGAGCCGAATATATGTTGCAGGCCCTGCCAGATGGATAGGTGATGTTGGAATGTGTGAGGACACAATAGAGAGTGTGAATTCGATTCAATCTGAGGCTACAGAGGAAGAGTTGAACACGTGGAAAGAAAGTACGGGCAGAATGGATGCAAATGGTTGTTGGGTCGAATTGTCAGAACATCAGAGATGGTTGCTACCAGATGCGTACGTGCTTGCAGTTGTTACAATGGCCCATGGTATGGCCCATATCAGCGTGAAAGGGATTTGCAAGTTGTTGGCCCCGGTATGGCAGAATGCTGGAATACCTAAGTGTGCGGAGAACGTAGTTAAACATTGCATGGTATGTCTGAAACACAATCCTGGTAAGGGAACCCCAACTCCAGCTGGTCATTTTGCACCTCCTACGTATCCGTTTGAGGTTTTGCAGCTAGATTTCATACACATGGAGAGGTGCAACAACTTAAAATATGTACTAGTTGTTGTCTGTGCCTTCTCCAGATGGGTAGAAGCGTATCCCCTAAAGGACAATACTGCCTTGTCCACAGCGAAAGCCCTTGTGAAAGAATTCTTCCCTAGGTTTGGAATGCCTAGAATGGTCTGGAGTGATAACGGGAGTGAATTTGTGGGACGAGTGATGAAAGTAGTGTGTGAAGGGCTAGGCATCCGACAAAAATTTCACGCTGCAAACCACCCCCAATCAGCTGGATTAGTAGAATGCTACAACGGCACCCTAAAACTAAAACTAGCTAAGATCCAAGAGAGCACTGGTCCTAAATGGCCTGATGCTCTGCCCTTAGCGCTCCTATCCACCAGAATGACAGTGCATTCCAGAGTAAAACTTAGTCCCTACGAGATTGTTTTCGGCCGTCCGGCCAACATATGGGGGGTACCCAGGCCTACCAAATTTAGCGAAATAGAGTATCCTGTGTTGGTTGACTACTTGTATGATTTGACGGCTAAATTGCGTGTTTTACACCAACAGGTTCACGACTCACTGCCTCAAGCCTCTGAAGCTCCAGGACACCCTATTGATCCTGGAACATATGTCCTCGTGAAAAATTTCCAAAGGACAAGAAACGACCAGCCCCGGTGGACCGGTCCTCATTTGGTCCTTCTCTCGACGAGATCTGCCATCCGAGTGGAGGGAAAGAAACATTGGATACACGGGACCCACACTAAACCAGTCCCGCTGCCTTTGCCTTATGACCGGTGGGTCCAGGAGGGTATCGCTGACTCAGAGACAGAATCCATGCCAAGATTCATCCCTTTCAGTGATGCTCCTGTAAAAGGAACAATTACAGAGACAGAAAGTGACAATTTGCTACAAGCAGCTGTGCCATCATCAGCCCGATTGGACACCACAGAACCTGAAGCTCTGTTTCAAGATCATACAATACCGGGAAAGCAACGGTATAATCTGAGGCCGAGAAATACGAACTAATAAAAATAAACTAATAAGCATTTTTTTCCCATGAACTATTTTTGATTCCACAGCTCTCTCGCCCAGGGAACTAGCTCATTTTTGATTTTACGAACCGCCATCCGGTTCTGCTGCTAGGGCCGCGGTTGAAGTCTGAGGAGTGCAGCCGGGGACGCCTAGGTCAACGGTTCTGGTCAGTCTGAGGGAATCACCCCGGACTGGTCAGAGCGCACATCTTGGCAGAAGCAACCACCCACCGAGGGCAGCAACCAGAGGATGGAGTTTCCGAGGGTAGAGAGACCTGTTAGACACATGAACTTTAAAAAGAAAATATACACTGTGATCACAAGGAAAAGTTTTTTATTATTATGCATTTTCCTATTATTGAGTACAATGGTGTTTTTAATAGGATACACACTGTTTTCTTTACAAGTGTCCTTTGCCCCGACTACATCGCCCATACCTCCTCCTACTGTTTCTGCACATTCTTTTCAACCCCTTCCTGAGCATGAGTCAGTTAGGAGATTAGAGTTTATTAATAACTCATTCATTCAACTTCTACACCAACACCAGGTTGTAATAAACACGACAAATTGCTGGGTGTGTGGACTCATGCCACACACGACTGATAAGGGTATCCCGTATTTTGTCCTACCTTTCAGTTACCACGGATCTTTGTGGGCATTTCAAACGTTATTTTTATTCTCCCTCGAACCATATTCCCCACGTTCCACAGGGAGCAATTCAGTCAACGGGGCATTACTAGTGGGGATCAGAAATATGAGCCAAAATATTGACACATATAGAATTCTCCCCAGAGACGAACTAGAAGCCTACCGTAGATGGAATGTAACAAGGTATGGAACTTCTTTAAGTGAGAACCAGCGAGCAAAGAAATCCTCCCCAATCTGGATAGTGCCGCACCAAGGTCACCTATGTCTGCAAGGAAATGGCAAAAATCCCAGAGCTCAGCTAGGGAATAGTGTCTGTACCGAAACATATGTCTACCCGTCTCAGACCTCCCCTTCATTTTCAGCAGCTAAGGGCACGTATTTCATCTGCCAAGATAGAGCATACACATGGCTGCCCCCTGACTTCTCGGGCACATGTTTCATCTCGTTCCTGCTGCCACCCACCTACACGGCCGTGGCAGATTACCATAGGACAAGGATAGTTAGGGGTGTTGTGAGTAAAGACGACACCGCGGAACAAGAGTTTGGTGATTTCGCAAAAGGTTTTCTGCCATTTTGGGGGCCCATGGTGAACAGTAGGAACATTCGTCAGTTGACAAGAGTAGTTGAATCCACCGTGATCGAAACGGCTGGTGCCCTTAGTAATCTGACCGCTGAGCTTCAGTCGGACCGACTCATGACCCTTCAGAACAGGGTCGCACTAGATGTCATCCTTGCAGACCGAGGTGGGGTATGTAGGCTGATCCAATCGAGTTGCTGTATATTTATTCCAGATAACGCTCCAACAGTGTACCAGGCCATCTCCAAACTGCATAAGATCTCTGAATCGATTCATGTAGATAAAGGAGATTGGTCTTTCATGGGATGGTTCTGGGAACTGATATCTGGCTGGGGATGGAAAATTCTGATGGTCGTTGGGATTGTTTTAGCCATTCTCTTCCTGTCCTGTCTGTGCGTACAGTGCGCTCCTGCAATATGTGGCCTCTGTGCTACATCATGTGTAAGGAAGCCTGTGTCACAAGACGAACTAAGCACCAGAATGATGCTGCAGCAACATCTCAATGACTTTAGGAATGTCGACCTGGACTCAGACTAGCATGAGATTAGGTTTAATTGCCTATGTAAGGGCAAAAGTAGGGTTTGTAGTTCCTGAAAATTTCTGGATCCCGTGAAATAAACTTTGTCGTATTTTGACGATTTTTATGCCAAAATACCGATAATGATTTGTACATTGTGCACAAGCATTTGCGTCACAATCAGGTAATGATTTCACCACGAAATCATTATTTTCGTTTCTGAACCCTTGACTGCCATTTTGCGTTTTGGCATCCATCTTATATGTTGCCCTTCACATAGGCTTGCAACTGCAGCTGAATTTGATATCAAGGACACGTACACCTTAATCGACTTCCCTGTGACCTAGCCAAGCTGAAGCCATCGCCCCAAGCCAAACCTGTTTGGTCAGTTCCTCTCCCAGTGGCCGAACGAGATAGCATCAACACACAACAGGCCATAAAGCGCGTACATCGCACACACACCCTGCCCAAATCTTGCTCACACCTGGCCCTGCTCTTTTCTCTTCTTTTCCTTTATGATGAGGAGGAGCCTGGTTTTATTGAGGGTACACCGATATCTGATGGAAATGTTGGGCCTTGCCGGGTAATTGATCACGAACTGGACACACTAAATGTATACATGTCACCATGACTCTGCTTTTCCTTTTGTAATGAAAATATGTGAATAGCTCACTGTAAATTCTAGAATGTTTGCACCGTAAATCTGATAATGTTGCCTGAAGCCTAAAAAACTGTATAAAAGAAGAGACCAGGCTTTGTACATTTGAGCAGTCTCCTGAGAACATACATGCTGTTGTACTTCTAGGACGCCTGTTACTTGGTTGCAGCCAATAAATTTGATCCTTGACTTCATCTAGAAGACTCGTGTTTCTGTGGTCTAGATCAGGAAAGTACCCGAGGTCTTTGGGTGTTGCCCTGGCACCGCTGGGTTACCGGATCAGTACCGGTTCTGAAAAACCCAGTACCTCAACCTGTACTTGCCAAAGGATTTTACTTGTCCTAGTGTACTTCTTTACTCATACCTAAATGCAAAATAAAGTTTTTTTAAAAATAAGGGGTAAGAGCTCACTGAAGCCTACCTTATGCTCACACAGGAGCAGCAATCATTAGTGAAGCAGGTGCAAGGAAGCTCACCAAGGTGCATTTCTGTAATCAGATGTAGGATAGATATATAGCCAATCACCGCTGCATGCAAGACCGTCTGTCTATCAGATCGGATAGATGGCTTTGCATACCCTACGAGACTACATGCTAGGACTTAACAAAGGCAATAATCCTATCATTATTTTATCTGACTGGATGCGATGGTGATTACCAGCTTATTGATATTGCATCTCTTAATAAGAATAAGCGACTTGGTGTTTTTCAATAAAACTATTTCAATATGGATCGAAGGAATTAAATCAATCATGATTGATACGGTGATTGCCTATATATCTATACTACATCTGATTACAGAAATAGCACCTTGTTGAGCTTCTATAAAAGACTATTCCAACCCTGATGAAGTCCATGTTGGACGAAACGCGTTGGCTGGGCTGATGCATTTGAGTACAAATAAAGAATACATTGAAAAAAAGAAATCTCAAGACTCTGCACTGTATTTTCTGATTTGGTGGATCTTATAATATTTTGTATAGTTTGCAAAGGAAATGAGGTTTAATTACATGCTTGAGCATTGATGAAAGAATCTAGTTATAACTGTATGCTCCTTTTCAGAATTTGATAATCCTAGTCAGGATAAGGCACACGCAAACCCCAAATTAAACTGTGGTCAACCCCCTGGTAGCTTGGCACAGAGCAGTCAGGCTTAATTTAGAGGCAATGTGTAAATATTTGTGCAACACTTCAAACAGTAAAATAGTGTAAACAGCACACAAAATCAACACCAGGTTAGAACAATAGAGCTCAGTTTCATCAACAAATCGAAACCCAAAAGACAAACATCCAATCAGTATAACCGGAGATATGAATTTTTAAAGTATAAACTTCTATATAGCACCTAAAAACATAAAGCGCCAACCGAGGCAATCTGGTCATGCTGGACCAGGTTAAAGTCAAAAGTTCACGCTGATCACGATGGAGCGCAAATTAGATAGAGCCCCAGATTAGTTCAGCTGAAGGTTTACCTTCTCAAGTTTTGAGACAAGAGCCCCGTTCGCATTGGAGAGGGTCGCAGGGAGTAAGGAGAGAGTTGATGTCGGTGGTGGACATGGCACAAAGAGCAGGCCAGGTGTCGCAGAAGGTCGGGCTGGAGCTTTACGTTGTTGGTCTTCCAGATCGATTAATGCTTTCTGTGCAAGGAGATAGGCAGCAGGGGCTCGTGCTGAAGTTCCGTGCGAGCAGTGGGATTGCGGTGCGAATTAGCTTATTTCCACTCATGAAGAGTTCAAAAGCTTGATTTTAGGTGCCCACCGAACCACAGCAAGGGTCTAGGGCCTGAGAAGCACCATTTGGGAGCAAGGAACGCGCTGAAGACTGGTCCAGGCACTTCCACAAAATGAATGGGATGTCTGGAACAGCACCAGCCCTCACTGCACAAGCTTCTGTTGATTGTAAATACAAGAGCATGGCTTTAACCCGTTTATTGCGGCGGCAGTTCTGCTGCGATGTGGGCGTTCGAATGCACGGCCGGGGCCGTGTATGCCAACGGACGTGCACAGCACTACTGAGGTAGTGCTTGCGACGGCCGTTGGCCAACGCACGCAAGGGTTAAAAAAAAATATTTGCTGCAAACCCCAGATCAGCCAAATTAAAAGATGCTCATGTGGACACACTTGTGTCAAAAACGTATTTTATAGATGCGGTCAGCAAGTGGGTAAAGTCTGTGGTTGCGGTGGCTCAGGAGAAAGGTAAGAATGTGCAACTTGAGATTCGCAGACTACGGCGGCATTCAGAATCATGCCTGAAGCCTCTAAAGCAGCCCGCCGGAGCTTGAGGAATTGCCAGTTCTGAGTTGCAAGCTGCAACAGTCTTTAGTCTACAGACCTGAGGACGTGTGACTGGGAGCCCCAAGGCCACAACGAGCCTCCAACAGCCTGGTCGCAGGGCATTGGATTTATTTAGGCATTTTTTATAGCGCACACTTTACCCAGCAGTGTCAGAGCGCTTTACAATAGAGCGAAGTATCTAGGATTAGATATTATAGTAACATATTTACAGAATATAAATCCACCAAAAATGACATGATACAAACTAAAGTTGGAGCGATTAGGGTTCCAAAAAAACACATTCCACAGTTGAAGCGTAAGGACAAACTAGTCTCCAGTGAGGAACACGAAACAGTCAATGCCTCCAGGCTGTGCAGGTGTATTGTGTTGACCCCACCCCCACAGCCACTGACCACGCCCACATGCCCCGCCCCCAACTCACAGACCCCGCCCCCACTGCTACAGG
Organism: Lissotriton vulgaris; assembly: GCF_964263255.1. Lineage (NCBI taxonomy): Eukaryota > Metazoa > Chordata > Amphibia > Caudata > Salamandridae > Lissotriton > Lissotriton vulgaris. The sequence continues at coordinate 169,966,133 of NC_141685.1, forward strand.
CCCCGCCCCCACATTCACTGACCCCACCCCTGGCAGAGGAGGGGCATTCACACCCACAGGCCCCATCCCCCACCGGCCCTGCCCCACACCCACAGGCCCCGCCCACACATTCACTGACCCAGCCCCCGGCAGAGGAGCATCCACACCCACAGGCTCCGCCTTGACACCCACAGGCCCCGCCCCCTTGCAGGAATCATAAGTTAATGCTCTTCCACCACTGCCTCGAGGCCTTGTCTCCCCTTACCTCTCTTGTGGTTTCGAGGGGGCAGTGTCGGCCTGGTTTAGGGGACACACCCGAAGGCCCCACATGACAACAAAGCGCGCGTGGGACAAAGGCCGCCCTGATGATCTGTAGCTGTGCATGCGCAGGACACTCGGTTTGTCACAAGCGCGCATGCGCAGGATGTCTGCTCGTTATGGCCGCTCATGCGCTGAGAATAGCAAAGCACATAAAACTGTAAGAGTGTGTAATTGAGCAGCCCGTTGGGAAGCACAGCCTGGAGAGTCCAACCAAGAGGGGACGCAACTGGGACCGTCCACACTGTCTTCCATTCAGAAAAACAGAAAACCCCAAGACTAAGAGCGCGGGTTAAAGAGGTCTTGATGGGTTAACAACTGCACATGCGCTGGGGACAGACACTGCGTCCCGCAGCGGAGCGCGAGCTAAGAAGGACCTTGGATTAACAACTGCGCATGCGCTGAGGACAGACACCTTCAAGAGGACCTTGTATTAACAGCTGCGCATGCAGCAGGTAGAGGGAGCACAGAGGTGTGAGACTCTGAGACACACATGCAAACAGTCAATCAATAAAATCTTTATTCAAGCTCTTAAATACAGATCATAAAAGCACAATTGAAAACGAAAGGATAAAGTCTTCTCTTCCTGTCTTAAAAAACCCACAAAACAAGACTAGGTGCAGGTCACATTGGGGGGAATGGTTGTCGCAGGGGCACAGCATCAAATCTGAATGTTTGAATCTTCTCTCCGTATAACCTAACATCAAGGGGAGGAGAGTCAGACAAAATCTCAGTAGTTCCTATCCAGCACATAGTGGTTCGTACTAGATAGGAATATCCGCCCTCTGGCCTAGGGGGAATCAAATGATATGCGAGGACCGTCTTTTTCTGTAATTCCTTTCCCTGCGAAGATACTGAGCCCTCCGCATAAATGCCATTAATTCTGATTCCACATAACTTAACCATCTGATCTTATTTGAATGGTCCAATTTTAAACAATCTTTAAATATGTTTTGTATTAAATTGGTGCTAGTCTAATGGTATGTAACATGTAAGGTAACCCCAATTCTATATGTAAGATATCATTTGAATAAGTGGATGGTAGGGACACTTGGGACTTAAAAATGATCTTCAAGTTTTTGGAGACAGCCGGTAGGCGCCATACCCCAGACTCCTGCCCCTTATGTGGCTATTGCCTTCATTTTGGCCTGAGAAATGTTTTAATTGGGTCAAGGGGGCTAGTGTCTAACTTTTGGAGAAGGCCTTAATAGCTTTCAGACTTCTTTCCATTCCTAGTGCTCTTGCCGATACCAGGTTCTCCAAGTTTGATTTTTATCAAATAAGACTCCCAGGTATGGGAAGGACTCTACCACTTCTGTTTTCTGGCAATCCATATGGAAGTGTGGGGATTTATCAGCTTTGCCAGACCCTGCTATAATGACAGAAGATTTTGTATCATTTACTTTAAGGTCCAGCGAAGCCATGAATGATGCATATGTTGTTATGAGCCATTGGAGAGCTTCCCCCATTCTTGCATTGAACACTGCATCATCGGCGTAAGCTAACATTGGTAGGGGGTTGGTGTCAAACACGGGCACGTCCGGGGAGGAGCCTGAGAGGGCTGCCTCAACCCTGTTTGTATAGCTGGAAAAAAAAGAAACGGGGCGAGGACACATCCCAGCTTAACTCCCCTAGCGATCTTAAAGGGGCGGGTTCATTTCCCACTTTTGCCATACGGGACACATGCAGTGGCATTTACATATAGTTGGCGGATAAAGTTAATTATAAGTGGATCAATCCCCATCTCCTCCAATAAATACCAAAGTTTCTGATGGCTCACGCAGTCAAATGCAGCTGATGCGTCTATAAAAGCCATGTAGATTTTCCCGTCTTTCGATCTGGTATATTTGTCTATACATAGTGACAGGTTTAGACATTGGTCTGTAGTGGCTTTTTCCCTCTGGAAGGCATACTGCACCTGCATTAAGATGTTTCTTGGGTCCACTCTTCCAGCCTGAATAAAAGGAACCAACCCATAAGTTTGGCAGTTGTGTCCAATAAGGAGATAGGCCTATAGTTCTTTGGGCTTCCCCAGTCCCCTTTTTTGTATATCAGAATAATTACACTTTGCTTCCAGGAAGGTGGAGGCCCATCTATAACTATGCTGTGAAAAACATTTGTTAGCAGCAGAGCCCACAAATCTTGGTTTTCCTGAAAAAGAACTATCGGCACCCCATCAGGTCCTGGGGTTTTCCCAGCAACACAGGCCGCCAACCTTCTTCTGAATTCTGAGAGTGAAAAAGAAACCTGCAATTTAGTATCTGTGTCACTAGAGGGCACCACAGGAGCAGTGTTTGAGGTGAATATAAATTCACAGTGTGCCACCCATGCTTCTTCACCTACATATGAGTCCAGTGTCGGATCTTTAGTATTTTTGAAATAGGGAGTGTTTATTACTTTCTAAAAATCTCTGCTATTGCATGTCCTAGCCGCCTGATCCAGGCCTTCCCAGGCCTCCACCCTCATATCCCTCTCTCTGTTCCTTCGAACCGACTTATAGTCACTGCATAGCGATCTCTCTCAAGATTGGTATGTTTGCCAAACCCAGTGGAGAGGCCGCTGGACATCACCACGTGGTTCACAGCCTTTGAGAGGGCTTGTGATATCAGACAACTAAAGAAACCTCTCTGGGGGGCACTTCTCTGGGAACTGTTCTCTGGTAATTGCAGAGACAGACTTCTGGCCCTTTCTGGGCCAGATGCAGGGTCCTATGACCTCATGAAGAAAACTCTGATTGAGGGCTTTGGACTCACTACTGAGGAGTATAGAATTAGGTTCAGGGGGGCTCACAAAACCCAGACCCAATCCTGGATAGATTTTGTAGACTATTCAGTAAAGACACTGGATGGTTGGTTAACTGGACACAATGTGCATGATTTTACTGGACTTTATAATTTGTTTATGAAGGAACACATTTTGAGTAATTGCACAAATGAAAAGTTGCATCAGCATTTGGTAGACCTAGGTCTAATTTCTCCCCAAGAATTGTGTGGTGGGAATTCCTAAGAACTGGAGGAGAGTGATCACTGGGTTTCCCAACTGGGAAGTCGTGTGAGACTGCAGTGCGCACAGACCAGTGCTGAGGTCTAAGAAAATATGCGGATTCTGCAGCATAAATGGTTAAAATGAAATTGAGAAGTAATTCCAAACCCGCCGCTGAAGTTATACCGAACATTTGAGTATTAATGCAATAACCCCATAACAGAGCAATGGAGATTCTGGAGAACGTGATCATAGACGACACAAAAGTGCCGATCAGGAGTCAAGTTGCAACGCTGGGATCCCTAATTGGTCTCGTAGTGATCCGATACCTGTGCAGCGGCAGCCACAAGTCTCAGAGAACCGCTGGTCAGACGTACCTTGTCGGAGCTCCGGAGCGGAGGGATGCCGTGGCTGTCAGTGAAAGCGTCATGGCACCAAAGAATGCGGCGGCTGCTAAAGTAAGGGCAGCATGACTGGCAGTCCGGGACGGTGCGGAGCCTGTGAGGCAAGCGGGCGGTATTCCAGAGCCTGCCCCAGGAGCTACCAAAAACATTCCAGCTAAGACACCGAAGCAGGGTGTAACTTCTACGCGGAAGGGAAGTCTGACTGCCCCCTCTGTCGTTGACCTCCTCCGCAAGACGCCGGCGAAAATCCTTCCGGGTCAAGGTGGGAGGAGTCAGCCGGGAACTCAACAGACACCAGCAGCTGCAAAGGGGGCGAAGGCTGTGGATGAGCAGAGTAACCAGCAAAGCAGCGACGCGGACGTCCCTGGGATAACTGTGGTAACGGGGACAACTGACGCTAACACAGTAAGCCCTACACATAACGATACAGCAGCTGGGGTTGAAGCAAGCATGAATGGGATAGGGGGTGTGGAGGTACAAGGGGGTGGAACTCCTGCGGACTTGGCTGAACAAATTACTACTCCCCTCCACATAGCCATCGATGACATTATCCCTATTGATACTCAGGTGCATACAGATGATCGCAAAATGCCTGACAGCACAATTCAAATAGAAGTGCCCCAGACGGAGCCAATGAGTTCTATGGCAGCTAAAATTAACAAAAAATGTATCGATTTCGACCCGGACAGAGATAAAGATCCGAGCAATTTTTTCTCATTCTCGGACAAACTTGGGTGGTCTGATGAAACAGGATCTCCTCTGAGTGATTTAAGTGATGACAAAATGAGTGCAAAAGAGCATAGAGCAGGCCAAAAAACTGTCCTAAAACGCAGAAAGAGCCATCAGGATACAGCAGAGCTAGCTTGGGACTACACGCCATCAAATCACCTCACAGCATCATTAACACCGCCAAGCTTTGTAAATATAACACAACATTCGGACTCCCCAACATACCAAAGCTCAACCTCACCTACAATTGAAACTGTACTTCAAGCTATAGCGGCGAACAGAAAGGAGACATCTCATGATGGGTGCAAGGCCCAAACTGCTCTCCGTAAGGCTCAAGGGGTGGTGCGCAAACTCTCAAGAAAAGTTGGGACATTTAGTGATCGAATGACAGATTTAGAGTCTAGAATTGTCTCTAATGAGACTGACACGGATGAAAATCACGAACAGATTGACGCACATGAGGCTGAACTATCAGATGTGAGGTGGAAGCTGGAGGACATGGAAAATTGATTACGTAGGAATACTCTACCCGTGCTAGGTATCCCTGAGGAAATTGAAGGGGGAGACGCCCGCTCCTTCGTAATACAACTTTTTCGTGACTCTCTCCCTGAATTGTCTAGCTAGAACTGGGACTTTCAACAAGCCCACCATGTCCCTCTTACACTAAGACACCCGGTCAAAGCTGTGGGGTATCCAAGGGCTATTTTAGTCTATTTCGGCAACTTCCTCTTAAGACAGGCAATTGCTGAAAAGGCCAGGCCGGAAGCAAAAAGATCCAGGGGGTCAATAACATACTTCGTATGCCCGGACTTCTGCCACGCAACTGTGGAGAGGAGGTGGCGGCTTCGCCAACTCATTAAACCCTTCCAAGGAAGGCGATAATCTAACGCTAGAGATAGGGTTACTCGCTCATGCTTTTTCACTCAAACCCTTATATTATCCATAATACTCCATAGACGTCTGGAGTGGGTAAGAGGGCAATATCCGCCAGAGTCGAGTAGGACGAAAAAACTCCCGCAGGGACCCTCTTGGTTTATTCAGCGTTGAAGGATACAGTGTTCCAAAATATTGTGCACCTAATCTCTGTTCCCTTGAATCCTACTCTGAATAAAAAATGCAGTCGGACGAAGAAAACACCAACACGAGAGATCTTGCTAGACGGTTAATAGAAGCTGATGATAGCATTTTACAAACGAATGTGGAAGCAAAACTTATTCCAATAAATATAAGGAAAATTTTGACTTACAAATTAATAAACAACGGTGTAACACCGAAAGGTGGGACAGTCGTATTTGTAGTGGAGGCACACGAATATCGGCAGACAGAGGTATTCTATTCCTGGATAAGATTCCCAGAAGTAAATCAAATAACAAAAAAGTTTCACTACTATGAACCAGGTGATATTCCAACGGAACACGTTCCCCATGAGGAAATTGAGATTCCACTAACTTACCAACAGCACGAGCTTTGGTTTAAAGGCGCCCTACAACACTGTGAACACATAACAAGGCCCGGTCCACTAGGTAGACCGGGAGCAACTTGGCCAGTTTTAGCCGGCTACACACCTCATCCGGACGTAAGGAAAATGTCTAAAGAAGAGGTGATTACCCAGCTAGAAGAACTAGTTAAAATTCACAGACAATTAGTCCAATATGTCATGAGGACTTTGACGGTCCACCCGACAATAGGACTCCCACAACAGACCCCTCATGAGGGGACTACAAATAAAATTACACCACAAACAATTCAGTCAGTAATTGGAAAGTTACCTACTAAACTGGAACAAATACCATTTTGGCTAGCACAAAAAAATCACTCAAATAGAGGCAGTTTTTCCTGATAGTACACCTCATTAAAAACACAGAATTCTGACCATTTGTCTACCAATGGGAATTGCACCAAATGTGGAAGACTGCGACACTTGGGGTACAGTCTTTGCTTCAATCTATACAAAAACACACAGTGTTCCGTCTATGGCGGTAATACCAGACATTCTGAAACAGATTCAGAATGAATATGGCCCAGAACCAGCCTTAAATTTAGGTATGAAGTTACTGAAAAATTTTAAACAGGTATCAGCTATATTATTAGCTAATGTAAGGGGTGAAGCAGCATCTGTAGCAATCCCCCGTAGGTTAAGAGAAATAGATGAGGAAGACCAGCCCTCTGAACTAGCCAGAATAATGGAAAAATGCTATGAAGAACTGGGTAGAGATAGTTTGGGTGGGAAACCACTAAAACCCCAACTACCAGATAGCACAGAGAAGTCGTTTGTAAAAAACACTTCAAATACTCCTAAAAATAGATGGGAAAGTAATAAAAATATTACACCCAGGGAGAAACAATTTAAACAAAGAGGGAGATCACCCAAGAGAAGGAACAAAACTCTGACTACATGGCCCCTAGAGAATACAAACCGGCTCTGGGACATGACGAAAATATGGTAGCCTCAGGGGAAACTCCTAATCCTCCAGTATTGATTTGTCCCAAAGCCCTGGAGAGCATTACGCACTTCATGTTTATTTTTGTCCCGAACCCCTGGACAGCATTGCGCACTTCATGCACCTAGTGACGTCCATATGTCCAACCTTGTGCGTCAAACCAGTCACCTAGCTAGTATAAAAGCAGCCAGGTTGGTCCAGTCAAACACGCGGTGGTTTTCTGGAGCTGATCGACTGGCCTCGTCCCAAGCCCAGCAGATGCGAGACCTGAACCCAGCCGACCCTCCTACTTGACGCACTGAGAGAGAAGCTGCCTTTTTCTCCAGCCGAGAAAATCCAGCTCCGGTGTTCCCTGCTTGCCACAGCCGGCTGCCGGGATATCGAGTTCAGAGATTCCAGTCCTCTCACATTCTGAAACAAGGTATGGAGCTGATTAGCCGCAGAGAATGATTCTTGGTTTTTAGAATAATCTGGCAGAGAAATTATTTAACTTAACTGAGGTTCTCACTTATCTTTTCCCGTTCACAACTTAGGTTAGGAACACGGGGTAGGCATAAGGTAGATTACATCAGTTGAGTTAGCTTAGCTATTTTTAGTTAGCTTTCTATTGTATAGATTTTAGGATATGTTTTAGATGCGTGTTATGGCTCAGAAACGATAACATGCTTTTACAGTATTACTTTATAATACTCTTTTTACTGTATGCACTATATTTTATAACAAGTGTTGCTATCATTGCAATTCACTTCTCCTGTGTGGGAAAACAGACTGTTCAATAAATAACACCTTTTATTGAAAACGCCTGTCTCTCTTTCTCTACACTCTCGAGTGAAACTATGAATGCATGACTGAGTGAGTAAAACCATTTCTATTGTTTTTTACGACTCTGGAGATTTACTCCTAACTCATAGAGATACAAAGTTGTCATGTTGTATGGTTGTCAGAAGCTAAATCTCTTCTTGTCTAAGTAGGCACTATAATACCTCATCCTACATTCGAGAAAGTTTCGAGTGACCTCTGAGCTAGCTGGCAAAACCCCTTAAGTCTAATGTTGTCAGCAGGGGATCCTTGGTAACCTCAGTTACTGGACTTTTGTTGTTGATGTTATTCCAATGCGCAGATGCCTATGGAGATAATAGGAACTACACTACAGTACCACCTCCTCTGCACTCCTGGACAGGCCTCACCTGCACTTAACCCCATGGACAGTACATGCTTCACTTCCTCTGCACCCTGGACAGGCCTCGCCTCCTCTGCTCCCCCTGGACAGGCATCTCCCCTGCACCCCTCAGGACGGGCCTCACCTCCTCTGCACCCCTGGACAGGCTTCACTTCCCCTGCACCCCTGGACAGACCTCTCCTCCTCTGTACCCCTGGACGGGCCTCTCCTCCTCTGCACCCCTGGACAGGTCTCTCCTCCTCTGCACCTCTGGACAGGCCTCACCTCCTCTGCACCCCTGGACAGGCCTCTCCTCCTCTGCACCCCTGGACAGGCCTCACCTCCTCTGCACCTCTGGACAGGCCTCTCCTCCTCTACACCCCTGGACAGACCTCTCCTCCTCTGCACCCCTGGTCAGGCCTCACCTCCTCTATACCCCTGGACAGATCTCACCTCCTCTGCTCCCCTGGACAGGCCTCTCCTCCTCTGCACCCCTGGACAGGCCTCACCTACTCTGCACCCCTGGACAGACCTCTCCTCTGTACCCCTGGACAGGCCTCTCCTCTTCTGCACCCCTGGACAGGCCTCTCCTCCTCTGCACCCCTGGACAGACCTCTCCTCCCCTGCCCCCCTGGACAGGCCTCTCCTCCTCTGCACCCCTGGACAGACCTCTCCTCCCCTGCCCCCCTGGACAGGCCTCACCTCCTCTGCACCCCTGGACAGGCCTCTCCTCCTCTGCACCCCTGGGCAGGCCTCTCCTCCTCTGCACCCCTGGACAGACCTCTCCTCCCCTGCCCCCCTGGACAGGCCTCTCCTCCTCTGCACCCCTGGACAGACCTCTCCTCCCCTGCCCCCCTGGACAGGCCTCACCTCCTCTGCACCCCTGGACAGGCCTCTCCTCCTCTGCACCCCTGGGCAGGCCTCTCCTCCTCTGCACCCCTGGGCAGGCCTCTCCTCCTCTGCTCCCCACTCAGCAGCAGTTAGAGCTGATCTCTCCTAATCTCACCATGAATGCCAGGGGTGGTGGGGAGCGGGGGGGGGGGCGGGGGAGGGGGCCGGGGGGGATCTGATCCTTGGATTAATAAATTGCAGCCAAGTGAGTTGGCAGCTCTCCTACCTGAGCAGAAACCTGTCCAGGCTCTCTCCTCCTCCTGGGGCAGATCTGGGGTCTGAGGGGGGGCCAGGGGGGGGGGGGGGGTCTGTGAGGGTCCGAAGATGGAGGTAACTGCCCACCAGACAGGGCTCCTTCCTTCTCTGCAGCAGGCTGAACACACCAGGAGAGGGAGGAAGTGATGTCACCGCCGCTGCTGGTGCTGTCTCTGCCACCACTGACCCGGAAGAGGAAACCCTCCTCCCTTTCATACAGTGGGCAGATCAGTGAGTTTCATCAGCAGGCGAGGAGCGCCCTCTGGTGGCCGTTGACGGAACCGCCACCTCCAGGCTCCCGCAGTGAATACATTTCACGCAAACAAGCATTTATACCTGTAAAGACCTGGGATTTCAGATGTTACAAACGTGAATGTTTTTAAGGGTCAGACAGTTCAAGTACAGGGCCTCACACTGGGCTGCTGTAAAAAGGTATTTATAGCTTCACTTCAGATGAGCATCTTCAAAACACTGACGTAAAGGACTTAAGAGTATTTACAGAAAGGTGACAAATGGAAGTGACAGTCTGTATTTTAATGAATATATCAGTATTTTAATGAATATATATCTGTATTTTTTTCACAACCAAGTTTATTGAGCAAAAGAATGACAAGCATGTGGCATCTTCCCACACCAAGATCACCACATCAAGATCAATGTAATGATAACATACATAAGAATTACTAAGCAAGTATCAATGAAGCTCAGCTTTAAAATGCCCCAACTACCCATCCCAACCCCAACTACACCCCCACCCGTACCCACTATCCCCCCCCCCCCCTTCCACACATGTACAGAGGCAATACAAAGACGATTCACATAAGAGAAGCAGGTATGGTGCAACCCGGGTTGTGCCATTAGGGCCAGAGAAAACGCTGCGATCAAATGTCCTCCTCCGGTTCCGCCGGGGGTTCCAAGGATAGGCCACGGTAGTCGGCCCACCGCTTCCAGATCTTGAAGTGCTTGCGTGGGCAGCCCCGCGCCTCAAAAATCGGTTTCTCAAGACCCATAAAATAGTCCAGCCCCGCCTTCCACGCCGACAGGGGGGGGCCCTCACAGATTTCCAGGCCCGAGCCAAGTCACGCTTAGCAACCACCAGGCCCAGAAGCAACAGATGACGTTTATAGATGTTGCCCCCAACCCCTTCCATGATGTGCAGCAGGCCTAGCCGGTGGGTGTGGGGGAGATCCCAGCCCAGGACCTCAGCCAGGCAATTCCATACACCCCTCCAGAAGCCAGCCAGGCGACCACACGACCATACTGTATGCAACAGGGAGCCAGGCACTTCCCCACACCGCAGGCACTCCGACGACGCAATCAAGCCAGCCTTCCACAGTCGTTCACGCGTGTAATAGGCACGATGCAGATACTTGAATTGTATGAGGCGGAGCCGAACCGCGATAGCGGCGCCACGTGGGGACTCCAGTGCCTCTCTCCAGTCGTCCTCGTCCAAGGTGCCCACGTCTACCTCCCAGGCTTCCCGGAGGGAGCTGAGAGTAGACGAGCAGTGAGTAACAAGGGTCTGATAAATCCTAGAAACTTTCTTGTCCCCCAAGTCTCCCATAAAGACTTTCGCCTCAATCGGGCTGAACTCCGGCAGGGAGTCGAGGCCGGCAATGCTTGGGGCGAGGGCATGTCGCAGCTGTAAGTAACGGAAGAACTGGGACTGAGGCATTTGGAATTCCACTCGGAGTTCTTCAAAGGACTTGAGGGTTGCGCCGGACATGACCTGGCCCAGTTGAGTAATCCCAATAGTCTCCCAACCCTCGAACCCAGCCAGGGCCGCCAGTTCTGGGAGCAGACCGTTGTGCCACAGCGGCGTTTCCGCCGTCAATTTGCCCCACCATCCCATGCGGCGCAAAGACTGCCGCCACACTGCAAAGACCACCCTTGTCACCGACGGCAACCCACGGCGTATACGCGCCGAGTAGAGAACGGTGTGGAGCGTATGGTCACCCATAAGATGTCTTTCTAGGGCATATGCCGGGTCACTCCTGTCCCCGTACCACCAATCGTTAAGAACAAGTAGATGTGATGCTTGGTAGTAGGAGAGGAGATCGGACGTGGCCAAGCCACCACAGTAGGTGGATAAAAAGCATGTCTTCAGGGCCACCCTGGCTGCTCCGCCCTCCCACAGGAAGCGGCTCAGCACAGAGTTCACCTGGCGGAACCACTCCATGCCAATAGGGTGCGGGAAATGTTGAAGTTGGTACAGCAGTCTCGGCAGCGCCACCATCTTAAAGATGGCCGACCTGCCAAAGATCGTAAGCGGCATCCTGGACCATGTTTTAACATCCGTCTGGACCCGTTCCCACACCGGCAGGACACTGCGTGACCAGGCCACGGCTCGCGAAGTCGAGAGGAAAACACCCAAATATTTCAGGCCGTCCGTCGCCACACGTAGGTCAGCAGCCCAATGGTCGGCAACCACTCCGCCATGTAAAACCCACAGGGTCGGCTTAGATAGGTTAAGGTGGAGCCCGGAGACTTCGCCAAACCCCCGCATGATCTCCAGGATTCGAGGGCCCGAGCGCCGCAGATCTGTAAGGAACAGGAGGACATCGTCCGCGTAGAGTGCAATTCTATCCGTAAGAGTATCGTTCCAGACAAAGCCACGCAACTGGGCATCCAGTCGCACCCGCGACGCGAGGGGCTCCATGGCCAGGGCAAATAGGTATGGGGACAACGGGCAACCCTGCCGAGTACCGCGGCCGATTGGGAAGCGTCCTGAGACCGCGCCTGCCACCCGGACCGACGCCGTAACATTGGTATAAAGGAGACGGATATAGGACAAAAAGACCGGCCCAAGGTTGAGGCGGGCCAATAAGGTGAAGAGATATGCCCAGCTCACCGAGTCAAAGGCCCGGTCCATGTCCGCAAGGAGAAGTGCGGCCTGTTCATCCCTAGCACTCATGGCGTCGATCGCTGCCTGCGCCCGCCGGATATTATGTCGGGTGGCCCTGTGTGGCATGAACCCGGCCTGGTCGGGGTGGACCAGGTCGGCGATGTGGGGCAGAAGGCGGTTCGCCAGGGCTTTCGCCAAGATCTTGGCCTCGATGTTGAGGAGGGAGATAGGCCTGTAAGAATCATGACGGTCTGGCGCACTACCAGGCTTCAAAAAGACCACAATCTCAGCATGACGCCAGTCAGGTGGCAGCTCGCCTTTAGACCGCGCTGCCTCTAGCGCATTGCGAAAGTGGGGTCCCAGCTGGACATGGAACTTTTTATAAAATTCGTCAGGATAACCACTAGGGCCGGGCGCCTTCCCAGTATTCAGTTGGCCAAGGGCTTCCCCCAGCTCCTCGGACGTAAGTGGGACCTCCAAGGCCGTTCTAGTCTCCTCCGGGACTGCCTGCGGGAGTAAGTCATCCAAGTACGAGGCAATCTCGCTCTCCCCCAGTGGGTCACGAGGAGCGTATTGTGCCTCGTAGTAGCGGGCAAAGCTGGCCGCCAATTGGTCCGGGTCGGTCATGACTGAGCCATCCCCCGCCGTAAGGCCGGGTAGCTCCAGGGGCTGGAAAGTCGCCTGGCAAAGCCTATGTAACATGGTGCAGGACTTATCGCCCCACTGATATATCCTACTGCGCGTGGCGAGCCACGCCTGCCGGGCCTCCTCATATAGGACCGAGGAGTAAGTCTGCTGGGCCTGCAGGAGCTGGCGCACCACGCCCTCCTCACCCCCAAGTCGACCACGCTGCTCCAGCTCCTCCACGCGGGCCGCGGCAGCCACAATGGCCTCCCGGTGCTCCCGCCGAGCGGCCGCACACCAAGTTATGTCGATGCCCCGGATCGTGGGCTTCAGCGCCTCCCACACTACAATAGCATCGGCACCCCCCACCAAGTTCTCGCGCCAGAAGTGGTCGATTGCCTCCCGTAGGTGCGCCACATAGTCCGGCCGCTGCAACTGCCAGGCGGACATACGCCAGCGAAAAGGTTGCCGTTTAGCGGGGAGGGTCAAGGTGGCTAGGACAGGGGAATGATCTGAGAGGCCCCTGGGGAGGATCGTGGCGTCCCTAACATGGCTCAGGCAGGCCCCGGGTACAAACAAGTAGTCGAGCCTCGAGAATGACCCATGCACCGCCGATACATACGTGAAGGCCTGTACTGCGGGATGAAAATGCCGCCACACATCGATCCAGCCCAGACTGCGCGCCGTCGCACTCAACCGGGTGGGGGCAGCCGCGGGGGGGGGGGTCAGACACCACATGCGCTCGCCGCTGGCGGTCCAGGCCCACATCCATGACTTCATTCCAATCACCCCCCACCACAGTCAGGACCTCGGGGATCTCGTCCCACAACGCAAACAGCCGCTCAGACAGTGCCCATTGCAGGGGGGGAGGGGCGTAAACACTTCCAAAAACCACCGGCTCGGAACCCAGCAGGCCCTTAACAAAGACAAATCTGCCCTGGGGGTCAATCCATTGCTTCTCGTGAACATAGGCCACCCTACGATGAATCAATATGGCCACTCCCCGTGAGCCCCTCGTAAAGCCAGCATGATAGACCTGGTGGTAGCCGAATCTCTGGAGGCTAAGGGCCTTGGAGCCCAGCATGTGCGTTTCCTGAAGCAGAAGGACATCCACCATTTCCCTTTTCCCCCACCGCAGCACAGCCCCACGCTTAATCTTATCCAGGACACCCCGCACATTCCACGTCACCACCCGCAGGGTCTTCGAAGGAGTCACGCTCGCAGCATTAGCCATTATCGATATATAGTCCAAGATCTGGCCCACCCTCCCACCCAGGTGCTACCCGCAGATCGACAAGAATCACAGCCCCGACATGTGTGGACCCACCCCCCCAGCCCGCAAACACAACTCCCCCGTTCCAACCCAGAGCCCCCCCCCAACAACAAGCGCAACACCAAAACACCCCCCCACACCCCGCACCCACCACCCCAATACCTCAGAAAACAGTGAAGTACCTGTCGCGGCATGGAGAGACCCGAGCCCAAAACAGAGGACTCAGGGCCCGCCATACCAATGGATCCCCAAAACCCCACCATGACGCACACTCACCACCCCCCCAACAACACTCACATCCGTGAGGGTCTGAGGCCCGTATACGGTACCCTCCGAGCCACACAGCGTCCCCGTGTCTATAGCTGAAGTCTCCACATGGGAACCGGCTGGCACATCAAGGACAAAATAAAACAGTCTCACCAGCCAAAGCAGAGCAAGTCCGTATGCTGCATATAGAGTGTGTGTAGGCCCAACAGTGATCAGCTGCCCGCATCGGAGTGTTCAGAGTCCCTGGTGCCACCCGATTGCGACGCACAGGCGGAAGCCGATCTTTTCTTGGAGCGAGACCTCCGATGTCGGCCCTTCCTGGGCTGGCGATGCGTCCGCTCCGGCGACGATCCTGGAGACCTGCCCGGGTCCAGCCCCGGCTGGGCATGGGGCCGGAGTCGCACTGCCTCATCCGTCCAGCGAAACACCTCCTCAGGCGAGTCGAAGAAGTGGGTACGAGACTGATATATTACCCGCAGGCGAGCCGGATACAGGAGTGAGTATTGGAGCTTGAGGCCCCGAAGCTTAGCCTTAGCGTCCATGAAGGATTGCCGCTGCTGTTGCACCATTTTTGTGTAGTCCGGGAAAATCATGATGGTATGATTCTCGAAGGCGAGGGAGCCCTTGTTCCTCGCCTCCCGCAGGATAACATCCCGGTCGTGATAGTTCAGCAGGCGGGCTATAATAGGCCGTGGGCGCTCACCCTCCGGTGGCCGCTGGGTCAGAGCCCTGTGGGCCCTCTCAATCACGAAGCACGTAGATAGTGCCCCTTCAGGGAGCCAGCTCTCCAGCCACCCGGTCAGGAACCTCTCCATGTTGTCCTTCTCGCACCGCTCCGGAAAACCAATGAAGCGGAGGTTGTTGCGCCGCGCGCGCCCTTCTGCATCTCCCACGCGGGCCGCCAGTGTCCTCTGGACGCTTTCCACCTCTGCAAGGCGCTTCTTTAGGCCACTAATGTCCGCCTCAGTCTCCGTGATACGGGTCTCGGCCCCAGCGATCCGCTCCACTGCATTGCGAAGGTCCTGGCGCAGGAGCGTGACATCCGCCCCAACCGCTCCTATCTTGGCATCGAGCATGTCTCGAGACTGGGTGATGGCCGCTAGGATAGCTGCATTGTCTGGCCCGGGGCCGCCGCTGCCACCGGTCGCCCCAGCGCCACTACTCGGCCCGGTGAATTTATCGATGGGGCCATGCTTGGGCGGGCCTCCTCCTCTGTCCCTGGTCATGGCAATCGCTGGGCAGGGCCGACACCACTCTCGGGCACTGTCACAAAAACTGGAGCGGGGCGGCCCAGATGAGGCCCCAGGGAGGAACGCGGGCCGGCCGCTGCGATCGGATGTCGCGAAAATCGAGGCCCCGGCGTCACCCCAGCAGAACAGGCCGCACCCACACTCGTCCCCACAGGCAGCCGTCTAGGGTATATCAGGAAGAATCAGTGGGTACGCAGTCCATGGGTCGCCGTATCCAGCGGGCCGAGCCAGGGGAGGCGGATCAGACGACCCAACCGACCACCAGTCTAACCCCGGTCGCCTCCGGGCACAAGGAGTCCCGCCACCAGACTGTCGCGGGGCCCCGCCTCGCCGCCACCACTCGCCGGTCGTTTCAGGGGATGAGCCGATGGGTAGGAGTCGCTGGCTCCGCCTCAAACTCCAGGCGATCGCGGTCGAAGAGATGAGCCAAGGGCGGCGTAGCGGATGCCACCTGCACCCGCCAGGTCACAGCTGCCACCAGGCGTCGCGAAACTCGAGGACCCCGGTCTCCGGCCGGCCACCAGGCCGCACTCCGCCGCCGTCTCCCTTCGATCACAGGAAGGGAGGAATCGCAGGATCGACACACCAAAGCAGACAGGAGACTTCACCAGATCGAATACAATCACTGGGCACCAACAGTGGGCTCGGGGGTCAGGATAAATGATCCCTATATCTGTATTTTAATGAATATATATCTGTATTTCAATGAATATATCGGTATTTTAAAGAATATATGAGTATTTCGGTCAGTTTCGCAATTAAACTAGGCAGCCTATTTATTCTTTTAAATAATTTAGTTGCAGTTTTTCACATCCACAACGTGCTAGATAGCAAAGAAAACAGAGGTAAATACCATGGAGTTTTAAACACCAGATCAGTGACAATGAGGCATAGATCATGTGTCAAAGCGACAATTGAAGGAACAGCTTATTTCTAATTTTCCTATGTCTGTGGCTTATTCCTTATATTTGATACTGTTTTATATCCTCAAACAAGACTGAATTGTAGGTTCTAATTAGGTTTTGAGTTTCTGGTTTAAGAGCACAACTGTTGTAGGAGAGTAGGGTCTGCACTGGTTTACGACTTCTCTGGCTGTGGGCCTGCTAACCAGACCCACAGCCTTGCTGTTCTCTCACTAAATTGACACGTGTACCTTAGGTGCATTTACCAATTGGTACTGGGCCACCTTATCAGACCCTGTAACTCAGGGCATAGGTGTACCCAGGGACTACAAGGGGCTGAAGCATGTATTATGCCACCCCTGGCTGGCCATCTAAATCTGACACAACTGGCTGCACGACAGCTGGGGCAAGGTGGTGTAATCACCCTTTGCTTTAGATATAGTATACCTATATCTAACCCTAAAAATGGACACATAGATTCCTATCAGTCACTCAATGGCAGGCCTTAACAATCCTGAAGGGGGAACACAGAACAAGGTGGCTGGTCAGGAAAAATAACAAAACATATTCCAGCCACGTAGTCAATATGTACCACGTGACCACAGGGTTTGAATCCCAAAGCAAATTTATTTTTCTTTTTTGACTCAAGTTATCAAAGATTCAAAGACACAAGCACAAACAAAAAACTGTTACCACAGTGGATTCATGGTTACAATATCTACAAATATACAAGTTTACAAATGTACACTACTTACAACAATGAATCAAGCAAAGCGAGTAAGCATGACACACCGAAACAATACAAAATTCAGTGATCAACATAAATTGCGATTATATACAGTGCAAAAAATAGTGCATGGAGCAAATGTGCGACCAGTCCATAGGACCATGAAACCAAGGGACAGGCGGAGGAGATGGAATGAAATGCCTGCCTGTCTACCAAAGCCTGTGGTTAAATGTTTGTATCGGGTTGCACAACTAGGATCCAAAGTAATCAGTTGAATTCTATCCTAGGGGCACCCTTAGAGATTGCCACAGGGTGGAAGTGTCGACGCATTTCGAACCAAGGTGTTAAAGGTTCTCTTCAGGACACAATCCTGAAGGCAGAGTGCTTGGAATCATGTGAGATGGTGCTCTGGCATGAGCTGAGCCCGTTTGCAGCTTGCGGAACCAAGTCCTAATAGCTGTTCCATGATAACGCATACCATATACTCTTAAGTGCATTATAATCCTCGCGGTTATATGCCAACTCTGGTATCGCTTTATCAAAACATGTCGAGTAAGGTGTCCTACGAATTGGAATACTAACCCCTCGCCAATTCTGGTGACGGGGTTAGCATTCCACCCTTCTAGAGGGACACGACATGTATGTAACTGTGAACCCCGGTTAAAGTTAACTCGAGCCTCAGCATCACAAAATGGATGCTGCCACCACAGACACAAGTCTGACCTCCTGCTGCTGGGAGTCGTTCCAGCGAGGGAGGCTTGGACAAAGGGTTTCCTGTCAGGGGCGGTGCTAGCACCATCCCAGACAGGGTTTTGTGTATCCTGGGTAGGCAGGGCTTTAGAGGAAGGTGACTGCAAGTGGCACCCCGGTGCTCACTATGCATCTGCCGGCTAGAACCAGTTCCAGGGGCACACCAGCCCCTGAGCTGGGGAAAGTCCGGCATGGGAGAGGGGTGTAACCACCCCCCTTCCTGGTCCCACCCGTGGGCAGGACCTAGTTGCGTGCCAGCCCCTTTTCCTAGTATAAAGATAGGAGCGGGCCCCCTTCCAAATTAGATCATCTTTGAATCCTGAAACTACTTTCTACGAAAGGAACTCTCGACTTCTTTTCAAGATGTCTCCCTTGTGGCTAAGGAGTAGTCACCCTGCACCCGCAGGCACCATCCAAGAACACTGCGGTTTGCTGCACATCCTTCCTCCGGAATCCGACTGACCAGCACGACGAGACCTGGCTTTCCTGGCACCTCTGACCTCTACCCACATCGTCAGCTCAGCTGAGATTCGTGGGTGCGACGAGACCTCGAGGGACAGCCATCTTCAAGACTGCACGACGCTTGCCTAGCACGACCGCCGAGGGATCCTCGAGTGAGCGCTTTGGGGTCTGAGAAGCCCCAACCCTTAGCAGCTCCAGCACCGAAGTTCAGCCTACCAGCCTCCACGAGATCTGTGTGGGGCCCTTCTGCTCTTTGCTGCTCACCGCGTTGTCTGGCTACTAGCCCGTTGGCTTGCGGCCTTCCCGACGACGAACGGCGACATCAACACTGCTGGTCTGGTTGCTCCAGACTGGCCCTTGCTCCCCTCCAACAGAGGAGTGCCCCGGACCCTCCTGGTCCACTCCAGACGCCATTTTGAGTCAACCGCGTGGGCTTGCATTTGCCAAGACTTGTTGTCCTAATCCTGGGTCCAGCGACGTCGACAGCAGATACCATCGTGGGACAGCTCGCACCTCCATCCTGGTCGCCGACAACGCCTCCTGGTCCGTGAGACTGCAGAGCCCAGCGTCGCCCACTCTTCTGGTCGAGGTGACTCCATCCGGTGCCATCCTGGTGCCCATCTAATCACTGGCTAGTGATTCAGAACTTGGTCCCCTCTGCTTACAGGTGTCTTCCATCTTCGATCCAGGCTTGGATCCATCCGAATCTCTTCACTGGTCGCCTGCCAGCAACTTCTTCTTTCAGGCTCCATAGACTGCAACGAGGATTCCCGATGTCTTTCCAGACCTATGCAGCCGCAGCCCCTGGGCTAGGTAAACTCAGCATTTCGGTGCCCCAGCATAGCTTTGCTATCCAAGGGTCCAGATCCTTTTTCGTTTCAGCCCGACGTAGTCGGATTCATCCGATAACACTAACTTTGTAATTCCTAGCAACCATAGACTTTGTTCCGCATCCCGCGTGAGAGTGCACACTCTGCACCCGATCTCCCTAGGCCTCCTGCTAGTAATCTGAAGGTTCAGTAGTCAAGTCCTAGCGATCCCAAAGCCTATTAGCGTAGTACTTACCTGCTAGTAATTTCGCATTCCACTTTTAGAGGATATGGTTTTTCGTGCCCCTCGGTCATTTGTGTAACTTGTGCAACTTTGCGTATTTTCCTAAGAGCTTTGTATTGTGCTTAGCACCCTGTCCTCATAAAGAGTCCAGGGTTGTTGTGTTCTAAATAAAAATACTTTTATTTTCATAACAACTTGTGTGGTGTCCTTTCACTTGGTGTTCAAGGGGTATATGTGATGGTATAACAGCTGGTTTAACACGCCCTCTAGAGTCTAGCCTAAAGACTGCTCTTGTCCATGCTACTAGGATAGCTGGTCTATCGGTTGACTTACAACCAATCATCAATAAGGGTTGTTTGGACTGATACATAGTGATCACTAGAATAGTGAGCACTGCATATCAGGCCAACTTCTCAAAACTGTCTCCTAAAATATTAAGATAGCGGCCTCTTCCAGGCTTTGTCGTTTTGTTTACAGTCTTTTAACAAAGATTCACTGACAAAAAAAAACAATTTATCTTTGAAACAACTAATTCCTAAGATAGAGATATCAAGTATGAACCAGAAATGTCTCACACAGTTGGCATTGTATCATAAAAATGAGTGGGTGTTACTGGTCTGATGAACAGGGGAGGGGCTTTTCATTACTCGAAAATATTCTACTCCTTTACATAGTCCCCTATATCACAGTACGCTCGTCATCAGTACACCATTGATTAGTGAGTGTGTCAACTCTTTGTAGCATTGTCATGCAAGCAGTCTTGAATTCCTCGTAATGCAACATTAGTTTGATCGTGCATACATCATAGCCCTCAAACGTCACTCATCACGAGTGACACACACATTTGGAGGTCGGTCAGAAGTGTCCCTCAAACCTGGCTCATTCTTCAAAAATATGGGGATTAACTAGAACTTCACAAGTGACTATTCGGCACAGAGCAGACTCTCTGTCCCACATTTTAGTGGCAAAACTTTTCTTATATTTCACCATGAGTATTGCACACAGTTCAGTGGATTGTTAAATTGAATGTCAATTTTAGTGAGACTTGGTTGTTAATTTTATCACTTTACATTTGTTCTGATCAGGTCTATAAATTCAGTAATGTCTCTTCCTTTGGAATTGTCAAAGTCAAATGTTAAGTGACACCACTCCCTGTAACATTTTTAAATATCACATTTTTTTGGGACTTTTCATACACAATGAGCATATAACAGGTATTGAAGTTTATCAATTCAGCAGAATCCAAGATACTGTGTTATCTAGAACTGGTGAGACGGCATTGATAACTGGAAAAACGATCAATAAAATACCATCTCCAGATAGAGGTGATGTGTCCTAGAAGATCCCGCAGAAGATCATGGAGGGAGGACGAGGGGGAACAGGAGGGGAAGGGACATGGAAACAGGAGAGAAAAGTCAGGGTGCCAGGCCCCGTGGTCGCCCCCCAAAAAACCAACTCCCACTACGAAGGCTGTAGCCAGCTTACTGTTACCATGGGGTGTTAAATCCTAGAATATTGACATTTTGTGAAGCATAGTGTGACGGGCCATGAATTGCGGTGCCACCCCTTGGTTGGTCATTAAGTTACCCAAATGGAGCCCGGTAGCACAAAGTACTGTACAGTCCACAGGAAATGCAAAATGTCACAGGCAAGTGCGCTACACCATCAGCACCTCCAGCACTTGGAATCGTCTGCCATATGTGCTTTATAGATCCACTCCGGCGTCAGTGCCAGTGGGGTAGGAACTTGAAATAACTGATTTCGACCTGACCTCCTGAGGTATACTGCCATGATCTTTCCAAAGGTCATGGGAGTCCTGCTCAGAGAGTGAGAGGCCCAACCTCTGCTCCAGCAAACAGCATAGATTGTAGGCAGCAGTGCTTTAAAAAAGGCTGCCCACAGCTGTAACATACAATCCCACCTTAGGGCCTGATTCTGATGTGGTTAGGAAGGCCTCCTAATGGCGTTTGCTATGTCCAAATCGGATCGGGAACGTGTCTTACCAATGAGGGCCCTATTACGATGCGATTAGGAAAGCATTCTGACCTCGGGCCCGATTAAGATGAGGTTAGGAACATAGGCTCCCATTGACGTCAATGGGAGTCCAACTAAATCATATCTGGAAGCATCCCGACTCATCATACTCGGTTGGTTGGACTCTCTCGATCCGATTTGGTTTGAAACCATTCCCAAACCCATTTGGTCGGGAAGCTTTCCACACCGCATCAGAATCGGGCCCATAGTGTCCTTGAATCTTTTCCACTTCAGAGTATAACTCAACATTGGGGCAGTCTTAAGATCATAAGGGGGAGCACCCAGCATGTGTCGCAGGCTATGCATAGGCTGTCGATACTGTCAGTGATGCGATTGTGGCAGCCCATAATCACGCATGAGAGTAGCAAAGGGGGCCAACTCACCGTCCCTTACTATATCGTCAACAGAGCGTATCCCTCTGGTCCTCCACTGTGTAATGGGAGTTCAGATCATACTTGGCCCCAAGCAGCTCCTTGAGAAGAGCAGGTGTCAGCAGTGCGTTATACATCTGAGCCAGGAGAAGCATGAGGTCAGTCAACCAACGCTGTTATGCCCCACAGTGGCACTTATAGGCAGCCAAATCGTTCATCGGCCTTTGTGTCATCTCACAGCACCTGTGCAGAGGAGATGGACCCAGCGTTCTCCTCCAAGTACTGGCTCAGATATTGGCACCGTCTGTGCTTGTTTTCAGGGGCTTTATACCGTGCCGTATACATGCACTAACGGGCCTGAGGGGTTTTCAACAATCAAAGTTTATGGTCGAGTAGCAGAAGATCATGATCAGAGGTACTGTTTGGGAGGATCAAGGCGTAAACGTTTACAATGGACGCAGGAGGTTCAAGTTCAAGTTTATTTCACGTTTATTTGGACCGTTGGTCCACAAACAATACATATCGATAAAAAGTTCATCCAAAAAGTTAAATAAAACATTTCATTACACACAGACACCCTAAAAACATATTTTAAAAATGCTAATTATTAAAACTCGTTTAAAAGGTATAAAACTGCCTTCACTTTTTGCATATATTTCCCCATTGCCACAGCAATATCTAAGTGGGACATTTCTGTCATCAGTGTCACAGCCTGGGTCCTAGTTTTAATCTCATATTTCATAAGGATTGGTTTTAAAAATTTGATACGCAAGTCCAAAAACTTCAGACAATCAAATAAGATATGCAGCATATCACATTTGGACCCTAAAGAGCAAGTACAGCTTCCCTCCTCATTGATCATGGCCCGCTTTACCGAGTTGTTCATATAACAAGGGTTAACCCCAATTCTAGCCCTCAGAACCTCATTTCGTAATTGACGGTCCGGTAACTTATCTATGTAGGGGAAGCAATAAACATTATTCCATGCATCAATCATAAAACTGGTCGAGGTTTTACTTGCAAGATAGATTTTGTCCTGTGCATGCGATATTTCCTTTCCCGTTGACCTGAGTAACTTTTTATCAATATTAGCCACGGAGACAGTAGGGCACACATTAACTCTCATCTTCAAGCATAGCTTTGTTACTTTCCCCCTGGTCTCTCTTGCCCATTTTAGTTCGCTGTCCTGTATTTCATTTTTGCCCCATTGAGATATTTTGGTAATTGCGCCTATTTCTAGGCGTTGCCAAAAGCGCAAAAGGGCCATACCAACTTGTATACCCCATGAAGTCAGGCCTAGTTCCAGTCTTACTGCCTGAACCATTGCTGACCGAGGGAGCGTAAATAACTTTTTTAGGTTTTTGCCTTCTTCCACATCCCAGTTTTCCTTACCACTTAGGAACAACAATTCAGCACCATACAAGTATTGTGGGGGTACAATAGCAGCATAGGCTTTTAGTACTGGTTTGTCGGTCATAGCACCATAGGCTTTGTTAAACAATTTCAGACCGCTAATCGATGCAGAGGTTCTTACTTTAGATGCCTCTAAGTGGGTATTCCATTTCAAATTCTGCTGGAACCATAACCCCAAGTATCTATACTCTGATACTGATTGCACTTTTTCTGACCCAATCCACCATGAGAACTCAGTTTTCCTCCGGCCAAAGCTCAATGTTTTGGTCTTATCCATATTTATCACAAGTTTTTTTCTTAAGCAGTAGTCATTGAAAGCATTTAATTTTCTTTGCAAGCCAACCTCGGTCTGGTCCATAATCACCAGATCGTCGGCGTAGAGTAGGCATGCTATCTGCTTGCCATTTAATTTCGGGCTTGCCCCAGTTGTGTTCCCCAACATTGATGGTAGGTCTGCTAGGAACAAGGAGAACAATAGGGGAGCTAATACACATCCCTGACGCAGACCATTTCCAATTTCTATTTTCCCTGATAGACTACCATCTATGTCTAAAATTATCTGTGCCCAGTTTTTAGTGTGGAGCATTTGAAGCAGCCGCAGTATATCATTAGGAATTCCCTGACTAATCAAGGGCCTCCCACAGCAGTTCCCGGTCCACTAGATCAAAGGCTGCACGGAAGTCAACGAAACAACAGAACAACCTGCGATTCCATTGACTTCCGTGCTATGACCCAAAGAACAAAACAATGGTCGTAGTAGAGTGGCCGGCTTTAAACCCACCCTGTTGCGGGGGGATGGTTTGGTTTTCCTCTGCCCAATCTTTTAATAAATTTAAAATTACTTTTGCAAAGACTTTTTCCCCTATATCGAGGAGGTTTATAAGCCTATAATTTTTCGGTATTGACATCTTGGTAACTTCTTCTACCATTATTTCATGGAATAGGTCAATTTTATTCCCGGGTGGCATCTGTGGACAGAACATGGACTGTTTTCTTAGTCCACTTTCACCTGCTATGTTTGTTGTCAGTCCAATAGTGTTACAGAAGTCAATATCTGATGTGAACGAATCTTGACTTGTCTCTATGTTTGATGATTCATCCTCTCTCAAAGATCTTAATGCTCTGAGTGCTGGTAGATCTTTTTGGGCAATTAAGGATGGATTTGTTTCTTGTGATTGACAGGCATTAGGTTGAGGTTTCTTCTCTGCAAAGTATTTTTTAAGTTTCATTTTCCTACAAAACTTGTAGAGATTAATCCGTACATTGAGGATATCCATATTCTTGTTGGGGCGGTAGGATAGTCCTCGATTCAATTGTTTGATATGAACGTCCGTTAGTTGTTTATCGGATATGTTCAGGACCAAATTTTTATCTTGATTTATTCCGCTTTTTTTAAGGATTATTTTTGCTTTTCTTTTCCTCTCTTTGGTTTTGCTCCTTCTTCTGGTTGTGGTTGTCCTCTCCCCCACGTGTTGATTCTGCCTCTTCCTCTTGTTGCGTTATCATTTGCGCCAATTGTATCTCCCCGCGAAAATCCAGTGGAGTTTATACTGTGTCCTCATCAGCTGAGCTGATTTCTGAACTGTCTATTGTATCGGTATTTACTGTTCCAGCACACTTGTCTATCACAACTCTACTTCTTAGAGTGTCGTACTTGCGGGCAAACATGTATATGCACCAGTTTGCATAATCCATCCGGTCCCTCGTGAATTTGTTTGCTTTTCGTTTCTCTACGTTCGTCTCATGTTTGTTGAATTTTTTCTGCATAATTTCAATTAATTCCTTCTTTTCTTAAGATACCGGGATTTTAGCTAACTCTTGTTCCAGTGATTGGATTATGCTCATAATTTTCTCCAAATTCCTCTCAGCCTGTATGATTAATGTCCTCATGAGTTTAAAGGAACACTCATTGGTGTCCTGTAGCCATAATTTTATCAAATCCGGGTCTAGATCGTTCAATGTGAGCATGATGAGTATCTGTAGCCCTCTAGGGACTCTTTTAAACTCTATATATTTTTCTAATGTTGTTTTTTCCCACCCTTTGTTCATTTCCAAGATCCGGTTTTGTTGTAATTCTCTTAGGACATTTACTATTGTTCTATTATCTTTTTCTTTTTCTTTTCCTCCTGCTGTTCCTCTTGTATTTGTGCTAGTTGAGGGAGTTGTTTCATCATCATTGAGTAGTTCACTCGCCCTTAGTCGGCGATTACTGGTTTTATCTGCCATCTATGTAAATGAGGGTATAATTTTCACAGTTTCTTGTCTGTAATTGCTTTGGTGTTTTATTTGTTTTATTTCAGGATTCTGTCGTCTGCTCCCAGATTAGTTCAGAATACCATTGACCTGCTGTTCCTCCTACTCCCCACGTTCGAGGAATCACGATATACCATACTGTTTCTTTAATGCTCAATCCCTCTCATTTAGCTTCTTCCGGGATTCTTGCAGAGACAGTTTTTGCCTGTAATTTAGGAGTCGAGAACGCAATATGTTGTCTCGTATCATTCGTCTTTTGGAAAGCGTCTTATTTTTCTCCATAATTTCAATTAATTCCTTCTTTTCTTAAGATACCGGGATTTTCGCTAACTCTTGTTCCAGTGATGGGATTATGCTCATAATGTTCTCCAATTTCCTCTCAGCGTGTATGATTAATGTCCTCATGAGTTTAAATGAACACGTATTGGTGTCCTGTAGCCATAATTTTATCAAATCCGGGTCTAGATCGTTCAATGTGAGCATGATGAGTATATGTAGCCCTCTAGGAACGCTTTTAAACTCTATATATTTTTCTAATGTCGTTTTTCTCACCATTTGTTAATTTCCAAGATCCGGTTTTGTTGTAATTGTCTTAGGACATTTACTATTGTTCTGTTATCTTTTTCTTTTCATTTTCCTCCTGTTGTTCTTCTTGTATTTGTGCTAGTTGAGGGAGTTGTTTCATCATCATTGAGTAGTTCACTCGCCCTTAGTTGGCAATTCCTGGTTTTATCTGCCATCTATGTAAATGAGGGTATATTTTCACAGTTTCTTGTCTGTAATTGCTTTGGGGTTTTATTTGTTTTATTTCAGGATTCTGTCGTCTGCTCCCAGATTATTTCAGAATCCCATTGACCTGCTGTTCCTCTTACTCCCCACGTTCGAGGAATCACGATATACCATACTGTTTCTTTAATGCTCAATCCCTCTCATTTAGCTTCTTCCGGGTTTCTTGCAGAGACAGTTTTTGCCTGTAATTTAGGAGTCGAGAACGCAATGTGTTGTCTTGTATCATTCGTCTTTTGGAAAGCGTCTTATTTTCTTTGCCCCTTTCGCGATGACACAATGCTCGGCTACTCTTCCCGGCGGTTTGTGATCGAGTAGGCAGCCGCGGGCCCCCGCTCCTCATACGCCGCTTCTGCCGCGCTACTGAGTTGCACAGACACCACCCACCCCTCGCCTCGCTCACTCACCGCCGGGTCTTTGCCGCTCAGACTCCAGGCATCCGTTTTCTCTAGTTTGTTCGGATGCGTTTAAACACAGCAGATGATAGAGGCGTCAATCATCTTGTTCCGATTCTTCAAATGACTGGAATTGTTCCCAGATCGCCTCGCCTCCTTCGTGAGTGCCTGTGATGTCCGTCCCAGTCCATGCACCATAGATTCCTTTGATACCTCTCGCCACTTTTCTTTTCCCAGCGGAAGTCAAGGCACGACAGCAGGTAGGTAATCTAAATTATTTTATTTTTAAAGCACCATGTGCAAAAACGTGCAGGAATAGGACGGCCTACGCGTTTCGACTACAATTAGCCTTCAACTGGACCATTGAGTCCCACGCATCTAGTAAATTTATAAAAAGTGATCAGTGGTAGTACCCTTCTTTGTGTTCATTAAACACTAGACATTTACATTACATTTACAAACTATGGCTCAATACAATTGCCATTTTGTTTTTCTTTAATTCCTGTGAAGTACTCGTAAAGTGCTGCGTGCGAGAGGGTGATATCATTTCCTCATTCATGGCAGTAAGTTATTCTGTCAAAACTATTATTTACAATCTATAAATAATGCATTCTACAAGGCCTTATAGAGTTGTCTCTAATAATAATAAGTCATAAATTATGTAAATATACACATATATATACATTTCACTTCCTTCGATAAACCGGGACACTCGGACTGCGGTACAAGTTCAGGGTCAAAGGCTCCCTGTCCAATGTGTAGCGTTTCACCACACGCTCCAAAACGTAGCATGAATGCACTCGGAAAACCAGCAGTAATCACCGTACGATTAAACCATCCAACAAAAGTTCGTAGGTATTCCATTTATTTCCAGCATGGAAGTACAGTGCATGGAACCAAACCCCCAACGCGTTTCAGCGATCACTCGCCTTGGTCACGGGTGAATAGTGTTTGAACATCAAACAATTAAATAAAGTTTTCAAAAAACACTTCCTTGTGTAAACATAAACAAAGGACCAGCGTGCACAAAATAAACATAGCGGCCATCTTGATATGGTATATCTGTAGCATGCCAAAACTGAATGCATATAATGATATTCTAACCAAGCATAACATGATAATAGCAAAAAATAAAGTGCTAATAAAGATTCCATTGCATTGCGCCTTAGCGGCATCTCTGATAGATCAACAGCACCATTTTAAGTACTTATAATGTATACCAATCCCCAGTGGGAAAAATTACAAGATGCTGCTATCATAAATAACAGAAATTATCAAGTAGAAAATCTCAAGCAAAAAGAATCTTAAGCAAAAGATATTAAGCTCAAAAATGTAATTGAATCCCAAGTGGGATTTTGCATCTTCTGCATAATCAATCTCCATGTAGCGAAGTTACCTGTTGGAAAAACAAGAATGTCTAAATCAGTTCAGGCTACTATCACAGTTAAGACGGCCTAAAACATTTAACTGTAAAGTGCAAAACAAGTAAAATGATTAATCAAAGGGAATTAAAAACAAAAGAACCACTGCTAGGAGCCTAAGAGGACAACCATCAAACATATGCATGTATACATTCAGTTAACACAACACAGGTTATTCTCCCAAATGCCATTTCAATTCTTCCTCAGAACTCAACCCTCCTGGAATGAGTGTGTCTAAGTCAAGAATATATTTACTTTCCAGTTGCCGCAGCCTACGTATTCTGTCCCCCCCTCTCTTCATGGGTAGGATCATGTCAATCACAAAGAATTTTAATAAATTGCGATTGCTTCTATGATGTTCTTCGAAGTGGCGAGCTACTGGCGAATTCTGATCTTTGTTTTCAATTGCGCTCATGTGTTCTAGAATACTTTTTTTGCAGGGAACATTGTGCTCCCCACATATTTCTTAGCACAAGGGCACATCAGAATATATACCACATAGTCCGAGAGGCAGGTTAAGTGCTGTGTAATGATTTTTTCTCTATCCTCTATTGGATAATAAACTGATTTAACGTTCTTACTAAATGTACACGCTTTGCACTTCATGCATGTAAAAAAGCCCTGCATCTCAATGGACTTCCTTTGTTTGGTGTTAACCTCACTTTTACTCAGTTTATCCTTAAGGGAATCAGCTTTCCGATAAGTAATACTGGGATTACTCCTACCACCTCAGTTAATGTGGATTCAGTTTGTAACACATTCCAATGTTTTTTTAGGCTGTTCTGTACCTGCCATGATCTTGCATGGTATGTGGAGATAAACCTAATCACCTCCTGTCCCACGGGTTTGTTCTCATTTGGGACTAACAAAGACTCATGGGTGATCTTGCTCGCTTTTACAAAGGCTTCCTCTATTACCTGTGGGTTATACCCACGTTCTCTGAAGCGTTGTTTCATACACTCCCCCTCAATTACAAAATCTTCATCCTTGCTGCAGTTCCTCCGAGCCCGGAGGAACTCGCCAAAGGGAATACTGCGTTTAAGGGATTTCGGGTGACTGCTCTCAGCATGAAGCAAGGTGTTACCTGCCGTGGCTTTCCGAAACAGTTTCGTCACAAGTCTGTCATCTGCAACCTCCACTTTCAAGTCTAGAAATTCCATAAAGCAATTACTGATTTTCCCTTCCAGATTGAGGTTAAGATCATTACAGTTAAGCTCACGGATAAAGTCTTCTGCCAATGATTTGGGACCATCCCAGATGATAAATAGGTCATCAATATATCGCAGCCAGGTTTTCACGTAGCTGCGATATAGTACACTAGTTTCAGCCACCGGTTGCTCCCAGTCTGCCATGAATAGATTTGCAAAACTGGGAGCAAAACAAGTTCCCATCGCATTCCCTTGTCGTTGTCTATAATAGACCTCATTAAAGATGAAAAAATAGTTTTCGAGACAAAACAACATCATTTTTAAAATCATTTCAGTGTGGTCTCGAAAGGAAATAAACCGCTTCTTGAGGAACCCACGACAAGCATCAGTGCCATCCATGTGCCTAATAGAGGTGTATAGACTGCATACATCAAGAGAAATAAGAAAATAACTTTCCTGCCACACAAAGTTTTTGATCTTATTAATGAAGTCTCTACTGTCCCTGAGATAGGAGGGTATCCCCTCCACAAAGGGACGCAGAAAAAAGTCGATGTACTTGGACGTGTTTTCTAGAAGGGAACCCATTGAAGAAACAATTGGCCTCCCCGGGGGTTTGTCTGCGTTCTTGTGCAATTTAGGCAAAAGATATAACACTGCCACTTTGGGGTTCCTATTCAGCAGAAACGAATACTCATTCCACTCTAATAAACCCTGTGATTGCCATTCCTTCAACATCTTGTGGTAGGTTGAATTAGTTTTCTCAATCATTTCAATGGACGATATCTCATAGCAGTCTGCACAGTTCAACTGCCACATCCCCTCCTCAACATAGCTACTCACATCCATAACGACATTCCCTCCTTTATCCGACTGACGGATAACAATAGAGGGATCACTTTCCAAAGATTTTACAGCCAAACGTTCACTTTTACTTATATTATCACTAGTCCAACCTTTCTTTCTAGCCAACTTTTTCAGGTCACCAATGACTAGAGTTTCAAAAATGTCAATGCCACAGGTAGGTAGCATGGGATTAAAGTTTGATTTGGGTTTAAAGTTGTTTGGACAGTTCAAATTTGTGTTAAAACCCAATGACTCAGCAGCAATAAGGCTTTCTGATGGCAGATTCAGTTCCAATTCTTTTAGAGCGATCAGAGCTTCAACCTCCCAAATGGATTCCGGGGCAGGTTGAATAGCGTCAGCAGCTTTACCCACATTCTTTACCTTAAGTTTGTTCCATTTGTGTAGGCGTAATTTACGAGTAAATTTAAAAAGGTCAATACGCTCTCGAGAATAGGTGAAATGCGAAGTTGGGCAGAAAGAAAGACCGAATTGAAGCACCTCATGTTCCATTTTGGACAGGGAACGAGAAGAAAGATTTACCACGTTTCTTAGGTTCATTTTCCTCTTTTCTTTTGACCCCGTGTTTCCACTCCCACTGGGGTAACATTCCTTTTTCCACCTGCCGCCCCTCCTTGATTGGCGCTGTATGCGGTGGCTTCTTCTCCAACTTTGCCTCTTCCTCTGCCTCGTCCTCGAAATCCCTTGCTTTTGCCTCTTCCACGATATATTTGCCAATTTTGTTGCTGTAATGATTGGTTCATTACACAAAACTCCTCCCAAAAATTTATCGGTTTGATAGGGTTGGTCTGTGCTAGTAGACTACCGTCTTCAGAAGCATCACTTTCAACAACTTCTTCTTCAGAAATGCCTTCTGTTTGAACTTTATCCAAGGTAGCTTGTATTCCCTTGCGTTTAACATTATCATATTAACGACTGAATGTGAAAATACGACCTGACTGGTAGTCGATTTTGTCTCTGAGGAATTTTCTCTCCTTTTTGGCCACAATCTCATCCTTGTGTTTGGCAATTCTTTTAGTTATTTCTTCCAATTTTCTGGTCATATTTTCAGGTGTATCTTCATTAGTTGTTTCTTCTTTGAGTTCTGCTAATTCTTTCAACAGTGCTACCCTATCTTTCCAGGCATGTTTAATTAAAATTGACAGCATCCTATTTGAACAGTCCATCAGGTTCTCTGCCCATTCTTCTGCCAATTCTACCTCTGGTTCCTCATAAGATGGAGCTATTAGAATTCTCAAGCCCCTTGGTACTCTCCTTTCCTCTTGATACTTTTCAAGGGTGATAGCCTCCCACCATTTAGAAACCTCTATCCTAATCAGTTTCTCCAACTTTGAATATTTTTGTTGCAAAGATGTTGGAAGGCTCGTGTTACCAGACTGAGCTTGTTGCACTGTTGTCTGAATGAACATCGATTGGGCTCTCATCCTCCTACGTGATTCAGTATCATCATCCATGACTGTGATTCAAGGAGTTAACTATATTTAACTCCGCATGCTTATGTATTGGAAATCGTTGCCGAACTGTTTTTTGTTTTGATGGTGTTCACTATCAGATGTGCTGGAAACCTCCGCTTGACTACACCAGACTGACTGTAAGCTGACGGTCGTGCAGGAGACAGTTGCGTTACTGCAATAGAGCGCAAAACCAATGTTTATTGTCCGCAATACGTTCCTGGCGTTTAAGTGTGCTTTCAAACCCCACACGCTTCAGTTGCTTTTGTACTTATGAAGCGGGGGATAACGCGAGCATTCGCACCAAAAGCGTAACAAGCAGCAAACACTCACCCACACGGAGACGCCGAAAACCGAGTGAAGCCTCACTCGGGTTCCAAACCTTGCTTCGGCTCAGGGTCACAGGCTTCTGCTTCAGTGCTCGTCGCTTCACTTCCAGCCAACGTATAAATACGGAAAGGCACCTCAGTAAAGCGGTCAACCGGTTCGAATAATTGCATACATTTCACTTCCTTCGATAAACCGGGACACTCGGACTTCGGTGCAAGTTCAGGGTCAAAGGCTCCCTGTCCAATGTGTAGCTTTTCACCACACGCTCCAAAACGTAGCGTGAATGCACTCGGAAAACCAGCAGTAATCACCGTACGATTAAACCATCCAACAAAAGTTCGTAGGTATTCAATTTATTTCCAGCATGGAAGGACAGTGCATGGAACCAAACCCCCAATGCATTTCAGCGATCACTCGCCTTGGTCACGGGTGAATAGTGTTTGAACATCAAACAATTAAATAAAGTTTTCAAAAACCACTTCCTTGTGTAAACATAAACAAAGGACAATAGGAACCCCAAAGTGGCGGTGTTATATCTTTTGCCTAATTTGCACAAGAACGCAGACAAACCCCCGGGGAGGCATGTATGTATGTATGTATGTATAGGCATTTATATAGTGCACTACTTACCCAGAGGGTCCCAAGGCGCTTCGACCGCTGCGAAACCCTTCCTGGCTTCCCTGAGAGATGGTCCCTTAAAGGGTATCTCCATGGTGAGACCAGGCATCCCCGGCGGTCTGGTGGGGCCGTTAATGAAGATGAGGCAAGCTAATGCCCAGAGTTGCCGAGTGTGATCGCTGATCAGAGTGGGCACCGAGGCGAGAGAATTATCGAGTCCGCTGACCCTGGTCCAGAAACCTGCCGCGCCGGGAATTGAACCCTGGTCCCGGGCCGTCCTCTGCTCTCGGGTCTGCCGCCTCTAACCAGTGAGCCACACTACTTCACTAGGCCAATTGTTTCTTAATGGGTTCCCTTCTAGAAAACACGTTCAAGTACATCGACTTTTTTCTGCGTCCCTTTGTGGAGGGGATACCCTCCTATCTCAGGGACAGTAGAGACTTCATTAATAAGATCAAAAACTTTGTGTGGCAGGAAAGTTATTTTCTTATTTCTCTTGATGTATGCAGTCCATACACCTCTATTAGGCACATGGATGGCACTGATGCTTGTCGTGGGTTCCTCAAGAAGCGGTTTATTTCCTTTCGAGACCACACTGAAATGATTTTTAAAATGATGTTGTTTTGTCTCGAAAACTATTTTTTCATCTTTAATGAGGTCTATTATAGACAACGACAAGGGAATGCGATGGGAACTTGGTTTGCTCCCAGTTTTGCAAATCTATTCATGGCAGACTGGGAGCAACGGGTGGCTGAAACTAGTGTACTATATCGCAGCTACGTGAAAACCTGGCTGCGATATATTGATGACCTATTTATCATCTGGGATGGTCCCAAATCATTGGCATTATTAAAATAAATAATAATAATTAAATAATAATAAATAAATAATAAATAATTGGCAGAAGACTTTATCCGTGAGCTTAACTGTAATGATCTTAACCTCAGTCTGGAAGGGAAAATCAGTAATTGCTTTATGGAATTTCTAAACTTGAAAGTGGAGGTTGCAGATGACAGACTTGTGACGAAACTGTTTCGGAAAGCCACGGCAGGTAACACCTTGCTTCATGCTGAGAGCAGTCACCCGAAATCTCTTATACGCAGTATTCCCTTTGGCGAGTTCCTCCGGGCTCGGAGGAATTGCAGCAAGGATGAAGATTTTGTAATTGAGGGGGGAGTGTATGAAACAACGCTTCAGAGAACGTGGGTATAACCCACAGGTAATAGAGGAAGCCTTTGTAAAAGCGAGCAAGATCACCCATGAGTCTTTGTTAGTCCCAAATGAGAACAAACCCGTGGGACAGGAGGTGATTAGGTTTATCTC
Source organism: Lissotriton vulgaris (assembly GCF_964263255.1). Classification (NCBI taxonomy): domain Eukaryota; kingdom Metazoa; phylum Chordata; class Amphibia; order Caudata; family Salamandridae; genus Lissotriton; species Lissotriton vulgaris. The sequence continues at coordinate 169,999,848 of NC_141685.1, forward strand.
CACATACCATGCACGATCATGGCAGGTACCGAACAGCCTGAAAAAACATTGGAATGTGTTACAAACTGAATCCACATTAACTGAGGTGGTAGGCAGTAATCCCAGTATTACTTATCTGAAAGCTGATTCCCTTAAGGATAAACTGAGTAAAAGGGAGATTAACACCAAACAAAGGAAGTCCATTGAGATACAGGGCTTTTTTACATGCATGAAGTGCAAAGCATGTAGATTTAGTAACAACGTTAAATCAGTTTATTATCCAATAGAGGATAGAGAAAAATCATTACACAGCACTTAACCTGCCTCTCGGACTATGTGGTATATATTCTGGTGTGCCCTTGAGCTAAGAAATATGTGGGGAGCACAATGTTCCCTGCAAAAAAACGTATTCTAGGACACATGAGGGCAATTGAAAACAAAGATCAGAATTCGCCAGTAGCTCGCCACTTCGAAGAACATCATAGAAGCAATCGCAATTTATTAAAATTCTTTGTGATTGACAAGATCCCACCCATGAAGAGAGGGGGGGACATAATACGTAGGCTGCGGTAAGCATGAGCGAATTTTGCGGATCTCGCGTTCGCGAATTTTGCGGATTTGCGGATTCGCAATCCGCAAAATCCGCGAATTCCCGCGAATTTGCGGATTTTTTTTTTGTGTTCGCCCGTGTTTCTGCCAGTTCGCGAGGGTTTTGTACACTTTCGCAAATTGCGAACTTACCTGTCGGGTCGCAAGTTTCGCCAACTTGTTGTTTCTACGTGTCCAGCCTGTTTGGGACACTCTTCTTCATCACTGCCACTCTCTGTCACCACTGCCACTCTCTGACTACTCATGCCACCCTCTGGCCCACCCATGCCACCCTCTGTTTCATCACCACACCCTCTGGTTGTCCAGTGTACATTATTTTCGGCAAAGCAAAGCACACCTTCCCTGCCTCAAGTGACCTGAATTAATTTGGGGCTGATTAATGTGTCACAGAATATTTTTTTAGCTGGCACCTGCTTCCTTAGTGCGCCCTGATTAGTGATCTTTTGCACTTGCTAAGTGCTTTCATTGTTGCAAAATTAGTTACAACACCTGCCCTGCCCCAACTGACAATAATGAATTAGGGGCTGATTAATGGATTTTAACTTCCAGCCTGGCTCCTGCTTGTCTCCCTTAGCTGTAATTCAGGACCTTTGTGGCATATGTGTAACTATTCTGAGGTTCAGAGCAGGGTCACATAATAGTTTCAACTGGCAACTGAACTCTGGAGGGGCCCCTCAGGAAGCACTACAGGAAATGGCTACTAATGATGAGCCTGAACTTTTGAACCTGGTAAGTAGTTACTTTCAGTTTTGCTAAAATCGTATTTCTGCAATTTTGCACTTATTCGCGGGGCGCGAACTCACGCGAACTCACGCGAACAGTGCGAGCAGTGCGAGCAAAATCCGCTGCTCGCGGATTTGCGGATTTTGCGGGAGATTCGCAAATCTCGCGGATTGCGGATTTCCCGAAAATCCGCAAAATCCGCGAGCGGAACGGATTTTCCGCCCATGCCTAGGCTGCGGCAACTGGAAAGTAAATATTAAGCATGGGCGAATTTTGCGAACCTGGGGTTCGCAAATTTTGCGAATTTGCGATCTCGCAATCCGCAAAATCCGTGAATTCTCGCGAATTTGCGGATTTTTTTTGTGTTTGCAAGGATTTATGCCAGTTCGCAAGGATTTCTGACAGTTCGCAAGGGTTTTGTACCAGTTCGCAATTGCGAACTTACATGTCGGCTCGCAACGGTCACGATTATGTTGTTTCTACGTCTGGTTCATCATCACAGGTTCCCAGCACCCTCTGTTTCACCCCTGCCACCCTCTGTTTCATCCATGCCACCCTCTGGTACATCAATGCCACCCTATGGTTCATCATCACTGTAGATTATGGGGGGAAAAAGCAAGCACACCTGCCTGCTTCAACTGACATGAATTAATTTGGGGTTGATTTATTAATGTGTCACTGTTTTAAAATTCCAGTCTGGCACCTGCTTCCTTATCTGTAAATTGTTTTCCAGGACCTTTGTGGCCTACTTGTAGCTATTCTATGAGCCTGCTGTGAGGGTCAGAGCAGGGTCATAAAATTGTTGCAACTAGCAACTGAACTCTGGAGGAGACCTTGTCAGGAAGCACTACAGGGAACGGTTACTAATGATGAGTTTGAACTTTTGAACCTGCTTTCACTTTTGCAAAACTCGTTTTTCTGTAGAACAGCAGTACAGCAACTGTAATGCCCCACCAAGCTTATATGAGAAAATTGATTTCTAATCCAAAAGTTATCCAAAGAAAATCAAAAGGCCTCAAATCCAAAAAAGTGCAGGCAAATGTCAACCTGAGGAGTTATTCTGATAAAAATCATCATTTTCAGAAGGTCTTTGCTGCTTGCTATTAGATTTCTTGTGCAGAATTGCAATTTTTGTAATTTCGCGAGTGCGAGATTGTTGCTGCCCGCCGCACCTACATGTTCGCAATTGCAAACTTACACCGCACGCCGCAAACAGAAAAAAAAAATCTGCTGCGTGCGAATTTGCGGATTTTCGGTAAATTTGCGATCGTTCGCGGATTGCGAATTTACCGAAAATCCGCGAGCGTAACGGATTTTCCCCCCATGCTTAGTAAATATATTCTTGACTTAGACACACGCATTCCAGGAGGGTTGAATTCTGAGGAAGAATTGAAATGGCATTTGGGAGAATAACCTGTGTTGTGTTAACTGACTGTATACATGCATATGTTTGATGGTTGTCCTCTTAGGCTCCTAGCAGTGGTTCTTTTGTTTTTAATTCCCTTTGATTCATCATTTTACTTGTTTTGCACTTTAAAGTTAAATGTTTTAGGCCGTCTTAACTGTGATAGTAGCCTGTACTGATTTAGACATTCTTGTTTTTCCAACAGGTAACTTTGCTACATGGAGATTGATTATGCAGAAGATGCAAAATCCCACTTGGGATTCAATGACATTTTTGAGCTGAATATCTTTTGCTTAAGATTCTTTTTGCTTGAGATTTTCTACTTGATAATTTCTGTCATTTATGATAGCAGCATCTTGTAATTTTTCCCACTGGGGATTGGTATACATTATAAGTACTTAAAATGGTGCTGTTGATCTATCAGAGATGCCGCTAAGGCGCAATGCAATGGAATCTTTATTAGCACTTTATTTTTTGCTATTATCATGTTATGCTTGGTTAGAATGTCATTATATGCATTCAGTTTTGGCATGCTGGCATGCTACAGATATGCCATGTCAAGATGGCCGCTATGTTTATTTTGTGCACGGTGGTCCTTTGTTTATGTTTACACAAGGAAGTGGTTTCTGAAAACTTTATTTAATTGTTTGATGTTCAAACACTATTCATCCGTGACCAAGGCGAGTGATCGCTGAAACGCGTTGGGGGTTTGGCTCCATACACTGTCCTTCCATGCTGGAAATAAATTGAATACCTACGAATTTTTGTTGGATGGTTTAATCGTACGGTGATTACTGCTGGTTTTCCGAGTGCATTCACGCTACGTTTTGGAGCGTGTGGTGAAACGCTATACACATATATATATATATATATATATATATATATATATATATATATATATATATATATATATATACACATATATTACCTACTGGTCACCAGTGGGTAGTTATAGTTAGGATTTTTTTTAATGTTAAATCTCAAAATTCTACTTGGAATAACTTTGGCGCCGGTTGACGAATCTGCCTGAAAATGTCCTCAAAATGGCCTAGTTGAGCTCCGGTCCTTCCCTGAAAGTTTGGGGGGATGCGTCAAGCGGGGGCCGAGATAAAAGGGGGGTCCCAAAACCCGTTTTCCCCATGTTAATTTCCATAGGGCAGTCAACCTCACTTTTAGCCCGCACGGCTGAATGGATATACACCAAACTTGTCAAAATTGTAGGGACTGGTAGCCCGATGTGCCTTTGCTATGTCTCAAGATATGTGCTCCAGTGGATTTTGAGTAATTTAGGTTCAAAGAAATATATATATCTATAAGCGCGCCCGGTACGCGCTCCGGGGAGTGCTCTGGGCGCGACACGCGACTTGCGCGCAGAAAGCTGATTGGTTCTTGGGTGTCTGTAAACATTCAAAACAGTCCGGAGCGGCCGCCATCTTGTTTCTCGGTAGGATCGAGACACAAGAGGTGGCCAAAACAAAGGGGGAATTGACCATAAGGGGGCAGGGTAGATCCCCCCTGACCCCCTAGGTTTGATGTGGGGGCTATAAAAGGGTCCCGCTGGGCAAAAAAAAAAAAATTTTTCGATTTGCGCGGGGGGACCGCCCGGTACGCGCACCGGGGAGAAAAGAGAATGGCAGAGTTTACAAATTTAAGTCATTTTATATAAATGGGAGGTAGTTCTGAAAAGAACTGTTTTTTTTTTCTTTTTGTTGTTTTATATTTTTTTTGGAACATTTTTTGGGGGGGATTTTCAGAACAATTTTATATTTTTTTTGTAGTTTTTTGGGGTGAAACAAAAGACAGGGAATTGCAAACAGCTTAACTGGAGCAAAAAAATAGAAAAAAATTAAGGTTGCTTGCTGCAGTGATGGTTGTCTGCAGCTCGATTAAGTAAAGTGATGCTCTGCTCACCATATGATATAGTTTTGTTGCAATATATGCAAACAAATTTAAATTTGGAAAACTTAGTTTGAACATTAGGGACCATCTCCCTAGCCTCTTCACCGGATGGAGTGAGTTGGTTGGAGGTGCTGGAAGTAGAAGGTTGGGGAGAGTTCAAGGTCAGTTGCCTGACTTCTGCTCTTGAATAATTGTTTGGGTGCTTCCTCTGCATGTGCCTTATCATCGTGTGGTTCCCAAACGAATATTTTTTATTTGGGTTCCCTCTTGACAGTTCTTGGTCACAGATGAGGCAAGTGACCTTTTCTGCATTTACTTTCTTGGCACCCCTTGGCATTTTGAAAAACTCCCAAATCAAATGTTCTTTGGGTTTGTATGGGGGAGTGTCCTCAGGCAGATATTGCCTCTCCTCCTGCTCCTCTTCGTCCTCCTCTTCTTCATGAACACCAATGTGGTCTTGTGGTGGTCGTTGTGGTGGTGGTGGAGGTGGTGGTGGTCCAGATGCACCTGCAGCTGCTACTACTGAAGCCATTTCTCACAGAATACAGGTCTTCTTCACTCAAACAACAAAGTGAAAATGAGGAAAAAAGGTGGGGTCTTTCATCATTTGGAAAACAAAACTGTTGTGAACCAATCAAAAGTGTTATTTTTAGGTCACATGACCCGACGCGCTTACGCAGGGGCGTGTCGCGTAAGCGCGTCGAATGCTTCCGGGTGTGTTTACGCCGCGCGTATGTCGCGGACGCGGCTACGCGATACGTCACGATCATGGTATTGTTGGCGACATTGGCACTAACGGGAGCCTTCCCGGTTCGCGCACCGGGGCGCTTCAAACAAGTACGCTCTCCGGGGCGCGCACCGGGAGCGCTCCAAGGCAAAAAAAATATAAAAAATAAATTAAAACATTTTTTTTAAAAAGGGAAAAATTGTAGGGACTGGTAGCCTGATGTGCCTTTGCTATACTCAAGTGGTTTTAACGAAAATTAACTTTCAAATAAATATATATTGTGCTACATTGGGCTATATATATGTTAAAGCCCAAATGTAGCCCAAATGTAGCCCAAAGTTGGCCACCAGAGACAAAAAAAAACAAATGTAGCCCAAATATCAGCCATATGTAGCGCAACTATAGCCCAATGATAGAATGTACCAGAGTGTTCTAAAGAACAACTAGAGCGTTAACAGTCTTACTTATAAAGTGAAACTTGTAGTTAGGAATTAGCATTTAAAAAACCTATGAAATTCACTGAAAAAACCATAGGTTTCACACCAGTTATAGTTAGGAATTAGCATTTAAAAAACCTATTAAATTCACTGAAAAAACCATAGGTTTCACACCAGTTATAGTTACCTGGAAATTTTACTGACATAAAACCATTGAAATTCCACGTTAAAGTTAGTTGGACTCACTATAACTTGCGCGTGTAATGCACTGCTGATGACGTCACATATTACATCACTCATGACATGGTCAGTGACATCACTCATGACATCACTGATGACTCCATCCTTGTGACAGAGTGACAGACCTCCTTTCAGTGTAATGTAACCCTTGAAACACATATTCAAAAATAGAAACTAACATTTACAAAAAAGTGGAGATACCTATACCAGTTACAACAACCAATTCAGTAATTCCACCATTTATATATACATCCACTCATTCACCAACAGTTTTATATAGTCATTCATACATATACTCACTTATCATATGTAGTGAGACACCTTGACATCCGTTAACACACCGACAGTCTTCCAAAAGTTACTCACACACATACTCACACATGCAAATAAACTATTGAACATCCATTTATTTGCATATACAGCTATACACACACTAGCACATTACTTCTAAGGAAACTTACACATACTTACTCTCTTAAACAATCACTTATAGAAACACACACTTTTTATCAGGAACTCTTTCAATCTCTCACTCCCATATATACTCACTTATATACATCAATACTCACATATACTAGATTAAAACATATGTAGTTACTCAAAAAGACACAAGTGAGACAGCCATTCACTCACTAACACACACACATATACACACTCTTCCACCCATACAGTCCTGCACATATGCTGTCTTCAAAACACATACAAACAGTGAGTTAGTCATTGATGCATCTATGTGCTAAGTAACACTCCCACCAAACCATACAGACACTCATACTGACACTAAAAAAAATCTAATAACACATATACACACACATGTAGCTACTCACCAACCCATGCAGCCACTTATACACAAAGTGAAACACTGATACAAACATTTAAATATTTAAACAATACTCGCTAATATATGTATTCACTAAGATACACTTAATAAGCCAGTTAACCAATCATTTTTTTTTTTAAACATCCATTAAGACATTTATTTAAACATTTATTCTTCCATCGACCTTTACATATACATATATAAAACATATTTATTTTTAGAAAGACACACATTCACTGGATGGTGTCATCAGTGATGTCATGAGTGATGTCACTGACCATGTCATGAGTGATGTAATATGTGACGTCATCAGCAGTGCATTACACGCGCAAGTTATAGTGAGTCCAACTAACTATAACGTGGAATTTCAATGGTTTTATGTCAGTAAAATTTCCAGGTAACTATAACCGGTGTGAAACCTATGGTTTTTTCAGTGAACATATATATATATATATATATATATATTTATATATATATATATATATATATATATATATATATATATATATATATATATATATATATATATATATATATATATATATATATATATATATATATGTATATATATTACCTACTGGCGATAGCCAGTAGGTATATATAGTTAGGATTTTTTTCCTATGGGACTTTTGAAAATTCTATGTCTAATAACTTTGGCGTTTGTGGACGGAATCGGCTGAAATTTTCAAGAAAATGGCACATTTTGTTTCTGAGCAGCCCTTGAAAATTTGGGGGGGTTTTGTCAAGGGGGGGCCGAGAAAAAAGGGGGGTCCCAAAACGCGTTTTTCCCATGTTAATTTCCATAGGGCGTTTGGCCTCACTTTTAGCTCGAACGGCTGAATGGATTTGCCCGAAACTTGGCAAAATTGTAGGGACTGTTAGCCCGATGTGCCTTTGCTGGGTCTCAATATATGTGCTCCAGTGGATTTTGAGAAATTAACGTTTTAAAAAATTTATATATCTGTGACAGCGTCCCAGACAGCGCTCCAGATCGCGTACTTTTCGCGTCACGGAGCTTTGCGAAGCGATGCTGATTGGCTCTCCGGTGTCTGTCAACATTCTAAACAGTCCGGTGCGGCCGCCATCTTGTCTCTCGGTAGGATTGAGAGACAAGAAGAGGTGAAAAACGAAGGGGGAATTTAATGAAAGGGGGCAAGGTAGACCCCTCTTGACCCCCTAGGAATGATGTTGGGGTTATTAAAGGGTCCCGTGGGGAAAATAAAAAAAAAATGATTTTTCACGGTAGAAGCGCTTCCCGGTTCGCGAACCGGGCCGCAAACTGGTAGCGAAACGGGAATTCGCCATTTTGTGTTTCGATTTAATTAAATTACTAGGTATAAGGGGGTACGGGAGACGTATCCTGATCCCTTATGTTTTCTGAGGGTGGCTGAGGAGGCTCATATATGTGATACATGTCTTCCAGCGGCTGTGCGTGAGCGTTTTTTTTTTTTGCTGCGTGACGTCTGTTAACGTTCGATTCGATGGAAATCAGGAAGTGTTGACCGCCATTTTGTCACTGCGATAAAATATTTTGTTATAAATTAATCCTTATTGATAAACATTGTCTGCGCCATCTTGCCTTTTTTCCATTGCCACAATTTTGTCGTGCACGGCAGCCATTTTAGATGCCTTGACCAGACCCACTCTCTGCACGCCGTCGATTCTCAGCACGGCTCCCCACCATCGCAAGCATCTCCCCCACACACTGGTCACCCCCGCTCTCTCTCTCATGCATGGGCCATAAGCCTCCCCCCATCTGCGCTGCTCTTCCCTGAGAATCACACCCCGTGCCCGCCCGACACCTTTCTTTCACCCTATTCACTACCGCACCCTCTGACACTCCTCTTCCTCTGTGTCCGATTGTCCAGGCCGGTCCCAGGCTATCACGTAGCCCTGCGGATGTAGTTTATGGCCCCAGCTGTAGAGAATCCAGACATGCCAACCCTCCCGATTCAGGCGTGAGACTACCGATTTCAGTGCTAGTCTCCCGCCTCCCGATTCCTGCAAGCAATAACCCGATTCCTCGGGGGTTTCCGCTGACAGGGCTTGGTATTGTGTAACGTGCAAATTCTTCCAGGAAACGTCAGAGGGCCGATGCAGGGGCTCTAGAAGGGGTGATAAACCATTTAAGCCTCATTATCAAGCGCATGGTCTTTTAAAGATCTGTGAAGTACTCGGGGCGGCGGTGTGTGTCTGTTTCAGGAGCGGGCGGGGGCGGGGGGGGTGCACTGCCAGCAACTTGCCAGGCCAGGCAGTGTTCAACACTTGCATCACCCTTTCTCTGCCTGCTATTGCGCTCCATGCTTCGGAAAGGTAAGAAAAAGAACGTGCATTTGAGTTTGAAATGTCCGATCCTGCAGCAGCACACTTCCAAAGCCCACACATGACAATAACCCGATTCAAGGCCCCATTCTCCCGATTTTTTTTTTTAAATCTCCCACTTTGCTCTTCTGAAATGTTGGCATGTATGAGAATCACCCCTCTTCAAAGGAGTTACAGTAGATGAAGGCCCCAACCCCATGAGATCCGTCACACCATACGGGTTCCTACTATCTGATAACCATCCTGTATTGTGCTTGGGGAGGGGATTCTCACTGTGAGGGTGTGTGGGACCGAGCCTGAAGCGGAAGATTCCAGGGATGCCTCTTTGTACATCAAAGTTTTTACAATTATGTGTCACATTAATAATATATAGCACTCCAACAAAGTAGTAGGATTATAAAACTTTAATAACTTATAAATATATACAACGCAACAAAAACAGTAAACACATTTAAACATTTTTTTGTAAAAAGAAGCAACAATGGTCAGTAGCTGTGTTTTGTGCGAATAGTCCGAAGGCAGCTCAACGAGCTGAGTTCTGGACGGCACCCAGGTGATGTCACCTGGGTGCCGCACTGGTTTTTGGTATACTACAATGCAGCTCCGAAAAATGGCGTGGGGCGTCCCTGTGGAGGCCTTGTCAGTAGCGGTCTGTTGTGCGAATAGTTCCAAGGCAGCAGAACGCGCTGAGATGTGGATGGCACCCAGATGATGTCCAGTAAGTTGCCGCACTGGTTTTGGCATCCTACAATGCTGCTCCGAAAAACGTTGTGGGGCGCCCCGGGGGAGGGGGGGGGGAGGCGGCGTGAACGGGCTTCCCCAGGTGGCGGCTCATGTGCTGTAGTGGGGCGCCCCTTTACCGTTTCAGTTGCCATTCCGCCCGCTTTTGGTACACTGTGCCTCATCCTCCATTCAGCTGTTTATCGCCCGCTCTTGCAGCTACAGCGTCTCGCTCACCATGTTGTTGAGTTGCGCCCACTCTTGCGGTGCAGCGATAGGCGGCTGCCACAGGACTCTCAAAATGGCGGCCGCCTCTTCAGATGTGGGCGTGGTCCACTAAAATGGCCATGGGACACCTTGGAACTCGGACGCTTGTCTGCTAGGGCTTGGGCCCCATTCTCGAAAGCGTCCACTGTGCCTTGAAGATTCTACAAAAGTCTTGGGGGCCCTCGACTCCCGCAGGCTTCTGGTGGAGAGCGGCTGCCATGATTGCTCGTGGAATGGCCACGACTGAGATACGAGGTGGTGGTGCTCTCATGCTAACGCCAGCTTCAGTCTGAAACATCCAGAAACACTGTAGACTACAAATTCGATCAGTTCCGGTAGCTCCCCAACGTGACCCGGTAGGGAAGAACTTGCCCTCCCCTCTTTGACTGATGGTTCTTGTTGCCTGTCCCTTCTGTTGTCATTTAACAGAACTTTTTAGACTGCTGAAAGGAGTTGTGTTCCGACCGCTGGTTGGTGGAGACATTTTGACTATATTCTGGACCTACGTTGTCGCGTAATGCGTTATATGACAAGCCGCATTAGCGCACCCGGAAGTACTCCAGTGCGCGAAGCGCAGCTTCCTGGAAGGGATCCGGGGCGCGGCGCGCAGCGCGTAACGTAACCATAACAGGTCATGTGACTTGTTAATAAAACTTTTCATTGGTTCATTTTACTTTTGTTATACTAATGATGAAAGGCTTGGTCATATGACCTAAAAATTACGCTTTTTATTGCTTTCGAACATTATTTTTTCTTAAACATATATGTTATAATGTTCCAGGCTAATGTATTTTCCCGGAAAATTTACAACTGTCCTGCAAGTAAAATATATTCCTTTTTCTAGCAAAAGGGCGTTTCTTCGTCCCATGACGGAGCCGTTGAGCAAAAGATGCTCGGCCTGCTGTCTTAGTCGCCGATACGTCTGAATATCAGATTCTTATCGATCACTTTATGTTGCAGGAGTAAAAAACACAACAGCCCTTGACCATTTATCTTTACTGCGTTCCTGCGTATTATACCTTTTATCCGTCATGTAATTGGACTGCTTTATTTCACTTGCCTTTTACTGATTCGAAAACAGAAACTAAAATTAAAAACTTTACCAATGTAAATACTACTACCATGTTTTGTTTTAAAAACCTTTATTGTGAAAATGTCAGTATACAAATACGGGCCTATAACCACGTGGGCCGGCCACGGAGAAAACTGGAATCGTATATGATGAGGAGACATTTACACTGTAGAGGAACGCAACGAGCGGGCCATTAGGTTGCAAGAACTAAGGTGTCTAACAGTTGCGGAATCGGTGGACGTACATTTTGTAATTAAAATACGACAGGGCCACTTACAATAAAATTATCTAGATATACATTTGCGGGCAAGTACCATGGGTGACGTTAATTCGAACTTTCAATAGTACAGTAATCAATAACACATCAGAACTTAATATCAATAGGGATGTCGAAATATTCAATCAATTCTCATTCCCGCCCGCCATGTGCTTCAAAACTGCATACGTATCTCGTGATATCAAGGTTGTGCAACCAGTACACAACAAGAAGTTACGAGTCCCATTTATACCGGCGCCATTTTGGGCGATGCCGGGCAGGTCCAGGATATAGTCAAAATATCTCCACCAACCAGCGGTCGGACCAGAACCCCTTTCGGCAGTCAAAAAAGGTTCAGTTAAATGACAACAGAAGAGATAGGCAACAAGACCAACAGTCAAAAGAGGGGAGGGCAAGATCTAAAGCCATTGTTCTACAAACTCTCAAGCAGACTTGGATGGAAAAATCCTGAGGAATGTACAAACTGAAAACCATTTTTTGTCTGTATAGCATCACCAGCAACGCTTGAGTCAGCTTTGTGTGAAGCCGCCATTTTGATTCAATCAATAGCGTCCCCCTGCACACATTCAGGGACCTGGTCGTGTCTAAAGGTTAAACGGATTGTGGGACAAGATGCAGAAAGGAAAAGGAAAAAAGTTCCGCCGGACCATGGGACTTTCGGCGCAGCATTGTAGGATGGCCACACCAGTGCGGCAACTTGCTAGACACCACCTCGGTGCCATCCAGATCTCGGCGCGTTGTGCTTCCTTCGGCCTACTGTAGCCGCAAGTGCGGACGCAACTCAGCTGGATCGCATGTGAAACACCAAGGGGCGCCCCACTGCAGCCGAGGAGCCTCCATCTTGGGGGCGACGCACAGCATCACATTGCTTTCTCAAACAGCCCCCACTGACTGAGGCGACCTCACAGGCCAACGGGGCGCCCCACGCCGAATTTCGGCGCAGCATTGTAGGATGGCCACACCAGTGCGGCAATTTGCTGGACACCACCTCGGTGCCATCCGGATCTTGGCGCGTTGTGCTGCCTTCGGCCTACTGTAGCAGCAAGTGCGGGCGCAACTCTGCTGGACGGCGAGTGAAAAGATAAGGGGCGCCGCACTGCACATCAGGTGCCTCCACCTGGGGAGGCGAGAGAGGCCAGTTTGCGCCACCTCCCCCCCCAGGCACCCCACGCCGACTTTCGGCACAGCATTGTAGGATGGCCACACCAGTGCAACTTGCTGGACACCACCTCGGTGCCATCCGGATCTCGGCGCGTTGTGCTGCCTTCGGCCTATTCGCACATCGGTCCGCTACTGACGCCGCCTCACGTGCCAACGGATTTTCTACGCTTTTTATAGCAGCGCGTAACGTAAGCATAACAGGTCATGTGACTTCTTTATAAAACTTTTCATTGGTTCATTTTACTTTTGGTTTCCTACTGATGGAAGGCTTGATCATATGACCTAAAAATATCACTTTTCATTGGATTAAAACATTCCAAAATGATGAAAGCCCCACCTTGTTTCTAGATGTTTCAGACTAAAGCTGGCGTCAGCCTGAGAGCACCACCATCTCGTGGCTCCGTCGTGGTCATTCCGCGAGCAATCATGGCAGCCGCTCCCCACCGGAAGCCTGCAGGAGTCGGGAGCCCCCAAGACTTTTGTAAAATCTTCAAGGCTCAGGGGACGTCCGAGTTCCAAGGTGTCCCAGGGCCATGTTAGTGGACCAGGCCCAAATCCGAAGAGCCGTCCGCCATTTTAAGAGTCCTGTGGCAGCCGCCTATCGCTGCACCGCAAGAGTGGGCGCAACTCAACTACATGGTGAGCGAGACGCTGTAGCCGCAAGAGCGGACGATAAACAGCTGAATGGCGGATGAGGCACAGTGTAGCAAAAGCGGGCGGAATGGCAACTGAAACGGTAAAGGGGCGCCCCAGTACAGCCGACGAGCCTCCACCTGGGGAGACCCGTTCACGCCGCCCCCCCACCCCCCCTCCCGGGCGCCCCACGCCGTTTTTCGGAGCAGCATTGTAGGATGCCAAAACCAGTGCGACAACTTACTGGACATCACCTGGGTGCCATCCACATCTCAGCGCGTTCTGCTGCCTTGGGACTATTCGCACAACAGACCGCTACTGACGAGGCCTCCCCGCGCACCACCCGGGATGCCCCACGCCGTTTTTCGGAGCTGCATTGTAGGATACCAAAAACCAGTGCGGCACCCAGGTAACATCACCTGGGTGCCCTCCAGAACTCAGCACGTTGTGCTGCCTTGGGACTATTCGCACAAAACACATCTACTGACCATTGTTGCTTCTTTTTTCAAAAAAATGTTTAAATGTATTTACTGTTTTTGTTGCATTCTATATATTTAAAAGTTATTAAAGTGTTATAATCCTACTTTGTTGGAGTACTATATATTTATAATGTGACACATAATTGTAAAAACTTTGATGTACAAAGAGGCATCCCTGGAATCTTCCGCTTCAGGCTCGGTCCCACACACCCTCACAGTGAGAATCCCCTCCCCAAGCACAATACAGGATGGTTATCAGATAGTAGGAACGCGTGTGGTGTGACAGATTTACTGTAACTCCTTTGAAGAGGGGTGATTCTCTACAGCTGGGGCCATAAACTACATCTGCAGGGCTAGGTGATAGCCTGGGACCGGCCTGAACAATCGGACACAGAGGAAGAAGAGTGTCAGAGGGTGCGGTAGTGAATAGGGTGAAAGGGTGGTGTCGGGCGGGCACAGGGTGTGATTCTCAGGGAAGAGCAGCGCACATGGGAGGAGGTTTCTGGCCCATGCATAAGAGAGAGAGCGGGGTGACCAGTGCGTGGGGGAGATGCTTGCGAGGGTGAGGAGCCATGCTGAGGATCGGCGGCGTGCAGAGAGTGGGTCTGGTTAAGGCATCTAAAATGGCTGCCGTGCTCAACAAAAGTGTGGCATTGCAAAAAAGACAAGATGGCGCAGACAATGTTTATCAATAAGGATTAATTTATAACAATTATTTAAAACAAAATATTTACTCGCAGTGACAAAATGGCGGTCAACAGTTCCTGATTTCCATCGAATCGAACGTTAACAGACGTCACGCAACCAAAAAAAAAAACGCTCACGCACAGCCGCTGGAAGACATGTATCAACATATATGAGCCTCCTCAGCCACCCTCAGAAAACAAAAGGGGTCAGGATACGTCTCCCGTACCCCCTTATACCTAGTAATTTAATGAAATCGAAACACAAAACGGCGAATTCACGTTTCGCTACCAGTTTGCGAACCGAGAAGCGCTTCTACCGTGAAAAATCAAATTTTTATTATTTGCCCCACGGGACCCTTTAATAACCCCAACATCATTCCTAGGGGGTCAAGAGAGGTCTACCTAACCCCCTTTCATTAAATTCCCCCTTTGTTTTTCTCCTCCTCTTGTCTCTCGATCCTACCGACAGACAAGAAGGCGGCCGCACCGGACTGTTTAGAATGTTGACAGACACCGGAGAGCCAATCAGCATCGCTTCGCAAAGCTCCGTGACGCGAAAAGTACGCGATCTGGAGCGCTATCTGGGACGCTGTCACAGATATATACATTTTATAAAACGTTAATTTCTCAAAATCCACTGGAGCACAAATGTTTTACCCTGTTACTTTGCTGGTGTGTTGTATATATTTATAATATTTGCATAGGGTTTGCCGTTATTTTGGGTGGGGTGGGGTGGGCGGCAGAGTCGAGCTGTCTTGCAGCCATCATGGTGTGGAGCTAAGTTCATCTTACTAGTTTCGTATTTCTCATGAGGGGTTGTTCTTAATGTTTCTATTTTAGCGAGGTCAAAAACAGATCCCATTAGTGGCCTACTGATTCTGCTCGATTACTTTTGTTTTTTTAAACTATTTTTCACTATCTGCAAAGACTAAACAGAGTATTGCGACTCTGTGCTTGTTTGTAAATAAAAAAAAGAGAACAAATTCTAAAACAGTAAATGCTTGGATAGCAATCAATCAAATAGAGAGAGAAGCAGGCACGACGGATTACAACGGGGGCAAAGGCCTGCGTTAACTACCCTTCACTATCTGCAAAGAGAGAGTACTGCTAAGAGAAAAGAGGGGGGAGAAGGGGGGGCAGCGTTCAAAGCACATCAGCGTGCATAAACACGAAAATGTTTTTACCTATCATGTACTTGACATTTGACAGCATTTGATATTTGCTATTAAAAAACCATTGAAATTCACTGAAAAAAACATAGGTTATAGACCATATATAGTTAGGGATTTGCATTTACAAAACCTTATTTTACTCGCATAAAACCATTGAAATTCGCATATATAGTTAGTTGCGCTAACTATATATCGAGCACCCGCAATCCACTGCTGATGATGTCACATATTACATCTTTCATGACATAGTCAGTGACATCACTGATGACATCACTGATGACATCTCAAATGACATCACTGATGACATCACTGATGACATCTCAATAGTCATCACTGATGACATCACTGATGACATCTCATTTGACATTACTGATCACATCACTGATGACATCATTCATGTGATTATACGATGAACCTCTTCAGACTCTGATATACCCTTAGATACACTCAGTGTAAACAGACACTCACAGACTGTCACTCATCCATGGAGTTACTCACACACCTAGTCAGTCATGCAAAGAATCAATCACACCTCCATTTCCTCAACTATACAGTTATACACACCTTACTTATTCGAACATATACTAACACATATTTACTCTTTTATACAATCCCTGATACAAGTTCACAATGATCCATACAGACACTCACACATTCACTGGCTCTTATGCAGAGTAATTTATATATGTGAACTTTCACATGTACTGTGTTTTACATATGTACTTACTTTGACATGTAGCACTGAGATATCCATTCACTCACCAATACACTCGTACACAGTCAACCACCCATACAGCTGTTTCCACATGCAGTTTTGAACCCATAGATCTAGTGAATAAACTGTTCACACATGTATGCACAGAGTCACACACCTCCCAGCCACCCCCACACACACACTCACTCTCCCATACAAATACTTGGACAACCAATCAATAACCCATACAGTTACTCATATAGCTACTGATCAACACATGCAGCAGTTCATAGAACAACAGATATAATGATGCACAAATTAAGATAGTTTAGTCACTAACCCATGCACTCAGTGAGACACATTTAATCACTCTCTCATACAGTCAGTCATGCACCTACTAAATCCTTCATCCAGACAATTATACATCCACTCATTCTTCAATATGGAAGACATATTTTAACTTTACAGAAACACTCAGCCACTGGATGATGTCATCAGTGATGTCATCAGTGATGTCATTTGAGATGTTATCAGTGAAGTCATCAGTGATGTCACTGACCATGTCATGAATGATGTAATATGTGACATCATCAGCAGTGGATTGCGGGTGCACGATATATAGTTAGCGCAACTAACTATATATGCGAATTTCAATGGTTTTATGCGAGTAAAATAAGGTTTTGTAAATGCAAATCCCTAACTATATATGGTCTATAACCTATGGTTTTTTCAGTGAATATATATATATATAACGATTTTTTCTAAGCATAAGTTATATTGTATTCAACTGCTTGCGTATTTTGCACATCGACACATTTTTCACACTGTTATTTAGTGTGGGAAACAGGGATTTTTGAATGTATATAATTAGGGCACTATGCCCAATATTACTACCGAACATGCAACTGTGACTTTAAAAAAATGTGTAATTTTGCACTGGTCACATGACCACCCATACTATATATGTCACCTCCTACTCTCCTTGCATGACATGTGATCAAGCCTCGGCTGAGGCGAAACGCGTCATGACGACTGGTGGGCTGCTTATTCACAAATAAATGCACTGAAAATTGGAACGCGCTTACTTGGTGGCTTTATTCCCTTTTCCATGTTTGCTTCGTATGCTGTGGTCGAACGTTGGAAACTCTAAGGAATACTTTGTGCCTGGTGGCCTCCAAGGCACGAATAGAGCCGCTCCTCCTAATGTGGCGAGAAGCGGCAGGAAGCAGAAGGTTCTGTAACCCGGAACCGGACATCGTACTCCGGTGTGGAGGAAGCCGCGAGAAGCCCCTGCGAGCCAGCACACGCCCGAATTGATTGAAGGAGCCGAGTGTCTGAACGAGACTGGGACACGCCGGCAGCCGAGTCAAGGTAGGGCTGCGTGTGATTGTCGCAGTGAGGAGTGCGCAAGGTATCGCTCTCAGGAACTTTCCATTTGAGAGTTGTAATCCAATCCAATTCAGTGCGGACCAACTAGCCTAATTCACCATGTCGGCTGCCGTGATAAGGAGTAGGGAGCAGGCGGCCGAATCGGTATTCGTCACCCCGGCTGGGGGGGCAACAGCATCGACATCTGCAACTGCCAACACGGGTAATATTAACCCAAATGCACGAGATCTCTTCCGTAAAATTGAAAAGTTATCTAAAAAAGAAATGTCCAAGTGGTGGGAAAATAAGTCCCTCTCGATGTATTTGGAGGTCGGACGAGTTCCACGCGGCCTCCGGATAACACTCGCACCCAGCTATGAAACGCCTGATCCCCGCATGTTAGAAGAGTGGGCTACAACAAACTTGGAGTCATCGGCAAAATTAATGGCTATTCTAATCAAATATGCGGAAAGCGATAGGATCAAAATCCAGGCGGAAATAGAGAACGTTGAAGCTGAATTGGTAACTTTGGGAGAAGATGAGACACTAATTAAAAAAATGAGAGAGGAAATGGAAATACGACTGAATAAAGAGGATGAAATTATAAAAAAATGCAAAGCTTTCAAATTCGAGAGGGACAGGCTTGATTATTTAAACGGACACATATTTACATTTGCACGGAGGTTCGAAAAAACTAAGAACTAGCAAAAAACCGCCAATGAAACTACATCAACTATGAGGGGAGCTGCAAGCTCGGCTTCCTCAGTTAGCTTGAGCTCGACAGAAGGCAGCGATACGGATCAAAGGAGCACTCCATTGGGGTTTACAGGGCTCACGCCGGCTCAGGAAGTAAGCCGCCTATGCGAGGCTCGACGAGACACACTAAGGCCAAGAGTCAAATTTTCACAAGCAAGCAATATTCAAACCGAAAACGCCTTGAGCGGCGCCGCTGTCACAAAATCAACTGGCGCCAACAAAACAAAACCAAAGAAATGGAACAAGAAACGGGGACAACAATAGGGGCCCCCTCTGTGATTAATTTGACAAATACCCCTTTGACTGCCAATGAAATGAAAATATTAAGCCTAGGCCTCTCGTTTTGTCCGCCGAGAAACTTTGATTATGCGGGCACACGTATGGATACTTACCGCTTTGTAAGAAAGCTGAAATTGACAAAACATTTTCGCCTACAGCCACGTCGAAAAGATGTGGAACCCATCACAGCAAGTCCCTCTCTCTTAACACCCTCCTTTGATGAAATTTGGGCATTACAAAATGAAGGACAAACCTTGGCTGACAATGAGATGTCTGGAACAACCAAGATGACACCCTTCAAACCCAAATCTACATTTAATCCTGTCGCTCTTCATGACAACTTGGACATCTACCAAGAACTAATTGTGGAAGATCTCAAGAAACTATATACTAAAACCAACAAAAAGAGCCAAGTCATTGCACGCCAAAACCAACGCTACAACATTCTGATGAAAAAACTCAAATCAGATGAGAAACTAGTAGTGAAGCAGGCGGATAAGGGTGGGAACATTGTCCTGTGGAGACATGAACAATATATTGCCGAAGCAGAAAAACAACTGGGAGACAAAGCCTGCTATCGCAAATCCAACATTGTGACAATCAAACTGGCTTGGAAAAATTTGAATGAGAAACTTATGGCCTGGCGAAGCAGTGGATTAATAACAATGGATGAATTTAAATTCCTTAAAACAGACTTTCCAGTAATCCCTACATTTTATCTGCTACCAAAAGTTCATAAGGACCCTCTTAATCCTCCTGGAAGACCCATTATCTCCGCGATTGGTAGTGCGACAGAGAATGTATCACGCTATATAGATTTCTTTTTACAAGACTGGGTGAAGGGTTTGGACTCATATATCAGAGATACAACTGATTTTATTTGTAAATTGTCCCAACTGGAATGGAAAAGTGAGTACCTGTTGATGACATTAGACATCTGCTCCCTGTACACCTCAATTAGGCATTCAGATGGGTTAAAAGCGGCACAATTCTATCTTGACAAGCGCCCTCCACAACATATAAACCACACCAGAATGCTCATGGGAATGCTGCTCATCTGCCTTGAGCAGAATTTCTTCACATTTGATGGCCAGGCTTACCAGCAGTTAAGGGGTGTTGCCATGGGATCCTGCTTCTCCCCCAGCTTTGCGTGTCTTCACATGGGGCTGTGGGAGGAGCAGGTTCTCATGGGGCAGCACAGAACCACTGCTGAGCAACACATTGTACTATATCTGAGATACATCGACGATCTCTTCCTGATATGGAGGGGTTCGCAGGATAGTGCCAGGGCCTTCATTGACAATTTAAATGTGAATGAATTGAATTTACAATTTACTTCAACCATAAGTGATGTATCTGTGAACTTTCTGGATGTTGAAATATATATCGAGCACGGACAAATCCAGACAAAACTACACAGAAAATCAACAGCAGGCAATACCGTGCTGCACGCTTCTAGTAACCACCCCTGCCACCTCATTCGTAGCATCCCCTATGGGGAAATGCTACGCCTCAAGCGGATCTGCAGCACAGAAAAAGAGTGCACCCTTGCGCAAAATCTTAGCAAGAAACGGTTCCTAGAGAGGGGATATGGTAACAAGATTATTGATGAAGCAATTAAGAAGACTGCTAAATTCACAAGACAGCAAACACTAGAGCACCAACCAGTTTCAACCGCAGAGAAGGGGGAAACACAATGCAGGGCAATCATTACCTATAGTCAACAGCACGCTGAAATCCGCAAAATATTTACAAAAAAATTGGAACTTGGTACAGGGGGATCCTGTTATAGGCGGGTTGGTACAAGGGAGACCTGAAATTACTTTCAGAAAATCACCCTCACTAGGCAGTGCCCTGGTAAGCAACACTCTTGAGGTCCCGAAAAAATGGTGGGAAAGAATTACAGGCTTCAAAAAATGTCAAACATGTAAAGCCTGTAAACATGCAATCAATAAAACCCACTATCAGAGCCCCTTTCAGGACAAACCAACAGCCATTAAACAGAAATTAGGATGTAAAACTGAATTCGTAGTCTACATCTTGATATGTCCATGTGGTCTGCAGTATGTCGGCAGCACTCGGCTGCCGGCACATAAACGCATCCTGCAACACCTAAGAGCCATCACGGGGAAGGACCAATCCTATCCTGTTGCTAGACATTTCAAGAGCTCACATAACAGCAATCCAGACCTATTACAATATTACCTGGTAGACTCAGTCCTGCCTCTTAAAAGAGGAGGGGATAGAGATGGCAAGTTGCGCCTCTTGGAAGCACGCTATATATTAGAGCTTAACAGCAAACAACCAGGAGGGCTCAACAGTAGTGAAGATCTTTATACTTGTCTGTGACACAACACATAAGGACCACTACTATTTGTGATGATTAGATGCATATTCAGTATATACTGATTAGGCAGCCTGAAATCTTAAATTTCTTCAACTATGATTTTAATTGTTTATAACACTATCACTTTAATATTTTTTTCTTAAATATAACCCTGTAGGAGTTTTCATACATTGTGCAATATTGATACATCAATCTACAGATGATTGTTAAACATTGTTCACCCACTTTGGGTATGATGGTGAATCACAGTACAGCACATACATCCCACTTTTTGAATCCCTGATCCATGTGCAATACCAACAAAAAATGAATTCCATATTGATTTTTAGACAAATAATGCAATTGTTTTGAAATGAAATGGTTTTTATAATGGCTTTCCTTTTTTAACATTTTAAGGAAATTAACAATATTTATACTGTGTACATATATTATTTTTTGTACTATGACATGTGTATATATATATATATATATTTATGTTTTTTTAGAAAACGATTTTTTCTAAGCATAAGTTATATTGTATTCAACTGCTTGCGTATTTTGCACATCGACACATTTTTCACACTGTTATTTAGTGTGGGAAACAGGGATTTTTGAATGTATATAATTAGGGCACTATGCCCAATATTACTACCGAACATGCAACTGTGACTTTAAAAAAGATGTGTAATTTTGCACTGGTCACATGACCACCCATACTATATATGTCACCTCCTACTCTCCTTGCATGACATGTGATTAAGCCTCGGCTGAGGCGAAACGCGTCATGACGACTGGTGGGCTGCTTATTCACAAATAAATGCACTGAAAATTGGAACGCGCTTACTTGGTGGCTTTATTCCCTTTTCCATGTTTGCTTCGTATGCTGTGGTCGAACGTTGGAAACTCTAAGGAATATATATATGTGTATATATATGTATATGTATATATATATATATATATATATATATTAGGAAAACGCCATTCTTTCTCCACGGTTTGTCCAAAGAATAACGAGAGTGAGCCCAGATTTTGTGCCAATTTCTCTGTGATTTATTTATTAATCACACCAGCCATCCGCCATAACGCGTTTCACCTCCCAAACGAGGCTTGATCACATGACGTTAGTTGAAATAAACAAGGGTCTTATATACACCACAAAGTAAAAGCGTCATTGCACTTAAAGTGACATGTGCATTTAAAGATACATAATTGAGGGCATATATATATATATATATATATATATATATATATATATATATATATATATATATAGAGAGAGAGAGAGAGAGAGAGAGAGAGAGAGAGAAAGAGAGAGATATTTTCACAGAAAAAAAACATAGTTTACGGAGACGTTATAGGTAGGAAATAGCATCAAAAATCTTAGAAATACACCGAAAAAAACAAAGGTTACAGAGAGGTTCAGATTTTACATACTCAAAACCGTAGAAACTGAGCAGTTATAGTTACCTGGGCTAACTATAACTTACACTCCCCACAATACACAACTTATAAATCGGGCAGAGAAACACATGAGAAAATTGTTCCTGCCCGTAGAGCAGAGGATTTTAAGCTGCTCTCTACGGGTAGGAACAATACTGGCCTGGCTCCCGCTGGCGTCATGGGGACTTTGGGGGCCCTCAACATTGATCATGTGGGTGCCCAGGATGGGCTCAAGGGCACCCACCCTTTACTGTCAGGGCCATTTTTGTAAATCCTTCATTATGCATGGTCAAGGCATATGCATGGTAAAGGTGTAACGTGATAAAGGCATACGTGTTTAACCACTTGGCTGCTAAGGCTTAGAAGGCTTTATAATGAGATTTCCATTGAAATGAATGGGCAATGCATGACGAGTTACCCTTGTCATTAGCATTGAAGAGGTTAAGGCATTGCATGGTAAAGGCATACGTGTTATCTATGACATTATAATTAGTCTAATCCTGCACTATCTCTTGACTTGAAACTAAACCCTGGGCCTTGGAAAACTGAACACAGACAGCTCAAAAAAGGTGTAAAAGCAGGTTTAGTGGGAATGTCATGGCACATTGTCATCACATGCCGTTTTCCCAGTGCATTGTACCATTTCCCCAGTTTTCCCCAGATAAATGGTACTATGAACCGTATAGAACTACTCGGCACCACGTTTAGAGGGTGATCCATTTTTCTTCCTACCCTGGAAAGAGAGTTACTCCAGCATTTTGTTGAAGTTAAAGTGAAACTCTTCTTCTGTTTCCAGTGTCAGAAAAGGTCAGATTGGTGACTGTGAATGCTCACTTGCTCACAAACTGACAAGGTGAGTCATGCATGCACTACAGTTACTAGTGTGTGATTCTACGCATGCAAAACATGTACACCTGGCAGCTATCATCTGACTAGTTTTGTTTTCAAACATTGTTGAAAGAACTGAGGACACAGACAAGCCCACTGACACCAAGAGAGAAATAGTAATAACAGTTATTCACAGGCCCTGACAAACCTCCTCGGCCTGCACAACATGAGACCAATCTCCCTCCCAAACATTCTTGCTAAACTATTCACAGGCATTCTGGCACACAACTTAATCCGTTCATAATGGCCTTATGACTGCAAGCCACAGCAGTGGTGAGTCAATATTGTGCTGTTAATAAAATTGATAATTTCCAACACTGTGCAGACACTGGATGTAGGAAGGTGGATATCTGACTATATGGTTACCCCAACTTTTTGCCTTGTGTTTTGCTGGTTTTCGACTTAGTTGGCCTGGGATCCTGCTATTCGGGGCTCCAGGCTATATGCTCTCCCTATAAAATGGACTCCATGTACTTTAGGTACATACCAGATTGGGTATTGGGTCACCTCTGTGAGCCCCTGTGTAGTGTTCCATAGTTACCCAGGGCATAGGTGCATCCAAGGTCTACCAAGGGCTGAAGCAGGTATTATGGCACCCCTGTCTGGCCATCCAAACTGACACCACAGGCTGATCACTCAGCTTGAGTAAGGTGGTGTAATCACCACTTACTTAGATATAGTATACCTATAGTTACCTTTATATATAGACACATATGCACCTCTAAGTCACTCCCATGGTAGGCCTCGACAATCCTCAAGGCAGAGTGCTTGGTTTTATGTGAGAGGGTGCCCTAGCATGAGCTGAGCCCCTCTTCAGCTTTCAGAACCATGTCCTTATAGCTGTTCTATGATATAGCCATACCATATGAATGAATGAATGAATGAATGTTGGATTTGTAAAGCGCGTGGTTACCCTGGAGCGTCCCAGCACTGTACCACTGGGGAACCCGTCCTGGCTTTCGTTGTGAGATAGTCCCTTTACTGGGCATCCCCAAGGTGAAGCCGGGCATCCCCGGTGGTGATGGGGCCGGAGTGGAGATTAAGCAAGCTATTGCCCAGAGTTGCAGCGTGGGACCCCATGGTTAGAGTGGCACGAGGCGAGATTTATCGGGCCCGCTGACATTTGTCCTGCACCCGGCCGCGTCGGGAATTGAACCTTGGTCCCGGGCCGACCTCAGCCTCCGGGTCTGCCGCCTCTAACCGTTGAGCCACACTTCTCCACAGTGCATATACTATTAAGTGCATTATAATCCTCATGGTTAAATGCTAACTTTGGTGTGGCTTTATCAAAACATGTGGTGTAAGGTGTCAAACACTTTGGAATACTACCCCCCCCCCCCACCAATTCTGGCAGCGGGGGTAGCATTTCACCCTTCTAAAGGGAAAAGACATGTATGTTACTGCTTTACCTGGTTAAAGTTAAACAGAGCTTCAGCATCACAAAATGGATGCTGCTACCACAGACACGAGTCTGAACTCCTGCTGCTGGACGAAACTCCAGCAAGGGATGCCTGGACAATGGGTTTTCTGTCGAGGGAGGTACCAGCACCTCCCCAGACAGGCTGTAGTGTATTGGGGCAGGGTGGGTTGAATGGAACAATGCTTTTCCAGACACTGCCTGGGGCACACAAGATGCTCCATGCATAGCCCGGTTCAAACCAGTTGCTGGGGCACTCCAGCCCTGCTCTGGCACGATACTGGACAAAGGGAAAGGGGTGTAACCACCCCCCTCCCAGGTCCACCCATAGTAGGGACCTAGTGGGTAATCCAGACCATTTTCTTAGTATAAAGATAGGAGCTGTGTCCCCAGGACTTTAGATTATCCTGGAACGAAACACTGAAATGAAACTCTTGGACCTTCAATATTCTATACCGACTAGAAGACTGAAGACATCTCCCTTGTGGTCAAGGAGTGACCACCCTGTGTAAACAGGGACCCCTGTCTTTAGTAACAAGCAAGGTAAAGGCAGCAGATGGCATTTGAGCTGATCCAGTGTGAACAGGAAAGCATTGTGGAAAAAGATGCCTGGAGTTACCTTTGTCATATATACTTCCTGAAGAGTTACCTTTGTTATACAGTTCATAAAGAGTTACCTTTATTATACACATCCTGAAGAGTTACCTTTGTTATACACTTCCTGAAGAGCTACCTTTGGTAGATACTTCCTGAAACTGAATTAATGGCAGCTCTTCCTGGTTCCTCTCTTTTTCCACAATCTGTTCTGTTTAAATGAAATCTTATCCATGTGTATCTACCCAAAACTGTACCTGTAGCACATGAGTGCTCTGTGGCTGCCCTTTCCTTAGTAATTTACTCTGAACAATGGTAAATCACTGCCTTTTCAGAAGTAAATAAGATGTGACATGTTCAACCACAGTTTTAATGAAATATCCATGTATGGTAAAATGTTCCTTACTAAATTTCAAATATGGTAGAGAAGAGATGTCTTATCCAGCTGGTTAAATATTGTGTATTCACATTGAATTACATTTGCATTTAGTAATATTACATGTCTTTGCATCCAACAGAAAATAAGCCTTAAATGCACGGATTGATTATGAATAATGAAGATAACACATCAAACCAGCAAAAAATATCAAAAATAAGGAGCTCCAAAAACATCAGTGCAATCAGAGGCAGAAGACAGATCCAGGAAGAAGCAGTCAAAGGCAATTTAGTGAGTTTCCGAGTCTGAGATTTGCACCTCGACACTCCAAGACGAAGAAATTACCTCTACAAAATTAAGGCAACAAAACTGACAAACCACCTGCTGTATAAACAAGCGTCCAACACCAGCTTTGATCATGAGGCCGGTATGAGAGTTGGAGGAAGGTCTTGTGTCTATTTGGGATCCATAGCTTGGAGCAAAAACCTTCTTCAGCTTTGAGCTGTTAGCAACATGATAATGTTTAAAAAAAGGTTGAAAACTTGGCTTTTTGTCCATGTTTGAAACAACCAGATTTACTTTCTTTTCTGACCTGTGCTTGGCCCCAGGACACTCTTTGGAGTAGCTGTACACATTACGAGTCGCTTCACCATCATGATATGGCTAGAGCAGTGCTTCGCTATCTAAACTGGCAACAGACCAGCATTCAGTGCTCTAGGTGTATTGTTAACTCTTTCAAGCCAAACCACAGGAACCAGGGAAAAGCACAACAAAGTGGTGCCTAACAACTGAAGGCTAAAAGAAAGCGGAGTTCTGCTCTCTGAAGTACAGAGTATTGTCCCAATTTGCACCTACCGGAAGGAAGATTAAGCTTTACCCGCAAGCAGGCGAAGCCATTATCCAATCTAAAGATTCAATCACCCTCAAGAAAGCCTTACTGATATTATGAATGTGGCAGGTATTTAGTGAATCTTGTATTTTTTTGTTAAATCGGAAATCAAGCGTCCAAAATATCACACACATACAGGGAATGTGAACATAACGCAAGTGGTTAATTAACTATGCTGACCCTTCAGGAAACACGGTCAGGAGAAAAATCTGGCAATTGCACAGAATATGTCAAGAACTTTAGCCAGTTAGAAACTATAAAAGAGCATCAGCGAATACAAACGGGGGAAAAACTATACCATTGCACTGAATGTGTGAAGAGCTTCAGTCGGTTATTACATCTCCAAACACATCAGCGAACACACACAGGGGAAAAACCATACCATTGCACTGAATGTGTGAAGAGCTTCAGTCGGTTAACAGACCTCCGAAGACATCAACGAACACACACGGGGGGAAAACCATACCATTGCAATGAATGTGTGAAGAGCTTCAGTCTGTTATCAAACCTCCACACACATCAGAGAATACACACAGGGGAAAAACAATACCATTGCAAGGAATGTGTGATGAGCTTCAGTCGGTTATCACTCCTCCAAAGACATCATCGAACACACACAGGGGAAAAACCATACCATTGCAGTGAATGTGTGAAGAGTTTCAGTCACATTTCAAACCTCCACAGACATCAGAAAATACACACAGGGGAAAAACCATACCATTGCAAGGAATGTGTAAAGAGCTTCTGCTGGTTACAAGAACTCCAAACACATCAGCGAACCCACACAGGGGAAAAACCATACCATTGCAAGGAATGTGTAAAGAGCTTCTGCCGGTTACAAGAACTCCAAACACATCAGCGAACCCACACAGGGGAAAAACCATACCAGTGCAGTGAATGTGTGAAGAGCTTCAGTCGGTTATCACATCTCCAAACACATCAGCGAACACACACAGGGGAAAAACCATATCATTGCACTGAATGTGTGAAGAGCTTCAGTCGGTTAACAAACCTCCAAACACATCAGCGAACACACACAGGGGAAAAACCATATCATTGCACTGAATGTGTGAAGAGCTTCAGTCAGTTATCAGACCTCCAAAGACATCACAGAATACATACAGGGGAAAAACAATACCATTGCAAGGAATGTGTGCAGAGCTTCAGTCGGTTATCACACCTCCAATCACATCAGCGAACACACACAGGGGAAAAACCATACCGTTGCAGTGAATGTGTGAAGAGTTTCAGTCACATTTCAAACCTCCACAGACATCAGCAAACCCACACAGGGGAAAAACCATACAATTGCAAGGAATGTGTAAAGAGCTTCAGTCAAATTTCACAGCTCCACGCACATCAGAGAATACACACAGGGGAAACACCATACCAGTGCAGTGAATGTGTAAAGAGCTTCAGTCAAATTTCACAGCTCCACACACATCAGAGAATATACACAGGGGAAAAACCATACCAGTGCAGTGAATGTGTAAAGAGCTTCAGTCAGTTAACAAGCCTCCGGAGACATCAGAGAACACACACTGAGGAAAAACCCTATCATTGCAGAGAATGTGGCAGTAGTTTTACTTACTCTTCAGCATTAAGAAATCATCAGCGAGCGCACAAAGGGGAAACAAATCTTTTAAATGCCATGAATGCTTGAAAAGCTGTAGTCCATTATCAATCCTAAACAGGCATCAGCGAGTACACGCAGAAGAAAACCCTTCAAGTGCAATGAATGTGTGAACAAATGTAGTCAATTATCAAGCCTATGTAGACATCAGCTTACAGAAACTCTGTAAATACCGTACAACTGTAGTGAGTGTAGAAGTACCTTTAGGAAATCTTTCGCATTAAGGATTCATCAGTTAATGCACACAGAGAAAAATCCTTTCAGGTGCAGTGAATGTGTGAATATCTTCTGTCAGTTATTAAACCGATGGATACATCAAATAACATACACAGAGTAAAAATGGGCATTGCAATGAATGTCAGAAGTGATTTTGTCAATTGTGAACACACCTGGGGTAAACCTTACAATTGCACTAAAAGTGTGACAAGCTTTTGTCAATTTCTGATCCTACATAGCCTCAGCGAACACACACCTTCATTTAACTCACTTAGAAATAATCCCAGAGATGCAGTGAATTCAAAAAGAACTTAAGAACATTAACAATAATATCGACTCATCTGAGGACATAGACAGGAGCAGAACAGTGCAGTTATTGTGACATGAAGGAATTATCGGAACAAATATATAATTATGTTAGTTATTCAAATATCAGATGAATGAAGACTCGACTATAAGAAATGAAGAAAACCAAAGATTTGTAGAATAATAAAAGTGTCTGTTCCCAGTGATTGTTCACTTCGGTACACATAGAAAAAACATGATATAACAGGAAATCCACTGGGAGACTAGCACAATGTGGAATAAAAGAAAAGAAACACTGTTGGTTTTTATTTGTCGATGAAGAGTTGCAAAGAAAAACATCCTAGTGTTCCTGTTCATGCTACCTGTAAA
Organism: Lissotriton vulgaris; assembly: GCF_964263255.1. NCBI lineage: Eukaryota > Metazoa > Chordata > Amphibia > Caudata > Salamandridae > Lissotriton > Lissotriton vulgaris. The sequence goes on from NC_141685.1 coordinate 170,029,027, forward strand.
AGTGCAGGGATGAATACGATTCTGCCTGCACACATTGCTATATTAGCATAAGTGAGTTAGTTGCGAAAACGCCATTTTGCTGCTTTTTCACATGACACTACATCTCTGTTTTTATACACATATACTGCTTGCTTTTCCTTCACATGAGAATGATCTGTTTTTCACATCTCTAAACTCACACTGCGACCTCAAGTCTGCACAAAGTGTTCAAGGTTAAAATAACAATGTATGCTGTTGATGCAGGTTGATCGTCCCACGCTCTAGACACAACACAATCACAGCTGCTCATTTCTGAAACTCAGGTGCTTTTAATATTGCACTGCATGCATGAGTCTAGCACTTGGGAAAAACCTTTCAATCGACAAAGAGCTGTGCTGATCTGGGATGTGATTCACTTCACCTGACTTTGGAGGTATGGGGTTCCCGGTTTTAACCTAGAGATCTTCTATTATTATAATACGTAACTCCTAGCAAGGGGAGGGTGGTACCCAAGACGCTATAGACCTGGTTCCACTATCATTATAATATGATTTCTCCCTTTGTATTTTATGGAATTGTAACAATGTTGATTGTATTGATTTTATGCATCTTTTTGCTTATGTTAATAAAGATACTGCATCTTAGAGCACGTAGTTGAAATAAACATTTTAAACTATACAGTGTCTCTGATTGCTCACGTTGTGGACATTTATGAGAATAAAAACAAAAGAGTTTTCTTGATTCCCACTATTCCTGAGAGGTCCCAAAGTCACATGTTCATTGGTAGCTTCGCTGTAGTACGGAGAATGAATGAGACACTGTTGCTAGTCGGATAAGGGTTCTGGGCACTGAGGTGGATTTTTGGTACACCACAATACACTGAGGTCCTGGTTTCCTGCGCATAGTTCTGTGCATGAGCAGAATTCCCGCAACATGGCACCCAAAGTCTTGATTAGTGCTCGTATCTGTCCACAATACCCTCAACACCTTTTCCGGTTAACAGGAGTGACGGATTAACCTACCTATACGAATGTGTTATAGGTCAATTCAAGCATGAGATTTATGAAAAGGTTCACATTTTGAATTACAAGCCTTTGTTGAACTGCAATTTATATAAATTGGTTTTATTCTCTATGTCCTCATGGGTGATATTGACATAGCTCAGCATAGTTGGGAAGCGCTCCGGCGTCATCTGATGCAGTTTGGAGTAGCAGACAATGGTATGTCTGTTATCTTTGTGGTGAGTGCTGATTCGGCGTTCCCCTTTGAGCTTTTCTTCTCTTGGGTCATGTTTCCTGCAATAAATGCGGATGAGGATACGTTTCACACATACACTCACACTGCGATTCCTGTGAACGATACTCCATATAGGACACAAGAGATTCCAATTTCGGCATGGCAGCATCGTGTTTGGTTGTATAGCACCGTCCCCCACACCGTAACTCCGGTTCGGTTAGGTCTCTTGTCAATTCCTGGGGCCACTTGGCCAGACTTAGCCGGGTTCACACCATATCCACGTTATCTCAATGCCCCGATTGACGACTTGTGTCAACTTTATACCTCTTTTTTTGGGGTACATAGGGCTTTAGTTCAATATGTTTCTTGCAGCGAACAAGTTGGACCAGCCGGAATGTAGATTAGTCCAGTCATGGTTAATTTGGTTAATTCGGTAATGGGCAAGCACCCTCAAACTAAGTACGATATGCCTTATTGGCTTGCTGAGAAATTTGACCAACTGGAAGCAGTGTTTCCTAATACCACTCCTGTGGAAAGACACAGGATTCTCACAATTAGTTTGCAGAAAGACTTATTGCCAGAGGAGGTAACAGATTGTGAGATTTGGGGTAAAGTATTTGCAGCAGAATATGGGAAGTGTTTCTGCACGCTGTCTATGAATGTCTTGCCCTCTGTGATCAAGCATGTTCCGGATGAGCACAGTGCGGAGGTGGCTGTCGAGTTGAGAATGAGGCTCGTTGAAGTGTTTGACGTAGTTGCTGATCTCATCTTTTGTAATATAAAGGGAGATGCGGTTAACTTTCAGGTGTGGAATGCTTTGCGCCTTGTCCTAGATGTCGACAAACCCCGAGTGTTATCATAAATTATTGCGGAGGCTTATAAGACCATTGGCCGCAATAGTTTGGGTGTTAAGCCTTTTGATAAAACGGCAACTCAACCGCAGACTCAGATAGCAAAGTCTACTAAAGACAACCATCCAAATTTTCCAAAACAGAATTGGAAGAATAAAAATCACTGGAAGCAGCAATAGAAACAGGGGTTGCATCCGGCGTCGCCGATACCAGCGTCTACTGAGCGCACTTATGATTTGTGCGACCACGCAAGAATTAGGTCTCCTGATAGATTTCAGGTTCCTGAGCAACGTTCTCCTAGTTCTTCACAGGAAACATCGCGTGCAAGCTGGTGGAGGAGAACACATCAGGGGTCGGGGTGTCCCTTAAGGACGTGAGCAGCCCCGCCCGTCTGATGGTAAAGGCAAGCAGGAAGACTTGACACTTTAACACCCTCATTTTCAGAAAAAGAAAGTTGCTGCGTTAACCTTAAGGTATGCCACAGATAGTGAGAACACAGCTTTGGATCCTGACATGGGCATTAACGCTGCTCGACAGCGCAGCAGAGGTTACAATAGTGCGCAAGCACTGCGTCCATATCTGAAGGCGACAGCAACTGATACTTTTATCACAATGGAAACTGCTGACAGTAGGGTGGCTCCCCCTGACAGACTATATGATATAGTTCTTTTAATAGAAGGTGAAATCCAACGTGTAATAAAAGGGATTTTTTTGGGAACATCTGACCTCTACATATGACATTCTGTTAGCTGAGTCAGACTGGCCCCCGCTTTTCATTTTGGCTGCTCCAAGAGGGGAGGAGGTCACCCTCCCCAGCTTTCCGCACACCGTGCCCAAGGAGCAGTCCGCAGAACTTTGCAGAAGAGTGTGCTCTGGTGCTTGCACCTGCGTTGTACCATACTCAAGTCGGGTGGGCTAAACTTTCTCCCAGACACGAGATTCCATTGCGGTTTATGCCACAGACACCACCCCGACTTCCCATGCGGCGAGTGGCTAAAGCCCCCGTTGCGGAAATCCTTGAACGATTAGAATATCAAGGTGTGATTGAGACATGTGTTTCACCCATGAATAATCGGCATTTCACTGTTACCAAACCTGATGGGTCGTACTGCCTGGTTTTGGATTATCTTTGTGAAACAAGGGAGTTAGGTCCATGTAGGGTATGGGGTAGATTGGATCGTAATAAACTAGAAAACACAAGAATATGTGTACACCCAATTAATTTCCCAAAAAGTATTTCAGATCATAGGAGAAACACAAACGTATTGAGTTTGACCCGGTATTTTTATTTATACCTGTCTATTTCAACAAAAAAAAATCATTCTTCTTTTGAAAGTTTTGCAAAAAAGGAGAAAACTGTACATTCAATACATTTAAATTCCAACATCTAACTATTTACAAACAAATTATTTACAATTTATTTACACAATTATCATTCCACAAAAAATTCACTATACAAACACAAACAATTGAAATTTTCAATAAAGTTAATCTGAATTCATAAATCAAATAAATAATGTCAAATAATGTAATGTTTAGTCAAGTCAAGTCAAGTCAAAGGATTTATATAGCGCACTACATACCCGGAGGGTTTCAAGGCGCTTAGGAAGGGGAGGAGAATTATTTGTCAAATATCCACGTTTTAAGTTGCTTTCTGAATGCTAGGTGGTTCTGGGTAAGGCGAAGGTAAGCGGGGAGAGAGTTCCATGTTTTAGCAGCCAGGTATGAAAAGGATCTGCCTCCCATGGTGGTCTTGTTGATGCGAGGTACAGTGGCGAGGGCTTGGCTGGAAGAACGTAGTTGGCGGGAGGGGGTGTAGAAGGACAGTCGTGAGTTGAGGCATTCTGGACCGATGTCGTAGAGTGATTTGTGTGCGTGGGTAAGCAGTCGGAAAGTGATCCTCTTATTGACGGGTAGCCAGTGGAGGTCTTTAAGGTGACCAGAGATGTGATCGTTGCGTGGGATGTCTAATATGAGTCTGGCTGAGGCGTTTTGGATTCGTTGGAGTTTCTTCTGGAGTTTTGCGGTAGTACCTGCGTAGAGGGTGTTTCCGTAGTCCAGTCGGCTCGTGACCAGAGCGTGGGTGACTATTTTCCTTGTTTCGGAGGGGATCCAGCGAAATGTCTTTCTGAGCATGCGAAGAATGTTGAAGCAGGAAGAGGATACGGCGCTGACTTGTCTGTTCATTGAGAGTGAAGAATCCAGGATGACGCCTAGGTTCCGTGCGTGGTCAGTCGGGATGGGTGCTTTTCCGAGGGCTTCCGGCCACCAGGAGTCGTCCCATGCAGAGGGGGATGTACCTAAGATGAGGACTTCTGTTTTGTCTGAGTTCAGTTTCAGACGGCTTTGTTTCATCCATTCGGCAACTTCTTTCATTCCTTCGTGTAGGTTGGTTTTGGCGGTGCTGGGGTCATTGGTGAGAGAAAGGATCAGTTGAGTGTCGTCCGCGTAAGAGATGATGTTGAGGTTGTGTTGGCGAGCGATGGCCGCAAGGGGGCTCATGTATACGTTGAAGAGGGTGGGACAGAGCGAGGATCCTTGTGGCACGCCGCAGATGACTTCAGAGGCCTCGGACTTGAATGGTGGAAGGCGGACTCTCTGGGTTCTTCCGGTGAGGAACGAGGTGATCCATTCGAGTGCTTTTCCTTGGATTCCGATGTTTCTGAGGCGTTGTAAAAGGGTGCTGTGGCAGACTGTGTCGAATGCTGCAGAGAGGTCGAGGAGGATGAGGGCGACTGTGTCTCCATTGTCCAGTAGAGTTCGAATGTCGTCTGTTGCTGCGATGAGGGCGGTCTCTGTGCTGTGTTTGGCTCGAAAGCCAGATTGTGAGGGGTCGAGGGATTTGTTGGCTTCAAGGAAGGCGGCGAGCTGGTTGTTGACAGCTTTCTCGATGACTTTGGCCGGGAATGGAAGAAGCGAGATGGGGCGGTAATTTTTGAGTTCGGTGGGGTCCGCTGTGGGTTTTTTCAGAAGGGCGGTGAGTTCAGCGTGTTTCCAGTCTTCCGGGAAGGTGGCGGAGTTGAAGGAGCAGTTGATGACGTCTCGGAGGTGCGGTGCTATGGCGGAGTCTGCTTTGTTGAAGATGTGGTGAGGACATGGGTCTGTGGGGGATCCTGAGTGGATGGAATTCATCAGTCGGATGGTGTCCTCAGTGGAGATTGGGTTCCAGTCGTTAAGGGTGTTCATGGGGGGATGATGATCAGCAGATGGTAGGGTGGGTTGGTTTCCGGGTTGGTTGTCAAAGCTGTTGTGGATGTCTGCAATCTTGTTGTGGAAGAATGAGGCTAGGGAGTCGCAGAGGGTTTGGGAGGGGGTGATGTCGTTGGAGTTGGCCGAGGGATTGGAAAATTCCTTGACGATGTTGAAAAGTTCCTTGCTGTTGTGAGCGTTGTTGTCGAGTCGATCCTTGAATGCTGTTTTCTTGGCTTTTCGGATTAGTTGGTGGTGAGTGCGGGTGGCGTTTTTGAAGGCGTCCTTGGTGCTGGTGGTTGGGTCTTTTTTCCAGGCCTTTTCAAGGGAGCGGCAGAGTTTCTTGGACTTCTTGAGATCATCGTTGAACCATGAGGCCTTCTTGCTGCCAGGTTTGTTTTGACGTTTTTTCAGTGGTGCTAAGGTGTCAGCGGTGTTGGATAACCATAGGGTGAGGTTGGCGGCGGCTTCGTTAGCGTTGGAAGAGGGGGCTGGGGTGTGTTGAAGGAGCGATGCGGAGATTTGGTCCGTGGTGATTTTGTTCCAGTTCCTTTGCAGGGTAGGTTGGAGGTGGATGCTGGGTTTTGGTTTGTTGTAGGTGAAGTGAACGCAGCTGTGGTCAGTCCAGAGGAGGTCCGTAGTGTGGCTGAAGGAGACATGGTTGCTGGATGTGAAGATGGGGTCGAGTGTGTGACCTGCGATGTGGGTGGGGGAAGTGACTAGTTGTTTAAGTCCGATGTTGGCGAGGTTGTCCACGAGGGTGGCGGTGTTGCGGTCGTTGGTCTTTTCGAGGTGAAAGTTGAGGTCTCCCAGAAGGATGTAGTCTTTGGAGGGGAGCGCGTGTGGGGTGATGAAGTCTGTGATGTCTTCACTGAATTTTGCGCGTGGACCTGGTGGTCTGTAGAGGAGGGTGCCTCTGAGTGTGGTCTTGTTGTTTAGTTAATTAAAACCATAACAATTTTAAAACAAGAACCAAAAAACGGATAAAAAACAGTATTGTACAAAGGTTAATAAGACAAGAATGTAAATATACAGTCACTTCATCTCTACATAGGGTCTCTAAAATGAGCATTGTTAGTAGAATAAGAAAAAAGTCTGTTCCGTGAGTTAGCCCTCACATGGTCATGCTTCCGACCCCTTTTAGCACAGCTTTGTAAACACTTTGAGAAATTTAGGGTCCCCTTGTCTCCTTCCTCTCCCAGGGCCGTCCGTCTGCGGTGTGTCCCTCCACCACCAGAGCCCGCCATCTCTTCCAGTTTTGATCACAATCCCAGTGTCGATCAACCTCACGTTAGTATGAACACGCCGCCACCCTGGGTGGGGTGGGAAGTGTTTTTTTTTTTTTTTTACATTTTCAAAAACCTTTATTGTGTCAAGACAGTTTCATACAGGCAGTAAAATCGTACAGCTAATCAATTGGTTTTAGCATTGGTGACATAAAGCCCAATAAGCAGAGTACGGTACAAAGGTACATGTCATGATTATTTAGGGACTACTTCAGTTACAATAAAGGGTAGCCAGTGGTATTATCACACTTCAGCTGTACGTGTGTAACTGTCATGCCGTGCTATTGCATGCCGAGCCCTTTCGTGTACATGTGTAGTTAGGGACTGACCTCTGGGGAGGGGATCTGTAAAGGAGGTTCACATATGTTCCCACGGAATTCGTTACATTTACCCCATATTCTAGTCCATTTCTTGGGACAGCCCCTGTGCGTGTAAACCACCCTCTCAGCCACCATCGCAATATCCATGTCTCGTTCCCATTGTGTACGTGTAGGTGTTATCGCGGAGCCCCAGTATTTTGCTTTGTTTCGCTTCACGATTGTCGCCCCCAATGTAGCCCAGTTCTGTAAGGCTGGGTTTAAGTCGGTGGGCTACCAGATATTGAGGAGGCAACACCTGGGATCACAGGGAACTTCTGCTCCTCCCACCTCTGAAATTATCGCTAATACTCTTGACCAATAGCGGTTTATGATAGGGCATTCCCATATTATATGGTAAAATGTTCCAATACCTCCACACCCTCTGAGGTAAAGGTGATCTGGTGTGTGTCCCAGCTTAAATATCGTGGAGCGAGGATAATATGTTCGGTGTAATATTTTCAGTTGAATGAGTTTAAGTGGGGATGAGATCGCTGCCTCTCGGGCTGATGCTAGGGCGTCCATCCAATCAGATTCCTCGATATCTCCCAATTCAGTCTCCCATTTTCCCTTTAGTGCTATCAGGGGGTCTAGTTGATTATTGATCAGTTTCTTATATGTGTAGGAGGTTGCCTTTTTTTCCATGTAGTCCGTGAGGAGCCTATCCTCCAGAGGGGAGGATTCCACCAATTTGGTCTCTGGGAGAATTGCACTTTGTAATGCGTGTCGTATCTGTATGTAACGGAATCGTTCCGAGTCTGCCATCTTATACCTCGCTAGCAAGTTTTCAAATGATATTATCTCTCCTTTCGCCCATAGGTCGCCTATTTTAGAGATACCAATTAGGTCCCATTCTTTGAATCCCTTTGCCTTCGCCAGTATGCCCAGTTTTCTCGTGCCCCATAGGGGAGTGGCTTGTGTCAACACTCCCTTCCCATCCCAAGGCCCTCTGTGCGGCGTGCCATATTTTAGTCGTGTGTGCCCTTGGTCCTGTAAGTCCTTCCTGTTTTCCGTTGGTGTAAAGCGCCCTCATCAGTCGGTCTGCCGGCAGGAGGCTCCGGTTCAACCTATATGCTGGTTCGTCCTGTGGGACGTGCAACCATTGATTTATTGTCACCAGTTGTGATGCCCAGTAGTAGAGTTTAACATTCGGTAGAGCAATACCACTGTCATACCAACTCCGGACCAGTTTGTGTTGTGCTATCTGGGGGGGTTTACCGTCCCACAATAGGGTTGTTACTTCCGCTTCAATGGATTTGAAATACTTAGGGGGGACTGGAAATGGGGTATTTTGTAGGGCATGTAGGAATCTCGGAAGGGCTAGCATTTTATATAGTGCAGCTCTATCCAGGAGCGTCACCATGAGGGATCTCCAGTGTTTTATGTCCGCTTGGAGTCGTTCCAGGGGCCTCATTAAATTTTCTTCCATGAATATGGACTCTGATGGGGTGACATATATTCCTAAGTACTTGAAACCTCTGGTCACGATCTGCAGTTCGCATCCCGCCGGGATTTTGGGTGTAGGCCCGTGCAATACATAGAGTAGCGATTTCGTCCAGTTAATAGTGTAGCCGGATACTTTCCCGTATGCAGTAAAAATGTCTAGTAGGAACACTAATGATCTCGTCGGGGATGTTAAATATACGAGCACGTCATCCGCATATAGCGAGATGCAATCCTCCCAGTCCTCCTCCCATCTCATTCCATGAATGGAGACGTCCTGCCTGATTCATGCAGCTAGTGGTACCAGCACTAGGGCGAATAGCAGCGGCAACAGCGGACATCCCTGCCTGGTACCCCTTCCTAGTTTGAATTCTCTTGACATTCTTCTGTTTGCTACTACTTGCGCGAGGGGTTCCGTATATAAAAGTTGTATCAATGCACAGAATTTCAGGCCAAGTCCCAGCTTCCGAAGTACCGCAAAGAGGAACGGCCATTCCACTAAATCGAAGGCCATAGTGGCGTCCAAGGAAAGGATGGCTGCATCTTTCAGTATCTCTGGTGTACGGGCTATAACGGCATGCACCCTCCGTAGATTAAGGGAGGTGTTACGTCCCGGCATGAACCCTGATTGGTCCGGGTGAACTAAGTCCTTGAGGTGTGGCTGTAGTCGGAGTGCCAACGCTTTGGCCAGTATTTTGGCTTCCGCATTCATTAGCGATATTGGGTGGTAAGAGGCTGCCAAATGCGCAGGTTTGCCCGGTTTGTGCACTGCCACAATTGTGGCTATTCGCTGATCCCATGGCAGCCTGCCATCCTCCGGGCAGTCATTGTACATGGTAAGTAAGGTAGGTGTGATCAGACCTGCCACTTTTTTGTACAGCTCTACTGGTAGCCCGTTTGGACCCATTGCTTTCCCTGTGTTGAGTGCTGCCAGTGCCCGCCCCAATTCTTCCGACGAGAGGTCAGCATCTAGGTCTTCCCTGGCTTCCAGGGAAAGCGTAGGCATCCTAATGTCTTGCAAGAAATGTGTATTGTCTTCTATTGTGGTTACCGCCTGCGGTGTGTATATTGTTTCAAAATGCGTAGCTAACTGTTCGACAATACGTTCGGGGTCTGTTGTGAGAGTACCGTCCTTTAGACAAATTTGTGCTATCCATCTACTTGCTTTTTCGCGTTTTTCTATCCATGCCAGCATTTTAGCTGTTTTGTCTCCCAATTCGTAAATTCTGTGGAAGGCATTGGTACTTTTGGGCTTTGCTGTTTCTCATGCATAATTCTTGGCTAGCCAGCGCCACAGCGTGTGCCGTAACCTCAGTGGGGTCTGCGGCCTGAGCTTTCTCCGCTCGCTGGGTGGCCTCCTCTAGTTCTTCTATGGTCTCTCTTTGTGAGCGTTTGTGTCTCGTGATCGTCGAGATGGCCTGCCCTCTAATAACGGTTTTATATGTCTCCCATAGTGTGCTGGGGGATTGAACTGACTGAACATTTTCTGCAAAGTATTGTGTAGTGGATTTAACTAGGTCCCTTGCAATCTTGGCATTTTTCAGGAACCCAGGATAAAGCGGATAGATGCTCCGTCTGCCAGGGATATAGGCGGTGTATATGAGTTGGACTGGAGAGTGATCTGATATGCCCCTCGGTAGATGCTCTACCTGTTTCACTTTCTCAGGCGTAATACCCAATGTCAATATATAATCTATTCGGGAGAGGCTCCTGTGTGCCCTTGAGAGAAATGTGTATTGACGCTCTGTTGGGTGCTTAAGTCGCCAAATGTCAGTCACTCCCATTGCGTGTATGAAATCTTGCAGGGCTTGATTGGAGCGGCTTGCTTCCCTGGACGGGTGGTGGTCGATGGTCGGATCCATTACTGTATTAAAGTCTCAACCCATGATCAGTTCTCCATCTGGAAGGTCCTGCAGGAGCCTCCCGAGGTCCTGAAATGCTTGCTGGTGAAGTGTAGGGGGAACATAAACGGAGAGCACGTGATACAACCTACCTTCCCACTGCCCAGTTAGTACCGCAAATCGTCCCTGTGCATCAGTCCAAGTGTTCTTAATCATGAATGTGGAGCTCTTATGGACCAGGATTCCCACCCCTCTAGAGCCAGATGTGAACTCCGCGTGAGCTACCATTTTAAAGCCCCATCTATCTAGTGCCTTGCATGTTGTTCCTGTCAAATGTGTTTCCTGGAGTAGAACAATCGAGGGCCCCTTGCGCTTCAGGTACTGTAGGACCAGCCCTCGTTTAATCTTATGACCCAACCCAATCACGTTCCACGAAATTATGGACAAGGGGGGGCCCGGCTGAAGTGGTAACTGAGTGTTGGACTCCTGCCCCTCATGTGGTGTCACGTCGTGCTTGATATGTATATCCTATGGTCAGTGACTACTGTTGATACCTGCTGTACATGACCTGCCCTGTGTGCGCATAGATTGTATAGTTGACACGTAAACTTGTTCCTTGAAATAACGTAACATATTAAACGTAAATACTGTAACAGTTGCTTCAAGAATCCTCGGCCCCTAATCCCAAACCCTGCCCTCCCCCCCATCGGATCTGTGACTGTCCCCATCTCCAATTGCTCATTATGGCCCCGATAAACAATTGTAGTCCCTGAAGAAAGTGGTCATTGTTCACCAGAGACCAAAACAAATCGAAACTTATCGCTATCAAAATCCCAACCCCCCAACCTGCCTCCCTGCCCGGCGGATACAGAACCATCCACCACCCCCAACTCAGCAGAGTGCTTACTTCCCAGAACAAAATGTAGTGTTCGTGAGGGTGAGACTACCGTGACTGTTATAGCCTCCTTCCCACCCATCAATGTCCATGCAGCGCTACCAACATCACGGTAGGTCCTACCTGTAGGAGTCTTCATAACTTGCCTGTGTATCACGTCCTTAATTGAACCATTGTAAGGAAGGTCAATGTAACAGTACCCATCACCCTGCGCTCACCGCCCAATCTCGGGCCGTGTCCATATCATAGTCTCCTACTGCGGTGTTGTGAAGCGTGGCAGCCTGTGAGGTCCTTTATCCTTAAAAAGCCAAGTCATAGCGTAGCTTCAGTGATGCAGTTTGTTGTGGGCTTCTGTCTTTTCCATTATCGGTTATTATGTCTTTCGTCCCGGTTCCTGGGTTTGCCTGTCTGCCGCCAGCCCTCCAACCAGTCTTGCGCATCTTTAGGCGATTCAAAAAAACTGGTTTTTCCCTCCGCTTCAACACACAGCTTCGCTGGGAAGAGCATTGAGTATTTGAGTTCTCTAGAACGGAGTTCCCTTTTCACTTCCGTGAAATTTCGTCGTCATTGTGCCACCACTGTCGTGTAGTCTGGATAGAAGGTGACCTCTGCGTTGTCAATTTTGACTGGTGGAGCCATTCGAGCTGTCTGCAGGATGGCATCGCGGTCGCGAAAGTTGAAGATCCTCGCTAAGATTGGACGCGGTGGTGCCCCTGGTTTCGGTTTCCCCCCTGGCACCCGGTTGCAGCTTAGTTTGGATCAAATCTTCTACGAATAGGTCCAACGCAGGGCCCCCTGTTGTTTCCGGTACACCCAAAAGGCGTATGTTGTTGCGCCGTGAGTGGCCTTCCTGTTCGTCAAGTTTCGCCTTTAATAGCAGATTGTCATCTTCCAGTTTCTGTACTTTGTGTTTCAAGGCCGCCGTGTCGTCAGTTAGCCCCGATGTAGCTTTTTCCACCTCAATCAAACGGTCTGACAACTTGGAGAAGTCCGCCCTTATCAGGGAGATATCGGTGGAGAATGTGCCCATTGAAGTTTGCTTTGTGTGCAATGCCGCCATGACGTCTTTCAGGGTGACCTGTTCGGCGTCACCATGCGGGTTGGTCGTCTGGGATGATGTGCGTGGGGCTTTGCTTTCGGGTGACCATTTTGGGGTTCTTTTACATAGGCATATTTTTCCAAGCGCGGAGGCTGTTGCACCTTGGTCCCCCTGCCCGTCATGGTACTTGATCGCAGTGGACACGCACCCAAAAATTTGTGAGAACAGGAGAAGAGCCCCGTTTGCCAACTGTTCCTCGATGTGTTGTACAGTGTGTTCCTTGGTGACTCCGGGAATGCGTGTGGGCCTGCGTTGCGCTGGGCTGGTCCGCTGTGTAGAACCAGCGGCCTGTGGTACCTCCAGCTCCTGTCTTTCAGCCGTGGAACTGCTCCCTATAGCCCCCGCTAAGCTTGTGAGACAACGCCGGATGTCTTCGCACAGTGCTATCTAGGGTATGCCCCTTAAAATGCCTGCTGGTGTCACTGATTTGCAGCTAGTGCTGCGTGTGGGGCAGGTGAGCGGGCTGGTGTGCTCAGCTGCAGTAACAGAGAGGCCGGTGGTTTCAGGATTAAGCTGCCATCTTGTGCCGCCGTACTGCGGCGTCCCCAGTCCACAGTCCCTGCCCGGTAACGTTGGGTTTTCACTCAGAGCCCCCTCGCTGCCCCCTCCAGCAGTCGCCAGTACCTTGTAGTCCAAGGATGTCCTGTGCGCGCAGCCGCTTCCGTTTTGGTTTTCGCCACCTTTATTCTGTGTCCAGGAGCAGTTCTTGTCTGGTCATCTGTATGCCGGGCCGCCGTGAAACTTTAGTCCCCAGCTTCCGTAGTGCTGTTAGGCCCCGGTTGCACTGTCTCGTAGCCGCTTGAGTTTTAGGAGTCTGGAGTAGCGGATTGCTTCACCGGGAACAGCAAGATCTCCCGTTTTTTATACAGCTGTAGCAGCGCCTGCTGAAGTCAGGATTATTGTGCGGATTGTCGGGGAAAGTGCCCTGCAGTCACGGAGCTCTGCTAGAATGCAGCCATCTTTCTCGGCCGGTAGCCACGCCGGGAAGTGGTTTTTTATTAGTTTTTTTTCTTTGTTCCTTGTTAGATTCATAATTATTTATCCCATATTAGGATGAGTTTGTCCACGCTTTTTGGCTATTCCGCATACAACACCTCGGTGGAGCAACCTGGAGAAATTACCGTTACAGAAGGCCGTTGAGTTTTCTTTAGACCTATCTGCTGGCTTAGCAAAGTTGCACGACCTTCTTTTTTTCCTTTTTTATCTCTCTCTCTAAGCTCCGGGGCACTTAGAAGCTGTATCTTTCATTTGGCTTATCTAATAAGAGGAGGAGCTGATTTATATTGATCAATGCACTTTGTCCACCTGTTATAATTCTGTTGAGGCTTTCTAATCCCCTGCGTGGGACCAAGTGATGATGTAATTTTTGCCTGTGGACTGTGGAAAAAAAAATTAAACACATTTTTGACATAAATCAGGTGGCAGGCCAAGGCTCCTCTGTGCTCCTCTGTGCTCTGCAGCAGCCGCCGCACGAGCAGCACCAGCAGCGCCTTAGCACCGCGGTGCTGGCAGCGGCCGTTCCTGCCTCCATCGCAGATCCGTAGAACTTAAAGCGCCCGTATAACAGGACGTGGGTGAAGCGGGAACCGGTCACAAAACAAACCCTGGCAGTCGTCCTGGGCTCCGCTCCGCTTGCTCGTCAACTCCTCCTCGGCTCGGCCCCTCGGCTCTAATCGATACGCTCTGCACTCAACACCGAATCACAGGCCGACAACAACTGTGAACACCAACAGAGGGAAGAATAGTGTGTTTCCCCCAGTTAGTGAAAAAAAACAGCATAAGTCTTGGCTGCTTCTGCTGCACCCAGAGTCTTATGCGTCTTTTCAGTCTAAGTTTTCTGTCTGGAAAAAGATTGTGTCCTGGTTTTCTGCACCCAGTAAATCCAGGTGCAGAAAAACCTAACAACTAATGATCAGGTGGAATAAAATGAACACATGAAAGTACGGCTTAATTTCATTGCCCTTGATTCACACTCTGGACCATAGTTGAGGGATAGGTCTAGGCATAGTCCTCGCAGCACACAATAGATTTGCTTGAGGCAGAGGCCAGAGCTCAAAAGTCAGTAAGCCAGATACAAGTAGGTGGTAACTCAGGGCAGGGGAAAACGCCTGTTGTCCGTGGAGGAGTCATTCCCTTTCCAGAAATCTGCATTACAAATTAATTAATAGTATATATTTTTTTAATATCTGTTTGGTGCCAGTCCATATGACTTTCATATCTGCCTTTGGGATTCTATGTTGCAACTCCATAGGGTACATGTATCCTTTGTGAGCTTAATAAAATGTTGAAAATTCTACAAAACCTCACTCCTACATCCAAGTACTCTCATGCTACCATTCTACACTCTGCTCTGTCTGAAAAACAGCTCAGCATATTCAAAATTCTGCATTGATTTGGCTTGTAAATTATATTTTTGGAAATGTACATGTATTAACTATTTAATTTGAATACTATAGGTAATTGAAATTACTGACGAAGAATGCAAGATTTAGCACTAAGCAACTGAGTGTCAGTGCCATAAGAAGGATTATTTTGAAAAACTGAAGGACATCCAGCATTCTACGTTTAAACAATTTCCAAAAATCTAAGTGTGGCGAGGAAAGTATTATACCTGTAAGTGAAGTCTCAAATTTTGTATTTCATTAACCCAGAGAAAAGCCATATCTGTGCACACAGCATCAGATATAATGTAGAAAGACCGCTTCAGCATCCTCATCTGACATATTATCAGAAAGACAAACTGCCTCAACATGACAGAATAACGTTCATCTAAAGCATCATGCTTCTAGAGAGGAAGCACACACTACATAAAAGAAAGTTACAACTAAAGGTTTCTTCTGGATACCATCAAAGAAAAGACGCTGAAAGAAGGCTCCGAAGCTGACACATTAACAACCAAAAGATTGGAAAATCACCTTTGTTCAACAACCGTTTTTAACCAGTTACGCAAGTTTGAGACTATCTGCCTCGGGATATAACACCTCGACCCACTCTGCTCACTCTTGCGAAAACCTTAAAAATTCACCACTTTAATGTCTTAATGACCATCTCAGATTGTTTCCTTTTTATTGTGTACTGTTCTGTAATTCTATGTAAATCGCCTCAACATTATCTGTTGTGCAGGAGTGATATGTAAAACTGTTAAATATAAAAATGGATTAATGGAGCACTGTTGCGCTATAGCTAATGTAAATAAATCCTCATCCTCAGAACTACAAACCTTAACCTTACCCCAAACATAGAAAGGGTAGAAGGAACTGATGTTCTGCGACTAATGATCCACAATAGTACTCTAACGCCCTCAGTTACTGCCAGTACACCAGTGCAAAAAGGTACTTATCAGTTTAATCATTAAATATCAGACTAACACCTTATTACTGCATTGCTAAGAACCTATACAAATACATTTGAGAAAAACTTCAGTCACAAATTAAGTTACTGCCGGAGAGGCTATTACCTAAAGACTATTATCTGCTAGAAAAATTTCAACAGGTATTACAGGACTGCTTCCCGACATTTTTTGCTCAATTCAAGTGTTGAGAAGATTACACACAATTTGTTTTAGAGATAAGTGCTGAACATTATCTAAACAAGCCTGACTCTAAAATTGAGGCAAAATAACCGAAGTTAGGGAAAAAAGTTACCTGTGCCCAAAAAAATACAGCCATAAATCTTATCTCTCAGAATTTGGCAGAATGCACACAGGGGAAAACCAATCTCAGTGCAAAGTATGACAAAAAGTTTCAGACGTAAATCTTATCTCACTGAGCATATGAGAATCCACACTGGGGGAAAACACTCTCCGTGCAATGTATGCCAAAAAAGTTTCAGGCGTAAATCTTCACTCACTGAGCATATGAGAATCCACACTGGGGAAAAACCTTTTCAGTGCTCTGAATGCTAGAAAAGGTTTAGTATCAAACCGAGTCTATATCGACATGCATTAACCCACTCTGTGGAAAAACGTTATCAGTGCTCTGAATGCCCAAAACATTTCAAACATAAATCACTTCTAACTGCACATGTGAGAGTCCACACTGGGGAAAAACCTTATCAGTGCTCTGAATGCCAGAGATGTTTCAGTGACAAAATGAGACTCACTAAACATACAAGGACCCACACTTGGGTAAAACGTTATCGGTGCACTGAATGCAACAAATGTTTCAGTGAAAAAAGCAGTCTCACTGTGCATATAAGAACCCACACTGGGGAAACACCTTATCAGTGCTCTGAATGCCAGAAATGTTTCAGTCAAAAATGCAATCTCACTGAGCATATAAGAATCCACACTGGGGAAAAACCTTATCAGTGCTCTGAATGCCAGAAATGTTTCACTACAAAAAGCAGTCTCACTCAGCATATAAGAATCCACACTGGGGAAAAACCTTATCAGTGCTCCGAATGCCAGATCTGTTTCAGTGTAAAAAGCCATCTCACTCAGCATATAAGAACCCACACTGGGGAAAAACCTTATCAGTGCTCTGAATGCCAAAAATGTTTCAGACAAAAATCTCATCTCACTGAACATGTGAAAATCCACACTGGAGAAAAAAAATTATCAGTGCTCTAAATGTCAGAAAAGATTCAGAGGTAGAGATGGTTACAAGCGCCATAAGAAAACACACCATCAAAATAATCAGTTCTCTGAATGCCAGAAAAGCATACATTTTAAACTCAATCTCATTCTACATGAGCAGACGCACACAGGGGAAAAACATTACCAATTTCTGTGAATGCCAGAAATTCCTATTTGATAGGCACAGCCTCACTAACCATAAGCGACTCCATACTGATGAAAAACCTTATGATGCTCTGAATGCCAGAAAAGCTGCAGAAAAAAATGCTATTTCACCATGAGAAACTCCACACTAGAGAAAATCCTTATGCCATAAAAGGTTGAATCTGAAAGACAGTGTTATGCTTTATGTGCGATCTCACTCTGGGGAAAAACCTTATGAGTGCTCGAAATGCAAGCAATGTTTTGGGTACAAATTACTTCTCACTTGACATGAGCGAACTCACACGGGGGAAAAAAGCCTTATGTGTGCTCTGAATGTCAGATAAGGTTTAGTCTTGAATACAATGTCATTTCACATGAAAGAATTCACACTGGACTAAAGCCATATACAGGAGGGGAAAGCCAGAATCGCTATACTCAGAAAGGAGATATCACTAAACATGAGAAATGCATCCACACCAGGTGAAAAGTAAGGCTTATCTTGAGTTGCAGAAAAGCTTCTAACAACCTGACTTTACATGAGAGAGCACATATTGTAGTTGCAATAGAATTCATCAAGAAACTCTTGCAGGATAACTTAGGCTGCCCGCATGCAACCTCCAAAGAAATTTCAGGCCTGGAAATATTTTTCATTGAAACAGAATCCACAATTTGAGTATCTGAAAGTTACACAACTCTCAAGGTCTTTACTTTACACAGACAAGTGTTAGTGCTTGCAAAAATCAACTAATTGCCCAAAAAATTACAATAATAATGTCTTAAATTTTACTCCACCCAAAAGGTTTCTACTCACCCTTGTTTCTTAACATATGACTTACCAGCCCACCCCCTCCCCCGGGTGTTTACGAAAGTGATGGCGGTGGTCGCAGCTCATCTGCGCAGATCAGGGGTTCCAGTCTTCCCCTGTCTCGACGACTGGCTGTTGAAGGCTCCCACCTCCAGACTACGACGGACTTCCTGCATTTGCTGGGGTACTCAGTTAACGTGCTGAAGTCGCACCTGATTCCATCCGATATGCTCCTCTTCATCGGAGCGGTTCTGGACACAGCACAATTTTGGGTCTATCCTCTCTAGCAGCAAGTCCAGTATATTGGGGCTATGATACCGATGTTTCAGCCTCCATCCCGGTGTTCTGTGAGAATGACCCTGATGCTGCTGGGCCTCATGGCCTCCTGCATCCTGCTGGTGCATCATGCAAGATGGCATATACGTGCTCTGCAGTGGGACCTGAAGTTTCAGTGGGCGAAGCACCAGGGGAATCTTTCCGATGACGTTCAGATTTCAAAGGGGACTGCAAGTCAGTTGCAGTGGTGGTTCACAAACCAGGATTGGGTCAACAGCAGATCCCTCTACCTTCCCTAACCTGAGTTCACAGTAGTGACGGATGCGTCACTCCTGGGTTGGGGCAGCCATATGGGAATGGTGGAGATCAAAGACCTCTGGTCTCTGGCGGACTCCAGGCACCACATCAACCCTCTGGAGCTCCAGGCGATTCGTCTTGCACTGAAGGCATTCCTTCTTTCTGTCAAAGGAAGAGTGGTGCAGGTGTTCACGGACAACACCACTGCCATGTGGTACTGCAACAAACAGGGCAGGGTGGGGTCGTGGGCCATATGTCAAGAGGCTCTTCGCCTTTGGACATGGCTGGAACATCAGGGCATATCTCTGGTGGTTCAACACTTAACAGGTTCACTGAACGCAAGGACGGACAAACTCAGCCGCCAGTGCATGATGGATCAAAATGGCATCTTCACTCGAAGGTCGTGCTAGGTCTCTTTCAGTAGTGGGGAGAGCCTTGGTTAGATCTATTCGCCATCGAAGAGAACGCTCAATGTCAGCAGTTCTGCGTGTTAGAGTTTCCAAAGAGGCTCTCGCTCGGCGACCCTTTTCGTTGCGAGTGGAGTTGCGGCCTCCTGTACCACTTCTGCCAAGATTGCTGAAGAAGATCAAACACGATCAGTCCCAAGTCTGGTACCCCGAGCTCTTGAATTTCTGAAGTGCATTACTCATCTCTTTCCTCCTTCTTCTTTCGTAATACCCTAGTGGGAGTTGACCTCACTTATCTTATGTGTGCTCCCTTTGAGCGCCTACATAATTGTCCTCTTCGCCTACTTAGAAGACTGCTTTTTTGCTTGCCATCACCTCTGCTTGCAGGATGAGTGAGCTTCAGGCTTATCTTCCAGACCTCCCTTTCTTGCTGTCCATCCGAACAAAGTAGTCCTCCGTGTAAGCCCTCTTTTCTGCCCAAAGTGATTGCCTCTTTCCACATAGGTCTGACCATCAGATTACCTACCTTCTTCCCACCTCTGCTGTGTTTTTCTCTGCCAGGCGCACAACATATAGACTGTTCACACACTTTCTGTAGTATGCATTGTTCTGGGCAGATAAACTCTAATCCCCACTCTACTTCTATCCTCGTGTTAGTGCAGCATGATGTAAACAGTAATTGTAATGTATTTAGATTTACATAACACTTACTACCCCATACGAACTTTGAAGCGCTTTTTCAGCGAGTAGCATGCTACTCCAGGATCCAAAAATGATTAGTGGTGAATTAGTATAGGGAAATATAAAATGTATATGAGAGCTGGACATGTTGGTCTGTTAGTTGGGTTATAAAAGATTGTTCGGGGATAGAAGAGGGAAGGTTTTGCATTTATATAGCACTTGCTACCCCTGATGAAGTGTTGAAGTGCTTTGCGGCGAGTAGCATGCTACTCCAGATCCCAAAAAGATGAACAGACAGATCAATTATGGTGGGGAGGCTGTTTTATTGTATACATACAACTGTACACAAATTAATAAAATTCCGTTGTAAAGTTGTATCCAAGAGGCAAGTATAGTCTCTGATAATAATGTATACAATACTGATACGTTTTAAGTTGGCTTGCCATCAAGACTGATGCCCCGTAATGTTGATGCAAAGTCATCTGTGCTGGAGTATCTTAGACTCTTGTTGAATTGTACCATCCACCTTGTAGGTACTGCTATTTGTATCAGGTCCACGTTGTAGGCAGACACAAACGCCTAAATTGTGCACTATTTATATTAAGCATAATAAGCATAATGTAAGTGAGCAGA
Source organism: Lissotriton vulgaris (assembly GCF_964263255.1). NCBI lineage: Eukaryota > Metazoa > Chordata > Amphibia > Caudata > Salamandridae > Lissotriton > Lissotriton vulgaris. Next base: position 170,049,021 of record NC_141685.1, read on the forward strand.
TGACAGTAAGCACCGTACAATTAGGTGCTTAGAAGTAGAGTGACATAGAGGGCAATAAGCACTCACTAAATCTTTGTTATTATTATTAAAAGTCCTCATAAGACCATGCAATTCAATACGATGTACAAATAGCCCATTGGGGAACATTTCAGGCATCATCTGGGGATTACACATCCGAGAAACACAAGTGTCTTTCATGAATACAAATTGACTACTCCTCCAAGGACTGCACTGTATTTTTGACACGGGCGAAAAGGCAAACAAGCAGTCAGGAGGCGCACTGATTGTATACCCCCACCTGACAGGATGGTAACAGACCCCAACCACCTGCAGGGGAAACGTGCCACCTCACTTAATAGCTGCCAGACGCTTTACTATGTAAGCAGACTAGTGGTTTACAACTGCGCCTACGTTGGGGCACCACATGTTTTTTCCAGCATAATCTGGTGTGCTCTCCCCTGTGTGGGATGAGAGCACCCACTGAAAACTGCACCGTTGTGTAGTCTGGGACAGTGCACCTTCCATGTAATTCTGAACTGGGCCTTTAAATACAGTACTATTTTGTGTGCCTATTTAATTCAGGTATACAAAGAATGTGGTACTACTTGTATACTAGGGTAGGACAAGGAAGATTGAATTTCTAAGGTGGCGGAAATGTTTTTGTCAAAGTGCTTTATGCCCTAAATACTCTCCCGTACCCTGAACATAATGAGATTACGTAGAATACACCTCTGCGTGCCTAATGCTGTCATTTGTATTTCAAGACCAGTGATTAATGTGGCTTTATCAAGTTCAAAGCCATTAGGCGTTCCCGACCTGTCTGATACTTGCATATGGAAAAGATGGGTCATTGTACCGACCGGATTTTCCGCCTAGATGGGATCAGCTCCTAGGAGCCCCTCTAATCCCGCCGGAACGTAATCACCTCCTTCCTTAGAACATATTTACAATGGGTATGGATACATAAATGTTTATTTCGTACCTAAGGATGGGGAAATAGCAATAAACATGCATAGGTTTTCTACCATATCCTATTCATATCAGCTAGTCTCGCGGCCACTTAGACCCAGACTAATCTACCCTGGGGCAGATATGACACACAATCCGGCGTGTCTACACACGGGCCTGCAGTCCCAATGCTCTCATTAACACACGGTTCACAATCCGGCGAACCTAAACACCGTATCCCTCCGGTGCTCTCATTCACACACGGTTCACAATCCAGCGAACCTATGCACCGTGTCCCTCCGGTGCTCTCATTAACGCCGTATACCAAAGACGATCACTTTCCTATGGACACTTATGGGAGCAATCTCTCATTTGTCTACTTGGGATAAAACTATGATAATAAGAATTAGTACGATTTTCCGAATTATAATATGTACCTTCTGCTCCTGGCATCAAAGGTCCCCTCGCTTCCTATTTGCTTGGTCACTCCTTACCTGATTGGGATTTCACATCCGTTCATGCAAACAATGCTCAACTAGAAGAATAAGTTACCATGATTGAACAAGAATACAAGGCACATGTCGGTTCACTAAGAACTGGGGTATTTATTTGCAATAAACATAAACACAATACTATGCAATGTATTTTCTGCAAAGAAAAAGTAACGGTTAGAGTGCGCGGCAGTCATCTAGGTTCCCTTCTCGTCTCTGTGTCTTGGCTCGTCTCGGAATCACACCTCAGCCGTCACAGGTACACGTCTGCACCGCTAGGCTCAATTTCCTCTGCTTCCCTCCAAGTCACTGGAACCTTGCTCGTTATTAGCTACCGTTTCTCTCTCTCTGTCTCTGTGCGCTCCGCGCTATTTCTCCTTCAGTCTTTCTCAGAGAGTCTCGGTTTTAGAATCTTTCTCGGACTTCAAAGATGGCGGCTGTCCGCCTTAGAAATAATTAATAGCAGAGATGCTAACGGCTAGCTGCCGCCTACGAACTAACTGACTCATTGCCTAACACTTTCGCTAATATCAAAGCCTGTCCCTTCATGGAAAGTTACGGCCAGTAACCTGCCGCCCACCAAATTCTTGTACCTCCCCGTACCAAGGACACGTTCCCAGCCGGCCGGCCTGAAGTTGTGTCTTCGGAGTGGAGAAAAATACAGTCTTTCGATAAGGGCCAGCCTGAACCGGTTCTCTCCAAGCGAACAACACCTTGAAACTAAAACATCACACTTGACCTAGAAAGCCTCTCGAGCTACCAGGCAGAGGGCAAGATGGAGTCTGTCCCGTTTAAGGCCTACAAGGCCCAAAATACGCATAACTCCATGGAAAATATCCTAACACTCTTGCAAAAGGATGGATCATCACTATTACTTATATATTTATCCCCTAGCTTAAGTTTATAAGCCCTGATCTAAAGAAAAGGGTACGAAAATACCCTACTGTGCCTCATGAAGAGGTCCTACTTATAGTCCTAATCCCTATACTACAAGGGTAATAGACTGGAGTCATTCTCCATCATTCTCCCTCTAAAAAGGGCCGGAAAAAGTCGGTCATTACACTTCACCCTTGACTCCAGTCTATTAATCATATTCTATATAGAACTAACATCAGTGGAAGAATAATAGGAAACAAAATTAACTGATCTATGTCTCTTGCCAAATCTAAAATATTGGAGTAGAGAAGGAATGCACTGAATAAAGCAACAAATAGCTATCAGAACACAAATAGAAACAATAATACCCCCTAAAATCTGTCGTAAAGAATGAAAGTCAGGTAACCAATTAAAGAGCCAGTCGAACCAGCCCTGATCAATATGTTGTCTAACTTCTGCAGTCAAGTCGTGGAGTTTGTCAATATGGGCTTGGATTGATTTAGAGTGGTCGGATAAATTGAAACAGCAAAGACCTTCAAAGTCAGAACACTCATGTCCATGTTTTAACAGAAGATAATCAATCGCTGCGCGGTTTTGCAAAATAGCTCGACGTTCACCCTGGGCATCTATAATACAGATAATACAGTAGAAGTCTGATTAATGGATTTAACCATCCAGCAGGCCATCTTGCCAATTGTTTTAGCATTATAAACAGCTAATGCCTGGACACCAATGATAGAAAAAGCTAAACAAGATATTCTGATTTAGAATAAAGGTGTACAGAGGAATCACAGTCTTCATGTAATGACATAGAGTCTCATACCATACGGGAATGGGAACCAGGGTGTGAGGAAAACATCAATAAACTTAATCTGGTAATAGCACATGGGCCTCCAGAAATGTTAGCGGGAATATAGGGCCAGGAGGAGTTCCCGCACGAGAACAGCCACCCAGAGGGCAGCAACATTGCACGGTAATAACTAGGAGCAACTAATAGACGTTTACATGTCATATTGTTTTTGACGGAAACACATGAATTCGGAAGTCTTTGTAAACACAGCAATCGTTGATGAGCTGAAAAAGAAGTGGCAGCCTGAAGTTTTAATTTAATACATTCTGTAATGGCTTTGGGATCACATGTTAAAATGAAGCATAAATCACCCTGCGTAATATTATAGGTCGTGATTTGGGAATGAATAGGGGGATCAGAGTCAGGAAGAATAGTACATAAAGGGCAGAATTCATGGGCCGCAAAATCGCCCAGAATAATATTGGGTCGGGCACTTGAGATATTGAAAATATGTCACAAAGTTTCAGTGGATGCAGGGACAGCAACCAAGCAGGTCGCCAAAATATCAGTCACAGACCTCATGGGAGTGAGGCAGAAATGTGGAGAGTTAGTCACTCTTTTCGCCAGGGTTATCCAGAAGTTGGACGAAGAATCCCACGCAGCGAAGGAACGCGGAACTCGGGTTCTCCAATCAACCGAAGTCGGTGGGTTCTCTCCTCTCCCGGCGTAGCAGACCAAAAGGAGTCCAACGCCGGCACATCCTGCAGCAGCAGTCCAGAGAATGATCTGAAAGAATACAAACACAGGCCTTAATCATTCTCGTAGGTAACATTTATCAGCTGGGGCAGCTTCCCAGCTATCTTTCCCTGGCCTCATCACCAGAACGGTGTTGTCATGACCGGTCGCAATAATATCAGCCTGTTCAGGGGGATGTTTAGGCGATTGCACCCATATTTTAGCTCCAGGAAGGTCAGATGACCCGAAGCCTTTTTGTCCTCGCACAGTTAGCAAAGTCGGGGCAACGCCTTTCTTAATCTCACCACTGAAAACAGGCATAATCAGCAACTGGGCAACACGGTCAGACTTTTTGATCGGTAAATCAATCTCACTGCTATTAAGCAAGAGAACTTTAATCTCTCCCTGATAATCGCTGTCAATTACTCCTCCGAGTACTTGAATACCTTTCAAGGCAAGGCCTGATCTAGGGGCAATTAGTCCAAAGCTACCGGCAGGTATACAGACACCAACGCCGGTTTCAACAATGATTCGATCGCTTCCTTTCAAATTTGCATCATTTAAAGCATGCAGGTCCAAGCCTGCAGAACCTGGGGTCGCTCTGCATGGAGCCAAAGCTCCGGGGGTAATTTCCCAATACATAACAGTATTGGACGTAGAATTGGGCTTTGCATCAACATTTGGAGGAAACAAACGCATTAAAGGAGATTCAGCATGTAACAAAGGGCAATTATTTAATATCAATAATGCCTGAAACAAAAAGTCTCTCCAGTTTTTGTAATGTTCATCAGTCAATTTACGCAATTGCTCTTTTAGCAAACCATTCATCCTCTCAATCAGTCCCGAAGCCTGTGGATAATATGGAATGTGAAACACCCATTCGATGTTATTTTCCACACAGAATTCCTGCACCAATCTTCCACGAAAATGGGATGCATTATCAGATTGAATTTGGAATGGAACACCATAATACAAAATAAGCAATTCCAGAGTCTTAATGGTATTCACTTGGGTAGCTTGCTTGCAAGGGAAAGCGACCAATAGGCCACTATAAGTATCAACAGCTGTACAAACATACTGGCAGTTTTTGCTCATAGGGAGCGGGCCAATATAATCAATCTGCCAAATTTGAGCGGGCAATTTTCCTCGATGTAAATGGCCTCGAACAACATGAGGCACTTTTCTCTTTCTAGAATGCTGACAAATGGGACAATGCAGAATGACATCTTTAATCAAATTTAAAGGAATATGAATTCCTCGGTCGGCAGCCCACCTGTTAGTGGCTTTCTCTCCAAAATGTCCCGCTTTCTGGTGGGCCCATTTCGCCAATCCCGCCAAATCAGAATCTTGCATGTCCACCACTGCCTCGGCAATTTTAGATTTTTCATCTGCAATGTTATGAAAGAATTTGTCAAGGGAGTCTATCGGGGTGTGAGCATCCACGTGAAAGATTGTCACAGTACTCTGTGGGAGCAACTCCCAAATTTCTTGCCATAGTTCTTTTCCCCACAGTTCTTTTGAATGCAACTCCCAATTATGAGAATGCCATGTTGGTAACCATACCGCCAGTCCATTAGCAGTGGACCAGGAATCAGTGAAAATATGACATGTGCCAGGTAGTTCTTGTTTCAAAACTTGGTAAACTGCATACAATTCAGCATATTGACTACTTTTTCCATCACCAGTTGTACTCAATAATTTCTGCGTGATCGGGTTGTAGGATACTGCTTTCCAATGCCGTTTCTCACCAATGAACCTCGCTGAACCATCCGTAAACCACACATGTTTTCTATCCTCCGCGGACAGATCATCAAATGATTTACCTCACTTGACAGGAGATTCCTGTACTACATGCACAGAACAATCACTTCCAGTCTCATTCGATGGCGCCTGCGCCACTCGCTCATGCAACACTGCCACACCTTTCGGACCCACACGTGCCCTGTCCTGAATGTACCATTTCCATTTAATCACACTCGCCTCTTGAGCATGTCCAATCCGATGGGATTTTGGCGAACTCAAAACCCATTGCATAATAGGAATCTCAGGTCTCAAAATCACAGCACGACCTAGGGTCAATTGCTCGGTATCCACCAGAGCCCAGTAACATGCAAGTAATTGTTTTTCAAAAGGTGTATAACGCTCACCAGCCTCAGGTAACTTTTTAGTCCAAAAACCTAATGGTACTTTTTGTCTGCCCTGCTTTTGCCACAGACTCCAATTGGCATACGGACCTTCCACAGACACATTCAAATCCACATCGCCCTCGTCCACAGGCCACAAATCCAGGGCGTACTGAATCGCTTCTTCGCCAAATTAAAAGCATTCTGTTGTGGTTCACCCCATTCAAACGCATTCTTTTTACGAGTGACTCAATATAATGTAGCCAAAATCTGACTCAAATGGGGAATGTGCTGACGCCAAAAACCAAACAAGCCAATGAAACTCTGAGCCTCTTTTCTATTCCTTGGAACTGCAAAATCTAAAATTTTCCGCTTCACCTGTGGGATCACTTCTCTGTGACCTTCATGCCAATTAATACCTAAAAATTTAACATTTTGGGATGGGCCTTGTAATTTATCAGGATTGATTTCCCAACCTTTTGCTCGTAAACAATCAAGGATCTGGTCTAAATGGGACTGGACATGATCTTGCGTCTCACCTTGAATCAAAATGTCATCAATATAATGACACACCTGTATTTTTGGATTTACGGGCACCTTAGACAAATGCTCTGCCACCAGCCGGTGCCAGATCGTGGGACTATGTACATAACCTTGAGGAAGACTCCTAAACGTCATTTGACGTCCATTCCAGGTAAAACTGAATTGTTCCTGACACTCGGGGGCAATTGGAATCGAAAAGAAAGCGTTAGCAATATCAATGGACGCATACCATGTACCTGGATGCTTCTGAATTCTCTGAATCAAAGTGACAATGTCTGGCACTGCAACAGCTAAACGAGGTGTGTGTTTGTTCAATTCTCGATAATCAACAGTCATGCGCCAAGAATTATCACTTTTGCGCACGGGCCAAACGGGATTATTCCAAGCAGACGTGACCAGAGTTATAACTCCTGCGTCAACCAAATCCTGAATTGTGGCACTAATTTCTTCATGACCACCTGGAATACGATATTGTTTCTGAGAAACCACTTTCGTAGCTTGAGGAATTTTAATGGGGGGCATCCGTAAACGGCCAACCCGTACGGGTCTGGTCGAAATGTAATGTTTGGTTCCAAATTGATAACAACCATCATCCAAATGCAAAGTCATTCCTTTCAGAATATCAATTCCAATTATATACTCCAAAAGTGGTACGACTAACACAGAATATTCTTTACGGGGAATCCTACCAATTTTCATTTCAAGTGTAGTTTGCAATGCGGGGGTCTCTTTTCCACCTAAACCAGTAATTGTGAAGAATTGTCCTTTACATTTCTTTGATTTACCATGAATTAAAGTGGCCTCCGCTCCTGTATCTACTAATGCTCGGGCCCTTTGGATATTACGATGTTTCCAAAAAATCTCAATATCTACATAGGGTCTGTTGTCTCTGTGAGCCCACCTGTGTACTGGAGCTTGACCTATTTCCTAGTAATTTTTACTGCGTTCTGTCAACCAAGACAAATCAGGATAAATGCTCTCAGGTTTCTTGGGTATCAAAATGTCTTGTTCATATCCATCTCCATTACGAAATGGATTTTTGTCATTTTCATAGTACTGTGAATTACGATCAGAAAGCCTGTGACGATCCTCCCTTCTCCTCAGCTCAGGGGAATAATCTCTCTCATCTCTATTTCGGTTGGAAGCACGATCATCTCTCCCCCTTTCTTTTTCCCCCTCTCTCCCTCTCACATTGTCACGATGAGGGTACACATCACGTTCATAACGTCGATCACCACGGCGATCAGAATCCACACGACGCCTCTCATCACCACCGTCATCAGAACCACGGTCACAATCATTCTTTCCTACAGGACGGGCACCCTCCTTCCGATCCAAACCACGCTTACGAAATATCTCCCACAAGCGATTATTAGGTTCGCCATCAATGTCCTCCCTTTTCACACCATCAGCCAAAAGTGCAAGAAACATATCGCGTCTAGAGAATTTATAATCCCCAGCAGTACGACCCTCAGGTCGAGATTGTCTCTCAGGTTTAAACCATTCACCTAACTCACCAAGCTGACGAACAGATTCAAGCACCGTAGACAAAGGATTGCCAGTCTGATTAATCAACAAAGTCATCATAACCTGCTTATAAGCAACAGGCGAAGAACGGATAATGCGATTACGCACAGAAGATGTTAAAAGACCATCCAACAGTCTGTCAGAAGTACTGAGAAAAATCACAGTTTTCATCACTTCCTCTTTCAAACGTTGCGACGCATCACGCAAAGTGTACCACGGCTTGTCATTGACAGGCCAATCAGATTCAGTAGGATATTTATGGTTACAGCCGTCAGTCGCAAGCTGGAGCAGACTAATCTGGCCAGCACCATTATAATTTCGAAAATGATCTTGTACAGTACAATTGGAACTCAAAGAGCAAAATCGTAAACAATCAACAGCATCAAGCATAATACCGGCAGCGCCCAGTTCATAAAGGCGCACCATCCACGTAAGCAGAGCCTCACCGGGCCGTTGATGAAATCGTTGTAAAATGTCACTAACCTCCCGTTGAGTAAAATCCTCAATACAATCCAAAGCAATACCAGCTGGATTACCAGGGGCTTGTTGTAATTTGCGACAAAATACAGGATGAGCAGAAACCTCCGGAAGAGCTTCCGAAGAAGCCCGAGTCTTAAATTTAGAAGAACAATCAGGGCAAGACACATCACCTGAATGGGAAGAGCGACCACGGTCGCCGGGAACAATATCATTGTCACAAGAGGCAGATTTACAATCACGTCCGGAGCGAGAAGACTCGCGCTTGTCACCCTCCTCAGCCGAGGAGTCAGAAGCATTTGAATCCCAGATATTACCATCCCACTCGTCAGGGTTCCAATCCAGTCCGGCTTTCGCCACGATCAGACGCACTTTCCGTGTAGACACACGACCACGACGGTGTTAGTATTTATATCTCGCAATGCGAACTGCAGCCCTTTCGGCTATAGTTTGATAAGTCTCAAGTTTGTCGGCAAGCAATTTATTCTGACAGCGCAAAAGAGTATGCGCATTTTGTAGTTCAACACACTGTCCTACCATATCCGCAAACTGCTTTCACAACTGAACAAACCTCTCATGAAGAATTCTGTATGCATTGAGCACAATCCAACCTCTGCGTCCCAAAATAGGAAGCTCATCACCCTTCACTACTGGCGCTTTCTGCAAGCATGAAACCACATCAGCAGGCTCCGCCTGCTCCAAACAGGAAGACCAATTTTCACTCAAACCAGTAGAATCGGCCCACTCACGGGCCAAGGCCTCGTAAGGCGTTGACTCCCAGCTGGGAATCTGAATAGGCAATTTGAAAACAGATGTCGATTTTTTCGCAAACATGTCGACACACAAAAAATATATACACAATTATAAACAAAAAATTATACGTACGAGCCGAGCGCAAACCAACAAGATTAAAACAATACAGCGCACACAGGCTTCGTAAACAGTTCGTGACGCCAGATGTACCGACCGGATTTTCCGCCTAGATGGGATCAGCTCCTAGGAGCCCCTCTAATCCCGCCGGAACGTAATCACCTCCTTCCTTAGAACGTATTTACAATGGGTATGGATACATATATGTACATTTCGTACCTAAGGATGAGGAAATAGCAATAAACATGCATAGGTTTTCTACCATATCCTATTCATATCAGCTAGTCTTGCGGCCACTTAGACCCAGACTAATCTACCCTGGGGCAGATATGACACACAATCCGGCGTGTCTACACACGGGCCTGCAGTCCCAATGCTCTCATTAACACACGGTTCACAATCCGGCGAACCTAAACACCGTATCCCTCCGGTGCTCTCATTCACACACGGTTCACAATCCGGCGAACCTATGCACCGTGTCCCTCCGGTGCTCTCATTAACGCCGTATACCAACGACGATCACTTTCCTATGGACACTTATGGGAGCAATCTCTCATTTGTCTACTTGGGATAAAACTATGATAATAAGAATTAGTACGATTTTCCGAATTATAATATGTACCTTCTGCTCCTGGCATCAAAGGTCCCCTCACTTCCTATTTGCTTGGTCACTGCTTGGTCACTCCTTACCTGATCGGGATTTCACATCCGTTCATGCAAACAATGCTCAACTAGAAGAATAAGTTACCATGATTGAACAAGAATACAAGGCACATGTCGGTTCACTAAGAACTGGGGTATTTATTTGCAATAAACATAAACACAATACTATGCAATTTATTTTCTGCAAAGAAAAAGTAAAGGTTAGAGTGCGCGCTTATTAAGGAAAGGGCGGAGGTCACCTAGTTAATATGAAGTCGGGGCTCGGCAGTCATCTAGGTTCCCTTCTCGTCTCTGTGTCTTGGCTCGTCTCGGAATCACACCTCAGCCGTCACAGGTACACGTCTGCACCGCTAGGCTCAATTTCCTCTGCTTCCCTCCAAGTCACTGGAACCTTGCTCGTTATTAGCTACCGTTTCTCTCTCTCTCTGTCTCTGTGCGCTCCGCGCTATTTCTCCTTCAGTCTTTCTCAGAGAGTCTCGGTTTTAGAATCTTTCTCGGACTTCAAAGATGGCGACTGTCCGCCTTAGAAATAATTTATAGCAGAGATGCTAACGGCTAGCTGCCGCCTACGAACTAACTGACTCATTGCCTAACACTTTCGCTAATATCAAAGCCTGTCCCTTCATGGAAAGTTACGGCCAGTAACCTGCCGCCCACCAAATTCTTGTACCTCCCCGTACCAAGGACACGTTCCCAGCCGGCCGGCCTGAAGTTGTGTCTTCGGAGTGGAGAAAAATACAGTCTTTCGATAAGGGCCAGCCTGAACCGGTTCTCTCCAAGCGAACAACACCTTGAAACTAAAACATCACACTTGACCTAGAAAGCCTCTCGAGCTACCAGGCAGAGGGCAAGATGGAGTCTGTCCCGTTTAAGGCCTTCAAGGCCCAAAATACGCATAACTCCATGGAAAATATCCTAACACTCTTGCAAAAGGATGGATCATCACTAATACTTATATATTTATCCCCTAGCTTAAGTTTATAAGCCCTGATCTAAAAGGGTACGAAAATACCCTACTGTGCCTCATGAAGAGGTCCTACTTATAGTCCTAATCCCTATACTACAAGGGTAATAGACTGGAGTCATTCTCCATCATTCTCCCTCTAAAAAGGGCCGGAAAAAGTCGGTCATTACAGTCATTTGAACCTAAAGATAGATAAACATATTCATAGGTCACGATTTATGTCTGCATCTAATATAAAACTGTAAATTAGGAGAGGTGATAAGTGAGAAGTTAAAGGCAGCCGCTAATCGAGCTGCATTTGTACATAGGCCTTCCTATATTATGATTTCTATTCCTGCTTCAGTCTTTAATTGTAATGAATACTTTAATACCCAGGCATGAAGTCATCGTCGAGCTGTTTAGATAATCCACCTGTCTTGCCACTTCTTCCCCACTGCATCCTTAACCAGTGGCCTAGCCAGTGTGCCCTGGGCCCCAAGGAAAGAAAGGAAATGTGACCTCTGCCGTTTATTTGGGCTGTGGAAAACAGCAATAATCATTGTTCTGTGGGCCCCTCCGGCCTTTGTTTGTACTGTGACAAACAGCAGTTATCAGGGTTCAGTGGGTCTTTAAGGTATCTGGGACCTGGTGCCACTGCACCTGCTGCACCAATGGGAAGCTTAGCCCCTTCCCTTAACAGCTTCTATTCTAGCCCCACTGGAGAACCGAAACAGCCAAGTACTGATCTGGCCATATATGCAGGCATGCAGCCGCCTCTTCCATTGAAGGGATTTAAGTCGCATGAAAGCAGCATGCGGGAAACAACCATTATCTGAGGCAAAGTCAACCAAAACCTCTTCTGTTCCAACCTGAATCCATTTAAAACCAGGGACGAAAAAACGGTTCATCGTCTTCTCTTGCTTATCAAAAGGGTAAAACAGATTCATCTAACATTACAGTGTACCACATTAAAAAAAATGGTGATTCCGTTTACAAATTAAAACTAGCATGTATAAAGAAAGGGGAGCCTTTGGCCAAAATAGCCATTTTCCCTACCCATACTTCTAACACATCTTATACAAAAAAAATTTAACTACATTGTCATCTGGAAATAGTCATTAGCGCCTACTCATAACCAAATGCCATTTAGAATTCTCTTTCACTTCAAGCTTTCAAAAGTAAATTGATATAAAAGCAGTATTGAATTTTTTGACATTGTGTACATTATATGACACACCATAGAAAAAAGGAGTTCTTTATATATACTAAACCTCCAGAAACATTTGATTAACCAGTTATAAAGTCACATCTAGCTTAGTTAGTTTATAGTCTTCTTTTTAAGAGAAATTATTTCACATTGTTACTGGACCTGCATGGCTAAACACTTATAAGGTCCCAAAGGCGAGACCTATTGGCTATGCCAATGCTTGTTATTGATTGAGTACAATGAGCAGCAGCACTTTTGATTAGGTCCCGAAGAAAGCCGCAAACACCTCTTTGGAGGGTTAATAGGCTGAAACATGTTGACCTCTTATTAACTTTCACTCTGCTGCCCCCACTACCCTGAGCTCATTTTTGTGGTATTTCGTATACCATTCTCTAAAACAAAACATGCCTGAACTCCTCCCTCTCAGTGAGGGGGCTGGACCCTGTACTGTAACTAGGTATAACGGTGGGAGGAGGTTCTGAATGAGAAAGCATGCCAACTATGGTGGGTGAGGGAAATCTTCCCTTTAAAGGGATATTTCATCTTAGCTAGGTTTTCATTTGCAACAGTAATCCTCATAGACCCAAGGGTTTCTTGATTGTGGTGGAAATACATTTTTACCCCTTCATTGTACGTTTAAGCACAGACCATTGCTTGAAATGTTGTGATCTATGTAGGAAAAATACTCTATGCACTGAGAAAATGTGTTAAAATAACGGAAAGTTGATAATTGCATTAATACCTTCTCATACCTGGATTTATCTAGAAGAGAAGTCTGTTAATTCTAGCAGATTGTTAATACCACACGGTATAAGAAATTAGGGGATCTTTATCTGATATCTTTATCAGTAAATTATCTGAAACTATTGCACATATACTTTTGCAAGTATTATTTCTAAAGATAAAATAAATTCTATATTTGTCCTTTCTAAACTAACTCCAGTGTGTTTTAACTACAATAACCACCTCTCTCAAAGCAATATTATGCTTGGTTTAGTGAGAAAGCTAAATGACCTAGGAGAAACCAGGACTGTGCGTCAGTATTTTTCTTAGGAAGCTTTAGGTTAGAGAGTGAAAACACTTTTTAGAATGCCCCAACAATTGTGACAAAGATATTTCAATATGTTTGACAAAAAGAATAGGTACATTTCATGACAATATGGAAATGGGAAATAAAATAATAGAAACAAATATTTACACCACATGACAAAAACATTAGAGACTACATTTCAATAATATATAGGAAATACTGAGGTTCATGTATTAATAATCCATTTGGTAAAACGGGTTGCTTGTGGAGTCAGCACACTACTGTGTCTGTGATGGCTTTTAAATAAAGGCATTTTTAATGCACCCCATTTTACTTTCAGATTCACAAATTTCCCCTTGGATTACTACCTCCTGTTACTGTTTTTCAGCCCACGTATGGTTTCAAAGCTTAATGCATACCTTAAGGATGTATTACGTATTTAGAAGGGACACTATTAATATTGCCCTTCCAACTTAATTGTTAAATGGGCTTAGTACATTTCAAAAAGCGGTTTAGCATTTGCAAACTCTCTGAATTACCGAACCAGTGGATTTTTGAACAATAAAACCCTTGGTACATGAGTCAATTGTTCTCAATTCCCTGCAAATTAAGTTTGCTAATAATGTTAGTTGAATGATAACCGGTGCACGTACCTATTTAGTGTTAGTGTTGCTTCAGATCAAATAAAAACCATCACACATAACTCTTACACAATACTTAAAGACAGAATTTGTGACATCCAGCTTTAATGTTTTCTTAAATATATTTGAAAATGTTGTCACTTAAACAGGAAAGCATCTAAACCGGTCTCTGGACATAAAATAGGTTGTAATCATAATCTTTCGATACATTTTTTGAGTTCCAGGAACAATGTGTGTTATCTGTGTTTACTCTAAACCACTATAATAAACATTTTCAATGCTTTTAGATTTGATCTGTTTGTACTGGTTTCTATTGCAGACAATAATCTAGATTTAGACCAAGGATCTATTCCACCCATGGCTTTTAAAACCTATTTATCATTGATCTCTATCAGTGTTATCGCAATTAAAACTGTAATAGAACTGATCTGAGAGATGGACCTTCAAAGTCAATTTATTGAACAAACTATGGAGTTAAAATCTGAATAGATTAGATCCACACGCATTGCCTGACCACTGTATTTTACATCAATAGATTACTAATCAGCACATGTTGTCTAAGTACAATTCACTCATCTTCAATTTTTCACGGAGCTCATGCTGTGTCTGTGTGAATTCTTTTAAAATATGACATTTAAATGTCCAGAAGTTTAAGAATTCTAGTTTCAAGCCTGGTCAAACCTTAATGAATGCTATACCTAAAGATGCCCTTCTGTTCCTACATTTTATTGTGCACCATGATTCAGAAATAGCATGTTTTTTATTTCGGAGGTAAAATTCTAAACATATTTATTGTTGTTGCCATCTGAAACATGATCACTAATTGGGAAGATAACAACAAGTGGTCCGGTGATGCTTGCTGGAATGGGAAGTGTTTAATCAAAAGGTGGATTGAATTCAAGTTTAGGTGACAATTTTACAAAAGTGTATGGATTTTGTATATATTTAAAATTGTTGATCTCTAAAAAGGCTTGAATCAAAAAAATCGAATTGAAATTCAAGTTTATCATTTTAATCCTATTGTTAGAAAAGATGTAATTTTGAACCCCATGAGGTAGTTCCTTTCCAGAAAGCATTCAGGTTGTAATCATGAGTCAAGTAATGCTGAGAAGGTTAAAATATTCAAATTGAATTCTAATTACACATGAAATGTTCATTGTTCAATATATTTCTCTTAGTATTTTAATGTGAGGACTTTATTGCTTAAGGAAAATAATTAGTATTTGTCTTTCTATATGTAGCAAGCATTACATTAATGAAACCACTGTATCCCACCTTCTTTCTTTCCTTTCCTGTTCTTTATGAACGTTTCTATTGTTGAACTTTAAAGACTGCCCGAAATTAAGAATTGTGCTGTTCCTAACTTTGCTAAGTTACAGTTTGTTGATTTTTATGTACAACTTTCGTCTCTTATGTGTATGGCAACTGATGTTCTGTTTTCCTTTAATAATCAGCTTATGTTTATTAGGTTTTATTATTCAATAAAATGTTTCAAACACAACAAATGGTAGTTGATATGTGTTTACAACTGCAGCATTTTTATTGTATGGGCACTTTCAAAGGGGCCAAAAAATATTGTCTGCGGGTTGACGGAGTACCACATTGGCATCAGAAGGCAGAGTTTTGGGCAGGTGATTGGGGGTATATGTAAGGTTGGAGTAGGGGGAACAAAGCATGTACATTGTGTGGACTGTGACTCCTTGAGTTATTGTGAGGGATACCATGCTACCCTGTAAATTAATCCCCTAGTGATTATTATCAACAAACTTTATTCGGTTTTATGAAAGAAAACCATAAAAGTTATACATAAAATGATAAAACATTTTCCAAGTTACAGATTGACAAATATAATATGTACAAGTTAATCAAAACACAAGATAAAAATTCATGAAGTACAGTACAGAAGTTAATCGCAGTTTGACCTAAGTCTAACAGCGAACCGTAAAAAGTAAAGCGTATGCAAAACAGTGTCATTAAAGAGCAGTTGTAAAAAGATAAGAGCTGGTCTTACCCTCCTAAAACCAGTTTTTTTGAGAATGGGAATAATAAATAACTTTCTAGGGACAGCATAAAAACTACAAAACATTATAAAGTGCATCATGTCCTGACGAGACTCACTGTTGCAGCTACAGGGCATGAGGCACTGGCCTCTGTGGAGGACGCGAGGGTGTGCCATGTGGTAATGGAAGAGGTTGAGCCAAAACCGGGTCATTGAAAATGATTATAGATGCTTTTAAGCCCTAGAAGATAAGGTTCGCTGGTTGGTACGGTTTTTAACACAATGTACATACGCACACTAGGCTTACACCGCTCATTTCCCTCTCTATCACAGTGGCTTATTCCTAAAAAACACTCATTGACCAGAGAAAAGTCACTCTTACATCTGCACTCAGGGTTAGCGAATAGTTCCTACCTACCCTGGAGAGGCCAACTCTTATATACTGGAGCCATCGGATGCGTGAGACACGGTCAAGTGAAAGGCATTCCCGTAGGATGTCTTTGCTAAGTGTATTTTCTTGCTTAGCCCAAATATTAAGCCACAAAGCCAGGGGACGGAAAGCCAGTACATTTTAGAGGAAAGGCATTCTCAACTCTTTGTGCACGACATAAAACAAAGTGCTTTGTGGGACAGAAAGGGCTATTTGGAGGAAAGAGTTTCCAGTACTTTGCACTGCTCCTACCCCAATGTGGCCCAAAATCTCACTCCCATAACTAACCTTTGACATATATTTGTCTTCATATGTCTTCAAAAGAGCCCCTATTGGCTTCCCTCCCCCTCTGCTGGTAAAGTTAAAAACAGCTGCAAAAGCTTGCACTAGATCCCCTTTCTTCCAAGTAAGCAAAGGGCACCAACTCAAGGAATCGTCAAACACATTGGTCTTCGGTATTGATGAAAGTCAGAGTTTAATAGTGAACTGCTTAGCTTTACGAGGTCCCACCTGCATAATGAACAACTTGGCATGATGAAACAACAGATCCAAGTCCTCCATAAAAAGGGCAAAATAATTCAGAAGAAGTTGTAGGCCCCTAGCTGTCCTCGCCAAGAGCATTCCGTCGTCCGTGTATAGGAGGACTGGCAGGCTATGCTTGCCTACCTGGGGACAATCCGCATTTGTGGCCAAAAGGGCTTTCTCTAAGCAATTAATAGATAGGTTAAAAAGAAAGGGTGCTAAAATACACCCCTGATGCACCCCTCTCTTGATGTAAAGCTGACTGGTCACTTTCAGGTCCTTTGAATAGCGGACAACCGCAGTTTAATTACGGTGAATAAAATGAAATAAAAGGCGGATATGGCGAGTGGACCTCTTACGGTGCGAAAATCATAAGCATCGTTCATTCGGACATAATTGTCGATCTGGGATGGCATTTACTGATGCTTCCTGCTCTTAACCTATTGTCAACAAGCAGCGACATACACAGATAAGGAGGCTTCCGTTTGATATTCAGTACTGACGAATACACTACATCTTATACCCAGCCACCATAAGGCTGGGACGGAATTATAACCAGTCAGAAGGCTTATTGACAATCTTCGATATTTGGAAGCCCTGAAGAAGTCATGGGTATTCCCAGTACGACGAAACAAGTGTTGGCGTGAAGTATTCCAAGATACCACACATTAAAGACCTTTGGAACCATCTATTTTGTTATTATTACAATATAACTGTACATGCAAACTGTATATCAGGCTAGGTACATGGGGCTGGAACGAGCCACAGTGTACTTGTTCAGAACCATGTACAGGTTTAAACACTGTTCCACAGTGGAACGACCTGGGCGAATGCCGTTTTGGATATCGGATAAAATGTTGTTTTCCTCTACCCATGACACAAGTGTGTCAAGTACCATGCGGCCCACCACCTTCACCACAGAGTCCAGCAGAGAAATGGGCATATAACAATAGGTACTGTCCCGTTATCCCTTTTTAAATGCCGAGACTATAATAGATAAAGCCAATCTGGACTGCAGTATTGATGACAGCTGTGAGGACAGGCACCCAGGTTTTTAAGTGGGCGATGTAGAGATCTGGTGGGATCCCATCTGGCGCGGGGCCTTGTTTTTAGATAGACCCAGAATACCGGCACTCACCTCTTGCGTGGTGAAAATAAGTTCCGACTTGCCTTCCACCCTCTCCTGCCCCTCAATTGGTGGGGTATCCGACTGGAAGATACCCTCAAAATTATGTACCCAATCGTCCTCTGTCATTTGGGCATCCAGTAAATTAGCATTATTTCCAGATAGAAATAGGCTGTTAATAATGCCCCAGAACTTTGAGCTATTACGCAGTGTACTAGCCTCCACTAAATTGATCCAGGCCTCCTCCTTCAGGACAGACTCGGGAGTTGCTAGAGCAGCCTTATATGCTCTTCTTCGTCTTTTGACCGCCTCCCGGTCTCGGGGTTTAGCACCCAAGGCCTGTCTCAGGTTCCTGGAAGCCTGGGAGCACGCCGAGTCAAACCATCGTGGACCTGGTTGCTAACAGGCCCGTAGAAAGTTCCTTATGACAGTAGACATGGATCCAAATGCACCCATGATGTCCGGAACATTTGCCTCATCATCGAGACAGGTGGCAAACTCGCTGCGAAACAGAGTTAAAAGGGACTCGTGGAGTAGCTCTGGGAAAATACACCCCCACTTTACGCTCCTTCCCGCTTCCACCTCTTTAAAGGGGACACTAGCCCCCCGCCCACCTTGGTGTGTCAGAGTGTTCGGGTCCAGCCAATTGAGACACAAATGGGGTTGTGGTCACTGCATTCACTCGCCTGCACAGAAAAATCAGTAACCAGAGAGTAAAAGGGGGTTTATACAAAGGTGAAATCAATAACGGCCTCACACCCTCTCCCAATAAAGGTGGGAGTAATATCTGTTTTCCCCAGAGGCAGCTTATTTATTACAGATGTTAGATCAAATTCAAGCAAGATGGAGTTAAGCTCAACACCCTTGGGAGTGTGTTCCATGTGTAAGCCTGCTTGTCGTGCACAGCCCATTGCTTCCACTCCTTACATGATGTCCCTACACATGTGTTAAAATCCCCTGTTAAAAAATGTAGTGATAACTCTGACCTTTCAAGATGCTATGCTGAAGTACAGACCCCAGCAGAGTTATATTTCCCTCATCCGGGTGTGTATTGTAACTCCAGCGTTGAAAAAGTTACCAGAGCAGCTTGCTCCTTCCACTGGGCAACAACATCACATGTAAATTGAGAGAGACATATAGTGAGGTATTGTAAGAAACTGGCTCTGTATACTGCACCAAAGTGAGGTACAGTGTGTATAGAGTCCAAGGGTCGCCAGAGGTAGGCAGAGGTTAAAGTTAGATAGAACCTTACTCTCTAAAGTGGTAGCTTGGTCGAGCAGTAAGGCAGTATCAGAGGACAGTGCTAAGCATTTGATGTACACACTCAGTCAGCAAATGAATTCACACACTCAAGAACTGAACTCTAGGCCAATTGTTTTTGTATAAAAAAATATACTGTTTTATTTCTAGAACCAAGCAAGCCTGGCACAGGTAAGCATAAAAATACTTTGCTCTAATCATTTACTTGTATGAACACAGTTCACGTATGCAGTACAAATTGTACTTTGTTTGATTTACAGGGAAGAAGTAGTATGCAACACTTAGCAAATACAGTACATTGATATGAATAGGCTTTTTCACTAAATTGCAGGTAAGTTACGTTTTGCTTTACTTTTCTAACTTCGCGCTTGATACCTAGATCCAGCACTGGTACATTTCCTAGAAACAGCTAAGTAACTACGTTTTGGTTATTTGCATGATTTTTAAAGAATATTTTCAGTTTTCAAAACTCCACACTTGTAAACTTTTTGGAGCAGTACATTGAAATGAATGGGCTTCTACAATAAATTGCAGGTAAGTTACTTTTCGTGTTACTTTTCTAACTCAGTGCTGGATGCCTAGATTCCGTCCATCATCCCCTTTTGTTTCGCTTTGTTCGCCCTAAGTTGGCATGGTATGCTCGGACATGAGTCCCTGGCTCACTTCGTGTCAGGGCTAGGGTGGCTTGTGGTCTAGGGCCCGCCCCACTCTGCATTCGGAGTTGCCCTTGTGGCAAAATGCATCAGTCCTCTTTGGGAGGGCGTTGGTGGCTGATGTGCTTTAAACCTGCTTGTGCTGTTAGGTTGTATCCCTGTTTGTAGGTTTGTGCAGGTTTTCCTGTCCTTTGGCTGCTGTTTGCTATGTTTCCGCCTAATGCGTGAAGTTTCGCATGCTCACGCGTAATGAGTGAGGTTTGGCATGCTCACGCGTAATGAGTGAGGTTTGGCATGCTCACGCGTAATGCGTGAGGTTTGGTAGCCCGGTCGCAAACGTGGGCGCCGTAAGCACGTTGGCTTACGCGACCGCGCCCTGTCTCCTGTGCTCACTATTCTGGAATCGTCTGGGGAGTGGCTGTGTTCTCTTCTTGCTCCCTCTCCCATTTGCAGAGTCCCAGCTGTTTTTGACGAAGGATTCCATCGGAGGCCTTGAGGATCGTTTCCAAGGGGCGTGTCAGTATCCAGCTTGCTCCTTGTGCAAGGTCATCGGTTGGAAGAGCCATTTCGGGGACGTTTGTCCTTCAAAGGTAGTAGAGTAGGTCGTACTCTACAGGTAGGACTTATCAATCCTAGTTCTCGGCGCTAAAGTCCTTTGAGTATACTTTCTTGATTCATATTTGATAAAACTAATAGTTTATGTTATGAGGAATAATTAAAAGCACAGAAGTGTGAAATCATTGATATATTTTGCTCTTTGAAAACTGCGTTTACATCTTGTTGCTGGCAAGAGATGTTTAACTTAAAAGTGCAAAGTATGTGAAAACGCGTGCATTCATTTTTAAAACTGTTTGTTTTTGCGCAACTCTTTCTTTGAAATGTCTTTAGGGAGAAAAGGTCAAGAGGAGTTTTAGCTATATCTGAAGACAAATATAGCAGTGTGATTTTGTATTGGTTTGCTCACAGAGTTTTGGTAAAGAGGTTATTTACTAAGGAGTGAGTTTTGTTTTTGCTTAAAGAGAATCTGTCGCAATTCACAAGAGAATAACAAAATTATGATAAGAATGTTTTGTCGCTATTCACAAGAGAATAACAATATGGTGAAAAGGTTGTTGTGAAAGATTTGGTATTTATTATCAAGAAGTCTAATGTATCTTCAGTGTCTGTGATTAAGCAACAGGTTTTTGCAGAATAATTCAGCTTTGGCTCTAGGTTCCAAAGCCAATTTAGATTTACGGAATGTGTTGTTACTAACTTTTCCTTTCCAGATCTCCTTCCCTGCTGTCCCCTTCCTAACTCCCTTTTCCCCCCCGCTTGATCACTCCAAGATTCTGTGTAGTAATTACATTCGGAATTGGAGGTATCGAGAGGTGGGTCTTTATAACTTCACGACAGATCCTGAGGAAAGCGTCGCCTTGACAGAATAGTGAGCCCACGAATTATTTTTTCCTCCTGGTCTGTACGTGAAGTCATAATGACCACCATCAATGACTTAATGTCTGCAATCATGCGTATTCAAGCAGATTTAAAGGAAACCATGGATGTAACTGCTTTGTTAGCAGCTAAAGTAGAAAATATTCAATTACAGAATACTCCCCTTCCGGAAGAGGTTCAAGAAACTGGTGTTAGTAGGGGAAATACAAACATAGCTGTTACTGTGCCCCCTCAAATTCCTTTGGCAGCTCCTGAACGTTTTTCTGGGGACCCCTCCAAGGTGCAAATTTTTTTGACTCAGATCGAGTTGCATTTTGCTTGTAGACCTACTGCGTTTCCAACCCCACAGTCTAAAATTGCGTTTTTAATTTCCTACTTGACCGGAGATGCCGCAAACTGGGCAGTTCCTTTGGTCAGACAAGATGACACTTTGCTTTACAATTGGAAACGATTTGTGGAGGAATTTGAAAAAGTTTTTGATCGCAGAACTGTTACTCTGTCCGCTGATCGAGAACTACTTCAATTGAAACAAGGCAATAGGGACCTTGTTTCTTATCTGTCTCATTTCAACAGATTAATCGCTGAAACTTCTTGGCCAGAGGAAAAAAGAGCAGCTCTCTTTTATCAAGGTTTAAAGGACGATCTAAAAGATGTTCTGGCACAAATTGATCCCCAACCTGTAATTTGCTCTGAATTGATTAATCTTACGCTGCGCTTAGACCATAGACTCTCTGAACGGAGATCAGATAAAAAAAGAACGGATAAACCAAGTTGGAGATCAGAAGCTAAATCTAGGCCTCAATTTGCAAATTCTGAAACTGGTTCAGAGCCAATGGAAATAGGAACTTTAAGACAACCATTGTCTAAAGATGAGAAAGATAATCGTCGAAAGAATGGACAATGCCTTTATTGTGGCCGAAAAGGTCACTTCGTGAAGGACTGTTTAACGAAACCAAAGGGAAAATTTCCTAACTCTAGTAAATCAGCTGCTCTGGAAAAAACAGATCCAAAATCGGAAAACTAACTGGCCCAAGATGTTTGAAGGGAGATCTCTTGGGTACTATTGCCTTCCCTTCTGTGAACTCATGCGTTTCTAACTACAAAGCTCACTTCAGGTTAGCTGTACAAATCAGGTTAATTCATGAAACATGCCAAATGGAAGTTTTAGTCGATTCTGGAGCTACAGGAAATTTTGTAGATTTAGAAACAGCCCAGCGTTTAGGAATCATCTGTGAACAAAAAGAGACTCCAGAAATAGTGCAAGCTGTGGATGGAAAAATTCTAGCTGGAGGTCCAGTAACCATGCAAACATCTAAAGTTGCTCTGTTCTGCGAAGATGCTAAGCAACAAGTACATAAGGAAGAGCTTCAGTTTGATGTGATCCAAGCACCCCAGTATGGTTTCATTTTAGGAATGCCTTGGCTTTGCTTACACAATCCAACCATAGATTGGCGAAAGAGAGAACTGGTTTTCCTATCTGATTTTTGTCATTCGTCTTGTCTCAATACCTCAAAACCAATTCTGAGTCAATTGGCCACAGCTGAGGAAAAAGAAACATTGTTACCAAAAGTTTACAAGGACTTCGCAGAAGTTTTCAGTGAAGCTAAGGCAGCCATCCTTCCTCCTCATCGAAGCTATGACTGTCAAATCGATCTTGTACCTGGATCTAGTGTACCAAATTGTCGCATTTATGCTTTATCTGAAAAAGAGAATCAACATCTAAGACAATATCTCGATCAATATCTTGAAAATGGATTCATCCGCCCCTCCAAGTCTCCGGCAGCGTCTCCTTTATTTTTCATTCCGAAAGCTAATGGGGAATTGAGGGCTTGCATCGATTATAGGGCGTTGAACAAAATCACAGTCAAAAATAAGTACCCATTGCCTCTCATCCCTGTTCTATTGGACCAAGTTAAAAAGGCAAAAATCTACACTAAGTTGGACCTCAGAGGAGCCTACCATTTGGTTCGTATCAGGCAAGGGGATGAATGGAAGACTGCTTTCAAAACCCGATATGGATTGTTTGAGTACTTGGTGATGCCATTCGGGCTGTGCAATGCACCAGCTGCTTTTCAGTTTTTTTTGAATGATGCCTTGAAAGAGTTTCTAGATCTCTTTGTTATTGTCTATATAGACGATATTTTGATCTACTCAGATTCTGAATCTGAACATGAAGGTCACGTCAAAAAGGTTTTGAGCACCCTGCAATCTCATAATTTGTACTGCAAATTATCTAAATGTGATTTCCATGTTCATGAAGTTGAATTTTTAGGAGTCCTCCTCACTCCAACTGGCATGAAAATGACAGACAGAAAGATCAAGGCTGTTGCTGATTGGCCCACTCCGACATCTGTTCGAGACATTCAGTGCTTTTTGGGATTTGCAAACTTTTACCGCCGCTTCATTGATCACTTTTCTGCTGTAGTAGCTCCCATCACACGATTGTTGAGAAAGAAGGTGAACTTTGAATGGTCCACAGAAGCTGAACTTGCATTCCAGAAGTTAAAAAAGGCCTTTACTGAAGCTCCAGTTCTCATGCATCCCAATGTGGAGGAACCCTTTATCATTGAAGCTGACGCCTCTGATGTAGCTATAGCAGCCATCCTCTCTCAAAGACATCACACCACTGGACAAATGCATCCGGTTGCTTATATGTCTCGAAAATTAAATCCCGCAGAGCAAAATTATGTAATAGCTGAAAAAGAACTATTAGCTATTCTAGAAGCCTTTAAAGAATGGAGACATTACATAATGGGAGCGAAATTTACTGTAACCGAGTACACTGATCATAGAAATTTACAGTTTATGAGCTCAGCCAGAATGTTGACCCCGAGACAACTCAGGTGGATGATGTTCTTTGCCGAATATGACTTCATAATTACCTTCCGTCCAGGCCAAGACAACAAGAAAGCTGATGCCCTGTCCAGAAAAGACTCTTCTTTGCATCGCTTTGAAGGAACTCCTCAACCAATAATCGATCCAGGCAAAGTAATTAATGTACTTTCGGCAGACCAATTTTTGGAGAATATTCATGAAAACTTTCCTTCTTCTCTGTGGAAATCATGGTTGAACTCCAATGCTAACCAAACCATCAAAGAAGGGATACCTTTCCATGGAAAACAAGTTTATCTGCCCTCTTTGCAATTACAAGAAACTGTGTTTAACTGGTTACATTCACATCCTATGGCCGGGCATCCAGGCCCTCGGAAGACTGTGGAGAAAATACAAAAGATTTTTTGGTGGCCAACGCTGCAAAAGGATGTGCTGAAAATGGCTAATGATTGTGAGATCTGTGCAAGATTTAAATCCGATCACACTAAGCCTAAAGGTTTTCTACAGGTTCTACCGACACCAACTGAACCATGGAAACATATTTCTTTGGACTTCATTACTGATCTACCACCAATTCAACACCATACTGTAATTCTAGTGGTTGTGGACAGTTTAACCAAATATGCTCATTTCATCCCTTGTAAACAGCTACCCACTGCGGGACAGTTAGCACAAATATTTCTGCGACATGTGGTGCGCTTACATGGACTGCCTTCAGTATTGCTTTCGGATCGAGGGTCTCAATTCTCTTCCAAATTCTGGCAGCAATGGTGTAAAGATCTACACATCACCTCCAACATGTCCACTAGTTATCACCCCCAAACTGATGGGCAGACTGAAAGACTGAACCAAACTTTGAAACAATACTTGAGGTGTTATGTTACGGACTCTAAGAAATCTTGGTTGGATTTGCTTTGGATTGCTGAATTTGCGTATAACACTTCGCCACATTCATCAACCGGTTCCTCTCCGTTCCAGGCACTCTATGGCTATGAACCTAACGCCATACCATTGACTATGGCTAAAGATGATGGTGGTGTACCAGCAGTTAGAGACTCTGTACAACTCATGCAAGCTATTCACCGTCAAATTCAGGAGCGCTTGTTGCAAAGCAAGAAGAAATACAAAGAGCAATATGACAAAAAACATCGTTCAGGTCCTGTGTATGCCCCTGGGGATAAAGTTTGGTTGTCTACCAAGAACTTGAACTTCAAGCACAAAAGCATGTTTCAACCTAAGTACATTGGTCCTTACCCAGTTCTTCGACAGGTGAACCCTGTGACATTCAAGTTGTTGTTGCCTAAGTCTCTAAGAATTCATCCAGTGTTTCATACTTCCCTCCTTAAACCTGCTACTCAGAATCTGGCTCCCCGTCCAGCTCCGATTTTGGTTCATGGTAATTGGGAGTATGAGGTGCGAGACATTTTGGATTCTAGACGTCGGGGTTCCAGGTTGTGGTATCTTGTCTCCTGGAAGGGATACGGTGCTGAAAATGATTCCTGGGAGCCGGCTGCGAATGTTCATGCCCCACGCTTGGTGCGCCGTTTCCACCTCCTCCACCCTCTAAAGCCGGGCCCTAGACCACTCTTGGGAGGGGGGTGTAATGTCAGGGCTAGGGTGGCTTGTGGTCTAGGGCCCGCCCCACTCTGCATTCGGAGTTGCCCTTGTGGCAAAATGCATCAGTCCTCTTTGGGAGGGCGTTGGTGGCTGATGTGCTTTAAACCTGCTTGTGCTGTTAGGTTGTATCCCTGTTTGTAGGTTTGTGCAGGTTTTCCTGTCCTTTGGCTGCTGTTTGCTATGTTTCCGCCTAATGCGTGAAGTTTCGCATGCTCACGCGTAATGAGTGAGGTTTGGCATGCTCACGCGTAATGAGTGAGGTTTGGCATGCTCACGCGTAATGCGTGAGGTTTGGTAGCCCGGTCGCAAACGTGGGCGCCGTAAGCACGTTGGCTTACGCGACCGCGCCCTGTCTCCTGTGCTCACTATTCTGGAATCGTCTGGGGAGTGGCTGTGTTCTCTTCTTGCTCCCTCTCCCATTTGCAGAGTCCCAGCTGTTTTTGACGAAGGATTCCATCGGAGGCCTTGAGGATCGTTTCCAAGGGGCGTGTCAGTATCCAGCTTGCTCCTTGTGCAAGGTCATCGGTTGGAAGAGCCATTTCGGGGACGTTTGTCCTTCAAAGGTAGTAGAGTAGGTCGTACTCTACAGGTAGGACTTATCAATCCTAGTTCTCGGCGCTAAAGTCCTTTGAGTATACTTTCTTGATTCATATTTGATAAAACTAATAGTTTATGTTATGAGGAATAATTAAAAGCACAGAAGTGTGAAATCATTGATATATTTTGCTCTTTGAAAACTGCGTTTACATCTTGTTGCTGGCAAGAGATGTTTAACTTAAAAGTGCAAAGTATGTGAAAACGCGTGCATTCATTTTTAAAACTGTTTGTTTTTGCGCAACTCTTTCTTTGAAATGTCTTTAGGGAGAAAAGGTCAAGAGGAGTTTTAGCTATATCTGAAGACAAATATAGCAGTGTGATTTTGTATTGGTTTGCTCACAGAGTTTTGGTAAAGAGGTTATTTACTAAGGAGTGAGTTTTGTTTTTGCTTAAAGAGAATCTGTCGCAATTCACAAGAGAATAACAAAATTATGATAAGAATGTTTTGTCGCTATTCACAAGAGAATAACAATATGGTGAAAAGGTTGTTGTGAAAGATTTGGTATTTATTATCAAGAAGTCTAATGTATCTTCAGTGTCTGTGATTAAGCAACAGGTTTTTGCAGAATAATTCAGCTTTGGCTCTAGGTTCCAAAGCCAATTTAGATTTACGGAATGTGTTGTTACTAACTTTTCCTTTCCAGATCTCCTTCCCTGCTGTCCCCTTCCTAACTCCCTTTTCCCCCCCGCTTGATCACTCCAAGATTCTGTGTAGTAATTACATTCGGAATTGGAGGTATCGAGAGGTGGGTCTTTATAACTTCACGACAGATCCTGAGGAAAGCGTCGCCTTGACACTTCGCCACTTGATTCAAGATAGCCTGGCTGATGAGGGTTATGAACCCGAAACCGGTCCCAGGATACCTGTTTCCAGTCCAGGGAAGACATGGCTTGGCAGTTCGGGCTGGACTGTGCCCATGAGGCACAGGGTCAGACTGATTTGCATATGGCCATGTCTGAACTGGGGTAGCGGAGTGAGCTAAAGAATGGTGATGGATTAAACCCAGATCAGTTGACTGGGGATGAGTGTTTGATTTGCTCAAACGCTCCGTCCTTCATCCGCTTTTTGTTTTGCTTTGGATACCTAGATTCAACACTGAACATTCTTTTGAAACAGGTAAGTAAACACGTTTTGGTTATTTGTGCAATTAAAAAAAATAATTTTAGATTTCAAAACTCCACACTTCGAAAGATTTTGGAGAAAAAGTGTCTATGTTATCCTATGGAGGGAAAACAGGTTAACATTTCTCAGATAAGTAATTGACTGTGGGAGTTAAGGTTCTGGGGTTAGACTCAGGGGGTCTCCTAGGGTCACTGATGCACTGTTGTTGCACCCTCAGCTGTACTATGACAGCCGGGTTCAGAGTATTGAGGCCAAATGTTATCCTATGGAGGATAGGGGGGCTTCATTTGGTGGCGGCTGGCAAGCAGACCACAGGATTGTGGGAGCAAAGCTCCTAGGGTTTAGCTCAGGGCAAGTTGGGGACCAAAGGTGCACTCTCAGCGGCACTAGGGCGGCTGGGCGCAGGGGCTGTTTTGAGGTAGGGTGCCCTGTTGATTTCAATGGAGATTCTCCGGGACAAAGAAACACTGCAGGCTTGTGGATGAGGATCTTTCAGGAACGACCACCACTTCGAATGGTAAGTTGGGATCTTGTAGGTTGGTTAGGCACCGCTGGGATGGGCACACAAGGCCGCGGGGCGTCGGATGTAGGGGTGCCTTTGGACGCCGGATTTTCTTACCCGCTCCGGTCACGGTAGAGCGGGTCCTGTGGATTGTGGCTACAGACGTCTTCTGGAGGCTTGAGGCAAGTCATGGGTCACTGGATCTCGGGTCAGGATCGCCGGAGGGACCTCCTTGGGGTGTTTTTCCACTCGGGCTCGGGTCGGGTTCGGCGGATGTGGAGTGGGCTGGATTCTCGGTTTCTGGCTGGCACCAGAAGCTGCAGTTTAAACACATCTGGTGTTCACAGGAGAAACAGTCTTGAAAGTGAAGGCAGGCAGGCAGGCCGGCCATTTGTGGTTTTTGAGGGTGCTGGCTGCTGGAAAGGCCGTGGTTTCGCAGAAGCAGGTTCAAGGGGAGACAGGCCTGTAGGGCTGGGGCCAAGTCAGTGGGCGTCATCCTCTTGTTAGCTCTGCACAGCTTCTCATCCTTCTTCTCTTCTTTTCTTGTTGTTGCTGGATCTGAGGAAGGAAGGTTCAGGCTGCCACTAAATACTAAATTTAGGGACGTTACAGGTAGGTAAAGGGCAGGGACCAATGAGTCCCTTCCTGGGGTGGGTACACCCCCTATTTTGTCACTCTTCAGTGGGAAGGGGCTTGAGCCAGTCCCTGGTTAGCTGGGTCCCCCCATCCTCAAGATAGTGGGGACTCGAGCTTGTGCTTCACCTCGCCTCCCCCACCTTAGGGGTGGAGTTGGCAGAGGTGGGCACACCTCTCTTCCGCACTTGTTTTTCCCGCCGGTTCTCCCGCCCAAAGTGGGGGATAGAACCAGTGGGTACCCATTGCTGAAAGACGCAAATGGTCTGGAGAGTCTCACAAAGGTGGCATGCCTTTGAAGCTTCCCCTTCGTGAACCCTGGATATCCTGGGGGAGGAGGCTTGGCACCTCTTCCCAGGATGTGCATTGTTTCAGGCCCCCGAGAGCAGCAAGCTCTCGACCAAGGCATCCAGAAACATGTCTGGAGGTGGCAGCCTAAGCAGCCACTCAGTCAGGTCACTAGGAGTTGGTCGAGTTTCAGGGGGCATCTCTAAGATGCCCTCTGTGTGCATTTTACATTAAATACTACACTAGCATCAGTGTGGGTTTAATGTGCTGAGAAGTTTGATACCAAACTTCCCAGTCTTCAGTGTAGCCAGAATGGTGCTTTGGAGTTCGTAATGACAAGCTCCCAGCACCATATATTCTTAAAGGCAGCACTGCACTTAAAATGCCCAGGAATAGACTTGGGCACTGTAGGGATATAGGGCTCATGCACCTGTACACTCACCACTGGCATAGGGCACCCAGCTAGAGGGGTGACTGATGTATGCCAGGGCAGTGGTTTGTTGGCATGGCACACAAGGATGTGTGCCATGTTGACTCTTCACTTTGTTCTGCACCAAGTTACTGCAACAGAAACCCACTGTTCGAGGCATATGAGCTGCAGAATTCACACTCTGTGCATAGATCGCCATCTGGTGTTGGGTTTGGATGCTTGCACCTTGTTGTTGTCTTTGAAGAAGTCTTTTGTAGTCACGAGATAGGTGACTCCTCCCTTGGACGATAGTGTGCATGGGCATCGACTCCATCCTCAGATTGTTTTTTTCTGCCATCGGGTTCGATGTAACTTCTGCGCTCCGGTTCGGCACCATATATCCAAACCTTTTCGAAGCACAAACCATCATAAAATTCGACGGTATTGTTTCTCGATCGCGTGACCTTCGACACGCTTCCCAAATATCCCATTCCGGTCGTCGACACAGGCCGCTGGGCCTATTGACGCCATTCGGGCCTACGGCTCATGGAAAGGACTCCACACAGTGACCACCACAAGGTCTGTAATTTGGGACTCTCGACAGAGCACAACGAGAATAATTGCCATGCCTGCGCCTCCTTTAGATCCAAAAAGACCATCCGTGATCGCCGGGCCCGACCACAGATCATGGCGCAGCAAGCAGTTCTGGTACCAGTGGACATCTTTGATGAAGGCCCGATGTCCCAGAGGAAGATTCTGAGGAACTGGAAATCGTGTCCGAAGCAGACGACTCCGACTCGGACCACCCCATCCCTCCCGATCAACAAGTGAGTATCACTGCCGCAACCCCAACCCCACCTGCAAAAAAGAAGGCCCTGGTCAAGACTTCGGCTGTTGGTCCCAGCTGTGACCAAAAACAATGTTCAGAAGCCCCGCCCCCGGGCTCGGCTCCAAAGACAAAGCACAAGCCTTCAGGCAGCTCGTGACCGAGCAAGCCGCATGTTAGTGTCCCTCAGGCTCCATCGGCACCGAAGTCGGGACCACAGCCTACTCCCAGAAAGAAATCAGCATCGACCACCCCAGCGCCGAAAGATTTGGCATCTGATCCGAAACAAACACAATCGGAACCGAAAAAGATTTTTGCCTCCACATCGAAGCCGAAGGATCCAAAAACACCTTCCAAGGCTCCGGAGCAGATATCCAAACCTCGCTAGGACCCGAAAAGATCGGCACCGAAAGCATCTACCGAAGAGGAATAACTTTTTCGACCGGATCCTATCGATCCGAATAAAAAAACACTCCACATAGACCCTAACACTGGACATGTGTCTACTGTTCCACACAAGAAGAGGAAACTGGATACACTAGGCATTCCTGTAGTGCCTGTTAAGAAAAAAACTGTGCTACTAAACCTATACAACCCTCTTCTCCTGTTCTTCCTACCAATCCTATCTCTCCTCCATACTCTCCTATAATTACAACAATCTCACGATTACCACAGGTAGATGATGATTTAGGGGATGGGGGAGGCAACAATGATCCTTTTACAGACCCTGATACCAACAGACGTACCACAGGACGACTGGGACGAATATGATGACTCGGTCGACCCTCCAGACCTCCCTGATCCCCAGGCATACCCAACAAAGCCATCTCCCCCAGATGACAATATTGGCTTTAGTCAGTTGGTAAATAGGGCAGCTACATACCTTGGTGTTTCAATGCATTCAGACACTTTTGAGCAGTCACTAAAGACTGTACAAACCCTGCCAATGTTAAAAGGTGTCATTAAACATGCTCCTGACATATTTAAAGACCCTGTTAGGGCTAGAATTCTCAATCTGAGAATTGACAAAAAATATAAACCTCCTCTCAATGATCCCGCCTACATCAAAAGTCAACTCCCTTAAGATTCCCTGGTGGTAGCTAACGCTAGAAAACGGGCTAATTCGCAGACCTCTGGTGAGGCACCACCTCCAGACAACAAGTATAAATTATTAGATGCTTCCGGCAAACGAGTTGCTGCTCAAGCAGCTAATACGTGGCGGATACCCAGCACACAAGCATTACTTGCTAGGTATGATAGGGCTCACTATGACCAACTAGAAACCCTATTGCAACATTTACCAGATCAATACAAGACCAAGGCCAATGATCTCATCCAAGAGGGAAAATTAATAACAAATGCATCAATCAAGTGTGCCCTTGATGCAGCAGACACCGCCTCTAGGGCCTTTAACACTAGTATGTTACTCCGACAACATGCTTGGTTGCACATTTCTGGCTTCAAACAGGAGGTACAAACAACTATCCTCAACCAGGTGTTCAATCAGCAACACCTTTTTGGACTGGCTGTAGACACCAAAAAATTAAGAAGGACACGGAGACTGCTAAATCCATGGGAGCATTACAGTCTCCATCCACACGTGGTTCCTTTCACCGCTCCTTCTACAGAGGATAATCCAAGAACATTGGTAGAGACACTACGTCCTCTTCATACAAAAACACCATACAAACATATACCAGTTGGGGATATTTTAGAGGTGGATACAGGGAAAGTAACAACAAAGGGAGAGGTTGAGGTAACAACAACACTCGCACCTCCCCCGCTAGTAAGCAGGGACTTCCCTCCAGCCCATTCCACTCCGGTCGGAGGGAGACTATCACAGTTCCTACCTGTCTGGAATTCCATCACTATGGACAAGTGGGTAAGACATATTATCCAGTATGGTGACTGCCTGTAACTTTCTGCTTCTCCCCCTAACATACCACCCAAACAGCGTCCAATGTCCGGGGAACATCTAACACTCCTCAAACAAGAAGTTCTTTCACTGCTTCAAAAGCACGAAGTAGAACCAGTTCCCATACAACATCAATGAACAGGGGTTTACTCCCTGTATTCCCTAATCCCCAAAAAAGACGGGACTCTAAGACCAATACTGGACCTTAGACCTCTCAATTTCTACGTTCAATCAGATCATTTTCACATGATCACTCTTCAGCAGATCCTTCCACTGCTTCAAAGAGGCGACTTCCTTGCCACACTAGATCTCAAGGACTCCTACTTCCAAATTCCCATTCACCCTGCTCACAGGAAATACCTAAGATTCACAGTGGACGGCCAGCATTATCAGTTCAAGGTCCTTCCATTTGGGGTGACCAGAGCACTCAGGGTGTTCACAAAGTGCCTTGCAGTAGTAGCAACGCACTTAAGAAGGCAGCAAATCCATGCATTTCTATACCTGGACGACTGGCTCTTAAAGGCCAAGTCATACGTCAGTGTGTTCATCACACTTATCAAATGATCGAGCTATTACACGACTTAGGGATCACACTAAACTACACCAAGTCACACCTTCAACCCTCCTAGGTACATCAGTATCTAGGAGCTACAATAGACACTTGCAATGCTCTAGCATGCCCCAATCCAGCCAGGATAGCCAGCATGCAAACCCTCATCACCAAGTTTCAGCCTCAACACTCTCTCTAAGCACAAGTGTTTATGCAGCTAATAGGGATGATGGCCTCTTGCATTTTCTTCGTACCTCACGCAAGACTTCAGATGTGCCCTTCACAAGCATGTTTGGCATGTCAGTGGAATCAGGCTCAGGGACAACTTACAGATCTGATGTTGGCAGACAGCCAAACACATCGCTCTCTGCAGTGGTGGAACACACAAAACCTTTCCAAGGGGCGGCCGTTCCTAGAGCCAGTTTCACAAATAGTGCTAACAACAGATGCATCACTCACCGGCTGGGGAGCCCATCTCCTAAATCACACAATTCAGGGCAAGTGGACCACTCAACAAAAAGCGCTCCACATCAATCACCTAGAACCACTGGCAATATTTCTAGTTCCAAGTACATCTTCTCCACAAGGCTGCCTGTTGGACAGGCCATATGACGGGCCGCTCTCCCCCGGCTCGACCAGGCCCGAGCCCAGTCACGCAAGCACCACACACCACCATTGCACGCCCTACGTCCCCTCAGGGACCCCTGCCCTCGAACATGATAACCTCGTGGGTCCGATCCACTGCCGGCCCATGCACCCAGCCCGGGCCGCCATCTTGGACGCCTCGCCACGAGGCCGCCTGGCCCCCGATCGACCTCAACCCTGGGCCTAGCCCAGCCTCAGACAATCCGGCACCACCCTCCACCCAGGAGGTGAGCGGGCTACTTGGCAAGTCAATGGGAGGGAGAGGTGCCGATGGCTCTCCCCCCGCCCAGTGCCGCTCGCCCATCGCCTCCCCGGGCGCTGGCTCCACCCCCCTGCTGGGTGTCTGGACTCCCTCATCCCGGACCTCCCGACCTCCAAGTGCGAGGGTCCGGACATCAAAGCACGCCAGCCCTATAACTGGGACAGCTCCAGAGCAGGAAGTCAGTTGTATCTTGGAGTCGAGAGACGTAAGAGGAACTCATCCTGGACGGACTACTGGCGCTGCCGTAGCTCTGTCCTGTGCACCATCGTCCTGCCTGTTGGCGCTGCCACAGCCGTCGTAACCTTCATTCTTCCCCGTCGTCCGGATCTGCTGGCGAGGCCGCGGACCGTTGTAACCATCATCTTCATCGGGACCTGCTTGGCTTCTCCACGGCCCGTCGACCATCCTTCATCCATCTCGGGACCTGCTTGGCTCCTCCACGGCCCGATCAGCAACCACGCCGAGCTCGAGGATTGAGAGCTATTTAACTCATTGGTAACTAAGACTGTCCCGCTACCCTTTCTCCTCAACCAGAGATCAGAACCGAGGGGACCCCTGAGTCCAGACCTCCTTGTATCATAGCGACGTAACCTAAGAATTGCATATAAAGTCTCGTTAACCTTCAATCTTGTGTGGTGTCCGTCTGTGGGGGGGGAAGTTACTTACCTGTACAGTCGTTGGAGACGGCTCTCCCTGGAGACCTCTCCCCGTAATCTCGGCCGACCCTCCCGGTCCGTCTAACATTGGTGGCCAGCGGCGCGATCCGAATCACCGCATAACGTACAGAGAGTAGCTCACCCCACAACGAACAACAATGTCGACTAAAGAGACCGGGGATGTCGAAACCCCTGAGCAAAGCACCGCGAAAAATACCAACACGGCCCCTGAGGGGCAAAGAACCAGTCTCTCGCAAGACGAGATCCAAGAAAGAGAAAAAGCCCGACTACACGAACTCGAAATGGCCCGACTCAAGATGGACATAGAACTCAAATTGGCCGAGCAAAAAATAAACTTAGAGCACCTTCGCCTCCGAGAAGAAAGAGAGGAGAAACAGAGGCAAAGGGAGCTCGAGGAAAAAAGACTAACGTACGAGCACGAACGGAACCTAGCCGAGATCAACCTGCGCAAACAAAATAAAGAGTTAGGGGTGCCCGACAGACCGTCCACCCCAGGGACCGCGGAGAAAAAAGTGCACATCCCCAAGGATGTGGTCCGAGAATATTTTCGAGAAGACGACATCCAGCAATGGTTTAAGGCCTATGAAATCGCGATGACTGCGCACCGGATCGATAGAACCGACTGGGGAGCCGGCCTATGGGGCAAATTCCTCAATGAGGGCCGCGATACTCTGTTACAGCTCCCAGACCACCAGATGACCTCCTACGACCATATGAAAGCGGCCCTCCTCACCCGCTATGGCCTCACGCCCGAGATGTACCGTCAGAGGTTCCGAGACTGCACACGCATTCCAGGTACAACTTGGGTGGACTATGTAACGTACTTTAGCCGAGCCTTCGAAGGCTGGATCAGAGGGAACAACGTCACGACCTACGAGCAGCTGTTCAATCTGATGGTATGGGAGCATCTGTCCAACAATTGCTTCATTGAACTACGC
Source organism: Lissotriton vulgaris (assembly GCF_964263255.1). NCBI lineage: Eukaryota > Metazoa > Chordata > Amphibia > Caudata > Salamandridae > Lissotriton > Lissotriton vulgaris. The sequence continues at coordinate 170,084,123 of NC_141685.1, forward strand.
CAACACCTCCTCGACAGCAAGTTAACCGATCCCCGGCAGCTCGCAGCCGAAGCTGACCGGTGGGAGATCACCAGAGTGGGCCGGAATGGGTCCTACGAGCAGAACAGGAACAACAATGGTCACTACCGACCCAGAGGAGGAGGAGGGGGCCAAGGACGAGGAAGAGACAATACTCCGGCCGCCCCCGCTACCAGCACCACCCCCCCGGCCAACCGGGGCAGCACCCCGGCGCGACCGGGATACAGAGCCAATGTTACATGTCACCGATGCCAACGAGTCGGCCACTATGCAAACGACCCAAGCTGCCCGCAGTATCAGAGTCCAAGACCCCGCCAGGTGGCCGCCGCGGCACTAGGGGAAGAACAGATCTCCGAGGAACAAGAAACAGGCGAGCAAGAGTATCAAGAGTGGGAGCCAGCCGCCATGACTCTCGCGTGCTTAGGGGGAAGAGACATGGTCCCGCGGGTCCCCCTACCCGCTAACACCCAGAAGTACAGCCAATGGGTGAGCATCAATGGACAACGGGCCGAAGCCCTTCGAGACACCGGGGCCAGTGTGACAGCCGTCCGCTGTCATCTGGTGACCCCAGAACAATATCTACCGAACGTTCTCTGCCCTGTGCGATCAGCCGACAACTCGGAAAGTCTGTGTCGGATGGCCTGCGTCCCCTTTGAGTGGGGAGGGGTCTCCGGCATGTTGAAGGTAACGGTCCGAGACGACGCCCCCGTGGAATGCCTCCTCGGAAATGACCTGGAAAGCTCCCCGTGGGCAGCCGTGGAGCGAAAAGAACACTTGGGGATGTTGGGCGTCCCAGACTGGGCGTGCGTCACCACCCGGTCCATGGCCGCCCGTGCCAACCATCACCCGGAAGAACCAGAATGGCCGGCGCCACCGCCTCCGGTCGCCCCCGCCGAGACCCCCGACCATGGCATCCCCCTCGAACTTGCTCAACCTTCCGACCTCGCTAATCTTGATCAGTGGGCTCAAGAAGGGGGACCCACACAAGAACAATTTCGTCAGGAACAGAAGACCTGTCCCTCCCTTGAGGGACTCCGACAACAAGCGCTCGCCCAAAGCGCCGGGGATACCTCCGGAACTCATTGGGTCTACTGGGACAATGATCTATTGTACAGCGAGCAACGAATCGCCGAGCTGGGGGCCAACCGAGTACTAGTGGTGCCCCTCCGCTTTAGAGACTTCCTGCTAAACCTGGCCCACGATGCCCCCCTGGCAGGGCACCTGGGACAGGATAAAACCTACAGCCGCCTAGTGACCCACTTCTTCTGGCCCAAAATGAGAAACGATGTGCACCAGCATTGCCGATCTTGCCCCACGTGCCAAGCCAGTGGGAAGAGCGGCCGCAAATTAAAGGCTCCCCTGCAACCCTTTCCAGTAGTCACAACCCCATTTGAGAGGGTCGGGATAGACATTGTGGGACCCCTGGACCCGCGTACAAGACAAGGCCATCGCTTCATCCTGGTACTAGTGGACCACGCCACCCGCTACCCTGAGGCTATTCCTCTCCGGACCGTGACAGCCCCAGTGGTCGGCCGGGCCCTGATGGGGATCTTCTCCCGTGTGGGGTTCCCCCGAGAAGTCGTCAGTGACAGAGGCACGAACTTTATTTCTAAATATATGAAGTCCCTCTGGCAACAGTGTGGGGTCACCTACCGCTTCACGACCCCCTATCACCCCCAAGGAAACGGACTTGTTGAGCGGTTCAATCGCACGCTAAAAGGGATGATCGGGGGATTGGAAGAGCCCCTCCGTCGCCAGTGGGACGTGCTGCTGCCGTGCCTCCTCTTCGCCTACCGGGAGGTCCCACAGAAGTCCCTAGGCTTCAGCCCCTTCGAGCTGCTCTATGGGCACCCAGTACGGGGGCCACTCAGCCTGATCAAAGAAGGCTGGGAGATGCCTCCGGCCAAGAGTCCTCCAGATGTCTTCCGGTACCTCCTCACCCTCCGCAACCAGTCCCGGCGGTTCAGAGACCTAGCAAAAGCCAACCTAGAGGCCAGTCAAGAGGACATGAAGAAATGGTATGACCAGAACGCCTCATCCATTGAATTCGAGCCGGGGCAACAGGTCTGGGTAATGTCCCCCACCGAACCGTGCGCTCTCCAAGACAAATGGACGGGACCCTTCAAGGTAATCGAGCGCAAGGGTCCTGCCACCTATCTGATCGATATGGAGTCCGCCCGGAATCCGCTCCGAGTCCTCCACACCAACAGACTGAAACCCCACTTTGCACGAACAGAACTCAGCCTCTTGATGGCCACAGACAATGGGGTTGAAGACGACTCCGAGCCTCTCCCTGACCTCTTGCGGACCCAGGAGCAAGACGGCTCCGTGGATGGGGTCCGACTCTCGGAGACCCTCACCAGAGAACAACGGCAAGAGTGCCAAGCCCTCCTATCACGGTTCGCCAGTCTGTTCTCCCTCACCCCGGGTGTCACTTCCTGGTGTGTGCACGATGTGGACACCGGAGACAGCCCCCCTATCCGCCACCGGGCCTACCGCGTACCTGATCGGGTACGGGCCTGCATCCAGGCGGAAGTAGCTAAGATGCTCACGCTCGGGGTCATCGAGCCCTCAGACAGTCCATGGGCCAGCCCGGTCGTACTGGTCCCCAAAGCAGCCGCCCCCGGGACCACACCAGAACTCCGGTTCTGTGTCGACTACCGGGGTCTGAATGAAGTCACCAGAACGGACGCACACCCCATCCCCCGGGCAGATGAACTGGTCGACCGAATGGGCGCTGCCCGCTACCTCAGCATCTTCGACCTGACGGCAGGTTATTGGCAGATCGGCCTCACACCCCGAGCACAAGAACGCTCTGCCTTCTCCACCCCCGATGGCCACTATCACTTTACGGTCATGCCCTTCGGCATGAAGAACGCCCCAGCGACGTTCCAGCGGCTCGTCAATCAGGTCCTGGCGGGGCTCGAAGAGTTCAGCGCCGCCTACCTGGACGACATCGCTGTGTACAGCCACCATTGGACCGAGCACCTCCACCACCTCCAAGCAGTGCTGCAAGCCCTTCAGCGAGCTGGCCTCACGATCAAGGCCAGCAAATGCCAAATTGGACAAGGGTCGGTGACCTACCTCGGACACCAGGTGGGAAGCGGCCTAGTGGCCCCCCTACAGCTGAAAATTGCCGCCATCCAGAACTGGCAACCCCCTATCACTCAAACTGAGGTGCGAGCCTTCCTGGGCCTCACGGGCTACTACCGAAGGTTCGTGAAAGATTATGGTACCATCGTGGGGCCTCTCACCGAGCTCACGTCAAAAAATCAGCCCAAGAAGGTGAACTGGACCCCAGAGTGTCAAGCGGCATTCGAACAGTTAAAGGCCGCCATGTGTTCCGCTCCTGTGCTCCAGGCCCCAGACTACAGCCGAGAGTTCGTCGTCCAGACGGACGCCTCCGACCAGGGCATTGGGGCGGTCCTGTCCCAAGTGAACACCGAAGGCCTCGATCAACCGGTGGCCTTCATCAGCCGGAGACTCCTACCCCGGGAACAACGCTGGAGCACCATAGAGAGGGAAGCCTTCGCTGTGGTATGGGCCCTCAAGAAGCTCCGGCCCTACCTTTTTGGCACCCACTTTCGGGTGCAGACTGACCACCGACCCCTGCAGTGGTTGATGCATATGCGGGGGGAAAACCCAAAATTGCTACGCTGGTCCATCTCCTTACAAGGTATGGACTTCACAGTCGAACACCGGCCTGGGTCCGACCACGCCAACGCCGATGGCCTGTCCCGGTTTTTCCGCCTCGACGAAGAGAGTCCCCAAGAGGATGGGTAACTCTCCCCGCCTTCAGCTGGGGGGGACGCATGTTGGACAGGCCATATGACGGGCCGCTCTCCCCCGGCTCGACCAGGCCCGAGCCCAGTCACGCAAGCACCACACACCACCATTGCACGCCCTACGTCCCCTCAGGGACCCCTGCCCTCGAACATGATAACCTCGTGGGTCCGATCCACTGCCGGCCCATGCACCCAGCCCGGGCCGCCATCTTGGACGCCTCGCCACGAGGCCGCCTGGCCCCCGATCGACCTCAACCCTGGGCCTAGCCCAGCCTCAGACAATCCGGCACCACCCTCCACCCAGGAGGTGAGCGGGCTACTTGGCAAGTCAATGGGAGGGAGAGGTGCCGATGGCTCTCCCCCCGCCCAGTGCCGCTCGCCCATCGCCTCCCCGGGCGCTGGCTCCACCCCCCTGCTGGGTGTCTGGACTCCCTCATCCCGGACCTCCCGACCTCCAAGTGCGAGGGTCCGGACATCAAAGCACGCCAGCCCTATAACTGGGACAGCTCCAGAGCAGGAAGTCAGTTGTATCTTGGAGTCGAGAGACGTAAGAGGAACTCATCCTGGACGGACTACTGGCGCTGCCGTAGCTCTGTCCTGTGCACCATCGTCCTGCCTGTTGGCGCTGCCACAGCCGTCGTAACCTTCATTCTTCCCCGTCGTCCGGATCTGCTGGCGAGGCCGCGGACCGTTGTAACCATCATCTTCATCGGGACCTGCTTGGCTTCTCCACGGCCCGTCGACCATCCTTCATCCATCTCGGGACCTGCTTGGCTCCTCCACGGCCCGATCAGCAACCACGCCGAGCTCGAGGATTGAGAGCTATTTAACTCATTGGTAACTAAGACTGTCCCGCTACCCTTTCTCCTCAACCAGAGATCAGAACCGAGGGGACCCCTGAGTCCAGACCTCCTTGTATCATAGCGACGTAACCTAAGAATTGCATATAAAGTCTCGTTAACCTTCAATCTTGTGTGGTGTCCGTCTGTGGGGGGGGAAGTTACTTACCTGTACAGTCGTTGGAGACGGCTCTCCCTGGAGACCTCTCCCCGTAATCTCGGCCGACCCTCCCGGTCCGTCTAACACTGCCTTAGTCCGGATGGACAATATGACAGCAATGTACTACATACAAAAGCAAGGAGGAACACATTCTTTGCAGCTGTCTCACCTAGCGCAAAGTATCCACATGGGCACAACAACCATTGTTCACAACACTCCTCAAACTTTCAATAGTTCCACACCAAAAACTACATCTGTCCCCAAAACTGCTGACGCAGAACCATGGAGAGATAAGGCACTCAGATCCAGCACAACTGAATCTAGCAATCTGGCTCCTGAAATCTTAGAGTTCGGTTACCTGAACCTCCCATGGACTGTATGAATATTATTAAAGAAGCCAAACGCCCCACTACTAGAGCTTGCTATGCAGCTAAATGGAAAAGATTTGTCATTTACTACAATAACAACAAAATTGACCCATTAGATACTTCAATTCAGAACATTATTTGCTATTTACTACATCTACAAAGATGAAATCTTGCATACTCCTCAATCAGATTACATCTAGCTGCTCTTGCAGCCTACTTACAAAACAGGAAACATTTGTCATTGTTTAGGGTACCTGCTATCAAAGCCTTCATGGAAGGCCTTAAAAGAATTATTCCAACCGGACTGCCACCATCTCCAGTGTGGAACCTAAACATTGTTCTTACTAGGCTCATGGGTCCCCCGTTTCAGCCTTTACACAAAGGTGAATTACAATTCCTTACATGGAAAGTAGCTTTCCTTGTCGCAATCACCTCTCTCAGGAGAGTAAGTGAGATTCCGGCTTTAACGGTACAAGAACCATTTTTACAAATACATCGCAACAAAGTGGTTCTTAGAACATTTCTTCCAAAGGTGATTTCTCCATTCCATCTTAATCAATCACTAGAGTTACCAGTATTTTTCCAAAACCCTGATTCTGTAGCGGAAAGAGGTTTTCACACGCTTGATGTCAAAAGAGCTTTACTTTATTACATAGACAGGACTAAACCCTTTAGGAAAACAAAACAACTGTTTGTGGCTTTCTCACCACCTCATAAAGGCAACCCAATTTTCAATGCTGGAATTGCCAGGTGGATAGTAAAATGCATTCAAATATGCTATCAGAAAGCAAATTGCATGTTAACAATTCCCCCTAGAGCGCACTTAACACGCCAACTAGGGGCTAGTGAATTCTGCGACTCATATGCCTCGAACAGAAAATGCTACTTACCAGTATGCATCTGTTCTTGGCATGTATAGCTGCAGAGATTCACACGCCCCCCACCTCCTCGGAACCTGTATCTGTTCCAGTGTTATCTTAGATACATTCTTATGGACATCTCTGTTTCTTACAAACTCCATCATTTCCCTTCATGGCGAAAAACAATCTGAGGATGAAGTTGATGCCCATGCGCACTATCGTCCAAAGAAGTCACCTATCTTGTGACTACAAAAGACTTCTTCTTAGACAACAACAAGGTGCAAGCATCCGAGCCCCACACCAGATGGCGATCTATGCACAGAGTGTGAATCTCTGCAGCTCTACATGCCAAGAACAGATGCACACTGGTAAGTAGCATTTTCCTTCCTACAGGGAGCGGAGAGGCCAACGACAGTTAGAGAAACAAAGATGATAAGCCCCCTCTTGGCTCTCCCTGACCTGGATGGGGTAGCTGGAACAAAGAGGGTTTTATAGCCATACAGGTGCTAATTATTGTCTCCAGCCCATGTTTCCTGGAGGCATATCACATCAAAACTCTTAACAAGGGCCAACCATTCGGTGTTCCCAATCTTACTCTTCAGCCCCATGATATTCCAAGAAAGAAATTTACACCCTTCATTCACACTCGATACCTGTTCCGGAGGCGATACATTTCCCTGGGATGGTGGTGCCACAGGGTCTGAGGGACCCACACATCGTCAATCGCAATCTTCCTATGAGATCATAGGAATAAACCTATTTGCTGTGCTTACCACTATAATCCCCTGTGCATGACTCATATGGCCCACCTCTTGGAGCCGCTCGCGTGGGGACTGTAGTTAGTAATAATTGGGTCTATAGAAGTATCCCAGCTGGAGTGTCAAGATTGCTGAGTTCCAACACCTGTGGTTAGACTGGGCAACCGTGCTTAAGATTCGGTTTACCATGACTGGATTGTTAAAATTGATGATAATGCAGTCCCCCAGCCAGGATTTCTTGACGCTATCAACCCACTGTGTCTGGCGCACCATGAGAATTTGGTTTTCCACCCTGTTAGAACTGGCTATTTCTGGTAGGCTAAGGCTGACGCCGAAGCCAGGCAGAAACCACCATTCTAGTCAGGGCAAGGAAGTCACACGCCAAGATAACCCCTGCTCACCCCCTTGGTAGCTTGGCACAAGCAGTAAGGCTAAACTCGGAGGCAATGTGTAAAGCATTTGCGTCAGCGCACAACAGCAACAACATACTAGGCCCACCACAAAAGAGACTCCACACAAGGTTCTTATAAAAATAACTTTTGTATTGTAAAAACACATCAGATAAAATCACACATATACATGGTGCCAACTGGCACGGGTAATATTCACATGGGATTATTCACAAGACAGGGCCACATGGGCCACTGTCATAATTAGCACTTTCAGAAATAGAAATACTTGTCAGAAAGTAGAATAAAAGAATATAAAATCACTGTAGCACAAAGTAACAGTTATGAATCACATCCAGTAACTACTGGGAACAGGTAAGTACCCACTACGCAACCCTAAACTCCTTAGGAGCATGTCACGCAGGGAACCAGGACCTCACTAGGACCACCTGTACTAAAAAGGACAACCACCTAAGTATCATACAGCATTTAGGGGTCTAGGAAAGAACACATTACCCATGATGCATAAATATACATTCAGAGGAGTAATAACGGGAAACACATGACGCATACACCTACACATTCAGCGGTGTTTAAGAACAGAGCACATGATGCAATAAAATACATTCAAGGGGTGCAGCGCAAGAAGACACATGATGACTAAAACATTCAGAGGTGCAGCGCAGGAAGAGAAAGACACATAATGCATAAAACTTTCAGAGGTGTCAAAAGTAAAGCACATGATGCAATAAAATACCTTCAGGGGTGCAGCGCAATAAGACACATGAGGCCTAAAACATTCAGAGGTGCCAGAGCCATACAATAGCGCAAGAATCACATGATGTCTAAAAACATTCAGAGGTGCAGGAATAACACATGATGCAAGAGAACACATTCAGAGGTGCAATACCCATATAATTGCGCAAAGACTCACATAAGCAACTATCCCGTGGCAGTCCCTAGGCCAACGGCCTTGTTAGGGCTCAGACGCCCTGAGTCTCAATGTCAGGGTGCCAGTCTCAAAGTACAAAAAGCCTAAACGTGGCAGCTGCCCACAAAGTGCTGGGCAACTGGGGAACAACAACTCTGCGCCAGGGCCCTCACTGGCCCTTAGGTGCCAACTGCGCCACTGCTGGAGCCACACAGGCTCTGGGCATAGCACATGCCCCAGACGTTGGAGCTCTCAGGCTCTAAAAACAATGATGCCCCCATGAGCCTCACCGGACTCTAGCCCTCACACTCGGAGGCAGGAGGGGACGAGCACCGACAATGTGCCCCGAAGCCCCCCTCTCGAATATGGCCCTCTCTGGAGCCAAACGGGCTTGTAAACACAAGGTGGCCCCTCTGAGCCTCTCTAGGCTCACGCGCGTTGGGGCGACCCACTGCCAACTGGGGCCGCCCTTGAAGCCCTCGAGGCTTCGCACTGGCAACAGGCGCGCTCTCGCGCCACCGGGGGGGGGGGGGGCGGACACCGACAACGTGTCCCGGCGCCCCTCCTCCCTTCTGCCCCACTCTGCCCGGCCCTCAGCCCAGACTCACCGGGTCTCCTGTGCGGCGGGGGCGGGGCTCGGCGGCCACGGAAGAGCTCCTGCTCCTCACAGACTCTCCTCGCTTGGCCCGGTCCCCCGTCTCGGGACCGGGACTCAGAGTGGAGCCAGCAAGGCTCCCGGTGGCAGTCTCTTCTCTCGCTGCAGGGCTCCCTCGGCACACAGGAGCCCTGTTAACCGGCCGCCACCTTTATTCCTCGCCGCCTCATCTCCACCGGGTCACGAGCGATGGGCCAATCCCATCGCGGCTCCTTCGGCGAGCCCCCATTGACGCCAGAGCCTCTGCAGGCGTCTCGGCCAACCGGCGCGCGACTCTCCGGGGCAGCGGCCAATCCGAGCGCGTCTCTTCTTGGGTCTCGGCCAATCCGGTCGCGGCCCCTTCGTGGTTTGTTTTCTCTGCGGCAGATCGAGGTGGGCACTCGTAAATAATTAAATAACTACGGCCAAGAATCCTCAGCGCGTCCAGCGCTATAAGCGAGCATAAAAGCGCTCCTAAGCGCTAGGAAGTCCAGAGAAAGCGCTCTCAAGCGCTTGGGGGAAATGAAGCGCCCCAGAGCTCTAGACAGCAGGCAGAGCGCTCCCAGGCGCTCAGGGGGAAGCACAGCGCCTCCAGGCGCTAGAAATCAACTCCAGCACTCTCCACAGGAAAAGGCAGCTTCTCCATGCTGCCACGGTCCCAGAGCCCCCCCAGGGGCAAAGCCAAGTCCCCCCTTCAGCCCAGGCAGGGCAGAGGGGTCCCCCAGGAGTCCAGGAATCCAGGGGCTGGGCAGCGCCCACCCCTGGTAGATTCAAGTCAGCCACAAGAGCAAGAACAAGAACATTTTGGAAGAGGACACAGCCCCTTCTTATACCCAGAAAAGTCTTTGAAGCCCTTTGAAATGTTGGTGCAAGGGGCCCCTGAGCACTGGAATGTTTCTGGTTTCCCTCTCCTGTCAGCCTCAGGTCAGAGATGACAGTGGGCCGTCAGGAGGGAGAGCCAGCAGGGTGGGCAGGCAGGCACGGCCCGGCACCACCAGACGCTCTTTCCTCCCATCCCTGACAGCAGATGGGGCCTTCCATCTACGGCTGACTCAGACCCCCTCCTCCAGGGCCTCGCAGACCCTGCAGACCCTGTCCTACTCAAACCAGACAGTCCATCCACCAGCGGGCCCAGGCACTCCTGGGCCAGGCTCACCAGCCAATCACACGCTAGCACCAACTTACACAAATATGCCAACTTCCAAAAGTAGTACTTCTAGACTAGACACAGTCATGCCGCATACATCATTTTGCAGCATTCACTCTCACGAGTTCATACATACCAAACTTGCCCCTGCACTCCCCACACATCAGGAACTACCATGGGCATACATATTCCCCATTCATTCCTATGGAAGGGCAGGTCACTCACCACTCATTCACAGAGAGCTCAAGCACTTTACACTGTACCACAGTGAAAAAGTGCGCAGAGGCCTAAAATCACCAACACCAGGTTCCAGAAACAGGCTAGGAAAAAGCAAAAAGTCTAGGGGTGAACCTGCCTAATGGGCCGGGTCCAACACGACCCCCTTCCAGCCAAAACACAGGGTAGACCAATCACACCACTGATGGGCTTCACTGCTTTGGGCGACAAAAACACGGACACGGCCCTGCACGGCAGGGACACCCTCCGGTTTTTCGCCACTCTGAACCTACCTGGTTACCTCCCAACAATAACTCTCTGACACAACTAGGATACCCCACTGGTACTCACTAGTCATCCACAGCCAAGACCATCCAAATATCACAGGTCCTAATCAATAAACAGAGCGGGGGGCAATAACCCCTGGCACACAATAGCCATTCTCCATTCTCTCTCTCAGTGTAACTACAACTACCACTGATCCAACAACCTAGGGTCCACACCCCCAAGCTGACCAGAGGTCACGGGCAAGAATGCCCCACCCTACCTCTACTTCTGGGTTTCCGCACCCTCACAGAAAAGCACTCACCAGAACACAATTCTTCTACCAGATCAAGACCTTACTCCATCACTGGTCTACCACCTGGAAACTATTCCACTTCTGAGGTACAAAGCACACAGCACAGTGCCTCTTCAAGCAGGTGGGGGGACACAGCACACAGCAAAGCCCCCTTTACTCTACCTTAGTGGAAACAACAAACTGCCGGTGAGCCCCAGATCACACAGCAAGGGCAGCCCCCTCAGTCTCTTCAGCTGATCCACTTTGGTAGAGATTCCTCTTGACCTAGAAGTTTCCTAATCTCCCAACCTAAGATCTAAACCCTCAGCTTACACCGGGGTCAGAAGTAAGGACACCGTCCCTCTGCACCCCCTTCCAGTTCCTTGACTACAGGCCCAGTATGTCTCAGGCTAGACAGAGCACACGCCAGCGGCGTATCAGCAACACACTCTCCTCCAGTACTCCCTATCACAGGGTAATTCTCAGTAGGTCCCAGGCTAGACAGAGCACACGCCAGCGGCGTATCAGTGACACACTTTCCTTCAGTACTCCTTCCAGGTCAGGCCACAACCCCAACCCGGCTTTCCCGCCTCCTCGGGGAACGACCTCCAGAGGCCCCACAAATGGTCAAGCACTCTAGACGGTCAAATGCTCAGCGAGCCAGGACTTCTGCACCCTCCACTAGGAGTGGTGCTGCCCAACACTAGGACCGCCGGAGTTCTGGTTACAGACACTCCCTGTCCTCTAGACACAGGAAGATCCTCCTCAAATGACCTATGTACAGCTTAGGCCCCTGACCTGGCGCTCCCTTAGGGAACCCTCCAGGCCCTGAGATAGGGTTTCAGGCCAACGTGGGACACACCGTCCCACACTCACCCCGCCTCCACTGAGACAGGACGTGAGCCCCTACACCCTACCCTCTCTACTGGGATCTAGCTGGGCTACACAGTAACCTCTTCTCCTACACAGGATCATCAGATGCTCAAGCCACTCCTTTTAGAATCACTCCCTAATGCAAGACATCTAGTACACCGCCAGACATCCACCGTCTTGTCCAGTTCCTCTGCAGGACCTCCTGCACACCACCAGAGGTACACCTCTCAGGCAAGCTCTTTAACAAAAAGAAAACTCACACCAACTCCTCCAGTTCAGCACATCACTCATTCGCACACTCCCCCCCCCTCGGACTGGTAAGGCAGTTTCTACCACCCCTGATCACTCAACCTGACCACACATGACACAGGTACCAAACTCTGGGAGCGGGGAATGGGAATTAACACACTGGACACATTTAAGCTGCCACCACTGGATCCTACCAAACTGGGGAATCCAGACACACATACTACACTCAGGGAACAACCACCCCCCTGAGCTAGTCTTTTCTCCTCACACTCCTTCTCTCTCCTATCTACCCACACACACACATGGGGATAGGATTTGGGATTGGACACTGGACCCAGCAAGGGATTCCTAATCTATGGGAACCTCCCCCTCTACTGGCGTCCCGCCCTGTCACTTTCTCTCATCTGCCACTAAACATAAAGCGCAGGAACACATTTGAAAATGACACGCTTGAGGAAAAAAAATCAAAAACAATAATCCCAAACATGTGACTATCTGAAAAAAACAATTGCAGAGTTTTGTAATGTAGCCAGTTGTCGCTATGGCACTGCGCAAACACAAGTCCAAATCCGCACCGCTGACCCACCAATGTTAGAACTGGCTATTTCTGGTAAGCTAAGGCTGACGCCGAAGCCAGGCAGAAACCACCATTCTAGTCAGGGCAAGGAAGTCACACGCCAAGATAACCCCTGCTCACCCCCTTGGTAGCTTGGCACAAGCAGTAAGGCTAAACTCGGAGGCAATGTGTAAAGCATTTGCGTCAGCGCACAACAGCAACAACATACTAGGCCCACCACAAAAGAGACTCCACACAAGGTTCTTATAAAAATAACTTTTGTATTGTAAAAACACATCAGATAAAATCACACATATACATGGTGCCAACTGGCACGGGTAATATTCACATGGGATTATTCACAAGACAGGGCCACATGGGCCACTCTCATAATTAGCACTTTCAGAAATAGAAATACTTGTCAGAAAGTAGAATAAAATAATATAAAATCACTGTAGCACAAAGTAACAGTTATGAATCACATCCAGTAACTACTGGGAACAGGTAAGTACCCACTAAGCAACCCTAAACCCCTTAGGAGCATGTCACGCAGGGAACCAGGACCTCACTAGGACCACCTGTACTAAAAAGGACAACCACCTAAGTATCACACAGCATTTAGGTGTCTAGGAAAGAACACATTACCCATGATGCATAAATATACATTCAGAGGAGTAATAACGGGAAACACATGACGCATAAACCTACACATTCAGCGGTATTTAAGAACAGAGCACATGATGCAATAAAATACATTCAGGGGTGCAGCGCAAGAAGACACATGATGACTAAAACATTCAGAGGTGCAGCGCAGGAAGAGAAAGACACAGAATGCATAAAACATTCAGAGGTGTCAAAAGTAAAGCACATGATGCAATAAAATACCTTCAGGGGTGCAGCGCAATAAGACACATGAGGCCTAAAACATTCAGAGGTGCCAGAGCCATACAATAGCGCAAGAATCACATGATGTCTAAAAACATTCAGAGGTGCAGGAATAACACATGATGCAAGAGAACACATTCAGAGGTGCAATACCCATATAATTGCGCAAAGACTCACATAAGCAACTATCCCGTGGCAGTCCCTAGGCCAACGGCCTTGTTGGGGCTCAGACGCCCTGAGTCTCAATGTCAGGGTGCCAGTCTCAAAGTACAAAAAGCCTAAACATGGCAGCTGCCCACAAAGTGCTGGGCAACTGGGGAACAACAACTCTGCGCCAGGGCCCTCACTGGCCCTTAGGCGCCAACTGCTCTGGGCATAGCACATGCCCCAGACGTTGGAGCTCTCAGGCTCTAAAAACAATGATGCCCCCATGAGCCTCACCGGACTCTAGCCCTCACACTCGGAGGCAGGAGGGGACGAGCACCGACAATGTGCCCCGAAGCCCCCCTCTCGAATATGGCCCTCTCTGGAGCCAAATGGGCTTGTAAACATAAGGTGGCCCCTCTGAGCCTCTCTGGGCTCACGCGCGTTGGGGCGACCCACTGCCAACTGGGGCCGCCCTTGAAGCCCTCAAGGCTTCGCACTGGCAACAGGCGCGCTCTCGCGCCACTGGGGGGGGGGGGGCGGACACCGACAACGTGTCCCGGCGCCCCTCCTCCCTTCTGCCCCACTCTGCCCGGCCCTCAGCCCAGACTCACCGGGTCTCCTGTGCGGCGGGGGCGGGGCTCGGCGGCCACGGAGGAGCTCCTGCTCCTCGCAGACTCTCCTCGCTTGGCCCGGTCCCCCGTCTTGGGACCGGGACTCAGAGTGGAGCCAGCAAGGCTCCCGGTGGCAGTCTCTTCTCTCGCTGCAGGGCTCCCTCGGCACACGGGAGCCCTGTTAACCAGCCGCCACCTTTCTTCCTCGCCGCCTCATCTCCACCGGGTCACGAGCAATGGGCCAATCGCATCGCGGCTCCTTCGGCGAGCCCCCAGTGACGCCAGAGCCTCTGCAGGCGTCTCGGGCAACCGGCGCGCGACTCTCCGGGGCAGCGGCCAATCCGAGCGCGTCTCTCCTTGGGTCTCGGCCAATCCGGTCGCGGCCCCTTCGTGGTTTGTTTTCTCCGCTGCAGATCGAGGTGGGCACTCGTAAATAATTAAGTAACTACGGCCAAGAATCCTCAGCGCGTCCAGCGCTATAAGCGAGCATAAAAGCGCTCCTAAGCGCTAGGCAGTCCAGAGAAAGTGCTCTCAAGCGCTTGGGGGAAATGAAGCGCCCCAGAGCTCTAGACAGCAGGCAGAGCGCTCCCAGGCGCTCAGTAGGAAGCACAGCACCTCCAGGCGCTAGAAATCAACTCCAGCGCTCTCCACAGGAAAAGGCAGCTTCTCCATGCTGCCACGGTCCCAGAGCCTCCCCAGGGGCAAAGCCAAGTCCCCCCTTCAGCCCAGGCAGGGCAGAGGGGTCCCCCAGGAGTCCAGGAATCCAGGGGCTGGGCAGCGCCCACCCCTGGTAGATTCAAGTCAGCCACAAGAGCAAGAACAAGAACATTTTGGAAGAGTACACAGCCCCTTCTTATACCCAGAAAAGTCTTTGAAGCCCTTTGAAATGTTGGTGCAAGGGGCCCCTGAGCACTGGAATGTTTCTGGTTTCCCTCTCCTGTCAGCCTCAGGTCAGAGGTGACAGTGGGCTGTCAGGAGGGAGAGCCAGCAGGGTGGGCAGGCAGGCACGGCCCGGCACCACCAGACGCTCTTTCCTCCCATCCCTGACAGCAGATGGGGCCTTCCATCTACGGCTGGCTCAGACCCCCTCCTCCAGGGCCTTGCAGACCTTGCAGACCCTGTCCTACTCAAACCAGACAGTCCATCCACCAGCGGGCCCAGGCACTCCTGGGCCAGGCTCACCAGCCAATCACACGCTAGCACCAACGTACACAAATATGCCAACTTCCAAAAGTAGTACTTCTAGACTAGACACAGTCATGCCCCATACATCATTTTGCAGCATTCACTCTCACGAGTTCATACATACCAAACTCGCCCCTGCACTCCCCACACATCAGGAACTACCATGGGCATACATATTCCCCATTCATTCCTATGGAAGGGCTGGTTACTCACCACTCATTCACAGAGAGCTCAAGCCCTTTACACTGTACCACAGTGAAAAAGTGCGCAGAGGCCTAAAATCACCAACACCAGGTTCCAGAAACAGGCTAGGAAAAAGCAAAAAGTCTAGGGGTGAACCTGCCTAATGGGCCGGGTCCAACACACCCTAAGCCCAGGGGCAATGTTGGAATTGAGCCAGTGCACCACCTTATTGTTCAGCTGGTAAAAGTCTTCCTTGGTCCCGGGGTTGAGGCATGGTACTCTAGCTATCACCACAACAAGCGTTGTGGACTCTGGTAGGAGATGAATAGAGCCCAAACTGGGATAATAGTTATTCTAGTTCCCGGGGGCATGGCTTCCAGGCCTTCCCATCTATCATCAGAACTGTACAATCCGCCCACTTTGAAACCCTGAGACTGAAAAGATACTGGGTTCTGAGTGCCCCTCGCCCCCCTCCGGTTAGCTGGACGGTGCTGGTGGTCAGTCCTGGGCAATAGGTGCAGATGTATCTCCTACCATGTGACTAGGCTGCTTCGTGATAGACACTGCTCTGTCTCCTGCTTCTGTGCCACTACTACTGGGACTGGAAATGGTGGTCGAGATCGTAGGCCTTGTAAGAGGGATACTTGTGGAGAGAAGGACACGGTCCCTTTGCAAGTAGCTATCAGTGCAGACAGGTTGCTTTCCAGTGCAGAAAAGTCGGAGTAGGATGGGGTCCAATTTAGTTCCAAATGCTGACAGCAAGGCTGCTTTGAGCATATCTAATGAAATTGCATCCAGGTTAGGCACTTCTGGTTGCATGTCAGGAGGACACATTATCCAGTATTTGGAAGCACATAGAGCAGAAGATTGTAGAGCTGGAATTGTTTAACGTAGCCCATGAAAAAACTCAGGTCTTCCCCCTTACTTAATTTTATTGTAACACAATAGAGAGGCTGGGCTCGTTTGTTATCATCAAGGAGCCTAGAACGCTGAAACTGAACCTTGTAAAATCGAGTAACCTCTGGTATACGGCCACATGCAGAGAAAAGAGGAAGGCTTTAACTGTAGCCCTGCGCAAGAAAGACTTGACATTAGTAAGAGGAGGCAGAAAGGAGTACTCAAGAGCCACAGTTTTAGTGAAGCGTGACTGGGAGGAACAGCACTGGCAGGAGCTTAAATCTGCCTCCCAGATGAAAGACCCAACCTTATTTTGGGAGTTAATTAATAAAGCCAATAGAAGGGGAGCTGATCCTATCCCGAGCCACATTACAGAGCAACAATGGTACATCCATTTTCTCAACCTGTACTGTGGCGTAGGAGAATCTCAGTCCCCACAAAGCGCTCCTGTAAGATCTGGATCAGAGAACTCTGTCCCAGCAGAACCCTTTTCAATCAAAGAGGTACATGTGGTCATTAAGGGTATAGCCCCGGGAAAGGCTGCCAGCCCGATGGTCTTCCTGGAGATCTACTCTTATATGATCCTGTGCTTTGGGCCACATTTATTTCCCTCCTAAGGAATCTTATTGCAAGGGGCCACGCCATCCCCGATTCGTGGAAGGGAGCTGAGGTGGTAACCATATATATAAAAGGTGCTAGAGAGGACCCTGCCAACTACAGGCCGATTAGCTTAATCGATGTAATCCAGAAGGTAGTTGGCAGGGTCATTGTCTCCAGGATAGGGTCTTGGATGGAAGAAGGGAACACTCTCTCACACTTCCAGGCAGGTTTCAGTCAGAAGGTGGGCATGATGGACCAGGTATTCAGATTTTTTATGGTTTACTGGAAAATCGTGACCTTCGGGAAAGGCAGTCTATACCTGGCTTTTATAGACCTAAAGACTGCCTTCGACTTGGTGCCCCGCGATAAATTTTGGCAGGTGCTGCAAGACCTGGGCCTCACCATTTCTCTTCTTGATTTTATTAAGAAACTTCACGAGGGGAACTATGTCAAAATCAGATGGGGGATCAGGGGCAGTTGACAGAGAGGGTGGCAGTGAACAGGGGGGTATGCCAGGGCTGTGTGTTGGCCCGACTTTGTTCTCTCTCTTCGTTCATGGGGTGGTAGACCGTTTGAGAGAGGACTCAGCCGATACCCCAGTCCTGGCGGTGGAGAAAACATCTACCCTGCTCTTTGCCGATAACACCCTCCTGATGTCTTCAAAAACTGCTGGATAGGTTTAGCTTGTTTTGTGTGGAAAGGGGCCTAACCATCAACACCAAGACCAAGCTAATGACCCTGTCCCCTTCAAAAAAAAGATTTAGGAATAACATCTCCCTTAATGGTATTCCACTAGAGGTGGTTGAGTCGTTTGACTATTTGGGAGTTCGGGTTAATAACAGGATGAATTGGAACTCCCACATGGCCAAAATGCTTCTCAACCACAAGCGAGTGTCAGGAGCAATTCTAAGAGAGCAGTGAGCGTCTACTAGTAAACCAATAGCTCCGGCCCTTATGGTGTACGAAGGGAAAGCATTGTCTTCGGCAGTATACAGGTCTGAATTATGGGGGTTTGAGAACACCATTGACCTGGTTAGATCTGAGAATAAGTTCCTTAGAGTTCTGGCTTCTCTTCCAGCCGCCACCCCTTTAAAGCCCCTCTGTCAGGAAAAGGGTAACCGCTTGATTAAAGACATAGTACGTCTTTGCCCTCTATTATTTTGGGTACGTTTAAGAAGGACGCCTGAACAGGCAAATTATGCAGCAGCCTTCGAGGAACTCATTAAATTGAACACCTGTAATAAGATCAAGTGGATAAGCAAACTTAGGCAGCTTGTCTCAAATATAGGGTTGAGCGAAACGTGGGCCAGCCAGTGCCCGCCACCCAAACAAACAATTAAGAAAGTATATTGGGAATGGGTGCAGGCGGAGGAGTTACATAGTTCCAAATGGGGGCCCCTTACCGAGCAGTTTCTGGAGCACAAACCTGTTAGGAAGCTCGAACCATTTCTCGACTTCATTCAAAATCCCAGAGACAGGACACTCTATTTAAAGCTGAGGTTTGGAACCCTCCCGACTAATGAAATCACAGCAGGCTGGAACAAGTGTAAGTATCCATCTGTTCCCTGCCCAGGGTGTACAGCTCCCACGGAGTCACTAGCCCATTTTCTTTTTTCATTACGCACTACTATTGACTGCTCTGTTAGAACTTTTTATATTTTATACGCATACACCTTAAAAGCATGAGGAAGGTCGTTAAAAGTGCTAGGATGCCCACGCTACGCTCTAACACCAGACAGAAGGCTAATACGCCCCAGCCCTTGCCTACACTAACTGCGATAGACAAGATGCTACAACAAACTATAGGGGTAGTAGCCACGGCAATAGTTAACACCGAAAGGAGGCTTTCGTTACCACCGACCATAACTATTCAAGATTTAGGTGATGACTTCTCAGTTGTTACAACAGACGCCCCGGATATAAGCTTTTGTCTCACTTCCTCTTACGCAGAGCTCCCCTGTGCACAGGCACCCATAGAAATACCCAGTGGCACAGAGAACACCCATATAAACTCAAGTCCAGTGCCTGTTTCAGAAAAGGCAAGATCAAGTAACACAGACCCGAAAAGGCCTAAAGAAACTCAAGCAAATAATAAAAAAAAGGGAGAAATTACACGACAAATCATAATCTAGTGGCTCCAATAACTAATACTACACCAGGGATACCATGTTGGGTGGCAAACATGGTAGCAGATTTAAAAGCGGACCTAGAAAAAACTATCATAACTCATATCAAACCCCTGATGTCAAAGATCGACAGATTAATATCAATACCTAACAACAGGGGGGTAGGAACCTCTAAGCCTGTGGCACAAAAGGGAACTCCATCCCAGGCTGGACAAGAAAGGGGAACTTCTAATAACATAGAGAAGGATAAGGCAGCACCAGTTGTGAACCCCTCTATAAGCAATCTCAAGAAAGGTACGCAAATCTCTACCATAAAAAACAACAAAGCGCCCATTCCCTCGAACATTACTACTTTGACCATCCCCCATGTAAATACAAATCAGGGAAAGGGGATCCTCTAGCTTCAAATAATACACCAGGCCCTAACACAAAGGAGAGTACCACAACAGCCAAAAATATACTTCCTAAGGATACATATGAAAAAACAAGATCGGCTTGCTTCCAGACAATTAATCTGCCCCCAGAAGCTTTGCCTTTTGTCGTTGTATTGACAGGAGTCCCCCCCCTAAAGGAGGGGAAAAGCGAATCACACTTTGAGTTAAAAAATAAATTGTGCAATGGCTGAAGGCAAATAGACCTCTACCCCCAAACATTTCCGGCGAAATACTTGCTGTAAGAAGAGGGGAGTGGATAGGTAGAGGAATAAAAAGGTTGGCAGGGGACATTATAATGATTAATTTTAGAGATACCGCTGCAGTAAATTATATATGTAATGCCCCGCAGAGTGGAACAAACACACAAATCTACCCGCTGCACTTATCATACTTTTACCCAATTATGCCACAAAGACCCAGGCAGACAAACAGGGTTCCTACGAGTAGGGTCTACCAATTTGATCCCCAGTTCAGAACACAACAATGGCAAACACCGTGGCAGGGTACACCCATCTATGACCCAGTTACATCACATTACGCACACTGGAATAGATTTTGTGTTTTGGACGAGGTTGACTGACTCGTACGGGAAGAAATTAATATAACACAAACGCATAAGAGCACAATTGGGGAATGGCTTCCAGGGACAGGAAATATAACCCCCACCACCTTAGAAGAAAGTGGCAGGAGGGGGGTCAATAAAAGGAATGCCCCAGAACAACTAAGGGTGATAGAGCACAAAAAACCAAAGGTGATAGATACACTGGCAAGGATGAATATGAATATAGAAAACATATCTGCACCAAACACTAATATTACAATAGCGGGGGAAGTTAGGAAATATTGTCCATTAAGCGAATTGGTAGGAGCAACAACGGGGGTCAGTCAGGATAGCATCAGAATTATATCATGGAACATCGCAGGCCTGGCGGCCAAATACGACTCCCAGGAATAGCGAGAGTACATTAATAATTTTCAAATTATATGCCTGCAGGAGACTTGGGTAGTCGACCCTAATCAGTATAGTATGGAGGGGTATAAATGTTTCCCAGTTCCCGCCGTAAGAGCATCATCGGGGAGAGCGATTGGAGGACTACTTATATATGTAGACCTCCGTATACAAGGGGTTTGGTCCAATTACAACTGGGACTCACTAAATATGCAGGCGATAGGTTTCCGCGCCAAGGGGACCAATATCCTAGTGATAAACTGGTATAACGCAGTGGGCACAAACGGCAGAAGAAATGTAGTAAAAGAATTGGACTCGAGATTAGATGGTCAGATATCATCTAATAAAACAACAAGCATTTGCAATGCAATAGGTCTCGCATTAAGAAAGTTTGAGCTATTGGTATTGTAATTGACACATTTTTTATTTATGTGTTGGTTTGGAAAATAGTGAATTGAATAGCTTTGTCATTTACAATGCCAATAGTTTTAACGTTTGCAAATGTGACACCTATAGCATTTGTAATGCAATATGTGTTGTATTTACGTGACTTAGATGTATTGATATTACAAATAAAAATGGCTTTTATTTTTTTAATAATTAATACTTAAAAGTTATTGTAATTTATAATGGCAATAGCTTTTGTAAATAACTTTTGTGAAGATTATGTTCATTGTATTTTATTGTGACATTTGTAATGAAGCTTGAAACATTGAGAGAACATATTTGAACCAGTTGTTGAATGGTTGCAAAGATTGATGCTGTGATGGCGCGGAGTGTTGTTGTGGTGGCGACAAGTGATGCTGTGGCGTTCAGTGATGCTGTGGTAGCGCATAGTGATGTTGTGGTACTCCTGAGTGATGGTCTGGTGGTGCTGTGTTGATGCGATAGACAGATAGAGTGAGTGCGATAGATAGATAGATAGATAGATAGATAGATAGATAGATAGATAGATAGATAGATAGATAGATAGAGTGAGGGTGATAGATAGATAGAGGGAGGGCGATAGGTAGAGTGAGGGCGATAGATAGATAGGGTGAGGGCGATAGATAGATAGATAGATAGAGTGAGGGTGATAGAGAGATAGACAGATAGAAGGGTGATAGATAGATAGACAGATAGATAAAGTGTATTTATGTTGCATTGAGTAGAGTGTAGGTATGAGGCATGTAATTATATGGCACTGAGTGGTAATATGGGGAGTGTATATTGTATTCAGTAGAGTGTAATTGTGTGCCGTGTAATTATGTGGCACTGAGTGGTATTTGGAGTGTATGTTGCATTGAGTGCAGTGTAATTATGTAGCGTGTAATTATGTGACACTGAGTGGTAATATGGGGAGTGTGTGTTGCATTCAGTAGAGTGTAATTATGTGGTGTGTAATTATGTGGCACTGAGTGGTATTGTGTGGAGTGTGTGTTGCATTCAGTAGAGTGTAATTATGTGGTGTGTAATTATGTGGCACTGAGTGGTATTTGGAGTGTATGTTGCATATACCTATGTGATTAAGGAACAGTGAGCAACCCAAAATACCCTTGAGGGCTTGGGCGAGTAAGTAGAAAGGTATATGTGCCTTCAAGGGGATTTGTTTAACAAAATATAATTAAACGTGATTCAACTAACTCTTTAGGACAGGTCAATGGTCCTTATTCTTAAAAGGACCATTGACTTGTCCTAAAGAGTTAGTTGAATCACGTTTAATTATATTTTGTTAAACAAATTCCCTTTTGCTGGCACCTATACCTTTCTGCATATTACTATGTGGCACTGAGTGGTATTTGGAGTGTATGTTGCATTGAGTGCATTGTAATTATGTGGCGTGTAATTATGTGGCACTGAGTGGTATTTGGAGTGTATGTTGCATTGAGTGCTGTGTAATTATGTGGCACTGAGTGGTATTTGGAGTGTATGTTGCATTGAGTGCAGTGTAATTATGTGGCGTGTAATTATGTGGCACTGAGCGGTATTTGGAATGTATTTTGCATTGATTGCAGTGTAATTATGTGGCACTGAGTGGTATTTGGAGTGTATGTGGCATTGAGTGCAGTGTAATTATGTGGCGTGTAATTATGTGGCACTGAGTGGTATTTGGAGTGTATGTTGCATTGAGTGCTGTGTAATTATGTGGCACTGAGTGTTATTTGGAGTGCATGTTGCATTGAGTGCAGTGTAATTATGTGGCGTGTAATTATGTGGCACTGAGTGGTATTTGGAGTGTATGTTGCGTTGAGCGCAGTGTAATTATGAAGCATATAATTATGTGGCACTGAGTGGTATTGTGTGGAGTGTCTGTTGCATTGAGTGCTGTGTAATTATGTGGCACTGAGTGTTATTTGGAGTGCATGTTGCATTGAGTGCAGTGTAATTATGTGGCGTGTAATTATGTGGCACTGAGTGGTATTTGGAGTGTATGTTGCGTTGAGTGCAGTGTAATTATGTGGCGTGTAATTATGTGGCACTGAGTGGTATTTGGAGTGAATGTTGCATTGAGTACAGTGTAAATATGTGGCTTGTAATTATGTGGCACTGAGTGGTATTTGAAATGTATGTTGCATTGAGTGCAGAGTAATTATGTGGAGTTTAATTATGTGGCACTGAGTGGTATTTGGAGTGTATGTTGCATTGAGTGCTGTGTAATTATGGGGCATGTAACTATTCTATTCTATTCTATTTTTTGGTAAAGCGCAACAGCTACCCCGGCAAAGGGGTGTCCCGGCGCTAAGAACAGACAAACTAAAACTGAGGTGGGGGGGAGGGGGAAACTAGGCGGCGGGGAAGAGGTGAGTCTTGATTGCTTTACGGAAAGCAGGGAGGGAGTCAATAGTGCGAATGCTAAGGGGGAGATCGTTCCACAGTTTGGGGCCAAGGACCCCAAAGGAGCGGCCTCCCGTTCGGCAAAGTCGAAACCTAGGGATTGACAGGAGGAGTTGGTTGGCAGAGCGAAGAGCACGACCAGGAACGTAAGGTTGGACAAGGCTTCGAAGCAGAGGGGGGCTTCCCAGTTTCACGATCTTAAAGATCATGACTAAGGCCTTGAATTGGATTCTGTGGTCCACGGGTAGCCAGTGGAGCTTGCGGATGGTGGCTCTGGCTGAGCACCTCCGTGGGAGGCCAACCAGCGTTCTGGCTGCCGCATTTTGAATGCGTTGGAATCTGGCTGTTTCCGCTTTATTAGCTCCCAACAGGAGAACATTAGCGTAGTCCAGGCGTGATAGGATGGTGGCCTGGATAATGAGCTGGCGAGCCTTGGCATCGAAGAGCCCAAGTATGGGCCTGAGGTTCCTTAAAAGGCCTATGCAGGTGGCTGCCACCTTTTTTGTGTGGGACTGGAAACTAAGGTTGGCATCAACCCAGACTCCCAGATTTTTCACACAGTTTTTGGGGAGTGGGGTGTCGCCTAAGGATGACGGCCACCAGTGCTCGTTCCAAAGGCTGGTGTTGCGGCCCAGGAGGAGCACCTCGGTTTTTCCGGCGTTGAGTTGGAGGTAGTTGTCCGTCATCCAGCGGGCCACAGCAGACATACCCCCTTTGAAGTTGGATGCCACGAGGGACGGGCTTTCCGAGAGGGTGACAACCAGCTGGGTGTCGTCCGCGTACGATACAAGCGAGAGCCCCCATTCTCTAGCCACGTCCGTGAGTGGCTGGACGTATAGGTTAAAGAGGGAGGGGCTCAACGCTGAACCCTGGGGGACCCCCTGAGCGATGGGGTGAGGTTTAGAGAGGTAAGGAGGGGCTGACACCTTGAATGATCTATCTTTGAGAAAGGATCGGAACCATGCAAGTGCGGGGCCAGTCACACCGGTCGTCTCCAGACGTTTCAACAGGATGTTATGGGATACCGTGTCAAAGGCTGCGCTGAGATCGAGGAGGATCAGCGCAGCACTATGACCGGCATCTAAAATCATCCGGAGACGCTCCGTGGTGGCTAGTAGGGCAGACTCCGTACTATGGCCTGCACGGAAGCCATTTTGGGAAGGGTCCAGGATTCCGTGATTGTCCAGGTGTTTCGAAAGAGACTCGTTTACATGGGTTTCGGCAATTTTGGACATCCATGGGAGAAGGGATATAGGCCGAAAGTTTTCTGGCTTGGTGGGGTCAAGGGTGGGTTTTTTAATTATCGGTGATACCCATGCTTGTTTCCAAGCGATGGGTACGAGTCCTGTGGAGAAGGAGAGGTTGAGGATGTTCAGCATGGGGGATGAAAAGAAGTCCATCGAAGACATGAAATGAGAAGGGCTCATGGGATCAGCTGGAGAGCCAGACTTCACTTTCTTGCCTAGTTTGGTCAGGTCTGCAGCGGTGATGGCAGGAATTTGGGACAAAGGTAGGATGTTAGGGGTCGTGGTCAGGGGTACTTCCTTGAGAGGAACAGTCTGTGGAAAGGTTGCATAAATTTTCTGAACTTTTTCGATGAAATAGGTTGCAAGCTGTTCACATTGCTCGTGGGAGGAAATTTTTGGGGGGGGCGTCCTAGGGCTTTGGCACTGAGTGGTATTTGGAGTGTATGTTGCATTGAGTGCAGTGCAATTATGTGGCGTGTAATTATGTGGCACTGAGTGGTATTTGGAGTGTATGTTGCATTGAGTGCAGTGTAATTATGTAGCATATAATTATGTGGCACTGAGTGGTATTGTGTGGAGTGTATGTTGTATTCAGTAGAGTGTAATTGTGTTGCGTGTAATTATGTGGCACTGAGTGGTATTGTTTGGAGTGTATGTTGCATTGAGTGCAGTTTAATTATGTAGCATATAATTATGTGGCGGTAGGGGGGTAAATTAAATGTAAGGGAAAGAAGGGGATTAATTGAGTGTAAAACGGCGCATGAGGCAAGCAAAAACGAAAAAAAAACAGATTAGTCTGAATCATTGGAGTCAAGTAAGAGGAACGCTGCTGTCAGTAGGACTTTAATGCAGACAGCATCTAGCGCCCTTATAAACAAGCAGTGAAGGCTGAGGAATGCGAACAGGCCTTCTTTATTGCCGCCATCACTCTTATCAGCCTAGTTAGTGCCCACATGCAACAGCCAGACGTTTAGGCTCATGTTTCAGGGAAGTTCTTGCAGCTGAAAATAGGGAAAAATCTAACATTCAATGGAAATGGCTCTCGTGAAACATCAATGGAAAAGGGCTACATCTATAAAGCCTGGTAGCGAGCTGTATCTAGTGACCCAACTGGACTTGCATATTTGATTGTGAACTAAAAAGCTAAACTCGTTTACATGCCGAACATGTTGTTGAGAACCCAGTTGTCGTATTGCACCCATATTCCAAAAAGCAAATTCCAGCCCAGAGAGGCAATGGTGGTTGCTTTGAGTGCATTTACTGTGCAGACCCATGAACACGCGCTGCAAAGTAACAAAGACAAGATTTACAGGCTTGTTTTATTTTGCATTCCCACGGCCTATGGATTTTTTTTTTGTTTACACACTCTTGCTGTCAAGCCGGATTCCGGGGCAAAGTGCACGAATTTTCGGTGAAAAAGCGGCACCCCCCCTTTAAACCGGCTGCTTTACTTTGTGCTGTGGACTAAAGTGATAACATGGCAAAGAACATGCGTCTAAGCTCAGAGAAGAGATGGTGTTTTCAAGCGGCCAGAGAGACCGGGACTGGCCAGAAACAGACCTGTTCCTGTACGTTCAGGTGAGGCCGGTGATGCCTCGTTAATTGCAAAGTGTTCTGGGGCTTGCCTGGGGGGGAGGGGGAGGGGGGGTAAGGGAATTGTGCCATCTACTGCTAAACAAAAAAAAAACAACTAAAATCCCATAATTAACGCAAGCCCGCTCCATTTGCTCACCCTAGGGGTAAATTAGTAATGTAAGTCTTGGAGCACAGGCTGCAGGAGGGGCAGGGGGGAGGAGGCTGAGGTCTGCGAGGGAGCCCGGTGCACACTTGCAAGCACGGTCAGTGAGTGACTCACTGTGCAGCCGGCTTCAGGAAACAACAAGTTTTGCCACACAATAGTGCTATTAAATCCTGTTGTGTCAGTAAAGTAAATACATCAGAGAACACAAATGGGATTTCAGTTGCAAACTATGCATTTTGTCGCACCCCCTTTCTAACCAAAGTAGTACTTGGTAGCCAGTCACTAAAACGTAATGTGAACGCACAAAGGGCATTGTAGCCAAAAGTGAAACCAGCATTGAGAGTCTGGTGGAGGGGGGGGGGGGCGGGGGAGCCAGCGAGTGGGAGGGAGGGAAGGAGCATATGGGGATGGGGTGTGAGTGAGGGGGAGCAGAAGCCTTTGATGTGTCCAGGGGATGCAAATGGATTCTCGTAGCAATTTTTGTTTGAAAAAATGAAGTGTAAGGACAGAAGAAGGTCCTTTACTGCTTTAGCCTAAAAGCGTTTGAATACCAAATTACCTTTGCAAGGAAACTAAGGAAGCTTTGGTTGCAAAGATAGTAAATTAGCAAAACAAAAGGGCAGAGCAGCGGGAACAGGTAGAAAGCTTGTAGTTGTGCGAAGCTCTAAAGATGCTTTTGTTTCGTCCTTCTAAGAAGCATGTCTGTGTTTTGTCAACCGAAAACACATGGTGGGGGATGGGGGCATGTAGGAGGGAACGAGGGGAGTGCAGTCAGGGGACCTTATGTATTAACTATGTGTGAACTGCATTTATGTGCTATTTTTTTATCAGGTTTAAAAGTTGCTGTTGGTGTTGTGCAAGCTAACTTAAATTGCTTACATGCGAGTCTTTTTTCGGGTGGGGGTAAGGAATTGCTAATTGTTTATATGTACCTACTGGTTACTGTTGTAAATAATGTTAAACATATTGGCCGTGGACCACCAAGTATTTTTTTCAGGCATGTAAACAGATACACGCAGGAAACGTAACATGGTGAAGGCACAGAGTGCAGCGAACGCTCCATGTTTTTCACAAACGGTGCTGTAGGGCCAATGTGTTTAACGTATATAAACGTATAAATATCCCACATGGTAAAAAAGTATGGAAATAACCTACAATATTCCTCAGAACACATGCATCTTCCAGCCTTCTTTACACCCTCCAAAAAAATAAACAAAAATGTAATCAACGCCATGTTTTTAGCACAGCATGTGCAGTCACCGCAATATATTTAACACATAAAGTCCTTTTAGCTCTATATGTGTAAAACTACTAGTTATGGTAATGGCGTCCTTTTGCCTTATTTTGCCAATATATCAAGTATAAATAAAGTACGTCCCTATTTACACAACACAAAGCAACGGTCCGTTTCAACCAAAGCAACAGAATCCATCCATTCCCACTGCCTATGGATTTTTTTTTTGTTTACACACTCTTGCTGTCAAGCCGGATTCCGGGGCAATTGGAGAATTGTGCCATCTACTGCCAAACAAAAACAAGCATTCAGGCATAGAGCACAACGCGCATATATTTGAAGCGGCAAAGCTACAATGTTGCAAGAATAACCTGGCACAATAAACACACATGCGCTATTTTATGAAGAATAACCACATTGCAAACACAAATAATACATGATGCTATGAAGGTAACCAGCATTTAACTTAACGTTGCAGAGAATTAATTTTTGCAAACGGGCGACGGTCAATAAAAAAATGTGACTACGCACGAGAAAGAATTCATTGATAACGGACAAAAAGAAGTCCCTTCAAGTAAGCACATAACATGACTGTCTCTTCTTTGAAAAGCTTGCGAGCACGCAAATAAACGAAATATAAAGTTTCTTTAAATGTACTTTGCAGGGCAGAATCACCGGAGGCCACACACGCGCATAGGAACAACGACGTTTCACATTGAGACTCCGCATTTGGTTTGAATACACGTCCTTTAAGCAGTTAATGACCAAGTAAGCCCCTTTTGAGAAATTAGTGAGCACGAAGTAAGGGTTGCCAGACCTGATGAGTTATACAATTCATTATAATCCTCTAGGTACCCAACCACTTTGACAAACAAGACGTCAGCGCTTCACATGAAACGGATCCTAAAAAAAAAAGCACTTGATGCAGCAGGGTGCGGAGAGCAGGGGGCAGAGCGGGAAGAGCTGCTGGCGTGGGAGGGTGATTGATGGGCGGGGGGGAGCAGATCCTTTTGAAGCTGCTGGCAGTGGGAAGGCAGGGGGTGGAGCGGGAAGAGCTGCTGGCGTGGGAAGGTGATTGATGGGCGGGGGGTAGGGAAGCAGATCCCTTTGAAGCTGCTGGCAGTGGGAAGGCTGGGCATGCTCGTCCACGATGAGTCACGTGACTCTCGTGCACTGTCCAAAATCCGCCGAATCCGCCTGTTAGAAAGGAATTTTTTGGGTTGACAACAATAGGTTCGAGTAAACTCGACCTAAAAAGCATACCCAGTATATTACTCATGGGGGATTTTAATTGTCACCTTTGTGAGAACTTGTGACAACTAAATAAGGATTGGTCGCGGTGCACGGTATTAAAAGGTCCACACTTTGCACATACCACAGAGGGATGGGAATTAGAGAAGGTTACAAAAAGACATAATCTGGTCCATACAATGGACCTGGTAGAGTTAGGTGCTATTGGAGATCCTAACCCAACGTTTAGGGGCAGAGGCTGCCACTCTTATATAGATTTTGTTATGGTTTCGCCCACACTCAAAAAAAGGACTTCTAGCATGGCAATCGAAATTAGTATCTTTAGTGACTACAATCCTTTGGTCATTGAACTAAAAGGTCTAAATTGTAATAAACCACCATGTAAAACAGATATAACAGAAAGGGCGGTGGATCAGGGAAGGAGGCTCAAGTGGGCTAAAATAGACGGAGTTAGATTTTATAAATGCCTAATGTCAGCAGGGCTTAATGCTATAAACGTATGCCTCGATCAAAGCATGGAGGGAGGGATTGTGGTTAGCGCATTCGAGGAAATAGCATGTCTTGTAGAAGGTCTATTAAAGACCTCCAAGGGAGGGAAAAATATACCTATATCTCGTTGGTTCGACCAAGATTGTATTAAGGCATAGAAAGACCTTAAACATAGCCTTAAGCAGCGCCCTAGGGACAACTCGAAAATAGCCTACTGCAGAACAAAATATAAAAAGGCCCTAAAATCCCGTAAAGACAGTTTACAAACACAAGCCTGGGAGGATTTAAGAGCGGCGGCTGAAAGCAGAGATATGGCTGGGTTCTGGAAAGTTATAAATACACCGTGCTTCCAGGAACCTGGCGGTCCCAAATTATTAAATACAATCTTACCTGAACAATGGCATACTCACTTCCAGAGTCTATACAACTTCACAGGGCAACCACCTCAGGACGAAGACCAGAGACTAATCTTGACCACACGATTAGATTTTTCCATGTCAGAAGTGGAATCGGCTATATCAGGGTTAACTAAAAATAAAGCACCAGGCCCTGACGGTATACCCCCTGATCTTTATTTGAGTAACATAGAGTTGTGGGCTCCAATTCTCACGAGGGTCTTGAACGAGGCAGTTGTGGCAGGACTGCCACGTTCTTGGTCATCAGCAACTATTGTTCCAATTTATAAATTAGGGAATCGGGATGACCCGCAATGTTACCGCCCTATATCCTTAATCGACGTGACGGCCAAGGTGTTGAGCCGTGTTATTCTAAATCGTCTGCAAGAATGGGCAGTGGAAAATCAAATTCTCACAGAAATACAATATGGATTCAGGGAAGGCAGATCCACTACTGACCAGTGTTTGAATGTATATCTTTTGACCGCCAAGTATACCATTGCCAGAAAAGGAGCCATTTACATGGGGTTTATGGACCTCTCTGCGGCCTTCGACCGCGTAAACAGAGAAAAACTGTGGGCATTAATGATAAATATAGGAGTGGAACAAAAGTTAGTTGACACCCTGAAGGTTCTACACTGGAACACCTCGGCAACGGTCCGTTATAACCAAGAGGGATGCAAGACGGATCAATTTCCATGCACGAGCGGAGCGCGTCAGGGCTGTTTTTTAGCTCCATTTTTATTTTTGTTATATATTAATAATCTGGACAAAGAACTAGCCAAACTGAGTGTGGATTCCCCCCAAATAGGACACCGCGCGGTGCCCGTATTGCTTTACGCGGACGACGCGATGTTGCTAGCCAGAACACCGCTGGGGCTCCAGAAGCTGATAGATGGACTTGTCAACTTTATGGCCACACTCGATTTATCCGCTAACCTGGATAAATCCTACATTATGATAGCGGGAGGTAGAGCAAATAGGAAATTTGTATATAAGATAGGCCAGGTCAAGTCTTTCTCCTATTTAGGCGTGTTATTTGATGAACATTTAAACTTCAATCCCCTGATGGAAAAACATGCAGCAAAACTGATGGCATCATCAGGGGCTACAATGGGCTATGGGAGAAGACTTGGAAAATGGTCACCGGAGCAAGTGCTCAACCTGTATAGGTCAATTTGCTGCGCTAAAGCAACTCATGGATCTGAAGTGTGGGGTTTCACAAATAAACATTTGCACCAGCTTCAGGTGGAGGAAAACAAATTCTTTAAAAGAATCTTGAAAGTGCCACAGAATACCCCATCTTTTATTATACATGAAGAACTGGGAGAGCCCTACATAGAAGATCGAATTAAAATCAGACCACTTTTGACCTGGATTAAAATCTGGACCAACCCGGAAGCGGGACTCACAAGGCAAATTTTAAAAGACTGCCTGAACCTCGACAGAGGGGGTCATATCCCTTGGTTGAACTATGTAAAAGATTCCTTGGAGGAAATTGGCTGCAAAAACTTTTTTACTGCCCCAGAAGCTTTGAATATCCAGAACAAATCAATATTCAAAAAACTTTTTACCGATTGGTCACTTGCTAATAGGGCTGTTGTCGAAAATCGTAAATCCACAGTTTTAACCTATTGCTCACTGTAAAAGACATTTGGAATGGAACCATACCTCGCCGTGCACTATAACGCACAGGATAGATTTTACATGACTCGTTTCAGATTTAATATGTTACATCACCTACTTTCTGTTCCCTCTGGATTTACCACATCATTGGAGTTGAAGGGTACCTGCGGCTGCGACGGTAGGTCTCCGCAGGATACCCTTCACTTTGTGCTACTATGCAGCTTTTATTCTGTCCCCAGACGTAAGTTTTTAGTAGGGATTCTGAAAGAAGCCAAATTCAGACATGCAAAAACAGCTTTAATGTTTTTACAAGAAGCTTCTGATGCTCATACATTGTTTTGTATAGTAAGCTTCATCAAGGTGGCAATGAGGCTAAGGAACACAAGAGAAGCGAATGACTGTAATGCTCCATAATCAGAGACTTAACTTCGGAAATCTCTTTAAAATTAATGTAATGACTTTTGTCTTTTTAAATTATTTCTTAAATGTTATTTTTAATGTGTTTCTTATTTTTTTTTAAATGTTTAAAATGTAATTGCTCTTATACTTTTATGGTGTCTTTTTAAGTGCCGAATAAGGGATAATTGAATTGAGTTACAGGCCCAACTCATCCAGCTGGCCACTCGCTAGGCCTAATCTTTTCTAATATTGATCATCTAACCTGTAACCTCCCAGACTGTCTCACTTGGACCGATCATTCTATCCAACAGCCATGCCTTAAGAGCTCAGACTTAAGTGCAGGGAAAAAACAAGTGGCGCAAGACCTTGGCAAAATCTTTCAGTAGAAGCCTTTAAAGAGGATTTTCACCTGGAATCACCAAAGAAGGATAAGGATGCTCCTACGACGTTGGAAGAATGTAATACTGCCTTTGTGACAGTTTTGGATTCTCCCCAATGTCCACCATCAGCCCCCTGGTGCACTTCAGAGCTAAAGATTGAAAAATCCATATGCAAGAGATTGGAGAGACTTTGGCGAGTTAGTAAAGACCCACAAAACAAACTGCGGTTTAAACAATTCTTGTCTAGCTGTAATCTGAATTTAAAATCAGCCAGACGTCTATTTATTATTAACCAAATTGAACGTGCCAGTAACGTCCCAAAGGCCCTTTTTAATATAGTAAAAGACTTCATATCTCTTCATGTCTGTAGACAATTGCCTAAGGAAACCCAAGATTTTTGTAATTCTTTAGCAATCTATTGTCAAGAAAAGATAATTGATATTTATGCTAACTGTTCATCGATCACCTCTCAAGACCTTGAAGCCTCTACTAGAACAGAGGGCTTAGAAAAAATGGCAGCTAGCACCTCAGAATATTTCGAGTTAAACACACGTGAGGAAGTTTCCAATGCTCTCTCCTTCTCAAAATCTGGCTCACCCCAAGATCTTTGTCCTCCAAAGACAATGGCCCTATTAGCCACTCGTTGCATGCCAGCAATTCTAAATATAAATAATTATTCAATACAATCAGGTACCATTCCAATAACATGGAAGGAAGCATTCGTATGTCCAATATTGAAGAAACCAACTGCGGATCCCCGAGAACTAAGCAACTACCGCCCTATTTCTTTGGTACCCTTATTGGGCAAGCTGCTGGAAAGTATAATTAACAAGCAACTAAGTCTATGCCTGGAGTCCAACGAAATTCTGGATCAATCACAATCCGTGTTTCAACCGGGCTTCAGTACCGAGACTGCCACGCTAGCTGTAACTGACTCGCTCAGACAGAAAATAGACATTGGAGGATACTGATCCTTCTAGATCTCTCCGCGGCTTTTGATACCATCTCACATTTAGTGCTCGCGGAGGGCTAGCTTCCTGTGGCATTCAAGGGACAGCCTTGAAGTGGTTGCAGAACTTTGTCAGACAGAAAGCAAACTATCATGCTAGGGCCATATCTGTTAGAAAAATGTGTAGAACAGCTAGGTTTTGAGATAATTTCATATGCTGATGATACTCAGCTTATATTTACTATTGGCCCTAAGATGGAAGCAGAGAAATTGCGGTTCTCCAGCGGAATGCTTGTAATCTCTAGCTGGATGACACAGAACTGCATCCAGTTGAATCCTGGAAAAACCGAGGTCATGCTAACGGGGAAAGCCTTAGCTAGCTGGTCTGATGAATGGTGGCCCTCACAATTGGGACTAGCTCCTGTTCCTAAAAAATGTGTTAAAAATCTAGGCCTAAAATTAGATCAGTCATTAACCATGAAAGACCACATTGCTGCCACTACTAGCTCCTGCTACTATAGTATGCGTTTACTCTGCAAACTTCTTCCCTACTTGCCCACTAATCACCGCAGAACCTTAGTTCAAGCCATGGTCATCAGCCAATTAGACTATGGTAATGCTCTGTTGGCGGAAGTGGGAGAGACCCTGCTTACTAAATTACAAGTGATTCAGAACACGGCGGCCAGAATGTTACTGAACCGCCCTGCTGGCTCCCCTTCTGCTCCCTTGCTGAGAGAGTTGCATTGGTTACTGAGCCGCCCTGCTGGCTCCCCTTCTGCTCCCTTGCTGAGAGCGCTGCATTGGTTACTGAACCGCCCTGCTGGCTCCCCTTCTGCTCCCTTGCTGAGAGAGCTGCATTGGTTACTGAACCGCCCTGCTGGCTCCCCTTCTGCTCCCTTGCTGAGAGAGCTGCATTGCTTACTGAGCCGCCCTGCTGGCTCCCCTTCTGCTCCATTGCTGAGAGAGCTGCATTGGTTACTGAGCCGCCCTGCTGGCTCCCCTTCTGCTCCCTTGCTGAGAGCGCTGCATTGGTTACTGAGCCGCCCTGCTGGCTCCCCTTCTGCTCCCTTGCTGAGAGAGCTGCATTGGTTACTGAGCCGCCCTGCTGGCGCCCCTTCTGCTCCCTTGCTGAGAGAGCTGCATTGGTTACTGAGCCGCCCTGCTGGCTCCCCTTCTGCTCCCTTGCTGAGAGAGCTGCATTGGTTACTGAACCGCCCTGCTGGCTCCCCTTCTGCTCCCTTGCTGAGAGAGCTGCATTGGTTACTGAACCGCCCTGCTGGCGCCCCTTCTGCTCCCTTGCTGAGAGAGCTGCATTGGTTACTGAGCCGCCCTGCTGGCGCCCCTTCTGCTCCCTTGCTGAGAGCGCTGCATTGGTTACTGAACCGCCCTGCTGGCGCCCCTTCTGCTCCCTTGCTGAGAGAGCTGCATTGGTTACTGAGCCGCCCTGCTGGCTCCCCTTCTGCTCCCTTGCTGAGAGAGCTGCATTGGTTACTGAGACGCCCTGCTGGCGCCCCTTCTGCTCCCTGGCTGAGAGAGCTGCATTGGTTACTGAGCCGCCCTGCTGGCTCCCCTTCTGCTCCCTTGCTGAGAGAGCTGCATTGGTTACTGAGCCACCCTGCTGGCGCCCCTTCTGCTCCCTTGCTGAGAGAGCTGCATTGGTTACTGAACCGCCCTGCTGGCTCCCCTTCTGCTCCCTTGCTGAGAGAGCTGCATTGGTTACTGAGCCGCCCTGCTGGCTCCCCTTCTGCTCCCTTGCTGAGAGAGCTGCATTGGTTACTGACCCGCCCTGCTGGCGCCCCTTCTGCTCCCTTCCTGAGAGAGCTGCATTGGTTACTGAGCCGCCCTGCTGGCGCCCCTTCTGCTCCCTTGCTGAGAGCGCTGCATTGGTTACTGAACCGCCCTGCTGGCTCCCCTTCTGCTCCCTTGCTGAGAGAGCTGCATTGGTTACTGAGCCGCCCTGCTGGCTCCCCTTCTGCTCCCTTGCTGAGAGAGCTGCATTGGTTACTGAGCCGCCCTGCTGGCTCCCCTTCTGCTCCCTTGCTGAGAGAGCTGCATTGGTTACTGAACCGCCCTGCTGGCTCCCCTTCTGCTCCCTTGCTGAGAGAGCTGCATTGGTTACTGAGCCGCCCTGCTGGCGCCCCTTTTGCTCCCTTGCTGAGAGAGCTGCATTGGTTACTGAACCACCCTGCTGGCTCCCCTTCTGCTCCCTTGCTGAGAGAGCTGCATTGGTTACTGAGCCGCCCTGCTGGCTCCCCTTCTGGCGCCCCTTCTGCTCCCTTGCTGAGACAGCTGCATTGGTTACTGAGCCGCCCTGCTGACTCCCCTTCTGCTCCCTTGCTGAGAGAGCTGCATTGGTTACTGAGCTGCCCTGCTGGCTCCCCTTCTGCTCC
Organism: Lissotriton vulgaris; assembly: GCF_964263255.1. Taxonomy (NCBI): domain Eukaryota; kingdom Metazoa; phylum Chordata; class Amphibia; order Caudata; family Salamandridae; genus Lissotriton; species Lissotriton vulgaris. The sequence goes on from NC_141685.1 coordinate 170,119,397, forward strand.
CTTGCTGAGAGAGCTGCATTGGTTACTGACCCGCCCTGCTGGCTCCCCTTCTGCTCCCTTGCTGAGAGAGCTGCATTGGTTACTGACCCGCCCTGCTGGCTCCCCTTCTGCTCCCTTGCTGAGAGAGTTGCATTGGTTACTGAGCCGCCCTGCTGGCTCCCCTTCTGCTCCCTTGCTGAGAGCGCTGCATTGGTTACTGAACCGCCCTGCTGGCTCCCCTTCTGCTCCCTTGCTGAGAGAGCTGCATTGGTTACTGAACCGCCCTGCTGGCTCCCCTTCTGCTCCCTTGCTGAGAGAGCTGCATTGGTTACTGAACCGCCCTGCTGGCTCCCCTTCTGCTCCCTTGCTGAGAGAGCTGCATTGCTTACTGAGCCGCCCTGCTGGCTCCCCTTCTGCTCCATTGCTGAGAGAGCTGCATTGGTTACTGAGCCGCCCTGCTGGCTCCCCTTCTGCTCCCTTGCTGAGAGCGCTGCATTGGTTACTGAGCCGCCCTGCTGGCTCCCCTTCTGCTCCCTTGCTGAGAGAGCTGCATTGGTTACTGAGCCGCCCTGCTGGCGCCCCTTCTGCTCCCTTGCTGAGAGAGCTGCATTGGTTACTGAGCCGCCCTGCTGGCTTCCCTTCTGCTCCCTTGCTGAGAGAGCTGCATTGGTTACTGAACCGCCCTGCTGGCTCCCCTTCTGCTCCCTTGCTGAGAGAGCTGCATTGGTTACTGAACCGCCCTGCTGGCGCCCCTTCTGCTCCCTTGCTGAGAGAGCTGCATTGGTTACTGAGCCGCCCTGCTGGCGCCCCTTCTGCTCCCTTGCTGAGAGCGCTGCATTGGTTACTGAACCGCCCTGCTGGCGCCCCTTCTGCTCCCTTGCTGAGAGAGCTGCATTGGTTACTGAGCCGCCCTGCTGGCTCCCCTTCTGCTCCCTTGCTGAGAGAGCTGCATTGGTTACTGAGACGCCCTGCTGGCGCCCCTTCTGCTCCCTGGCTGAGAGAGCTGCATTGGTTACTGAGCCGCCCTGCTGGCTCCCCTTCTGCTCCCTTGCTGAGAGAGCTGCATTGGTTACTGAGCCACCCTGCTGGCGCCCCTTCTGCTCCCTTGCTGAGAGAGCTGCATTGGTTACTGAACCGCCCTGCTGGCTCCCCTTCTGCTCCCTTGCTGAGAGAGCTGCATTGGTTACTGCGCCGCCCTGCTGGCTCCCCTTCTGCTCCCTTGCTGAGAGAGCTGCATTGGTTACTGACCCGCCCTGCTGGCGCCCCTTCTGCTCCCTTCCTGAGAGAGCTGCATTGGTTACTGAGCCGCCCTGCTGGCGCCCCTTCTGCTCCCTTGCTGAGAGCGCTGCATTGGTTACTGAACCGCCCTGCTGGCTCCCCTTCTGCTCCCTTGCTGAGAGAGCTGCATTGGTTACTGAGCCGCCCTGCTGGCTCCCCTTCTGCTCCCTTGCTGAGAGAGCTGCATTGGTTACTGAGCCGCCCTGCTGGCTCCCCTTCTGCTCCCTTGCTGAGAGAGCTGCATTGGTTACTGAACCGCCCTGCTGGCTCCCCTTCTGCTCCCTTGCTGAGAGAGCTGCATTGGTTACTGAGCCGCCCTGCTGGCGCCCCTTTTGCTCCCTTGCTGAGAGAGCTGCATTGGTTACTGAACCACCCTGCTGGCTCCCCTTCTGCTCCCTTGCTGAGAGAGCTGCATTGGTTACTGAGCCGCCCTGCTGGCTCCCCTTCTGGTGCCCCTTCTGCTCCCTTGCTGAGACAGCTGCATTGGTTACTGAGCCGCCCTGCTGGCTCCCCTTCTGCTCCCTTGCTGAGAGAGCTGCATTGGTTACTGAGCTGCCCTGCTGGCTCCCCTTCTGCTCCCTTGCTGAGAGAGCTGCATTGGTTACTGACCCGCCCTGCTGGCTCCCCTTCTGCTCCCTTGCTGAGAGAGCTGCATTGGTTACTGACCCGCCCTGCTGGCGCCCCTTCTGCTCCCTTGCTGAGAGAGCTGCAATGGTTACTGAACCGCCCTGCTGGCTCCCCTTCCGCTCCCTTGCTGAGAGAGCTGCATTGGTTACTGAGCCGCCCTGCTGGCTCCCCTTCTGCTCCCTTGCTGAGAGAGCTGCATTGGTTACTGAGCCGCCCTGCTGGCGCCCCTTCTGCTCCCTTGCTGAGAGAGCTGCATTGGTTACTGAACCGCCCTGCTGGCTCCCCTTCTGCTCCCTTGCTGAGAGAGCTGCATTGGTTACTGACCCGCCCTGCTGGCTCCCCTTCTGCTCCCTTGCTGAGAGAGCTGCATTGGTTACTGAGCCGCCCTGCTGGCTCCCCTTCTGCTCCCTTGCTGAGAGAGCTGCATTGGTTACTGAACCGCCCTTCTGGCTCCCCTTCTGCTCCCTTGCTGAGAGAGCTGCATTGGTTACTGAGCCGCCCTGCTGGCTCCCCTTCTGCTCCCTTGCTGAGAGGGTTGCATTGGTTACTGAACCGCCCTGCTGGCTCCTGTTCTGCTCCCTTGCTGGGAGCGCTGCATTGGTTACTGACCCGCCCTGCTGGCTCCCGTTCTGCTCCCTTGCTGAGAGAGCTGCATTGGTTACTGAGCCGCCCTGCTGGCTCCCCTTTTGCTCCCTTGCTGAGAGCGCTGCATTGGTTACTGAGCCGCCCTGCTGGCACCCCTTCTGCTCCCTTGCTGAGAGAGCTGCATTGGTTACTGAGCCGCCCTGCTGGCTCCCCTTCTGCTCCCTTGCTGAGAGCGCTGCATTGGTTACTGAACCGCCCTGCTGGCTCCCCTTCTGCTCCCTTGCTGAGAGCGCTGCATTGGTTACTGACCCGCCCTGCTGGCTCCCCTTCTGCTCCCTTGCTGAGAGAGCTGCATTGGTTACTGAACCGCCCTGCTGGCTCCCCTTCTGCTCCCTTGCTGAGAGAGCTGCATTGGTTACTGAACCGCCCTGCTGGCTCCCCTTCTGCTCTGTTGCTGAGAGAGCTGCATTGGTTACTGAGCCGCCCTGCTGGCTCCCCTTCTGCTCCCTTGCTGAGAGAGCTGCATTGGTTACTGAACCGCCCTGCTGGCTCCCCTTCTGCTCCCTTGCTGAGAGAGCTGCATTGGTTACTGAGCCGCCCTGCTGGCGCCCCTTCTGCTCCCTTGCTGAGAGAGCTGCATTGGTTACTGACCCGCCCTGCTGGCTCCCCTTCTGCTCCCTTGCTGAGAGAGCTGCATTGGTTACTGAACCGCCCTGCTGGCTCCCCTTCTGCTCCCTTGCTGAGAGAGCTGCATTGGTTACTGAACCGCCCTGCTGGCTCCCCTTCTGCTCCCTTGCTGAGAGAGCTGCATTGGTTACTGAGCCGCCCTGCTGGCGCCCCTTTTGCTCCCTTGCTGAGAGAGCTGCATTGGTTACTGAACCACCCTGCTGGCTCCCCTTCTGCTCCCTTGCTGAGAGAGCTGCATTGGTTACTGAGCCGCCCTGCTGGCTCCCCTTCTGGCGCCCCTTCTGCTCCCTTGCTGAGACAGCTGCATTGGTTACTGAGCCGCCCTGCTGACTCCCCTTCTGCTCCCTTGCTGAGAGAGCTGCATTGGTTACTGAGCTGCCCTGCTGGCTCCCCTTCTGCTCCCTTGCTGAGAGAGCTGCATTGGTTACTGACCCGCCCTGCTGGCTCCCCTTCTGCTCCCTTGCTGAGAGAGCTGCATTGGTTACTGACCCGCCCTGCTGGCTCCCCTTCTGCTCCCTTGCTGAGAGAGTTGCATTGGTTACTGAGCCGCCCTGCTGGCTCCCCTTCTGCTCCCTTGCTGAGAGCGCTGCATTGGTTACTGAACCGCCCTGCTGGCTCCCCTTCTGCTCCCTTGCTGAGAGAGCTGCATTGGTTACTGAACCGCCCTGCTGGCTCCCCTTCTGCTCCCTTGCTGAGAGAGCTGCATTGGTTACTGAACCGCCCTGCTGGCTCCCCTTCTGCTCCCTTGCTGAGAGAGCTGCATTGCTTACTGAGCCGCCCTGCTGGCTCCCCTTCTGCTCCATTGCTGAGAGAGCTGCATTGGTTACTGAGCCGCCCTGCTGGCTCCCCTTCTGCTCCCTTGCTGAGAGCGCTGCATTGGTTACTGAGCCGCCCTGCTGGCTCCCCTTCTGCTCCCTTGCTGAGAGAGCTGCATTGGTTACTGAGCCGCCCTGCTGGCGCCCCTTCTGCTCCCTTGCTGAGAGAGCTGCATTGGTTACTGAGCCGCCCTGCTGGCTTCCCTTCTGCTCCCTTGCTGAGAGAGCTGCATTGGTTACTGAACCGCCCTGCTGGCTCCCCTTCTGCTCCCTTGCTGAGAGAGCTGCATTGGTTACTGAACCGCCCTGCTGGCGCCCCTTCTGCTCCCTTGCTGAGAGAGCTGCATTGGTTACTGAGCCGCCCTGCTGGCGCCCCTTCTGCTCCCTTGCTGAGAGCGCTGCATTGGTTACTGAACCGCCCTGCTGGCGCCCCTTCTGCTCCCTTGCTGAGAGAGCTGCATTGGTTACTGAGCCGCCCTGCTGGCTCCCCTTCTGCTCCCTTGCTGAGAGAGCTGCATTGGTTACTGAGACGCCCTGCTGGCGCCCCTTCTGCTCCCTGGCTGAGAGAGCTGCATTGGTTACTGAGCCGCCCTGCTGGCTCCCCTTCTGCTCCCTTGCTGAGAGAGCTGCATTGGTTACTGAGCCACCCTGCTGGCGCCCCTTCTGCTCCCTTGCTGAGAGAGCTGCATTGGTTACTGAACCGCCCTGCTGGCTCCCCTTCTGCTCCCTTGCTGAGAGAGCTGCATTGGTTACTGCGCCGCCCTGCTGGCTCCCCTTCTGCTCCCTTGCTGAGAGAGCTGCATTGGTTACTGACCCGCCCTGCTGGCGCCCCTTCTGCTCCCTTCCTGAGAGAGCTGCATTGGTTACTGAGCCGCCCTGCTGGCGCCCCTTCTGCTCCCTTGCTGAGAGCGCTGCATTGGTTACTGAACCGCCCTGCTGGCTCCCCTTCTGCTCCCTTGCTGAGAGAGCTGCATTGGTTACTGAGCCGCCCTGCTGGCTCCCCTTCTGCTCCCTTGCTGAGAGAGCTGCATTGGTTACTGAGCCGCCCTGCTGGCTCCCCTTCTGCTCCCTTGCTGAGAGAGCTGCATTGGTTACTGAACCGCCCTGCTGGCTCCCCTTCTGCTCCCTTGCTGAGAGAGCTGCATTGGTTACTGAGCCGCCCTGCTGGCGCCCCTTTTGCTCCCTTGCTGAGAGAGCTGCATTGGTTACTGAACCACCCTGCTGGCTCCCCTTCTGCTCCCTTGCTGAGAGAGCTGCATTGGTTACTGAGCCGCCCTGCTGGCTCCCCTTCTGGTGCCCCTTCTGCTCCCTTGCTGAGACAGCTGCATTGGTTACTGAGCCGCCCTGCTGGCTCCCCTTCTGCTCCCTTGCTGAGAGAGCTGCATTGGTTACTGAGCTGCCCTGCTGGCTCCCCTTCTGCTCCCTTGCTGAGAGAGCTGCATTGGTTACTGACCCGCCCTGCTGGCTCCCCTTCTGCTCCCTTGCTGAGAGAGCTGCATTGGTTACTGACCCGCCCTGCTGGCGCCCCTTCTGCTCCCTTGCTGAGAGAGCTGCAATGGTTACTGAACCGCCCTGCTGGCTCCCCTTCCGCTCCCTTGCTGAGAGAGCTGCATTGGTTACTGAGCCGCCCTGCTGGCTCCCCTTCTGCTCCCTTGCTGAGAGAGCTGCATTGGTTACTGAGCCGCCCTGCTGGCGCCCCTTCTGCTCCCTTGCTGAGAGAGCTGCATTGGTTACTGAACCGCCCTGCTGGCTCCCCTTCTGCTCCCTTGCTGAGAGAGCTGCATTGGTTACTGACCCGCCCTGCTGGCTCCCCTTCTGCTCCCTTGCTGAGAGAGCTGCATTGGTTACTGAGCCGCCCTGCTGGCTCCCCTTCTGCTCCCTTGCTGAGAGAGCTGCATTGGTTACTGAACCGCCCTTCTGGCTCCCCTTCTGCTCCCTTGCTGAGAGAGCTGCATTGGTTACTGAGCCGCCCTGCTGGCTCCCCTTCTGCTCCCTTGCTGAGAGGGTTGCATTGGTTACTGAACCGCCCTGCTGGCTCCTGTTCTGCTCCCTTGCTGGGAGCGCTGCATTGGTTACTGACCCGCCCTGCTGGCTCCCGTTCTGCTCCCTTGCTGAGAGAGCTGCATTGGTTACTGAGCCGCCCTGCTGGCTCCCCTTTTGCTCCCTTGCTGAGAGCGCTGCATTGGTTACTGAGCCGCCCTGCTGGCACCCCTTCTGCTCCCTTGCTGAGAGAGCTGCATTGGTTACTGAGCCGCCCTGCTGGCTCCCCTTCTGCTCCCTTGCTGAGAGCGCTGCATTGGTTACTGAACCGCCCTGCTGGCTCCCCTTCTGCTCCCTTGCTGAGAGCGCTGCATTGGTTACTGACCCGCCCTGCTGGCTCCCCTTCTGCTCCCTTGCTGAGAGAGCTGCATTGGTTACTGAACCGCCCTGCTGGCTCCCCTTCTGCTCCCTTGCTGAGAGAGCTGCATTGGTTACTGAACCGCCCTGCTGGCTCCCCTTCTGCTCTGTTGCTGAGAGAGCTGCATTGGTTACTGAGCCGCCCTGCTGGCTCCCCTTCTGCTCCCTTGCTGAGAGAGCTGCATTGGTTACTGAACCGCCCTGCTGGCTCCCCTTCTGCTCCCTTGCTGAGAGAGCTGCATTGGTTACTGAGCCGCCCTGCTGGCGCCCCTTCTGCTCCCTTGCTGAGAGAGCTGCATTGGTTACTGACCCGCCCTGCTGGCTCCCCTTCTGCTCCCTTGCTGAGAGAGCTGCATTGGTTACTGAGCCGTCCTGCTGGCGCCCCTTCTGCTCCTTTGCTGAGAGAGCTGCATTGGTTACTGACCCGCCCTGCTGGCTCCCCTTCTGCTCCCTTGCTGAGAGAGCTGCAATGGTTACTGACCCGCCCTGCTGGCACCCCTTCTGCTCCCTTGCTGAGAGAGCTGCATTGGTTACTGAGCCGTCCTGCTGGCGCCCCTTCTGCTCCCTTGCTGAGAGAGCTGCATTGGTTACTGACCTGCCCTGCTGGCGCCCCTTCTGCTCCCTTGCAGAGAGAGCTGCATTGGTTACTGACCCGCCCTGCTGGCTCCCCTTCTGCTCCCTTGCTGAGAGAGCTGCATTGGTTACTGAACCGCCCTGCTGGCTCCCCTTCTGCTCCCTTGCTGAGAGAGCTGCATTGGTTACTGAACCGCCCTGCTGGCTCCCCTTCTGCTCCCTTGCTGAGAGAGCTGCATTGGTTACTGAACCGCCCTGCTGGCTCCCCTTCTGCTCCCTTGCTGAGAGAGCTGCATTGGTTACTGAGCCGCCCTGCTGGCTCCCCTTCTGCTCCCTTGCTGAGAGAGCTGCATTGGTTACTGAACCGCCCTGCTGGCTCCCCTTCTGCTCCCTTGCTGAGAGAGCTGCATTGGTTACTGAGCCGCCCTGCTGGCGCCCCTTCTGCTCCCTTGCTGAGAGAGCTGCGTTGGTTACTGACCCGCCCTGCTGGCTCCCCTTCTGCTCCCTTGCTGAGAGAGCTGCATTGGTTACTGAGCCGTCCTGCTGGCGCCCCTTCTGCTCCCTTGCTGAGAGAGCTGCATTGGTTACTGACCCGCCCTGCTGGCTCCCCTTCTGCTCCCTTGCTGAGAGAGCTGCAATGGTTACTGACCCGCCCTGCTGGCGCCCCTTCTGCTCCCTTGCTGAGAGAGCTGCATTGGTTACTGAGCCGTCCTGCTGGCGCCCCTTCTGCTCCCTTGCTGAGAGAGCTGCATTGGTTACTGACCCGCCCTGCTGGCTCTCCTTCTGCCCCCTTGCTGAGAGAGCTGCATTGGTTACTGAGCCGCCCTGCTGGCGCCCCTTCTGCTCCCTTGCTGAGAGAGCTGCATTGGTTACTGAGCCGCCCTGCTGGCTCCCCTTCTGCTCCCTTGCTGAGAGAGCTGCATTGTTTACTGAGCCGCCCTGCTGGCTCCCCTTCTTCTCCCTTGCTGAGAGAGCTGCATTGGTTACTGACCCGCCCTGCTGGCGCCCCTTCTGCTCCCTTGCTGAGAGAGCTGCATTGGTTACTGAGCCGCCCTGCTGGCTCCCCTTCTGCTCCCTTGCTGAGAGAGCTGCATTGGTTCCTGAACCGCCCTGCTGGCTCCCCTTCTGCTCCCTTGCTGAGAGAGCTGCATTGGTTACTGACCCGCCCTGCTGGCTCCCCTTCTGCTCCCTTGCTGAGAGAGCTGCATTGGTTACTGAGCCGTCCTGCTGGCGCCCCTTCTGCTCCTTTGCTGAGAGAGCTGCATTGGTTACTGACCCGCCCTGCTGGCTCCCCTTCTGCTCCCTTGCTGAGAGAGCTGCAATGGTTACTGACCCGCCCTGCTGGCACCCCTTCTGCTCCCTTGCTGAGAGAGCTGCATTGGTTACTGAGCCGCCCTGCTGGCGCCCCTTCTGCTCCCTTACTGAGAGAGCTGCATTGGTTCCTGAACCGCCCTGCTGGCTCCCCTTCTGCTCCCTTGCTGAGAGAGCTGCATTGGTTACTGACCCGCCCTGCTGGCTCCCCTTCTGCTCCCTTGCTGAGAGAGCTGCATTGGTTACTGAGCCGTCCTGCTGGCGCCCCTTCTGCTCCTTTGCTGAGAGAGCTGCATTGGTTACTGACCCGCCCTGCTGGCTCCCCTTCTGCTCCCTTGCTGAGAGAGCTGCAATGGTTACTGACCCGCCCTGCTGGCACCCCTTCTGCTCCCTTGCTGAGAGAGCTGCATTGGTTACTGAGCCGTCCTGCTGGCGCCCCTTCTGCTCCCTTGCTGAGAGAGCTGCATTGGTTACTGACCTGCCCTGCTGGCGCCCCTTCTGCTCCCTTGCTGAGAGAGCTGCATTGGTTACTGAGCCGCCCTGCTGGCTCCCCTTCTGCTCCCTTGCTGAGAGAGCTGCATTGGTTACTGAGCCGCCCTGCTGGCTCCCCTTCTGCTCCCTTGCTGAGAGAGCTGCATTGGTTACTGACCCGCCCTGCTGGCGCCCCTTCTGCTCTCTTGCTGAGAGAGCTGCATTGGTTACTGAGCCGCCCTGCTGGCTCCCGTTCTGCTCCCTTGCTGAGAGCGCTGCATTGGTTACTGAGCCGCCCTGCTGGCGCCCCTTCTGCTCCCTTGCTGAGAGAGCTGCATTGGTTCCTGAACCGCCCTGCTGGCTCCCCTTCTGCTCCCTTGCTGAGAGAGCTGCATTGGTTACTGAGCCGCCCTGCTGGCGCCCCTTCTGCTCCCTTGCTGAGAGAGCTGCATTGGTTACTGAACCGCCCTGCTGGCTCCCCTTCTGCTCCCTTGCTGAGAGCGCTGCATTGGTTACTGACCCGCCCTGCTGGCTCCCCTTCTGCTCCCTTGCTGAGAGAGCTGCATTGGTTACTGAACCGCCCTGCTGGCTCCCCTTCTGCTCCCTTGCTGAGAGAGCTGCATTGGTTACTGAACCGCCCTGCTGGCTCCCCTTCTGCTCCCTTGCTGAGAGAGCTGCATTGGTTACTGAACCGCCCTGCTGGCTCCCCTTCTGCTCCCTTGCTGAGAGAGCTGCATTGGTTACTGAGCCGCCCTGCTGGCTCCCCTTCTGCTCCCTTGCTGAGAGAGCTGCATTGGTTACTGAACCGCCCTGCTGGCTCCCCTTCTGCTCCCTTGCTGAGAGAGCTGCATTGGTTACTGAGCCGCCCTGCTGGCGCCCCTTCTGCTCCCTTGCTGAGAGAGCTGCATTGGTTACTGACCCGCCCTGCTGGCTCCCCTTCTGCTCCTTTGCTGAGAGAGCTGCATTGGTTACTGAGCCGTCCTGCTGGCGCCCCTTCTGCTTCCTTGCTGAGAGAGCTGCATTGGTTACTGACCCGCCCTGCTGGCTCCCCTTCTGCTCCCTTGCTGAGAGAGCTGCAATGGTTACTGACCCGCCCTGCTGGCGCCCCTTCTGCTCCCTTGCTGAGAGAGCTGCATTGGTTACTGAGCCGTCCTGCTGGCGCCCCTTCTGCTCCCTTGCTGAGAGAGCTGCATTGGTTATTGACCCGCCCTGCTGGCTCTCCTTCTGCCCCCTTGCTGAGAGAGCTGCATTGGTTACTGAGCCGCCCTGCTGGCGCCCCTTCTGCTCCCTTGCTGAGAGAGCTGCATTGGTTACTGAGCCGCCCTGCTGGCTCCCCTTCTGCTCCCTTGCTGAGAGAGCTGCATTGTTTACTGAGCCGCCCTGCTGGCTCCCCTTCTTCTCCCTTGCTGAGAGAGCTGCATTGGTTACTGACCCGCCCTGCTGGCGCCCCTTCTGCTCCCTTGCTGAGAGAGCTGCATTGGTTACTGAGCCGCCCTGCTGGCTCCCCTTCTGCTCCCTTGCTGAGAGAGCTGCATTGGTTACTGAGCCGCCCTGCTGGCGCCCCTTCTGCTCCCTTACTGAGAGAGCTGCATTGGTTCCTGAACCGCCCTGCTGGCTCCCCTTCTGCTCCCTTGCTGAGAGAGCTGCATTGGTTACTGAGCCGCCCTGCTGGCGCCCCTTCTGCTCCCTTGCTGAGAGAGCTGCATTGGTTACTGAACCGCCCTGCTGGCTCCCCTTCTGCTCCCTTGCTGAGAGAGCTGCATTGGTTACTGACCCGCCCTGCTGGCTCCCCTTCTGCTCCCTTGCTGAGAGAGCTGCATTGGTTCCTGAACCGCCCTTGTTGGACAGGCCACATGAAGGGCCGCTCTCCCCCGGCCCAACCAGGCCTGAGTCCAGCCACACAAGTACCACACACCACCATTGCACGTCCTCCGTCCCCTCAGGGACCCCTACCCTCGAACATGTCGACCTCGTGGGCCCGATCCACTGCCGGCCTGCGCGCCCATCCTGGGCGCCATCTTGGACACTCCGCCACGAGGCCGCCTGGCCCCCGATCGACCTCAAACCTGGGCCTGGCCCGGCCTCAGACATTCCGGCACCACCATCCACCCAGGAGGTGAGCGGGCTACTTGGCAAGTCAATGGGAGAAAGAGGTGCCGATGGCTCTCCCCCGCCAAGTGCCGCTCGCCCATCGCCTCCCCGGGCGCTGGCTCCACCCCCCTGCTGGGTGTCTGGACTCCCTCATCCCGGACCTCCCGACCTCCAAGTGCGAGGGTCCGGACATCAAAGCACGCCAGCCCTATAACTGGGGCCGCTCCAGAGCAGGAAGGCAGTTGTATCTTGGAGTCGAGAGACGTAAAGAGGAACTCATCCTTGACGGACTACTGGCGCTGCCGTAGCTCTGTCTTGTGCACCATCGTCCTGCCTGTTGGCGCTGCCACAGCCTTCGCAACCTTCAAATCCTTCATCGTCGTCGGGACCTGCTGGCGTGGCCGCGGACCGTTGTAACCGTCATCTTCACCGGGACCTGCAGGCTCCGCCGCGGACCGTCGCCTTTCATTCGTCCATCTCGGGACCTGCCTGGCTCCGCCGCGGCCCGATCATCTAGAACGCCGAGCTCGAGGATTGAGAGCTAATTTCCACTCATTGGTAACAAAGACTGTCCCGCTACCCCTTTTCCTAAGCCAGAGACTAGAACCGAGGGGACCCCTGAGTCCAGACCTCCTTGTATCATATCATCGTAACCTAAGAATTGCATATAAAGTCTCGTTAACCTTCAATCTTGTGTGGTGTCCGTCTGTGGGGGGGAAGTTACTTATCTGTACAGTCGTTGGAGACGGCTCTCCCCGGAGACCTCTCCCCGTAATCTCGGCCGACCCTCCCGGTCCGTCTAACATTGGTGGCCAGCGGCGCGATTCGAATCACCGCATAACGTACAGAGAGTAGCTCACCCCACGACGAAATCACAATGACAACTAAAGAAAGCGGATCAACCGAGAAATTCCAAATGGAGAAACTAGAGGAGTACAGCCATCGTGAACTAAAACAATTCTGCATCGAACTGGGTATCGCTACCACCGGACTAAACACCAAAGACGATTTCAAGCATGCCCTAGAATCTTGGGCAGAGACCGGTGCTGCCGGAACCCCCGATCAAAGCACCGCAGAAAAAACCACCACGGCCCCTGAAGGACAAAGAACGGGTCTCTCGCAAGACGAGATCCAGGAAAGAGAAAGAACCCGACTACACGAGCTGGAAATGGCCCGACTCAAGATGGACATTGAACTCAAGCTGGCCGAACAAAAAATCAACTTAGAGCACCTGCGTCTCCGAGAAGAAAGAGAGGAGAAACAGAGACAAAGGGAGCTCGAGGAAAAGAAACTGGCGTACGAACACGAACGAAACCTAGCCGAGATCAACCTGCGCAAGCAGAATAAAGAAGCAGGGGTGCCCGAGCGACCCCACACCTCAGGGGCCACAGAGAAAAAGGTACACATCCCCAAGGATGTTGTCCGAGAATATTTCCGAGAGGACGACATCCAGCAATGGTTTAAGGCCTATGAAATCGCTATGACTGCACACCGGATCGATAGAAGCGATTGGGGAGCCGGTCTATGGGGGAGATTCCTCAATGAGGGCCGCGATACCCTGCTACAACTCCCGGACCACCAGATGACCTCATATGACCATATGAAAGTGGCCCTCCTCACCCGCTATGGCCTCACACCCGAGATGTACCGTCAGAGGTTCCGAGACTGCACCCGCATCCCGGGTACAACTTGGGTGGACTACGTAACCTACTTTAGCCGAGCCTTCGAGGGCTGGATCAGAGGAAGCAACGTCACAACCTACGAACAACTGTTCAATCTGATGGTATGGGAGCATCTGTCGAACAATTGCTTCATTGAACTCCGCCAGCACCTCCTCGACAGCAAGTTAACAGATCCCCGGCAGCTCGCAGCGGAAGCTGACCGGTGGGAGATCACCAGAGTGGGCCGGAATGGGTTCTACGAACAGAACCGGAACAACAATGGTCAGCACCGACCCAGAGGAGGAGGAGGGGGCCAAGGACGAGGAAGAGACAACGCTCCGGCCGCCCCCGCAGCCAGCAACACCCCCGCTACCAGCACCACCCCCCCGGCCAACCGGGGCAGCACCCCGGCGCGACCGGGATACCGAGCCAACGTTACGTGCCATCGATGCCAACGAGTCGGCCATTATGCAAACGACCCAAACTGCCCCCAGTACCAGAGCCCAAGACCCCGCCAAGTAGCCGCTGCTGCTCTGGGGGAAGAACAGATCTCAGAGGAACAAGAGGAATATGAACAGGAGCATCAAGAATGGGAGCCAGCCGCCATGGCTCTAGCCTGCTTAGGGGGGAAAGACATGGTCCCGCGGGTCCCCCTACCCGCTAACACCCAGAAGTACAGCCAATGGGTGAGCATCAATGGACGCCGGGCCGAAGCCCTTCGTGACACCGGGGCCAGTGTAACAGCCGTCCGCTGTCACCTGGTGGCCCCAGAACAGTATCTACCGAACATTCTCTGCCCTGTACGATCAGCCGATAACTCGGAAAGTTTGTGTCGGATGGCCTGCGTCCCTTTCGAATGGGGAGGGGTCTCCGGCATGTTGAAAGTAACGGTCCGAGACGACGCCCCCGTAGACTGCCTCCTTGGAAATGACCTTGAAAGCTCTCCGTGGGCAGCCGTGGAGCGAAAAGAACACCTGGGGATGTTAGGCGTCCCAGACTGGGCGTGCGTCACCACCCGGTCCATGGCCGCCCGTGCCAACCACCGCCCAGAAGAACCCGAATGGCCGGCGCCACCGCCTCCGGTCGCCCCAGCCGAAACCACCGACCATGACATCCCCCCCGAACCAGCTCAACCCTCCGACCTCGCTAACCTCGACCAGTGGCCTCAAGAGGGAGGGCCCACGCAAGAACAATTTCGCCAAGAACAGAAGACCTGTCCCTCCCTCGAGGGACTCCGCCAGCAAGCGCTCGCCCAAAGCGCAGGGGATACCTCCGGAACTCATTGGGTCTACTGGGACAATGATCTGCTGTACAGCGAGCAAAGAATCGCAGAGCTGGGGGCCAACAGAGTATTAGTGGTGCCCCTCCGTTTTAGAGACTTTCTGCTAAACCTGGCCCACGATGTCCCCCTGGCAGGGCACCTGGGACAGGATAAAACCTACAGTCGCCTAGTGACCCACTTCTTCTGGCCCAAAATGAGGAACGATGTGCACCAGCATTGCCGATCTTGCCCCACGTGCCAAGCCAGTGGAAAGAGCGGCCGCAAACTAAAGGCCCCCCTGCAACCTTTCCCTGTGGTCACTACCCCATTTGAGAGGGTCGGAATAGACATTGTGGGGCCCCTGGACCCGCGCACAAAACAAGGCCATCGATTCATCTTGGTGCTAGTGGACCACGCCACCCGCTACCCTGAGGCTGTCCCGCTGCGGACTGTGACAGCCCCGGTAGTCGGCCGGGCTCTGATGGGGATCTTCTCCCGTGTGGGCTTCCCCCGAGAAGTCGTCAGCGACAGAGGCACGAACTTTATCTCTAAATACATGAAATCCCTCTGGCAGCAGTGCGGGGTCACCTACCGATTCACGACCCCCTATCACCCCCAAGGGAACGGACTTGTTGAGCGGTTCAACCGCACGCTAAAGGGGATGATCGGGGGGTTGGAAGAGCCCCTCCGTCGCCAGTGGGATGTGCTGCTGCCGTGCCTCCTCTTCGCCTACCGAGAGGTCCCTCAGAAATCCCTAGGCTTCAGCCCATTTGAACTGCTATATGGACACCCAGTGCGGGGGCCGCTCAGCCTAGTCAAAGAGGGCTGGGAGATGCCTCCGTTAAAGAACCCTCCAGATGTCTTCCGGTACCTCCTCACCCTCCGCAACCAGACCCGGCGGTTCAGAGAACTAGCGAAAGCCAACCTAGAGGCCAGTCAAGAGGACATGAAAAAATGGTATGACCAGAATGCCTCATCCATTGAATTCGAACCTGGCCAACAGGTATGGGTGATGTCCCCCACTGAGCCATGCGCCCTACAAGACAAATGGACGGGGCCCTTCAAAGTAATCGAGCGCAAGGGTCCTGCCACCTATCTCATCGACATGGAATCCTCCCGGAACCCTCTCCGGGTCCTCCACGCTAACAGACTAAAGCCCCACTTTGTGCGAACAGAGCTCAGCCTCCTGATGGCCACAGACAATGGGGTCGAAGAAGACTCCGAGCCTCTCCCTGACCTCCTACGGACTCAGGAGCAAGACGGCTCCGTGGATGGGGTCCGGCTCTCGGAGACCCTCACCAGAGAACAACGCCAAGAGTGTCAAGCCCTCCTGTCACAGTTCGCCAGCCTGTTCTCCCTCACACCAGGTGTCACTTCCTGGTGTGTGCACGATGTGGACACCGGGGACAGCCCCCCTATCCGCCACCGGGCCTACCGCGTGCCAGATCGGGTACGGGCCTGCATCCAGGAAGAAGTAGCCAAGATGCTCACGCTCGGGGTCATCGAGCCCTCCGACAGTCCCTGGGCCAGCCCTGTCGTACTGGTCCCCAAAGCAGCCGCCCCCGGCACCACACCAGAACTCCGGTTCTGCGTCGACTACCGGGGCTTGAATGCGGTCACCCGAACAGACGCACATCCCATCCCCCGGGCAGATGAACTAGTCGACCGAATGGGAGCTGCCCGCTACCTCAGCATCTTCGACCTGACAGCAGGCTATTGGCAGATCGGCCTCACACCCCGAGCGCAAGAACGTTCTGCCTTCTCCACTCCCGATGGCCATTACCATTTCACGGTCATGCCCTTCGGCATGAAGAATGCCCCAGCAACATTCCAACGGCTCGTCAATCAGGTCCTGGCGGGGCTCGAAGGATTCAGCGCCGCCTACCTAGACGACATCGCCGTATACAGCCACCAGTGGACCGAGCACCTCCACCACCTCCGAGCAGTGCTGCAAGCCCTTCAGCGAGCTGGCCTCACGATCAAGGCCAGCAAGTGTCAAATTGGGCAAGGGTCTGTAACCTACCTCGGACACCAGGTGGGAAGCGGCCTAGTGGCCCCTCTACAGCTGAAAATTGCCGCCATCCAGGATTGGCAGCCCCCCATCACCCAAACTGAGGTACGAGCCTTCCTGGGCCTCACGGGCTATTACCGAAGGTTCGTGAAAGACTATGGTACCATAGTGGGGCCCCTCACAGAACTCACGTCAAAGAATCAGCCCAAGAAAGTCAACTGGACCCCAGAGTGTCAAACTGCATTTGAACAATTGAAGGCCGCCATGTGTTCCGCTCCTGTGCTCCAGGCCCCAGACTACAGCCGGGAGTTCGTCGTCCAGACGGACGCCTCCGACCAGGGCATTGGGGCAGTCCTGTCTCAAGTGAACACCGAAGGCCTTGATCAACCGGTGGCCTTCATCAGCCGGAGACTCCTACCACGGGAGCAACGCTGGAGCACCATAGAGAGGGAAGCCTTCGCTGTGGTATGGGCCCTCAAGAAGCTCCGGCCCTACCTTTTTGGCACCCACTTTCGGGTGCAGACCGACCACCGACCCCTGCAGTGGCTGATGCATATGCGGGGGGAAAACCCAAAGTTGCTACGCTGGTCCATCTCCCTACAAGGTATGGACTTCACAGTCGAACACCGGCCTGGGCCAGATCACGCCAACGCGGATGGCCTGTCCCGGTTTTTCCGCCTCGACGAGGAGAGTCCCCAAGAGGATGGGTAACTCTCCCCGCCTTCAGCTGGGGGGGACGCATGTTGGACAGGCCACATGAAGGGCCGCTCTCCCCCGGCCCAACCAGGCCTGAGTCCAGTCACGCAAGTACCACACACCACCATTGCACGTCCTCCGTCCCCTCAGGGACCCCTACCCTCGAACATGTCGACCTCGTGGGCCCGATCCACTGCCGGCCTGCGCGCCCATCCTGGGCGCCATCTTGGACACTCCGCCACGAGGCCGCCTGGCCCCCGATCGACCTCAACCCTGGGCCTGGCCCGGCCTCAGACATTCCGGCACCACCATCCACCCAGGAGGTGAGCGGGCTACTTGGCAAGTCAATGGGAGAAAGAGGTGCCGATGGCTCTCCCCCGCCAAGTGCCGCTCGCCCATCGCCTCCCCGGGCGCTGGCTCCACCCCCCTGCTGGGTGTCTGGACTCCCTCATCCCGGACCTCCCGACCTCCAAGTGCGAGGGTCCGGATATCAAAGCACGCCAGCCCTATAACTGGGGCCGCTCCAGAGCAGGAAGGCAGTTGTATCTTGGAGTCGAGAGACGTAAAGAGGAACTCATCCTTGACGGACTACTGGCGCTGCCGTAGCTCTGTCTTGTGCACCATCGTCCTGCCTGTTGGCGCTGCCACAGCCTTCGCAACCTTCAAATCCTTCATCGTCGTCGGGACCTGCTGGCGTGGCCGCGGACCGTTGTAACCGTCATCTTCACCGGGACCTGCAGGCTCCGCCGCGGACCGTCGCCTTTCATTCGTCCATCTCGGGACCTGCCTGGCTCCGCCGTGGCCCGATCATCTAGAACGCCGAGCTCGAGGATTGAGAGCTAATTTCCACTCATTGGTAACAAAGACTGTCCCGCTACCCCTTTTCCTAAGCCAGAGACTAGAACCGAGGGGACCCCTGAGTCCAGACCTCCTTGTATCATATCATCGTAACCTAAGAATTGCATATAAAGTCTCGTTAACCTTCAATCTTGTGTGGTGTCCGTCTGTGGGGGGGAAGTTACTTATCTGTACAGTCGTTGGAGACGGCTCTCCCCGGAGACCTCTCCCCGTAATCTCGGCCGACCCTCCCGGTCCGTCTAACAGCCCTGCTGGCTCCCATTCTGCTCCCTTGCTGAGAGCTGCATTGGTTACTGAGCCGCCCTGCTGGCTCCCCTTCTGCTCCCTTGCTGAGAGAGCTGCATTGGTTACTGAACCGTCCTGCTGGCTCCCCTTCTGCTCCCTTGCTGAGAGAGCTGCATTGGTTACTGACCCGCCCTGCTGGCTCCCCTTCTGCTCCCTTGCTGAGAGAGCTGCATTGGTTACTGACCCGCCCTGCTGGCTCCCCTTCTGCTCCCTTGCTGAGAGAGCTGCAATGGTTACTGACCCGCCCTGCTGGCTCCCCTTCTGCTCCCTTGCTGAGAGAGCTGCATTGGTTACTGAGCCGCCCTGCTGGCTCCCCTTCTGCTCCCTTGCTGAGAGAGCTGCATTGGTTACTGAACCGCCCTGCTCGCTCCCCTTCTGCTCCCTTGCTGAGAGAGCTGCATTGGTTACTGAGCCGCCCTGCTGGCTCCCCTTCTGCTCCCGCTGAGAGAGCTGCATTGGTTACTGAGCCGCCCTGCTGGCGCCCCTTCTGCTCCCTTGCTGAGAGAGCTGCATTGGTTACTGAATCGCCCTGCTGGCTCCCCTTCTGCTCCCTTGCTGAGAGAGCTGCATTGGTTACTGAATCGCCCTGCTGGCTCCCCTTCTGCTCCCTTGCTGAGAGAGCTGCATTGGTTACTGAGCCGCCCTGCTGGCTCCCCTTCTGCTCCCTTGCTGAGAGAGCTGCATTGGTTACTGAACCGCCCTGCTGGCTCCCCTTCTGCTCCTTGCTGAGAGAGCTGCATTGGTTACTGAGCCGCCCTGCTGGCGCCCCTTCTGCTCCCTTGCTGAGAGAGCTGCAATGGTTACTGAGCCGCCCTGCTGGCTCCCGTTCTGCTCCCTTGCTGAGAGAGCTGCATTGGTTACTGACCCGCCCTGCTGGCTCCCCTTCTGCTCCCTTGCTGAGAGAGCTGCATTGGTTACTGAGCCGCCCTGCTGGCTCCCCTTCTGCTCCCTTGCTGAGAGAGCTGCATTGGTTACTGAGCCGCCCTGCTGGCGCCCCTTGTGCTCCCTTGCTGAGAGAGCTGCATTGGTTACTGAACCGCCCTGCTGGCTCCCCTTCTGCTCCCTTGCTGAGAGAGCTGCATTGGTTACTGACCCGCCCTGCTGGCTCCCCTTCTGCTCCCTTGCTGAGAGAGCTGCATTGGTTACTGAGCCGCCCTGCTGGCTCCCCTTCTGCTCCCTTGCTGAGAGAGCTGCATTGGTTACTGAGCCGCCCTGCTGGCGCCCCTTGTGCTCCCTTGCTGAGAGAGCTGCATTGGTTACTGAACCGCCCTGCTGGCTCCCCTTCTGCTCCCTTGCTGAGAGAGCTGCATTGGTTACTGACCCGCCCTGCTGGCTCCCCTTCTGCTCCCTTGCTGAGAGAGCTGCATTGGTTACTGAGCCGTCCTGCTGGCTCCCCTTCTGCTCCCTTGCTGAGAGAGCTGCATTGGTTACTGAGCCGCCCTGCTGGCTCCCCTTCTGCTCCCTTGCTGAGAGAGCTGCATTGGTTACTGAGCCGCCCTGCTGGCGCCCCTTTGGAAGAGATCCTTTTTCAAAATCTATTGTCTCACTTACAATGCGCTGAATGGCAGAGGCCCTTGCTATCTACAAAAGAAACTCACCTTTCATACACCGAACAGAAATCTCAGATCCAGTACGCTAGGCCTTCTACAGGTTCCTCGTATACGTTTGAGTCAGACTGGTGGAAAAGCTTTTTCGTATCTGGCCCCAAGATACTGGAATAAACTACTGCTGTCCCGAAACAAAATTTCCATATACAGCACCTTTAGGAAACAACTAAAAGCATTCCTGTTCTAACTCTGTTCTGACCCTCAGTCCTCGGGCCAAATTTCTAAGCAAGCGCTGAGATGCCCCCGGGTGAGTCATGCGCTATAGAAATTAACTTAACATAACAACATACATAACATGCCTGAATGTAGCTAAACCAGAACCCCTAAATGTGCGCTGCCAGCTTTGCTCAGTTTGACTTCTAATTATTATAGCAGCGCTCCAGCACTTGACAGCTCAGGAAGCCATAAAAATGTGTGTCTTTGCATTTCAATACAGTGATGCGGACCACCACATTGAAATGTGTTGCTCTAACCCCTGATGTGTGGTACTTGGCAGGCCTGTTCCCCTCAACGCAGGCAACCTTGCAGTATGGTGCAAGGCTGCCTGCATTGGCGCCAGGCAGCTAAATTCAGCACCAGCACAGGGAGAAATGCAAGGCTGCACCGTATTCTTGTAAATACGGTGTAGTCCTGCATTTCAGAAGTGGAGAGCGTGGCGTAAAGCCATGGAGGCCAACACCGTGCTCCACCACTTCCTTGTAAATATGCCCCTTTTAATGACAACAGCCTGAGCTATTTTATCAAGAGACAGAAAATCCTCTCGTTTAAGAATTTGCACCTCCTTGATGTAGCATTGCTCCCGGACACACACCTGCACCTATTGAACATGATAAACTCAGAAGGGATTGGATGAGTAGGTACTACATGCCAGCGGGATCCAGACCACCCTTAAATGCCCATCTACTCCTTTGGAACATGGGGAGAGTGGGTTGGATATCTGTTTTCACAAATCCCTGGGGGTTTGCACACTGCAGACATGGTGGGAGCACCCTGGGCAGATATATTTTTGCCAAGGTTCAGATTCTCAATGAGTCTTTCTGTGTGGACTCTATCTATGCCCCGGCGGTTGACCAAACTCCTTCTCTCCTTTGGACAGCCAGGGTATTCATGAGGGGGGTGCTGGAATATGGCACCTTGACAAGTCCAGAAACCATACGACCAGGCAACCCTGAGACCGGTTCATCCTCTCTGACATTATTGATGATCATGCCTTGATGGATCCATGGCGATGGACGCACCTGAGGGACGTGGACTACACTTTCACCTCCTGCGTCCATTGTAAACGTTTACGCCTTGATCCTCCCAAACAGTACCTCTGATCATGATCTTCTGCTACTCGACCATAAACTTTGATTGTTGAAAACCCCTCAGGCCCGTTGGCGTATGTATACAGCATGGTATAAAGCCCCTGAAAACAAACACAGACGGTTCCAATATCTGAGCCAGTACTTGGAGGAGAACGCTGGGTCCATCTCCTCTGCACAGGTGCTGTGAGAGTGCAGGAAGGCCGATGAACGATTTGGCTGCCTATAAGTGCCACTGTGAGGCATAACAGCGTTGGTTGACTGACCTTGAGTTTCACCTGGCTCAGACGTAAAACGCATTGCTGACACCTGCTCTTCTCAAGGAGCTGCTTGGGGCCAAGTATGATCTGAACTCCCATTACACAGTGGAGGACCAGAGGGATACGCTCTGTTGACGATATAGTAGGGGACGTTGAGTTGGCCCCCTTTGCTACTCTCATGCGTGATTATGGGCTGCCACAATCGCATCACTGACAGTATCGACAGTCTATGCATAGCCTGCGACACATGCTGGGTGCTCCCCCTTATGATCTTAAGACTGCCCCAATGTTGAGTTATACTCTGATGTGGAAAAGATTCAAGTACACTATGGGCCCGATTCTGATGCGGTGTGGAAAACTTCCCGACCAAATGGGCTTGGGAATGGTTTCCAACCAAATCGGATCGGGAGAGTCCAACCAACTGAGTATGATGCGTCGGGATGCTTCCAGATATGATTAGGTTGGACTCCCATTGATGTCAATGGGAGCCAATGTTCCTAACCTCATCTTAATCGGGCCTGAGGTGGGAATGCTTTCTTAATCGCATCGTAATAGGGCCCTCAATTGGTAAGACACATTCCCGATCCGATTTGGACGCAGCAAATGCCGTTAGGAGGCCTTCCTAACCACATCAGAGTCAGGCCCTAAGGTGGGATTTTATGTTACAGCTGTGGACAGCCTTTTTTAAAGCACTGCTGCCTACAATCTATGCTGTTTGCTGGAGCAGAGGTTGGGCCTCTCACTCTCTGAGCAGGACTCCGATGACCTTTGGAAAGATCATGGCAGTATACCTCAGGAGGTCATGTTGAAATCAGTTATTTCAAGTTCCTACACCACTGGCACTGGACGCCGGAGTGGATCTATAAAGGACATATGGCAGACGATTCCAAGTGCTGGAGGTGCTGATGGTGTAGCGCACTCGCCTGTGACATTTTGCATTTCCTGTGGACTCAACAGTACTTTGTGCTACTGGGCTCCGTTTGGGATAACTTGATGATCAACCAAAGGGTGGCACCGCAATTCATGGCCCGTCAGACCTTGCTTCACAAAATGTAAATATTCCAGGATTTAACACCCCATGGTAAGAGTAAGCTGGCTACGGCCTTCGTAGTGGGAGTTGGGTTTTTGGGGGGCGACCATGGGGCCTGGCACCCTGACTTTTCTCTCCTGTTTCCATGTCCCTTCCCCTCCTGTTCCCCCTCGTCCTGCTTCCCTTATCTTCTGCGGGATCTTCTAGACACATCACCTCTATCTGGAGATGTTATTTTATTTATCGTTTTTCCTGTTTTCAATGTCGTCTCAACAGTTCTAGTTTACACAGTATCTTGGACTCTGCTGAATTGATAAACTTCAATCCCTGTTATAGGCTCATTGTGTATGAAAAGTCAATAAAATAATTAGATATTTAAAAAAGACACAGGGAGTGGTGTCACTTAACATTTGACTTTGACAATTCCAAAGGAAGAGACATTACTGAATTTATAGACATGATCAGAACAAATGTAAAGTGATAAAACAACCAAGTCTCACTAAAATTGACATTCAATTTAACATTCCACTGAACTGTGTGCAATACTCATGGTGAAATATAGGTTTTGCCACTAAAATGTGGGACGGAGGGTCTGCTCTGTGCCGAATAGTCACGTGTGAAGTTCTAGTTAATCCCCATATTTTGAAAGAATGAGCCAGGTTTGAGTGACACTTGAACGACCTCCAATTGTGTGAGTGTCACTCGTGATGAGTGAGGTTTGAGGGCTCTGATGTATGCACGTCCGAACTAATGTCTCTGTCGAGGCATTCAAGACTGCTTGCATGACAATGCTACAAAGAGTTGACACACTCACTAATCAACGGTGTACTGATGACGAGTGTACTATGATATAGGGTCCTATGTGAGAGTAGAATATTTTCGAGTAGTGAAATGCCCCTCCCCCGTTCCTCAGACCAGTAACACCCACTCATTTTCATGATACAATGCAAACTGTGTGAGAATTTTCTGGTTCATACTTGATATCTTTATCTCAGGAATTAATTGTTTCAAAGAGAAATTGCTTTATTTTTTGTCAGTAAATCTTTGTTGAGAGAGGATGGTGGTTACTGTAAACAAAACAACAAAGCCTGGAAGAGGCCGCTATCTTGATATTTTAGGAGACCGTTGTGCTCTTAAACCAGACACTCAAAACCTAATTAGAACCTAAAATTCAGTCTTGTCTGAGTGATTTTCAAACCGAATTAAATATAAGGAATAAGCCACAGACATAGGAAAATTAGAAATAAGCTGTTTCTTCAATTGTCGCTTTGACACATGACCTATGCCTCATTGTCACTGATATGGTGTATAAAACTCCATGGTATTTACATCTGTTTACTTTGCTATCTAGCACGTTGTGGATTTGAAAAACTGCAAATAAAGTATTTAAAAGAATAAATAAGCTGCCCAGTTTAATTGCAAAACTGACCGAAATACTCATATATTCATTAAAATACCAATATATTCATTGAAATACAGATATATTCATTTAAATACAGATATATTCATTGAAATACAGATATATTAATTAAAATTAAGATATATTCATTGAAATTCAGACGCTTCCAGTTGTAAATACTCTTTAGTCCTTTACATCAATGTTTGGAAGATGCTCATCTGAAGTGAAGCTATAAATACTTTTTTACAGCAGCAACCAAGTGTGAGTCCCTGTACTTGAACTGTCTGACCCTTAAAACTGAGAGAGCGCAATTTGAATATAAAGTATATCGTAGCCATATCTAGACGTATATGTTATAAACGTAGGAATGAAACGCATATCGTAATGTAAAGTTGACAACTATAGCATAAAGGCCAACTAACGTGATAATATGGTATAGGAAATGTAAATGTATTCACATGTTAAATATGCATTAGATTTAGAAGGCCCGTATACATGATGGGTAAACATAGGAATGTGTAGAAATGCTTAAGAAATGTAGAACGTGCACAGTAGAATTCGTGTACGTGTGTAACTTTAAATGAAGAAACGTGGAGAAATAACGTGGATAAATGTATAGAGAACTTACATGACGATGTAACCAAGGAGAATGCATAAGTTATACTCTACGCAGTCGTATTCTATGTATTATATATTCGATGTAAAATGTATTCAAGTATAACTAAGACTTTTTGCTAAAGTACGAGTATATAAATGTATGCCAAAGGTTATACTGTGTAGAGGGTTTCTGTAGGAATGCTGGAAGAGTTTAGGTCATTTGTGTTTGTAACCTAACTGACCAAGAGTTCGCAGGAGCATAGTCAAATGTATGTAATTTAGAGGGCTTGTAAAAGTCGTAAATAGCTTGATGTGGACGTGAGAGCCAAGAAGTCTAGCACTTGTTAGATTTAAGGTGACAATGCCGGACGGAGCTTATTGCTCGAACGTGAGGAGAGACACTTTTGAGGTGAACTATGTTTTGACAAGACCATTCACAGGATCTAGAAGGTTAAAGAGTTGCAGGTATAAGTTAAAGTCTTGTCTAAGTTCATATGACATCTGATCTGAAAGAGTCAGTAAAAGTCGCCAACGAGATGATGAAGATGACATCTAAGGAGAAGGGTCAACTTAACGAACGACGCAAGGAGTGGACCAATGGAAGAAGCAGGAAGTTGACATCATCGGGGAAAGTCCGTGGTGGGCGTCAAGGGGCGTTCCACCCACACTGTGATTGTGTATTTTAGGGACAGCACCCCGGGGAGGAGGTAGCAATGAGCAATTGGCGATCAGGAGAGGGCAATCAGAGAAGGGCGAATTGCTCAGAGCGAAGACAAGGGTAGATGCCTTGAGCAGATGCGCCGAGAGATCAGAGCGCAAGGGAGCAGTAGGCCGAGGACCCTTAGAGAGAGCGGATGGGTAGGCAGATAGGGTACTGCTTCTGAAACTTAAGATTCCTTTAGAGGCTAAGAGAGTTTGAACTTCTTTGGAAGTCAAACTGCTGACACCTTTTTAGGGAAGAAACTTGCGAAGTAGGGATGTCACATAGCATAGAGTAGGGACAGTTTAACTTGATTATTTTATCTTACTGCAGATGACGCAGAAGGAACCACTTCACATCGAAGCTTAAGCGGCTGATATTGTAACTGATTTTGTATTTTGTATACTTTGAGATTTTATCCTAAGTGGATTGTATTGCATTCAAAATTACTTCATATAAAACTCTTAAACTTTATCAGTTGTAAGTGGTTCTTCAGAGTGGCGTCAGTTAATGGGGTTTGTCTAACCTATGCGGGGGTTGCCTTTTACTCAATGACAGATAAAAATCGGTCCGAAAGTGACAAATGAGATAAATTATTAAATTAATCATAATCATAAATTGATATCAAAATCTCATTCCCCGCAGTTGGTAGCAGAGTATGATGGTTATCTTCTTGAGGAAGACGACCTAGGCCAGGTTAGTTTACCCCAAGGTCCCTAGTCATCGTCGACCAGAAGAAGAATTGCAGCCGAAGACGGTGCTGACGGTGCGTCGAGAGAAAAGCAGCAGAGTCGGTCGAGAGTGAGTATAAGGGTCATGCGTTGTAAGATTGCGGTGTTTTATGTCGTTCCTGTGTTGTAATGTCAAGCGGAGTTGAATGCCTGTAGTGTGATTGGGGGAAGGTTGTGAGCGCGCGCAACCGGATGAAATCTTATGTCCAGAGGACTTAAGTGGTTCGGGTGTATCGAACACCCAGAGTAATTTGTCTACCATTGAAAGGGGGTCATGAGGTACCATTGATTTCCCGACAGACCGATGATAGGGGGAGCGTATGTGTGAGTGAATGAGTAGCGGACGCTGGTCGTACGTTTACTGTGTGTAAGTAACCTATCAGTTGAGGCAAGTGTCCGACCGTAAGAGGAAAGACGCTGTGCCAGTTGAGGTAGCAATTACAGTTAGACTGTGGCCGTACAGTCAGAGAAAAGTGATCGCTTGGACGGAAGTAGTCATTTTTCAGTGTATGAATGAAAACGCATGTGAGATCGTGAGACGAGTTGAGAAACGAGGGAAGCTGCTGAAGAAGAGAGAAGTGACGTCAGCGTAGAGCCGCGCTGAGATTGGTCGGTTGGTGTAGAACCGTGCTGGGATAGGCTGATTAGCGAGAGTCGTACAGGGATTGGTGGTTGTTATCAAGACGCAAACAAGGAAAAGAATTAGCAAGGATCAAAATGAAGTGTTTCAAGGGTTTAGGAAAAATCTTTAAAAGAAAAAGGAGAAATTTATATGCCGGAGAAGAAGCTCCACCAGAAGGCACACCAGCATATCATATGGCAGTCAATGTAGGCTTACATTCGATATTATGGATCTCCGAGTGGCATAGGCTAACTGAAGGGCAAAAAGAACTGGCGTTTCCAAGATTCAGAACGTTTAAATTAGAAGTGTTGAACCAACTGAAGGCGACGATGCTTTCAATGAGACCTCTACCGAGGCCAACACAATTTGAAGCTCTTGGTGTGTGGTTTAGAACAGCACACGAAAGGGGCGTAAAGAGGCGCCAAGAAAGAGTGAGAAGATCGGTAAAGGCAGTGCAGGATGCTAAATGGGACGATGAAGCTAAGAAATGGAGGGTGCAGAAGATAGAAGCGGACAAACTGTTCACCATGATAGAGGCCACGGGAGAAAGGAAACCTCTAGAACAAGAAGATGAGGAAAGCGAGTCGGAGGAGGATCTAATAGAAAGGTTGTTAACAGATAGACCACCTCCATACAGCGGTGAACTTGCGAGTCCCATATTACCGCAAACAGACGGAGCTAGGTGGGGGGAATATAAGTCGATCCCGGTAACGGAGTGGGACGCTAACAAGACTGAGGAAATACCCCAAACTAGTTCTGAACAGAGAGTAGTGGGAAGATTTGTGGTCCAGAAGGTTCCAGAGACGCAACGCGCAAGGTCGTACCAAATGCCAGACGCTTTGCAGGTTCCGGTTACCATAGGCCCTATTGTGTCAATCTATAACCCAGAAGGGGTCCAGCAGGATGAACAGGCACGATGGGACAGTGAAGGAGCAGAAGTGGAGAATAGGAATGCCACAATGAATCCCCACAGGCAAATACGAGCACCAATAAGTCGGAGTACCCCATTAGATTCTGCAACGGGTCTCAGGGTAGAACAGGGAGGTCAAAGAGGGCCAATGGATTTGAGGGGTCCTAAACCAAAGACTTTTAAAGATTTAAGAGAATATTTGAAGGATTGGGACACTGCCGAAGAGGCTCGGAATAGAAGTTTAGAAACGGGATCCGAGTGGAGAGAGCAGGATAACAGGATTCTCTCTCATTGTGGAGCTGGCGAAAGCAGCCCCGAGTGGGAGAGAGGGAGTCAAGAAAGCAGAAGAGATACTTGTCCTACCAATAGCAGCAATAGGCTAATGTGCGAAGACAGAAGTGCAGGGTGTGGCGAAGTGCCTCGCGTCACCTTCAGTGAAGGGGAACGTAGGACACAGGAGTACCGGAATACCTTTAGGTGCACACACCATGCCCCAGGGGAAGATGTGAGACATTGGAGTCACGGAAACATGGAGAGTCGCGAAGCGCCTCGACATGCATCCGGCGATAGTGGACGGAGTCAGGAGAACATAGGGAGTCGCGAAACGTCTCGCCATCCATCCGGTGATCGCGAAAGAGATCACGGGAACATGGAGGGCCGTGAAGGACCTTATCGTTTATTAAGCGACACCAGACAACAAGCAAGTTATAGTGGGTTAGAACAGAACGGTGGATCCTATCTCACATCTGGAGAAACCAAGCCTAAAAATCGGAACGTAGGGTTGGGGGACGGAGCATTATTCCACCATACCCCACGTGGAGATGGAAAGGCTTGGGATCTAGAGGGGTGGGAACGAAGAGAAGGAAGGAAGACTCCTCATAACTCACCTGTGCTCAGGCGTAGGGCGCATAGTGGAGGTGAGAGGGATATGAGAGAAGAACACAGAACTGAGATGCTGAAAGCGGAAATAAAAGCAAAACGACTTGACGTAATGAGTTTGAAGTCAGACTTGGATGAAATGATTGATGGCACAGTGGCACTAGAGAGATTAGACTTGTATACACCAGACGAAATACTGTTCCTATCCAAGGATATTACTCGAAGAGCGAGGTCAGCTCATGAGAACTTATCTAATTTGGCAAACAGGTACATGGTAGACCTGTCACGAACTAAGGCTTTACAGAGTAACCATAGGCTAACTTGCACAGATCGGGATCTGGATGAGCGTAGAACGATCGCGCTGAAGGTACACATAAAGGAATTGATTTTAAGCATCAGAATATGGAGAGATCTGGATAGATGGGAGGAAAGATGGTCCAAGAAGGGCTCTGTTAGACGGAGTGTGCTTGGGAAGTCCCAGGACGCAGACTTGATGCGAATGGAAGCCTTCCCTTTGCGAGAAATCGCGAATGGAAGCTACGTTCACGTGCCCTGGAGTAGGGGGGATTTGGCGGCATTTACCAATTCCTTCCCAAAGCTTAGGGAAAATCCCGTCGAGTGGTACAAGCAGGTAGAAAGATTTGTGAAGATCTCGAAGGTACTGTGGATCGATTTGAACACGTTGTTCGATATCGTAGTACCCGGAGATTTGTGGACGGCATGCAAGCTTAGTGTTGAATGGCCTACTTGTGAGCCTCCGAGAGACACCCGGACGAATGGTCCATCAGTCAGAGTCATGGAGAAATACGAAAGAGTCATAACATGGCTGAAAGAGAAAGTGCCAGTACACGATATAGACTGGGTTAAGATAGATCGAACTACTCAGGAGCCGAAGGAAACAGTCCATGAGTTTTATGAGCGATTGCTGAAAGCATTCAAGCAGTACAGTGGGTTAGATGTAATGGATCCTAAGGACATAGGACAGTTTGTGTCAAAGTTTGTTCTCGGACTAAGACCAGATATAAGCCTGATGATACAACAGCATCTAATCTGTTGGCAGAACAAACCTTTAGACGAAATCCTGAGGTATGCAAGGTACTGTAGTGACGAGATAGACTCTAAGGCAAAGAAGCTTAAAGAAAAGTTAATGCTAGTGCAAATGCAAGCTGCTGGAAAGGATAAATCGCGGCAGCAGGGAACAGGAACGCAGGCAAAGAAACAGAATAATCAGAGCAGAGATGAGGAAGAAAGACCGAGACCGAGAATGGATATCGCGACACTGAAAAAGACGACGAGATGCCATCAGTGTAATGAGGTGGGACACTGGCGACGCGAGTGTCCTTACAATGTTGAGTCAGGGGAATTAGAGCAGGAGGAGGAAGAGGTTCAGAACAACGTGGTTAAGGGAGCCACGGTCCCGAAGGGCAAGTTTGTCAAAGGGGGGACTCAGACTCCTCGAGCCCCGTTTCCTCAACCACCTCGCATCTCAAACGGAGGGAAAACCTACAGACAGATGCCATTGTTTGTAGGAGGAGAGGAATGCTACTACGTTGATCCACTTACAGGGCAGCGGGCGAATAGGGAGGAAGATTGTACTCTAGGAGCCGCCTTGGAAGTAGATCAGAGAGGACCATACGTAGAGGCTGAAATAGCGGGATGTCCTACAACCTTTTTGGTGGATACGGGGGCCACTCGATCCACGTTGAGATCTGCGGTAGTCCCAGGTCTGCCAATATCAGGAGAAATGGT
The DNA here is from genome assembly GCF_964263255.1 of Lissotriton vulgaris. Classification (NCBI taxonomy): domain Eukaryota; kingdom Metazoa; phylum Chordata; class Amphibia; order Caudata; family Salamandridae; genus Lissotriton; species Lissotriton vulgaris. The sequence continues at coordinate 170,148,771 of NC_141685.1, forward strand.
TCAGGTGGTAGGAGTCGCGAACAAAAGGATGACGAATCCCTTGACCGAACCAGTGTCAGTAAGGATAGGGAATTACAGTGACGAACATCAGTTTGTGATCTGCGATTCTAGTCCTGTGTGCTTACTAGGGAGAGATTTGCTGTGCAAACTGAATTGCACGATACATTGCACACCAGAAGGAGTAGAAGTGCAGACCAATGACGAGGATGCTGATTTTAAGGTCGTAAACTCACAAGAGTGTGTGGAACTATATCCTACCTTAACAGTGGAGGAGCTTCCGCAGGACTTGAGGGAGAAAGTCTCAGCTGAGGTATGGGATTTTACTGGGGAAGAAATAGGATTGATCAAAGGAGTAGAACCGGTAAAAATCTTGGTAAGACCCCATGCTGAGTATCCAAGAACACCACAGTATAAGCTAACGCCAGAGACGATTGCAGGAATAAAGCCTGTGATCGAATCCATGATTAAGCAGGGAATACTGAAGGAGATCGTGGGTAGTCCATGTAACTCCCCGATCATGGGTTTGCAGAAACCTAGTGGAAAATACAGGATAGTGCAGGATCTTCGAAAGATTAATAACATTGTTGTCTCATGTTGTCCAGTGGTACCGAATCCATCAGTGATATTATTTCAGATACCGTTCCAAGCTGAATGGTTTACCGTGATAGATTTGTGCCAGGCTTTCTTTTCGATACCGTTAGACGAAGAGAGCCAGTATCTTTTCGCTTTCAAGCTGGAAGATTGCGTCTTAACATGGTGTCGTATCCCTCAGGGGTATACAGAAAGCCCGTCGATCTTTAACCAGTTATTGAAACGAAATCTTGAGAGTCTAGTACTGCCCAAGAATTCAGTTCTGGTCCAGTACATAGACGACCTCCTGGTTGCGTCAGAAACTGAGGAAGCTTGCAGAGAAGACACCATCACCTTGTTAAATCACTTGGCCGAGAACGGACACAAGGTGTCTCCAAGTAAATTGCAATATTGTAAGACTGAGGTGCAATACTTGGGCCATAGGATTGAAAAGGGAAAGCGGAAGGTGTCTCCAGACAGAATAGAGGCGATTATGAAAATGAACGCGCCTACGACACAAAGAGAAGTCAGGATGTTTCTAGGCATGGTTGGTTATTGTCGACAGTGGATAGCAAACTTTTCACTGAAGGCCAAACCGTTATTGCAACTGACGCACAAAGGAGTAAGTGATCCGGTACCATGGGACAAAGAGTGTTTGATGGCATTTTTGCAGCTGAGGGAGGACTTGTGTCGCGCCCCGGCTTTGGGAATGCCAGATTACACCAAACCTTTTTTGCTTTACTGCTGCGAGAGAGAGGGATGCGCTTTAGCGGTTTTAGCTCAGATCCACGGAGATGCGCGCAGGCCAGTGGCGTATTTTTTGGCTACATTAGATCCAGTAGCCGCAGCGTTGCCCGGATGTCTCAAATCCGTAGCTGCAACGGGTGTCAGCATTGAGAGATCGGAGAGTGTAGTAATGGGACACCAGTTAGTGGTGTATGTGCCGCATTCTGTGGAATTGTTAATGACCAGGACAAAGACTCAGCATCTGACGAATAGCAGGCTCACACGCTACGAGCAAGTCATACTGGCTGCCGAGAATGTGACCCTAAAGAGATGCTCCGTCTTGAATCCTGCAACTTTGATGCCACTTCCGAATGAAGTGGACGATGAAAATTGTACAGATCATGACTGCCTCGATGTGACTGAACTATGTACCAAACCGAGACCTGATATCGTAGATGAGCCATTGACAGACCCAGACGAAATTTTCTTCGTTGATGGTTCATGCGTAAGAAACGATGTCGGTCAGCTGAGAGCAGCTTATGCAGTATGCACGATTACCAGAGTTATAGAAGCCGCTTGCCTGGAAGGAGTACACTCCGCACAGGTAGCTGAAATTGTGGCTTTGACTCGTGCTTGCTTAGCAGGCGACAGACTTCGAGTCACCATATACACCGATAGCCAGTATGGTTTCGGGGTAGTTCATGATTATGGGCAGTTATGGTCTCAAAGAGGTTACATGACCTCCTCGGGTTCTCCTATTAGGAATGGAGAATTTGTGAGACTTTTGTTAGAAGCTTTGCAAAAACCTATGGCCATAGCTGTGGTCAAATGTGTTGCGCATACCAAAAATGTTGATTTTGTATCACTAGGAAATAGATACGCAGATGAAGTAGCGCGTTACTGCGCAGAGCAGGGATATTCTCACACTGATGTAAAAGTGGGGGGAATCCAGGAAAGAACTGAATTGACCATGTTACTAGATACTGTAGATACATGGGATGAATTGAGAGCTGTACAAGAAAATGCACCAGATGATGAGAAAAGGAGCTGGGAAACAGCAGGTTGCGGGAAAAGTGAGATGAATTTTTGGGTTTCTGCCGACGGAAGGGCAGTATTACCAAATGAACTTGTTAGTCCAATGGCAAGGAAATTGCATGGATCAGCACACATAGGAAGAGATGCTATGGTGAGAGTATTCAGACAGACGTGGTTCAATCCTAAGTTTAGAGTAGCGGCAGAAGCAGTGTGTCAGCGATGTGCGATCTGTCAGCAACTAAATGTGGGAAAGAGAACACCAGTTACATTGAGTCACATTGGGAGGTCTGGGGGGCCTTTCAATAGGATGCAGATTGACTTCATAGAAATGCCTCCATGCAACAGACTCAGATACGTTTTAGTGATTGTCTGCATATTTTCTAGATGGGTTGAGGCTTACCCTACACGTAGGTGCGATACACTTACAGTAGCAAAATTGTTACTTAGAGAGTTGATACCGAGGTTTGGGGTGCCATCCTCCTTGGAATCGGACAGAGGAACTCATTTTAATAGCGAAGTGGTGAAGATGCTGTGTTCAGCTTTGAATATCGATCAGAAGTTACACTGCAGCTATCGACCAGAAGCTTCAGGGATTGTAGAGCAAATTAACAGTACTATCAAGTCCAGACTGGCTAAAGTTTGTTCATCGACATCCCTGAGTTGGCCAGACGCACTTCCAGTAGTTCTTATGAGCATACGTAGCACACCTGATAGAAGAACAGGCCTCTCTCCACACGAAGTGCTAATGGGGAGAGCTATGAGATTGCCATCGGTTCCGACTGCAGCGCTAGTGAACATCACAGACGATTTGATCTTGGACTACTGCAAGGGACTATCTGATGCAGTTAATTCTGTGTCCCTCCAGGTCCAGGCTGCAGAGGTTCCATCAGTACAAGACTTGTGCCATGACCTGAGTCCAGGAGACTGGGTCCTGGTGAAGAAGCATGTCAGGAAGAACTGCTTAGACGTGCGTTGGCGAGGACCATTTCAAGTCATACTTGTAACGAATACCGCAGTGAAGTGTGGAGGTCTGCCAAACTGGATACATGCCTCACACACCCGAAGAGTGCCAACACCTCCAGAAGAAACAGCTCCTCTCTCGGATGAGAATCCGGCGGGAAGCGGAGAAGCCATAGAGGGGGAAAACCAAGCTGGGGAGGTGATCGAAGAAACTGAGACAGTGTTGGAACAGGACGACGAAGGCCAGGACACTAGTGGGACCGAAGTCGCCTCAGGAGAAGAAAGTAATTGGGAGTCCGACACAGATATTGAGCAAACTGAGAGTGACCAAGAGACAGGTCCTAGAACAAGGAGTGGAAAGACAAAGAGTGACGAAGCCAGTTGGCCGGAGAGAAGGAAAAGGCCAAGTTCGGAAGGAAAGAAAGAAAGAACTCTTGCCCCGATCGCTGAAGAATCGGATCAGGAGGAAGACACGACAGACTCAGGAACGGAGAGTCCACGAAGATCGAGAAGGGTACGTGTGCCCTGCAGAAGGTACGCCACCCCAGAGTGGACTTATCTAGCAGATGTATTGGGGACAGAAATCTGGGAGAGTGAAGAGCGTGAAAGTAATCGATCTCGATCCATTTGTGGCAGTGGAGATATGGATGTTGGCGCCTGGACTCGAGACTGAGGGGTTACTGACTTTCACACTTCCCATACCCCCACGTTTGAGTAAAATTCAAGATTTAGTGCTAAAAAGATTACAATTTCCAACAGTTGGTCAGCAAATGTCAGAAGAAGAAGAAAAAGTTATTCGCTTTGAATTATTGATAATTGTTGTGAAAGCTGCAGGTCCGAAAATAATTGTTGATGCATAAAAGACTTTTGTACGTATGTTATAAAGAAGAAGATAACCTAGCACCGAGTGGAAAGAAGAATAAAATTAGGGATTACATTTAGAGGACGGAGAAGGGCTAGGGTTGTCTGCTGCTAAAAAGAGAAATGACATTTTTGTGAAAGAGAGACTTTGTTGATAAAAAGCACTTTAAAGACTGTGAAAGCAACCAAACAATCAAAGACTGGAAAGAGAATTTTCGCTAGAGAACGAGGTACGCTGTTTGATGACATGGAGAACGGCAACCCAAACAGAAAAGCTAGATGTATAGTAGGTACACTTATAGCAATAGTGATATTCCTCATAATCATAGTAGTAACGATATCTTACATGACAGGATATGAGAATGATAAAGAAATAGCGAATGTAAAAACTGTAACGACTTTGAAACCTGCTCTTGTGGGAAAGAGGGAGGAGAGCACTGTTATACGTGAAAAGGCGTTACTTACAGATGAAGCTCGTAGATTACACGTAGACGAGTCACAGGGAAACTTTAGGTCAAATGCATATGCCAAATTATTGTACGAATATATCGATGCCATGGAGGCCAAAGATTGCTACGTTTGTATGCAATTGCCGGCTTCTGTAGACGAAGGCATTAGATATCATCATCTCCCATTAACTTATGGGATAACATGTAGTTTACTGCTTAGTATATTTTATGGTAGAGAAGATTTTGAGTACTACTTTTCAAATTATGATTCGGTACTGCCTGAAGTTCCGAATTATAAGCAAATGAATAAGTGGGACTATTACAAAAAGGAGGATAGACTAGCTAAATTCTTTCTTCCTTGGGATACATTAGATACATCATATGCACGTAGAAATAATCTGACTTGCAAAGTGTCAGAGGTAGAGAAAAGGTTTATAGTACAAGTAGATGACCGATGCAGACGGCAGAAGATTCTAAAAATGTCAGGACAATGGAAAATAGACTGGACAGAAGAAGAGAAGGCACATAAAAAGAAAGGTAGCAATGGTCCAATAGCATTGGATAGAACGCAGAAAGGAAAGTTATGTTTAGCTCGAAGCAAAACGTATTATGAGAGTGAATTTGTAGGTGAAGTTAGTTGCGAGCACTCTTTTAAACTAGAGTACTACACGAAAGATTTTATGAAAGGGATGCAAGCTATTCCGAATGTGTATTTTGTATGTGGGAGAAATGCCTATGTAAAACTACCTGATAATTGGTATGGTTCGTGTTACTTGGCAATTGTCTTCCCCAAAATATATCATGCAAAGGATTTGGCGATAATAGAAGGAAAGGCTTCGACGAGAACGAAAAGGGAAGTAGGAGATGCAGAGGTAGTAGGAGATGTATTTGGAGCGATGTTTCCATTGTTAGGCTTGATCCTCAACGATGTTAAGATTAGAAGGTTAGCGACAGTCGTGGATAGATTATCTGCCAGTACTGCAAGATCATTAATGTTAGTAGAAGGTGAGATGCAGTCGATTAGAGCTATGGTTTTACAGAACAGACTTGCTTTAGATGTGATATTAGCAAAGGAAGGCGGAGTTTGTAAAGCTTTGAAAGTTCAGGAATGTTGTACTTATATTCCTGATAATTCAAAACCACTTGAGAAAGTCATACGGAACATTACACAGATTCATCAAGAAATTGAAGATTTATCAAAAATAAATGTTTGGGAAAAAGTAGGAAATAGAGTGGGAAAGGTTGGAAGTTGGTTTGCTAATCTTGGCAAAGGTATAATATGGTACATATTAAAGCCTGTATTAATAGTATTAATTTGCATAATTACATTATTAGGATTGGTAAAATTGTATAAATGGTATAGGTCGAACCAGTTACAAAGATCGATGAGAGACCAGGAAAGGAGACTAGCTGTTCTACAAGATCAACAGTATAAAAGTCTGAGAGCACTTGAATCGATAAAAAGAGGAACTGATGTAACGAGTTCTGTATAAAAGATGTATTCAAATTGCTTTTAGTGATGACTCCTAAAAGTCATCAAAGGGGGGAACTGAGAGAGCGCAATTTGAATATAAAGTATATCGTAGCCATATCTAGACGTATATGTTATAAACGTAGGAATGAAACGCATATCGTAATGTAAAGTTGACAACTATAGCATAAAGGCCAACTAACGTGATAATATGGTATAGGAAATGTAAATGTATTCACATGTTAAATATGCATTAGATTTAGAAGGCCCGTATACATGATGGGGAAACATAGGAATGTGTAGAAATGCTTAAGAAATGTAGAACGTGCACAGTAGAATTCGTGTACGTGTGTAACTTTAAATGAAGAAACGTGGAGAAATAACGTGGATAAATGTATAGAGAACTTACATGACGATGTAACCAAGGAGAATGCATAAGTTATACTCTACGCAGTCGTATTCTATGTATTATATATTCGATGTAAAATGTATTCAAGTATAACTAAGACTTTTTGCTAAAGTACGAGTATATAAATGTATGCCAAAGGTTATACTGTGTAGAGGGTTTCTGTAGGAATGCTGGAAGAGTTTAGGTCATTTGTGTTTGTAACCTAACTGACCAAGAGTTCGCAGGAGCATAGTCAAATGTATGTAATTTAGAGGGCTTGTAAAAGTCGTAAATAGCTTGATGTGGACGTGAGAGCCAAGAAGTCTAGCACTTGTTAGATTTAAGGTGACAATGCCGGACGGAGCTTATTGCTCGAACGTGAGGAGAGACACTTTTGAGGTGAACTATGTTTTGACAAGACCATTCACAGGATCTAGAAGGTTAAAGAGTTGCAGGTATAAGTTAAAGTCTTGTCTAAGTTCATATGACATCTGATCTGAAAGAGTCAGTAAAAGTCGCCAACGAGATGATGAAGATGACATCTAAGGAGAAGGGTCAACTTAACGAACGACGCAAGGAGTGGACCAATGGAAGAAGCAGGAAGTTGACATCATCGGGGAAAGTCCGTGGTGGGCGTCAAGGGGCGTTCCACCCACACTGTGATTGTGTATTTTAGGGACAGCACCCCGGGGAGGAGGTAGCAATGAGCAATTGGCGATCAGGAGAGGGCAATCAGAGAAGGGCGAATTGCTCAGAGCGAAGACAAGGGTAGATGCCTTGAGCAGATGCGCTGAGAGATCAGAGCGCAAGGGAGCAGTAGGCCGAGGACCCTTAGAGAGAGCGGATGGGTAGGCAGATAGGGTACTGCTTCTGAAACTTAAGATTCCTTTAGAGGCTAAGAGAGTTTGAACTTCTTTGGAAGTCAAACTGCTGACACCTTTTTAGGGAAGAAACTTGCGAAGTAGGGATGTCACATAGCATAGAGTAGGGACAGTTTAACTTGATTATTTTATCTTACTGCAGATGACGCAGAAGGAACCACTTCACATCGAAGCTTAAGCGGCTGATATTGTAACTGATTTTGTATTTTGTATACTTTGAGATTTTATCCTAAGTGGATTGTATTGCATTCAAAATTACTTCATATAAAACTCTTAAACTTTATCAGTTGTAAGTGGTTCTTCAGAGTGGCGTCAGTTAATGGGGTTTGTCTAACCTATGCGGGGGTTGCCTTTTACTCAATGACAGATAAAAATCGGTCCGAAAGTGACGAATGAGATAAATTATTAAATTAATCATAATCATAAATTGATATCAAAATCTCATTCCCCGCAAAACCATTCACGTCTGTGACATCTGAAATTCCAGGTCTTTACAGGCACCAATGCTTGTTTGTGTGAAATGTATTCACTGCTGGAGCCTGGAGGCGGCGGTTCCGTCAGCGGCCACCAGAAGGCGCTCCTCGCCTGCCGATGAAACCCACTGAGCTGCACATTGGATGAAAGGAGAAGCGTTTCCTCTTCCGGGTCAGCAGCGGCAGAGACAGCACCAGCAGCTACGGTGATATCACTCCGGTCTCTCCTGGTGTGTGCAGCCTGCTGCAGAGGAGGAAGGAGCCCTTCCTGGTGGGCAGCTACCTTCATCTTCAGACCCCAGATCCCCCCATCAGCCCCCAGGGGAAGGAGAGAGCCTGGATAGCTTTCTGCTCAGGTAGGAGAGCTGCCAACTCACTTGGCTGCAATTTAGTAATCCATGGATCAGATTCCCCCCCCCCCCCCCCCCCCCCCCAGGAGTGGGGAGCGGAGGAGGAGAGGCCTGTCCAGGGGTGCAGAGGAGGAGAGGCCTGTCCAGGGGGGCAGAGGAGAGGCCTGTCCAGAGGTGCAGAGGAAGTGAGGCCTGTCCTGGGGTGCAGAGGAGGTGAGTCCTGTCCAGGGGTGCAGAAGAGGTGAGGCCTGTCCAGGGGTGCAGAGGAGGAGAGGCCTGTCCAGGGGTGCAGAGAAGGAGAGACCTGTCCAGGGGTGCAGAGGAGAGGCTTGTCCAGGGGAGGTGAGGCCTGTCCAGGGGTGCAGAGGAGAGGCCTGTCCAGGGGAGGTGCAGAGGAGGAGAGGCCTGCCCAGGGGTGCAGAGGAGGAGAGGCCTGTCCAGTGGTGCAGTGGGGGTGAGGCCTGTCCAGGGCTACAGAGGAGGTGAGGCCTGTCCAGAGGAGGAGAGGCCTGTCCAGGGGTGTAGAGGAGGAGAGGCCTGTCCAGAGGAAGAGAGGCCTGTCCAGGGGTGCAGAGGAGGTGAGGCCTGTCCAGGGGTCAGAGGAGGTGAGGCCTGTCCAGGGGTGCAGATGAGGAGAGGCCTGTCCAGTGGTGCAGTGGAGGTGAGGCCTGTCCAGGGCTGCAGAGGAGGTGAGGCCTGTCCAGGGGTGCAGAGGAGGTGAGGCCTGTCCAGGGTGCAGAGGAGGTGAGGCCTGTCCAGGGGTGCAGAGGAGGAGATGCCTGTCCAGGGGTGCAGAGGAGGCGAGGCCTGTCCAGTGGGCAGAGGAGGTGAGGCCTGTCCAGGGGTGCAGAGGAGGTGAGGCCTGTCCAGAGGTGCAGAGGAGGTGAGGCCTGTCCAGGGGTGCAGAGGAGGTGAGGCATGTCCAGTGGGCAGAGGAAGAGTGGCCTGTCCAGGGGTGCAGAGGAGGTGAGGCATGTCCAGTGGGCAGAGGAGGTGAGGCCTGTCCAGGGGGCAGAGGAGGAGAGGCCTGTCCAGGGGGCAGAGGAGAGGAGGCCAGTCCAGGGGCAGAAGATGTGAGGCTTGTCCAGGGGGTGCAGAGGAGGTGAGGCCTGTCCAGGGTGGCAGATGAGGTGAGGCCTGTCCAGTGGTGCATTATTACCCTTCGATATTTTTTGTATATGCACTGACTCACCCAACCCTGCGTGCCATAATAATATCCTTTATTTCCGATAGATGGAAGCTTCTTTTCCTTGATAGCCAGTCCGCACATTTTTTGCGTAGCTGGTCCCATCACTCATACTGATCCCTCTTTAAAGTAGGTACTCCTGCCAGTACCAACACATAAGGGAAAGCAGCGGGCGGCAGACTCAGAACATCCTGTTTAGCCATTAATACTTGGGGCGGCAGGAACATTAATGCACGAGGTATTAGACAACCTGTTCTGATTTGAGCCCCCGGGCCTGTTTAACCTATTAGCACCATTCCTTAGTGGGGTTGGTATTTGAAATCGTTATTGGTATTGTGGGTGTGGGGGGAGGACCCGTTTCTATCTATAGGCAATTGACGCAGCCCCTGGATTGATCGTATATCGGGTGAAGGGTGATTCCGGGAGCAGCAACTCTGGCGGTTTGCGACACAATTTCGGCTTCTAAAATACTCATACCAACACCTACTCTATCGATGGCCCAGCTCCCATCAATCTCTTTGATTTCGGCCACCTTTTCCCCCACTGTCCCCTTAAAAAGTTTGGCTACTAAAATAGCCATCGGCCTTCTTATCCAGGGTAGATGAAAAGAACTGCTGGGGAAAGAGTTGTGACCTCATTCTATGCCAATCTGTGGAGAGGGGCTGTGTCTCCTGGAGGAGGCACACATATGCCTCCATGTTATGGTAGGAAAGGATGGACCTCCTTTTATTGGGATTGTTGAGACCTCTCGCATTGAGAGTGAGAATTTTCAGTGTGGGCTGGGAAATAGTGTGTCATAGTGAGTGCACCAGCTTTGGCCTGTATGTGGGTCCCTGTGATCCCTCTTACCTCTGAGCTCCCAACGTCTGCCTGGCCTCCATTGTCCTTTGATCCTCTCTTCAACGCCATTAACCTGCATACCAGTTCTCCACCCTTCACTCCCTAACCCCAACTTAGAAACCCATTAACCTCAAATTGTCCAGGGTCCACCATTCGTGCGTGTGCGTCCTTGGAAGTCGGAATAGTTGGGAACGTGTGTGGCTCTACGCTCCCCGCAGACTTCTTCCCGCCCACCCAGCCTTGCAAATGTCACTTGTCTGTCCCTCAGTCGTTCAGAGTCATCATGGAGGAATGTCTCCTTCGACAATGTCACCAGCACTGCCAGTCTTTTTTTGTGCCATGGTCTTGGGGTCCGGTCTCGTTGCTCGCTCTGTGCTACGCCTCCCGTAGACCTTATGCCATCTTTCTCAAAGAGTTTTGGTCTGTGGGTCCTCTGTCTCCTCCTGGATTGGATTCTCGATGCCTAGCACCTGGCAAGTGTCCTACATGGATCTGAGCTGGAGGAGTTTGCCCTGCCATATGAAAATCAGCCGGAAAGGGTGACCCAAAGAATACGGTATTCCTTGATTTCAAAGACGTGGGGTTGCCACTCGGAACTCCCTACACTTTTGAAGGGGTATTAGAGCCAGGTCCTGGTACAAAGCTATGGAGTGGTCCTGATATCTTAGTGGTTGCTTGTCCCTGGCAGCAGGTAGCATAAACTCTTTTATTTGAAAGTCTGGAATGTAAGCCAAAATATCCGGTGGGGGCCACTAGTATGCTCCTGAAGAGACCCTGCAGGTATTGTGTGATGTCTGGCCCTTCTTCTTTAGGTCAAACTCCCTTCACGCGGATGTTGTTTCGCCGAGACCGATTCTCCAGGTCTTCTGAGTGTGCCTGGAGATCGCTCTGTTGAGCCTTGAGCCGGAGTATCTCTTGCTGTAGATGCTCCACCTCCTCTTCCCGGGCTTGCTTCTGATCCTTGATGGAGGCCATACGGTCCCCAACGCCATCAACATCCCGCCTTATCAAAAAGCAGGACGTTGACGCTATTTGGGAATGTGTGGCCTCCATTGGTTATCTCCTTCATCTCCTCCGCTATTTGCCTTTTCAGCGTCTGCAAGTTGCCTTGTAATGCACCGAATACCGACTCTAAAAAGGCGTGGGTAACTGGGGCTTCAGAGGTGTCTACATCTTGGCTGATTTGTGTAGTTGGGGAGAGCCTCCCTTCTCCGCTGCCGGTCATCGGGAGCTTTGTCAGCATCTTTTTTAGATTCTGATCCTTCTTGCTTCTCGCTGAGGACAAGGCTGCTATATCCCTTACCACAATAACCAAACCAGCCTGCCTTGTCGTGGGAGTCACAGCCCCAGTGGGTGGCAGTCACCGGGTTGTCCTCCCGCTGAGCTCCACTACGCTGTTGCTTGATGGTGAGGGCCCGAGGTGTCACTCCTTTCAGTCTCGTCCAGGCCTTGCCACCTTTGACCGTCTGCTATTGCCCTGCTGGACATCTGAGGCTTGTTCTCAATACTCTAAGCACTTTGCGCCCGAACCTGCTGTGAATCCCCCTGTAGGCCAGCAGCCCTATCTGGAACTGGAGCACTAGATGTCTTTTAGGACCACTGCGGCTAATTCCTGCACCATGTGCTTGCAGGCCGTGGCCTCCGGTTTCCTCTTACTTGCCAGTTAGCTCCAGAGAGACTAATCCATGCCCGGGCCCCTCATCCATTGGCACCTTGTGATTCTTACAGCGTTACAGTTCATATCTCATTCTCCTTATTGGATTTTGACATTTTCTTCAATACACTTTACTTTATTTTTCTATTTCGGTTTGGGTTTTTTATTGTTTTGCATTTTGACTTTTACTTGTTTGGTTTCTGCATACATATTTTAAATATTACCTTAAGTTAAGCCTGCCTGTTCCGTGCTTAGGTACCAGGGGGTTGATCCTAGGTTAATTGAATGGCTTTGAAAGTTCACTCTGACAACGGTTGTGATTGTTCCTCATCCACCCCAAATAAAAATTCTGTTTTCTTACAGAAACTATCTAAAATTATCTGCAAAACAGGCAGTTGATAACCTACCAGGGTTGAAACACCCTGTGGACAAATTGGAATATGGGACGAGTATTGTGTGGCAATAGAACCTCTAAAAAACTTCAGCTTACAGACGAACCAAGAATCACGCTAGAATATCACAACTTTTTAAAAACAAGGTAGTCAAGAAAGTGTGACGAATATATTGCAGCTCTTTGCATTTTGACACCCCCAAGCAAATTTGAGAACAGAGTGGATGTATGTAGCAGAGATGAGTCTGTTCACCCAATGTGAGTGGTGATATCCACTTTGCTGATCTGCCTGAAGTTATGATGCTGCTGACAGTAGCGTGTCTGCTGAAAGCGATGGCGTGACTGGTGGAACTATAAAGCCAAATAAGAGAAAGTTATCTTCCGACACCGCAGTCTTCGTGACTGAGACCAGTAAAACTGAAGACTCTGAGACTCACAGCAGTAATTTCTCCTTTCAGAGCGTTATTGCTGCAGATGGAGTGAAGCCAGAAGCAAGCACATTACTAAGGTACCAACAAAGTTTAATATTGTTCATTTGTATTAACTGTTTCTCTTTTGAAGCATTTGGAAATGCATTTTCTACTTTTGTTGCTTTTTGGTTAGTTTTTTATTGTATGCTGTTATCTTCGGTTTAAAGGGAAAGATGTTGTAGTGCGTGACCTTAATGCTGCAGTTTACATTTCATTACCATTATTTGCTTATCCTGGAGAATCTCCAGGGTGCAGGAGGTTTGCTGTTCCGGAGTTCTTTCTTCAGCTTCTGGGCTGTTGTCGCTCTGTGGCGATCTGTGGTCCTGTTTCTCTGCTCTTCTTGTAGTAGCTCCTATCAGAGCTTCATCCTCCCGCCAACGATAATATGATGCCAGGCATCACCCAGCACACAACACAGTCTATGATGGGCTACGTCTATCTACTCGGCGCAGTTAAAGTGCAGATAAAGTTCTCCGGACCCATCTGGCTGTGAATGTAACCTAAGGGCTTAAGATGAAATGAAGAGCTTACCTCCTTCCTGAGTGGCTCCAGACTGCTGTGTGCAGACCCGATAGCTGGCAGCACCCTGGAGTATGTATGTATAAATCAGATTATGTTGGAAGTAACCTGCAATATAGTGGCGGGCAACACCCTGCCAACAAGTAGGATTTCTCATAGTATTTTATTTCCTGACACATTAATGGTGATAGTCTTTTAACTGGCAGAAGAACAACACTGACCGTACATTTTTCTGGGTTTGTCTTTAAAATGACGTACACATTAGGAATGGCATTTCGTTCTGCTGGAATAATAACACAAGTTATCGTGCACTCTGCTATGATGTTGCACAGATCTTTGGCTGCAATGCTTCCATGTTTCAATCAAACATGATTTCTACAGGGCACATACATGATTTACTGCTGTAGAGAAATAATGCTCCTGTGTACTGTGGCAGACTCAGAAATATTGAAAAACTTAAAGTTTTCTCTTTCAGCACTTCCTAGTAACACCTTTCACTTTTTGACTCAGTCATTTGGCAGGAACATAACTTAGTACCGTTAAAATAGTTGTGATGGGGAACATTCATGTGGGGTTAGGACTGGCTTGACTAGAGTGCTTGCTGACTTGGAGGAGTATGGAGTTGACCACCTTGCCTGGTCCGGTGTGGAACCAAGCCAGCGAGGCTTTGCTGCAGGCTCATTTGCCCTGATAGCTGGTCAACCGTTTGGGGAGGAGGAGGTGAAGAGCTGTCTAAGTGTGCCATGAGGCTGGCATTTCAGTACATCCCTGAGAAGTGAGCTTTGAGTCGATGTGGTGTTCCTCTTATACCACGTGCAATTCATCCTCTCCAAAGCCTCAAGAATTCCTGGATGTGAAGGGTGGCTGATTCTGATTGGGTGCTTGATGGTTTACCAGAAACTCATGTTTTTGATTGTTCATGTTTGTCAGTAGTTAATTAAACATGCCCAGGGGTTTTATCTCTTCAGTTGACACAAGCTGCAATAAAGGTTTCTTTGTCGTTGCAAACAAATATGAATGAACCTCTGTAGGTCAAAGAGTGTTGTGTTCTGAGGTTGCCAAAAACTATTCTCTCTGTTAAAAGGAGATTCTAGTGGCACTGTGAGCAAGCTAATGCAAAAATAGGCTAACATACTCGGCTGGGGTGTACAGAGGCAGTCTGCCGCCAGATCCACAGTATATGTTATCCAAAAACAGCGCAGGTCCTGCATGAAGGGTACTGTAGGAACTACACTAAATGGTGCTACTAACGTTTGGTACTTATTTAACAGTAGAATCTGAGTAGTTCAGTTGGGGTTATTCCCACAGACCCCTACTTACAAAAACTAGAGTCGTGGAGTGGGTGGGCACAAAACTCCGCCGCAGCTGAGTAGGCAAGATATCCTATGTATTGGTTGTTGTTTAATCAAGCTTGAAGGAATTTACCTAAATTGTGCATAAAACCGTACCTTAAAATTCCTTCGACAGTTATTCTGTGTCTTAAACACGATGTGTAAGAAGGAGCCTTAACCCCAATAACCCAGGCCCTTAATCAGTTCGAAGAAGACGATGTCAATGCAATACGGATTGCTCCCAATGTAAGGCATACTCTGACAGTTAAACTATTCAAACATGGGTTACCACCCAGAGGAGGTGTAGTAATATTCGTGATAGAGGCTTTCCAGACAGAGGTATTCTACTCATAGGTTATATTCCCAGCAGCGAATCCCGTAACAGAAACGTTTCGTTATTACACACATGAAGAAGTTTCAGCGGTCTACACTCCGTTTTCGGTGATTGAGATTCCGCTTACCTACCAGGATAATTTTTTCTGGTTTAATGGCGCCGTACCCCACGTTACTACAAGAGCAAGGCTTGGTCCTTGAGGAAGACCAGGAGCAACATGGCCGATATTAGCGGCCTATGCACCACATCCTGATATTGACACAATGCCACGTGATGAACTGCTTGTTCAACTCAAAGAGTTGATAAAACTTTACAGAAACATGACACACTTCGTCCTGAGGACACTATCGGTCCAACCTACCGTAATTACACCTAATGCAGCTCCTACACAGAGCACAGGTACTAAAATTACTCCACAAACATTACACACGGAAATGGGCAAAGTGCCCACAAAACCTGAACAAATTCCTTTCTGAGTAGCTCAGAAAATAACCCAGTTAGAAGCAGTATTCCCAAATACAACACCATTTGAAAAACACAGAATGTTAACAATCTGCTTGCCCATGGGGATAACACCACAGTTAGAGGATTGTGCCTCTAGGGGTACAGTCTTTGCTGCCATATACACCAGACCTCATGGCATTCCTTCATTAGCAATAATACCAGATGTATTAAGACAAATACAAAATGAGTACGGAGCAGAACTTGCCCTAAACTGGGGGTGAAGTAAATAAATAACTACAACCAGGTATCCGCCATAATACTAGCTACCATTAAAGTGGAAGCAGCATCAGTGTCAATCCGCCAACGCCTACGGGAGTTCTCTCCATTAGAACAGGTGAATGGAGTACCCAAAATAATTGAAACTGCGTATGCAGAATTTGACTGGAAGGGCACAGGGTCACTGCCAACCAGGTCCCCTGAGCCCGATCTCCTTCCCTAAAGTGTACCTGTCGTTTCCACGATTGGCACTCCATAAGTCCCTGGTAAAAGATACCTCTGGTACCAAGGGCCTTGTTGTTAAAGAGGGTCTCTAAAGGCTGCAGCACAAATTATGCCACCCTAAGGGACCCCTAACCAAGCACATACATTCATACACACATACATACATACATACATACATACATACATACATACTGCCACTGCAGCTGCGTGTCTTGGTGCAGACAAAACTGAAGAGACGACATGGCACTCATCCCTGTATGTGATGCCCATTGGGACTGTCTGAGATATCGGTAAGACACCCCTCTAGCAGGCCTTATAGTGCACGCTGCTTTAGGGATATCTCCTGTGAGGGCGTATCTACATGAGCAGATATGCCCCTGCAATATCCTTGTCGAGTCCTGGATATTGTAAGAGACCAGGGGAGCTGTATAGTAAGTACATTGGCTGGACGCTTGTCATTACGAGTGCCACAGCTCCATGAAGGATGCACTGACATATGGGGTATTTGGTACCAAACATCTCAGCATAATAAACCTGCGCTGATGCAGTGTCCGATTTATTAAACATTGCACTTAGAGAACCCCTTAGAGGGGTCCCCTAAAATCTACCAATTCTTAGTGGGGTCACCAACTGGCCTGAGCCAGCCTGCTACCACCGGACAGTGTTCTGTCCTCATGGGGAGAGTGCCTCTGCACTTTGAGGTCGATAATGCCTTTACTGGGTGGAGGTGTTCACTCCTCCCCTGGTCGGGAAGAGCCATCTGTGGCAGGTGGTACAGGAGTAACAAAACTCTTTTGTGTCCTCTGACTTGTGAGGCCAATGAAAGTGAGGGACAAGCCTGCCCCAAGTCTTACTTTGGCCTAGGTGTCCTGCTAAAGGGATGTCATGTGCCAGTGTCAGTAGGAAGCCCCTAAACTTCAGAGGTAGAAATGGCACCAGGCTTGGGGTCTCTATCCTCTGAGTAAAGGAGTCCTTCATCCCAGTAGATCCTGTGGGTCCCACCGGCACTCCCATCAGCAGCAGCAGCAGCTTGCTGTCTGAGGGGTTCAAGAGAGGGGCAGGGTTGCTGCTCCTGGCTCAGATCTGGCCTGGAAGGGCCCCCTGTCCCCAAGAGTGCAACCTGATCAGATACAGGTTCCTCTGAGACAGTACCTTCACAGGGACCGTGATCATCTCCCTCAGGAGACTGATCCTCCTCCTGAGCCTGTGGGGAAGACACAGCCTTACCCCTCCTGGTCCATTCTTCCAGGATCCAAGGCCTGTTCAGTGGATGTCTGTTTGGCCTGTGACCTAGTCGCAGCAAACACAGCTGCAGAGATGCCCAGCATTGCTGCATGAGTCCTTAGTTCTACTTCAGCCCATGCTGAAGATTCTAAATCATTGCCCAATAAGCATTCCACCGGAAGGTCTGAACTCACCACAACTTTCTTAGGGCCAGTTACCCCTCTCTAGATGAAATTTACAACTGGCAAGGAATGATCACCCCTGACATTGTTAGCTTTGGTCACTTCCTACATCACTCCAAGTATGATTTGATCAGGGTCCACTAGATCTTTTGTCACCTACGTGACACTGGCACCTGTGTCCCGGTATTCTATGGCCTCCTTACCATTAATCGACGGCTGCTACCTGCATTTTCCCAAGTTACTTGGACTGACACATAAGGTGGCAATATTTATTAATAAATATTTATTTATTATTTATATATTTATAAAGCTCAACATTTATCCCAGGGGATGTCATGGCCCTAAGGGCTACGGTAGTGAGTAGGTGGGTGAAGTTGAAGAGCCAGATATCAGTCTTTAGGGAATAGGTGTGTTTTGAGTTTTCTCCTGAAGTTCGACTGGGAGCTCGTTCCAATGTGAAAAGGTACGGCCTCCTGTCCTAGACTTATTTATCTTTTTGTTTCGGCCAGAGCAAGGTGTTGCGATCTTAGTGGTCTAGTGGGAATATAAAAGTGTATTTTGTTCTGAAGGATCATGGGGCCTGTGTCGTGGAGTGTCCTGGGAGCATGACCAAGGAGCTTGAAGCAGGCTCCCTGACGCATGGGCAGCCAGTGGAGTTGTTTTAGGCGTCCTTTGCTGAGCTGTGTTTGCCTTTGTTGCATACTAGTTTCACTGCAGCATTCTGCACCACCTGTAAACGTTTAAATAGGTAGTCTGGCATGCCCACGAAAAGGGCATTGCCATAGTCGAGCCTGCTGACTAGCAGGGCCTGTGTGACTGTTTTCCTGCTTTCCAGGGGGATCCACGGGAATAACTTTTTTGGAGTTTCAGGGTGGTGAAGCTTTTCCCACATAGAGTTCGTATGTGGGCCTGCATAGATAGTGTGTCGTCAATAGTTACACACAGGTTTTTGGCACAGTGCTTGGATGTGGGGCGTCTCCTAAAGAGGAGGGCCACCAGGAAGAGTCCCAGATGTGTTTGGTTTCTCCGAGGAGCAGAATCTCGGTTTTGTCTGCATTTAGCTGTAGGCAGTGGTCTGCCATCCAGTCAGCCCTTTCGGTAAGTTTAGTTTTGGTGTCTTCATGCCCCTTCCCTATGGTGATTGTAAGTTGTGTGTCATCGGCATAGGACCAAACCCCAAAGCCCAATTTTGTCCCAATTTGTGCCAGAGGTGAGACATAGGCATTGAACAGTGAGGGGCTGAGGGATGCTCCCTGCGGGAGACCGCATTTCAGTTGTTTCGGCTTAGATGAGAAGGCTCCTAGCTGGACCGTTTGGGTTCTGTTGCACAGAAAAGAACTGAGCCATTAAAGGGCTTTTCCATTTATCCCTTTTTAGGTCTCGTAGAGAGACCTATTACGGTGAACCCAAAAACTTTAACCAAAGCGGATTTCCACGAGTACATGAGTTCTCGTGACCGCGCTTTTATCCGACCCGCCTGCCTCCAAGAGCTTCAAATTAAAGCCATCTGAAGCTTCCCCAGCGCACTCGGCCTCACTTCTCCTCTCCCTAATTAACACACACTTCTTTCACGGCAGCCGTGCTTCAAAGGGATCCGCTCCGCCCCCTGCTGCAATCACTTTCCCTCCACGTTCCCTCTTCTTTCTTCCTCTCCCCGTCTCCCTCGTGACACCTCTTTGCCCACTTCTTGTTCCCCGTGTGGCTCACTTACGTTTTTATGGCCGCACGGCCGATGCGAGGGTCTCCTATGAATTCTCCCCAATTTCCGCCTTCAAGTACAGTGCTGCTGAGACCGAGCCTGGTACTATTTTCCTTTGCAACTATTCAGAAACAGCAAATGGAAATATGGAATGAAAAACAGGCGCACTTTGCCTATAGTAAAGAAATGCAATGTATCATTTTGAACGCACTTCACGCGTAAGTATTGATCAAACTGTTACCAATATGGCGACAAACCCGCGAATTCTCTTCAGAGGGGAGGGACACGGTCTATTTAACGATGCAAGATTGATATTAAAGGCGCCCGAGACTGATATTAAAGGCATCCGGGGTATTTTGAGATCTCACCTTCAGCAGCACTTCGGCATTTGTCATGTAATACAGAATTTGGCATTAGCGGCTGAGTTTTTGAAATATCTGATTGATTTCATGTCCCAACACACAAACAGTGTAACCAACTTTAAAGACGTCTCGCTGAAGATGCCGCACTCAAAACGGAGTTCGCTAAATTTTAATTTGTTTTGTTTCTTGTTTGTTTCTCGCTCTGTGATTAGTGAGCGTTGATGTACTAGCCTGCTGCTGAAGAATAATGGCAGAGTTCTTGAACTATCAGACTCTTCAAAGTGAGTGCCCCTGGTGACGATTAAGTGCCGAGGCGCCCTGTAGTGGGTACTTGGTGTAGAGCACATAGAGCTAACTGGAAGACTTTTATTGCAGGCATCCACCTAGGACAGCAGGCAGTCAGTTTGGAATCTTTGCAGAACATGGGGCAGTTCTGGACATAAAAGAAACAAGCTGAACAGCTTGCCCTCTGCGCACTGTAGCTGCTACCCTTTTGGGTTACAAAATAATCATTTAAAACATTTTACTTATGAAGTTCAAAAAATGAAAACAACACCAACTGTGATTTCAGTCATATTAAATTGTATTAGCTGTTCAATTGTATATGCAACTCTCATGTTGGTTGTAGTCCTGGAATCACAATCAGTGTGATGTTGGCGCTTGCGTGTGCAGGCATGTCCGCCCAGACTACAGTGCACGTGAAACTTTGTTTGCCTGTGGGGACCAAGGTGTTGTTTCTCGCCATGGTAGAAATTATGGTGAGGGGGACCTCTGCCATCCTGCTGGATAAATAGCCAGCTCGCAGGGTTCTTCACAGCAGCGACAGGGCCGTTAAAATATTCACAAATCTAACTAGGTGAGATATGAGCATAGATTATTAAACAGGAGACATTCCTCGTGTTTACTATGCTGAGTTCGTCAACGAATGTATTCAGGTGAAACTCCGAGATCAGGCGCCGAAAATGCTCATTGTCTGCCCGCTCAGCTTTATGATTACATACATAAATCCCGTATAGAAAGAAGCCTGCTCAGGGCCTTGTTTTTTTTTCCGGTGTCTTATAGCTCACTTTAAAACCCGCTTGTTTTGGCTGGTGCTGTCCCTGGCAGGGCAGGGGAGCTCCCCGAAGCGATCGAAACCTGTGCAGGGAGGGTGGTCGGGTTGCGGTGTGGGAGGGGCAGTTTCGGTTTGTTGGGTATCTGCTGTAGGAGAGTGGGGTCTGCAATCCCATGGCCACCCCAGATTTTTGCTTTTTGCTTCACTGGTTTACGACTTTCCCTGGCTGTGGGCCTGCTAATCAGACCCACAGCCTAGCTGTTCTCTCTCTAAATTGACAAGCATGTACCTTGGGTGCATTCACCAATTGGTACTGGGCCACCTTATCAGCCCCTGTACAGTATACCTTAGGTATCCAGGGCATAGGTGTACCCAGGGCCTACCAGGGGCTGAAGCATGTATTATGCCACCCCTGGCTGGCCATCCAAATCTGACACAACTGGCTGCACGACAGCTGGGGCAAGGTGGTGTAAACACCCTTTGCTGTAGATATAGTATCCCTATATCTAACGCTAAAATGGACACATATATTCCCATCAGCCACTCCTATGGAAGGCCTTATCAGTCCTGAAGGCAGAGTGCTGGGAATTATGTGAGATGGTGCTCTGGCATGAGCTGAGCCCGTTTGCAGCTTGCGGAACAAAGTCCTAATAGCTGTTTCATGATAACGCTATACCATATACTCTTAAGTGCATTATAATCCTCGCGGTTAAATGCTAACTCTGGTATAACATTATCAAAACATGTCGAGTAAGGTGTCATACGAATTGGAATACTACCCCCTCGCCAATTCTGGCGATGGGGGTAGCATTCCACCCTTCTAGAGGGACACGACATGTATGTAACTGTGAACCCCGGTTAAAGTTTACTCGAGCCTTGGCATCACAAAATGGATGCTGCCACCACAGACACAAGTCTGACCTCCTGCTGCTGGGAGTCCTTCCAGCGAGGGAGGCTTGGACAAATGGTTTCCTGCCTTGGGAGGTGCTAGCACCACCCCAGACAGGATTTTGTGTATTAGGTAGGCCCAGGCTGAAAGGAATGAGACATGCCTGGGGCACACAAGGTGCCCTGTGCATACACCGGTTCCAACCAGTTGCTGGGGCGCCCCAGCTCTGGCGGGAAGCCGGACAAAGGATTGGGGGTGTAGCCACCCCCCTTCCTGATCCCACCCAGGGGAGGGACCTAGTCAGTAGTGCAGCCCCCTTTAGCAGGATAAAGACAGGAGCTGGTCCCATTCCAAGTTAGATTAATCTTGACAACTTCCACGAAGAAACTCTTGACCTTCGACCTCCTGAACATCAGAAGACTGAAGAATCTCCCCTACGGTCAGGGAGTGACCATCCTGCTTCGCAGGCACCATCAAGCTCCTGTGCGGTTTGCTGCAAGGTCCTTCCATCCCGGAATCCGACGATCCAGCTCAACAAGACCCGGACCTCCAGACCTCTCTGACCTCTACCCACATCCACAGCACAGCTGGGACCCGTGGGTGCGACGAGCAACGTGGAGACGGCCATCTTGAAGAAACCTGCACAGCGCTCCCAGCACGACCCCTGAGGGTTCCTCAAGTGAGTGCATCAGGGCCTGAGAAGCCCTACACCAACGCAGCTCCTGCACCAAAGACCAGCCCCCCAGAATCCCCGTGATCTGCGTGGGGCCCTTTTGCCTGGTTGCTGCCCTTCCTGTTGTCTGGTCACTTGCCGGCTGGCTTGTGCCCTCTGAGACGACGACCCGAAGAAATCAACACTGCTAGTCTGGTCTCCCAGACTGGCCTTTGCATCCTTGCAAAAGAGAAGCACCCCGGACCCTCCTGGTCCGCACCAGACGCCATCTTTGTTCCACCGCGTGGCTTGCATTAGCCAAGGCCTGTTGTTCAGATCGACGATCCGACACCGCCAACAGCAGCAGACTACGTGGGACAGCTCGTGCCTCCAGCCTGGTCGTGAAGAACAGCTCCTGGTCCGCGCAGCTACAGAGAGAGGCGACCCTTCCTTCACCTGACTGCGGCGACAGCACCTGGTTCCCTCCTAGTTCCAGCACCGTCACTGGCTAGTGACCGAGACTCTGTCCCCTTCCCTTTAAGGACTTCTTCTTTCCAGTTCCATCCTTGGAACCACCGGACTCCTCCCTCTGGCTGCCTGCCAGCGGTGTACCACAAGGATCATCACTCAGTCCCACCCTCTTCAACGTTTACATGAGTCCACTCGCCTCCATCGCGTGTCAACACAACCTTAACATCATCTCCTACGCTGACGACACCCAGCTGATCCTTTCCCTCACCAAAGACCCCAAGACCGCCAAAACCAATCTTCACGAAGGCATGAAAGAGGTAGCCGTATGGATGAAACACAGCCGCCTAAAACTTAACTCAGACAAAACGGAAGTGCTCATCCTAGGATCATCCCCCTATGCCTGGGACGACTCATGGTGGCCCTCGGATCTGGGCTCAGCACCCATACCTACAGACCACGCACGCAACCTTGGCTTTATCCTAGACTCCTCACTCTCGATGACCAAACAAGTCAACGCCGTCTCATCCTCCTGTTTCAACGTACTCCGTATGCTCAAAAAAATCTTCCACTGGATCCCCACCGAGACAAGAAAGACCGTCACCCACGCACTGGTTACGAGTCGACTAGACTACGGAAACACCCTCTATGCCGGAATGACAGCCAAATTACAGAAAAAACTCCAACGCATCCAAAACGCATCAGCGAGACTCATTTTGGACATTCCTCGCCAAGATCACATTACCAGCCACCTGAAAGACCTCCACTGGCTCCTCATCAACAAAAGAATAACATTCCGTCTCCTCACCCACGCACACAAGGCCCTCTACAAACTAGGGCCCGAATTCCTCAACACTCGACTATCCTTCTACACACCCACCCGCCAACTAAGATCCTCCAGTCAAGGCCTCGCCGCAGTTCCACGTATCCAAAGTTCCACCATGGGAGGGAGATCCTTCTCCTACTTGGCAGCCAAGACCTGGAACTCTCTCCCCACTCACCTCCGCCTTACACAGAACCACATCTCCTTCAGAAAAGAACTTAAAACCTGGATATTTGATAAATAATGATCCCCCTCCCCAAGCGCCTCGAGACCCTATGGGTGAGTAGTGCGCTATATAAATTCTTGAACTTGAACTTGAACTTCTTGTTTCAGGCATCACCGGGATCAACGTAGCAAACCCGACACCACTTCAGCCCTATGCACCCGCCGCCTGTGGGTGAAGTAACTAAAGCTTCTAGGTGCTGAAGTCTGTGTACACTATCCTAGTGTTCAGGTCGACTGTTGTTTTCCCTCCATCCAGCCGGGTTCGTCCGGAATCCGTAACTTTGTAACACTGTAGCATCCATAGACGTTGGTACGCATCCCGCGTGAGAGTTTCCACTCTGCACGTGAGTCCCGTGGGCCTCCTGCTCCGTACTTACCTAGTTCGTAGCGTAGTCCCAGCAATCCTCCAGCCTCTGGATCTCCTTACAGTATTTTCTTTCCTCGCATTCCATGGTTTTGAGTATATGGTTTGTCGTGCCCCTATGGCACACGTGTAAATATTGTGCGAACTCTTATTTCCCTTGTAGTATTGTCATGTGCTTAGCCCTATGATCTCATAAAGAGTTCAGAGGTGTTGTTATTAATAAATATATCGTTTATTTTCATAACAACCTGTGTGGTGTCCTTTCATCTGGTATTCAAGGGGTTATATTGTGGTAAAACAGCTGGCTTCACATGCCATTCAGAGTTTAGCCTGAAGACTGCTTTTGTCCACGCTACTAGGATAGCTGGTCTATAAGGTTGACTTACAACCAATCACCATAAGGGTTGTTTGGACTGATACAAGGTGATCACTAGAACTAGTGAGCATCATATATCAGGCCAACTTCTCACATTGGTGTGCAGCGGTTGGGATTTGAGCTTGCTGTTGTTTTACCACGTATAATCTTGCAAATATCATTTGAAAGATCACATAAGGTACTCTAGGTACATATAACAAGCTTAGAAATACTCTGAGTTCTACTGAACCAGCTGTTGTAGTAGAAAGGGCCAAGCACAGCCTGACTACAACTCTTAGCAAGGGATCAGTAGGTAAACATATAGTGTAGGTAGGTGCATCACTTACACCACACTAGAAGCATGTCTACCCATGGAGAGTCCTCACAGACTCCCCTAGTGGTTAGTGACCTTCCACAGGTCCTTTCCAGATATGCAGCTCTCAGTTTCCAGGAGATGAGACAATTATGTACCTCCAGGAAATTAAAACAGGGTTCAAACCCTACAGCTCCTTTTCTGTTAGGTCTCCTAGAGACATATGATGCCAGAAGGGCTGCTAACACAGACCCCTCTAAACCAGATAGGAGTATTCCCCCTTAGAAGGCACCCTTGGTGATCCAGATCTCCCTCAAACAGTAGATGTAGAAGAGGAGGAGGAAGAAGAGGAAGTCTCTGGGGATGAGGCAGACAAAGGTCCTGAGCTAGTCAGCAGACTTATTAGGGCCAACTTAGACCTACTTGGGCAAGGATCTGGGGGACCCCCGGTACTGACCCTAAGCAGGCCTAACTTTGGAGTTAGAAGAGACCGGTCTCCTTCTAGGGACTCCAATAGATCTGTGCACTCTCATGCCTCTTCTCAGAGGAGAAGGATTTCTCCCCAGAGGAGGATGACTTCCCCTCAGAGAAGAGAACATGAAGCCAGGATGAAACAGGCTAATCTGAGGATTGAGAGGGAAGAACTTGCCCTTGCCAAGGAGAAGCTTTCCTTTGCTAGGGAGCAACAGTTGAGTGGGACAGTCCCCACTGGTGGCAGCACTATCCCTAAGGATAAAGACAGGAGTTTTGATACTAGACACCTGAGTAAAATAGTGCCCCCCTTTAAACAAGGGGATGACATCCACAAATGGATGACTGCTTTGGAGAGGGCCTGCACTGCCCAGTGCATCCCCCAGAGTCAGTGGGCAGCTATATTGTGGCTCTCCTTTGAAGGCAAAAGTAGAGATAAGCTCCTCACTACTAGAGCTGAGGATGCTAACAATTACCAAGTCCTGAAGAATACACTGATTGATGGGTTTGGCTTAACAACTGAGCAGTACAGGTTGCTGTTCAGAGACACCCAGAAAACTCAGTCTCAGGATTGGACTGACTTTGTTGATTGTGCCACTAAGGCTTTTGAAGGCTGGTTACTGGGAAGTAAAGTTACTGATTACACAGGATTGTATAATCTAATTATGAGAGAACAAATCTTAAGTAATTGTCAAAATCAGTTGTTGCATCAGCCCCTTATTGACTCAGATCTGACCTCTCCCCAAGAATTGGGAAAGAAGGCAGACAGATGGGTCAGGACAAGGGTCAAGCAGCAGAACCAGAACCAGGGTGGTGGCCAGAAGACAGCAGATCCCAAGGGTAATGAGAATAAGCAAAATGACCAGAAGTCTTCAACAGGGCCCCAACAATCTAAAGAGGGTGGGTCCCAGAATTCCCAAAAGAAGAAGAATAATGGTCAGAAGAAACCATGGTGCCAATACTGTAAAAGTAATACTCACTGGTTTAGTGAGTGCACCAAGAAAGGCCCAACTCCTACCACTACTGCCCCTAAGGCACCTGCACCCACTAGTACAGTTAGTAGTGGTAGTAATCCTCCTAAGGCTATAGTGGGGTTAACCCTGGGAACTGAGGCGGGCTCTGACTTAGTCAGAACACCTACTCAGGCTGTTCTTGTTTGTACTGGGGACATGGATATGACCCCTACAATAAGTCCCAGTACTCTGGGCAAGTACAGGCAAACACCTTTGATTAATGGAAAAATGGCTCAGGCCTACAGGGACACTTGTGCCTGTGTCACCATGGTGTTCAAGGCAGGGGAAACCCAATAAACCCTTGTAGGCTTGGGCACTGTATAGTTAAAGTCAGAATCTGCTACAAGGGACTTGTTTGAGGAAGGTTGGAAATCTAATGAGTTGTACTTATGTATCACACTCAAGGATATCCACAGGATGACTGACTTAATTCAACATAGCAAATGTATTAGTGGAAGGAGGGAATACATAGAGCACAAAATTGTGTTTGAAATTTTTTTTTACTTCACCAAAAGACGGGAGATCAATACAGACAAATAAATTGGTGCAAGAGGTCATGAACAGAGATACGTTATATTTGCTCTGCAGTTCACAACTAAACACATCAACTCCAAATGATAAATTACACAACCTAAATTAATTAATAAAAAATGGTTGTGAATTGGTGACAAAGCAACTGTGAAGGAGATGATGGAAGGTCGACGTTTCGGTCTAAAGGGCGGACGTCTAATAGACCATCATCAGGACGATGTTTTTCTATGCAGACGGCAAAACAGACGGCAAAACAGAATCCTCGTCAGTGCGTCGGAAGCGTGACGCACTGACGAGGGTTCTGTTTTGCCGTCTGACTATTCTTTTGAAAACATCCGAATGCTATCTACTCGATTTTTAAATATTTTGGAACACTGCTGACCATAGTGGTTTTATCTCCACATATCCCTGTAAGTGCCCTGTGGTTGACTTCTTGCTCCACGCCATTGCTGTCCCTGAGTTTATTTGGCATTCAGATGAAAATTCAAGGGAGTTTTCTTCTGCATAGAAAAACATCGTCCTGATGATGGTCTATTAGACGTCCGCCCTTTAGACCGAAACGTCGACCTTCCATCATCTCCTTCACAGTTGCTTTGTCACCAATTCACAACCATTTTTTATTAATTAATTTAGGTTGTGTAATTTATCATTTGGAGTTGATGTGTTTAGTTGTGAACTGCAGAGCAAATATAACGTATCTCTGTTCATGACCTCTTGCACCAATTTATTTGTCTGTATTGATCTCCCGTCTTTTGTTGAAGTAAAAAAATTTTTCAAACACAATTTTGTGCTCTATGTATTCCCTCCTTCCACTAATACATTTGCTATGTTGAATTAAGTCAGTCATCCTGTGGATATCCTTGAGTGTGATACATAAGTACAACTCATTAGATTTCCAACCTTCCTCAAACAAGTCCCTTGTAGCAGATTCTGACTGTGTCACCATGGTGACACCAAACTTTGTGGACCCTGATCAGGTAATACTGGGTTCAGACTACCTGGTGACCAATGCTAGCAATGCCACTACCTCCCATAGTATGGCACTTGTTAACTTCTCCTGAGGAGGGGTAAATGGCCTCAAAAGGGTTGTTGTTAGTTCAGACCTCCCAGTGGACTGTCTTTTGGGCAATGATTTGGAATCCTCCTTATGGTCAGATGTGGAGTATAGGACTCATGTGGAGATGTTAAGTTTGTCAGAACATGTCCTTGCTGTGACTAGGTCACAGGCCAAGAAATGCCCAGCTGAACTAGTGCTGGATCCTGGAACAATGGACCAGACACTACCTAAGAGAAAGCGCAGTAGGGGTAATGTTGACCCTTCCCTCCTGCCTCAGGTAGAGGATCAGCTCTCTCAGGAGACTGACCCCAAGACCCCAGAAGGAACTGTCCTAGAAGAGCTTGAGCCTGAACAGGTTGAGTTTCTTGGGACAGGGGGACCTTCCAGGGCAGACTTGAGGCAGGCACAGTTAGACTGTTCCTCTCTTGAACCCCTCAGAAAGCAGGCTGCTGCTGAGGCTGCAGGGAATGCCACAGGTGCCCATAAAGTGTACTGGGAAGATGGACTCCTTTACTCTGAAGCAAGAGACCCCAAGCCTGGTGCTACCAGGAGGCTGGTCATCCCCTTGTCTCTGAGCGGTTTCCTCCTCACCTTGGCCCATGAAATTCCCCTTGCAGGTCCCTTAGGCCAGAACAAGACTTGGGACAGACTTGCCCCACACTTTCACTGGCCTCATATGTCTGAGGACACTAAGGACTTTTGTCGTTCATGTATCACCTGCCAAGCCAGTGGCAAATCAGGTGGCACAACAAAGGCCCCCCTTATACCACTACCTGTAGTGGGGGTTCCCTTTGAAAGAGTGGGGATTGACATTGCTGGACCAATGGACCCCCCAACAGCATCTGGGCACAGATTTATACTGGTGGTAGTGGATCATGCCACCAGGTATCCAGAAGCTATTCCCCTTAGGACCACTACAGCTCCTGTTGTGGCTAGGGCCCTGGTTGGAGTTTTCTCCAGAGTGGGGTTCCCTAAGAAGGTTATCTCTGACAGAGGTGCAAACTTCATGTCAGGATACTTGACTGCTATGTGGAAGGAATGTGGTGTCAATTACAAATTCACCACACCCTATCACCCACAATGCAATGGGCTTGTTGAAAGATTCAACAAGACCTTCAAAGGGATGATAAAAGGGTTACCTGAAAAGCTTGGGCGAATATGGGACATCCTTTTACCCTGCCTTCCATTTTGCTTACAGAGAGGTCCCACAGAAGGGGGTTGGTTACAGCCCTTTTGTGCTTTTGTTTGGACATCCTGTAAGAGGACCCCTATGTCATGTGAAGGAAGGATGGGAGTTGCCTCTCAAAAAGCCTAAACAGGACATAGTGGACTATGTACTTGGTCTCCGCTCCAGGATGGCAGAGTACATGGAAAAGGCATCTAAAAACCTGGAGGCCAGCCAAGAACTTCAAAAAGCTTGGCCTAACTGTTTACCATGCAGGACAGAAGGTGTGGGTGTTGGAGCCAGTGGCCCCAGCAGCTCTCCAAGACAAATGGTCTGGACCCCACATCATCATTGAGCAAAAGGGAGAAGTCACCTACTTGGTGGACATGGGAACTCCCAGGAGCCCTCACAGAGTACTTCATGTGAATAGGCTCAAAGCATTTGTTGACCGGGAGGACATGGGCTTGCTCATGGCTACAGATGAGGGACAGGAAGAAGAGAGTGACCCTCTCCCAGACCTGCTCACTCAGAACCCTGATGATGGGTCAGTAGATGCTGTAATCTTTTCTGACAGCCTCTCTGAGCATCAGCAAAAGGATTGTAAGCAAGTCCTTTAATCCTTCAGACAAATGTTTTCTCTGACCCCCAGTCAGACAAACTGGTGCACACATGAGGTGGACACTGGAGACAGTCTGCCTATAAAGAGTAAAATCTACAGGCAACCTGACCACGTCAGGGACTGCATAAAAACTGAAGTACAAAAGATGTTGGAATTGGGAGTCATTGAACCCTCAGAGAGCCCTTGGGCTAGTCCTGTAGTTCTAGTGCCAAAACCTCACACCCAGGATGGTAAGAGAGAGATGAGGTTTTGTGTAGACTACAGGGGTCTCAATGCTGTCACTAAGACAGATGCCCATCCAATACCAAGAGCAGATGAACTCATTGACAGATTGGCTTCTGCCAAGTTCTTGAGTACATTTGACCTGACAGCTGGTTATTGGCAAATCAGGTTAGCTGAGGATGCCAAGGCCAAGACAGCATTTTCTACCCCAGGAGGTCATTATCAATTTGTGGTGATGCCCTTTGGTTTGAAAAATGCACCTGCCACTTTTCAAAGGTTGGTGAACCAAGTTCTCACTGGGTTGGATGACTTCTGTGCAGCATATCTTGATGATATTGCTGTCTTTAGCTCCACCTGGGAGGATCACCTGATCCACCTGAGGAAAGTTTTAGAGGCCCTGCAAAAGGCAGGCCTCACTATCAAGGCTACTAAGTGCCAGGTAGGGCAGAGTCAAGTTGTATACTTGGGCCACCTTGTAGGTGGAGGTCAAGTTCATCCTTTGGAGAGCAAGATACAGGCCATAAAGGACTGGGTTCCCCCAATCACCAAGACACAGGTCAGAGCTTTCTTGGGCCTGTCTGGTTACTATAGGAAATTTGTCAGAAATTATGGAACCATTGTGACGCCACTTAATGACCTGACAAGTAAGAAAATGCCAAAGAAAGTTCAGTGGACAGTTAGCTGTCAGAAGGCATTCGATGACCTAAAGCAGGCCATGTGCACTGCACCTATTCTCAAGAGTCCAGACTACTCCAAAACTTTCATTGTCCAAACAGATGCTTCTGAGTTAGGTGTGGGAGCTGTTCTATCTCAGCTGAATATTGATGGTCATGACCAGCCCATTGCTTTTTTAAGTAGAAGGCTGACCCCTAGAGAGAAACGTTCGTCAGCTATTGAGAGGGAGGCCTTTGCTGTGGTTTGGGCCCTGAAGAAGTTGAGGCCATACTTGTTTGGTACTCACTTCAAGATTCAGACCGACCATAAGCCCCTCTTATGGCTAAATCAAATGAAGGGTGAAAACCCCAAACTTCTTAGGTGGTCCATTTCCCTACAGGGGATGGACTTTACAGTGGAGCACCGCCCAGGGACTGACCATGGTAATGCAGATGGTCTCTCCAGGTACTTCCACTTAGAACAAGAAGACTCACCTGGTCAAGGTTAGTTTAATGTCCCTAAGTTTGGGGGGGGGGGGTTATGTAGGAGAGTGGGGTCTGCAATCCCATGGCCACCCCAGATTTTTGCTTTTTGCTTCACTGGTTTACGACTTTCCCTGGCTGTGGGCCTGCTAATCAGACCCACAGCCTAGCTGTTCTCTCTCTAAATTGACAAGCATGTACCTTAGGTGCATTCACCAATTTGTACTGGGCCACCTTATCAGTCCCTGTACAGTATACCTTAGGTATCCAGGGCATAGGTGTACCCAGGGCCTACCAGGGGCTGAAGCATGTATTATGCCACCCCTGGCTGGCCATCCAAATCTGACACAACTGGCTGCACGACAGCTGGGGCAAGGTGGTGTAAACACCCTTTGCTGTAGATATAGTATCCCTATATCTAACCCTAAAATGGACACATATATTCCCATCAGTCACTCCTATGGAAGGCCTTATCAGTCCTGAAGGCAGAGTGCTGGGAATTATGTGAGATGGTGCTCTGGCATGAGCTGAGCCCGTTTGCAGCTTGCGGAACAAAGTCCTAATAGCTGTTCCATGATAACGCTATACCATATACTCTTAAGTGCATTATAATCCTCGCGGTTAAATGCTAACTCTGGTATAACATTATCAAAACATGTCGAGTAAGGTGTCATACGAATTGGAATACTACCCCCTCGCCAATTCTGGCGACGGGGGTAGCATTCCACCCTTCTAGAGGTACACAACATGTATGTAACTGTGAACCCCGGTTAAAGTTTACTCGAGCCTTGGCATCACAAAATGGATGCTGCCACCACAGACACAAGTCTGACCTCCTGCTGCTGGGAGTCCTTCCAGCGAGGGAGGCTTGGACAAATGGTTTCCTGCCTTGGGAGGTGCTAGCACCACCCCAGACAGGATTTTGTGTATTAGGTAGGCCCAGGCTGAAAGGAATGAGACATGCCTGGGGCACACAAGGTGCCCTGTGCATTCACCGGTTCCAACCAGTTGCTGGGGCATCCCAGCCCCAGCTCTGGCGGGAAGCCGTACAAAGGATTGGGGGTGTAGCCACCCCCCTTCCTGGTCCCACCCAGGGGAGGGACCTAGTCAGTAGTGCAGCCCCCTTTAGCAGGATAAAGGTAGGAGCTGGTCCCATTCCAAGTTAGATTAATCTTGACAACTTCCACGAAGAAACTCTTGACCTTCGACCTCCTGAACATCAGAAGACTGAAGAATCTCCCCTATGGTCAGGGAGTGACCATCCTGCTTCGCAGGCACCATCAAGCTCCTGTGCGGTTTTCTGCAAAGTCCTTCCATCCCGGAATCCGACGATCCAGCTCGACAAGACCCGGACCTCCAGACCTCTCTGACCTCTACCCACATCCACAGCACAGCTGGGACCCGTGGGTGCGACGAGCAACGTGGAGACGGCCATCTTGAAGAAACCTGCACAGCGCTCCCAGCACTACCCCTGAGGGTTCCTCAAGTGAGTGCATCAGGGCCTGAGAAGCCCTACACCAACGCAGCTCCTGCACCAAAGACCAGCCCCCCAGAATCCCCGTGATCTGCGTGGGGCCCTTTTGCCTGGTTGCTGCCCTTCCTGTTGTCTGGTCACTTGCCGGCTGGCTTGTGCCCTCTGAGACGACGACCCGAAGAAATCGACACTGCTAGTCTGGTCCCCCAGACTGGCCTTTGCTTCCTTGCAAAAGAGAAGCACCCCGGACCCTCCTGGTCCGCACCAGACGCCATCTTTGTTCCACCGCGTGGCTTGCATTAGCCAAGGCCTGTTGTCCAGATCGACGATCCGACACCGCCAACAGCAGCAGACTACGTGGGACAGCTCGTGCCTCCAGCCTGGTCGTGAAGAACAGCTCCTGGTCCGCGCAGCTACAGAGAGTGGCGACCCTTCCTTCACCTGACTGCGGCGACAGCACCTGGTTCCCTCCTGGTTCCAGCACCGTCACTGGCTAGTGACCGAGACTCTGTCCCCTTCCCTTTCAGGACTTCTTCTTTCCAGTTCCATCCTTGGAACCACCGGACTCCTCCATCTGGCTGCCTGCCAGCAACTTCTTGTTTCAGGCATCACCGGGATTAACGCAGCAAACCCGACACCACTTCAGCCCTATGCACCCGCAGCCTGTGGGTGAGGTAACTAAAACTTCTAGGTGCTGAAGTCTGTGTACACTATCCTAGTGTTCAGGTCCACTGTTGTTTTCCCTCCATCCAGCCGGGTTCGTCCGGAATCCTTAACTTTGTAACACTGTAGCATCCATAGACGTTGGTACGCATCCCGCGTGAGAGTTTTCACTCTGCACGTGAGTCCCGTGGGCCTCCTGCTCCGTACTTACCTAGTTCGTAGCGTAGTCCCAGCGATCCTCCAGCCTCTGGATCTCCTTACAGTATTTTCCTTCCTCGCATTCCATGTGTAAATATTGTGTGAACTCGTATTTCCCTTGTAGTATTGTCATGTGCTTAGCCCTCTGATCTCATAAAGAGTTCAGAGGTGTTGTTATTAATAAATATATCGTTTATTTTCATAATAACCTGTGTGATGTCCTTTCATCTGGTATTCAAGGGGTTATATTGTGGTAAAACAGCTGGCTTCACATGCCATTCAGAGTTTAGCCTAAAGACTGCTTTTGTCCACGCTACTAGGATAGCTGGTCTATAAGGTTGACTTACAACCAATCACCATAAGGGTTGTTTGGACTGATACAAGGTGATCACTAGAACTAGTGAGCATCATATATCAGGCCAACTTCTCACATCTGCTCTCCCCCACACATCTTTGTTCCCTAGACCCCTCCCCGCTGAGCGTGCACCCACGGCCCCCCAGCTCCTCCCACAAGCCCCTTTGTGTAAGCAGGGGGAGCTTCTCACCTTGTTCGTAAAACCTGTTCTATTGGTATGTGTAAATCAATACCCCTCCCCTCGGCCCCACTTCCCCTTCCTGCCTGGAGGGCTGGGAGCCTTCCTTCATTCATTAACTCAAAAAATGCCCTCTTCCAGTGCCCCTTGCGTAACAAAAGAAACACCGCTCCCTCCGCTTCGGGCATTCTTGAGGACAAGGAAGCTTCAAAGTTCTTCTGATGTGTATTTAAAGTTAGACACCATAAATAAATGCCACCAAAAGAGCCTTTATTATTATTTGTTCTGCAAAATAGCCGCGCATCGCGTGATGCAGGTGGGCTGCACCGAGTGACATATATGATCGAGGGTGCTGTCAGCCCCCGTTTGGCAGCGTGGGTGGGGCTTGGGGCACCTCCTGGGCTTGCTTGTCTCTACTGTCCCTGGTTATGTTGCTCTGGAAACTTGGCCAGGTTCAAGCCCGTCAAAGCTTGGCTGTCAGGGGGAGCGACGGCGAGCAGTCCTCAGCATCTGCGGGAGGTTAGTGCGGAGAGTGCAGTGCGCCCAGACCTCAGCAGACACCCATCCATGCATCAGCATGCTTGTTTTACATTGTGTGCCCCCTGCAGACTCTGCATTCCTTGAAAGGCTCTCCTGCCCCCCACTGCACTCGTCTGCCCGACCCGCTTGTTTCTGCTTGTCAATATAAACACGTTACCATTGTGTGACCGACATATGTTGAATATTGGGATAGTATACACATAACATTCTGAACACTTTAACCATGCCATTTTTAAAATTAGTACGCTTTTAATACCTAAAGATGCCTTAGACATTAGGCCACTATGAGATTAGGGATCAACTGCAATTGAGCATCAGACTGAATTTAGAATGAGCCCATTCTTGGATTCGAATGGTTGCGTCCGGAGGCCGTTTCTGCCACGCCCACAGGCTGATGTCACATGCTGATGTGCAAAGACACGGCCGCCCTCTCCTCTTGTTTAAATGGCTACTGCATCATGACGTACACGTCATCACACTGGTGTCACTGGAGAGTCTTGACAGATACATGCACATGTGATATGCTAACGCCAGATACATGCACATGCGAGATAGGCATGTGCTTATTTTCTTTGTTTTTTGGGCGTTTTTTGGAAATGCCTCTCGTCATTGGAAAACAAGCACTTTTTTATTTTTGCTCATTCACAACAACATAGGCGAAACAATTGACATAGCTAGAGATTGAGTTGTGCCTTTGGCTAAACCTATTGCACTTGCCAATTATTCATATTACTGCTGCCAAGAAGGACCACGTGAAGTGTGATAAGTTCAGCCCTTTTTTTATACAACAGCTCTTTGCATGCTGCGATTTATTAACCTATACTTACGCTGTTAACAGTGAAACTACAAGTCCCAGCATGCAGTGTGCTTTTGGCTGTAAAGCTAGACCTGACTGAGACCTCATATGTGATATTGTGCAACATTGTAGCTGTGTTGACCTCAGAATCAAGGTGACGCATACAGTGTTAGTATGCAGATTACCACATATGAACACAAATTTTGCTTTACTGCCAAATTTAAGCACCCACAACTTCATCTTTGACTCTTCAATCTGGGTCACCCTCTCACACCCTCACCCTCACACCCCCTCATCCTAACCCTCACACCCCCTCATCCTCACACTCACACACCCTCACCCTCACATCCCCTCATCCCCCTCACCGCCACACACCCTCACACCCCCTCACACCCCCTCAACCTCACACCCCCTCAACCTCACACCCCTCAACCTCACACCCCCTCACCTTCACATACCCTCATCCTCAAACTCCCTCACACCTCCTCACACACACCCTCACACCCCCTCACCCTCACACCCCCTCACCCTTACCCTCACCCTCACAAACACTCACCCTCTATCACCCTCACACACACTCTCACCCCCTCTGACCCTCACACCCCCTCTCCCCCTCTCACCCTCGCACCCCCCTCACCCACCCCTCACACACCCTCTCACCCCCTCACACTCACTTACCCTCTCACCCTCACTTACCCTCTCACCCTCACTTACCCTCTTACCCTCACTTACCCTCTTACCCTCACACACCCTCTTACCCTCACACACCCTCTTACCCTCACACACCCTCTTACCCTCACACACCCTCTCACCCTCACACACCCCCTCACCCTCACACACCCCCTCACTCTCACACACCCTCACCCTCTCACACACCCTCACCCTCTCACATACCTCTACCACTCTATCGCCCTCACTCTACCACTCTACCGCCCTCACTCTACCACTCTACCGCCCTCATTCTACCACTCGACCGCCCTCACTCTACTGCCCTCACTCACTCTACCGCCCTCACTCACTCTACCGCCCTCACTCACTCTACCGCCCTCACTCACTCTACCTATCTATTGCCCTCCCTCACTCGATCTATCTATCGCCCTCCCTCGCTCTATCTATCTACCTGTCTATCTATCGCCCTCCCTCACCCTATCTATCGCCCTCCCTCACTCGATCTATCAATCTATCGCCCTCCCTCTCTCGATCTATCTATCGTCCTCCCTCCCTCACTCGATCTATCTATCGCCCTCCCTCTATATCGATAGCCCTCACTCCCTCTACCTATCGCCCTCACTCACTCTATCTATCGCCCTCACTCACTCTATCGCCCTCACTCACTCTATCTAGCGCACCACCACAGCATCATTCAGGGGTACCACAGCATCACTCAGCACGGCCACAGAATCACTCAGGGGCACCACAGCATCACTCAGAGGCACCACAGCATCACTCAGGGGCACCACAACATCAATATGCGCTACCACAGCATCACTGAACGCCACAGCATCACTCGTCGCTACCACAGTATCAATCTGTGCCACCATTCAACATTAACTGGTTCAAATATGTTCTCTCAATGTTTCAAGCTTTATTACAAATGTCACAAAGATGATAATATTTCACTTCTGTTCTTGGATTTTCGTCACAATAAAATACACTGAACATAATCCTCACAAAAGTTATTTACAAAAGTTTAAGCTATTGCCATTATAAATTACAATAACTTTTATTTAAGTATTATGTATTTAAAAAAATTAAAAGCCATTGTTATTTGTAATATCAATACATCCAAGTCACGTAAATACAAAACATGTTGCATTACAAATGCTATAGGTGTCACATTTGCAAAAGATAAAAGTATTGGCATTGTAAATGACACAGCTATTAATTTAGCTATTTTCAAAACCAACACATAAATAAAAAAGTTTGTCATTTACAAGACCAATAGCTCAAACTTTCATAATGCGAGACATATTGAATTGCAAATGCTTGTTCTTGTAAGTTTTCGAGCAGAAGATGATGAGAGACTTGTCGAACACTGCTGACCGGTCTAACAGGATCAGGGCCACAGCTTTGCCTTGTTCCAGAGAGTTTCTAATATTGTCCGTGACGGCCAGCAATGTGGCCTCTGTGCTATTGGTGGCCCTGAAGCTTGTTTGGGAGGGGTCCAGTAGATTGTTGTCTTCTAGGTATTTGGATAGCTGTCTATTAATCAGCTTCTCCAACACTTTGGAGAGATAGGGGAGTTGAGATATGGGTCTGTAGTTGACCGGGTTTGTCACATCTGTACCTGCTTTTTTTTTTAGCAGCGGGGTTACAATCGCTTGTTTCCATGTTTCTGGGAAAGTTGCTGCTTCTAGGGAGTTGTTGGAAAGTTACGTGATAACTGGGATGAGGGAGGGTATGATCTGTCTTAAATAAAATGTGGGCAGGGGTCAAGGGGGGATCCAGATTTGATATCGTTCATGGTTCTGGCAGCTTCTGAAATTGGGGCGAAGCTATTTAGTCGGGCGTAATTATTCAAAGGGGGGTCTGATTCTCCCCTTCTTGTGGGGGCCACTGGGGTGTTTAGGTCTAATGTTGAGTAGATTTTCTCTACTTTATCTGTGAAAAAATTACGGACCATTTCACAGTTTTCTGTTGAAGGGTGCAATGTTTGGGACGTGCAGGCAGGTTTGCACAGTTCTTTTACGATTTTATAAATCCCAAAAGTACAAAAACAGCAGACCTAGGTCAAGCACAATGGTTCCGTATGTTCTCAATATCAGATGGTGCAACCACTTCCAACATCCGCTGTTCAGGGATGTGAAAATAACAACAGTATACAAAAACCAAAAAGGAAGGTGCACTCTAATGAAGTCAATGGAACAAAGAATATTTTGTGAATGTCTCTTCTTTATTCAAATTATTAGTTTTCTGTGAGCACGGGCACAGCCACCGCGTTTCGTTCCCTTAGTGCCATGGGAACTTCGTCAGGGCATGAATATGAATTTAAGAGAAGCAAGAGAACAGAATAATTGGTTAGAATGGACCAGAGTGACCTCTGACCCTGGTTCAGGGCCGGTCGCTCCACGCCGCTCCCCGTGGGTGTGCCCCTGCTGCCAGTTATCCTGCGCTTCACTTTTCTTGTGCTGGTACTTCATTTTCTTTTTTACTGTGCCCTGTGATCCTGTGCCTCTGTTGTTGTTTGCTCTGTTTCTCTTGCCCCTGGTTTCCTGATTGTATTTTAACCCCTGCCGCCCGTTTTGGGACCATTTTTTCCCACTCTTCGCTCCCCTCCCGCCGCTGCTCCCCTGCGGCCCGCCCCACCTTTCTCTCTTCTGTACCCTCTCCCCTCCCCATTTGCCACCCCGCTCCCACCTCCCAGCTGCTCCTCCCTCCCTCCTCGCTATTATGGCAGAGACCACACGAAAGCGCAGCGGTCCCGCCAACGGCGCGCCGTCTACGCCCGTCTACGCCTGGACCGCGCCCAGCGCCAGGACCCCTAGCCCTCAACGCTACCAGCCCACCCAACTGAATTACGACACCGCCACCCTCCACGCACTCAACACCGGCCGGAAACCCGCCTGCCACGAGTCACCCCGAAACGCACCCATGGACCCTTCACCTGCCGAACCTGCAAATTCACCTTCATCCGGACCTGCACAGCACCCGCCAGGCCAGACGCCAGCAACAACCACCTCAAGTGCATCCTGTTCAACAACCGCTCCGTCCACAGGCACGCCATCGAACTCTGGAACCTCCTCGACACAACAGCGCCGGACGTCGCCTTCCTCACAGAAACCTGGATGAACGCCTTCTCAGCCCCCGACATCGCCATAGCCATCCCGGATGCCTAC
Source organism: Lissotriton vulgaris (assembly GCF_964263255.1). NCBI lineage: Eukaryota > Metazoa > Chordata > Amphibia > Caudata > Salamandridae > Lissotriton > Lissotriton vulgaris. Next base: position 170,187,469 of record NC_141685.1, read on the forward strand.
AAGATCACCCGGAGAGACTGCGTCAATCAAACCGGAGGAGGCATCGCCATCGTCCACAAAAACACCATCCGTATCACGACCAACTCCGACGACGCCCTCACCACCGCCGAGTACCTTCACTTCCAGATACACACCGACCCCAAGACACCTTCACAGGAACTCCCATCTACAGACCCCCGGGACAACGCACACAATTCAGCGAAGCCATCGCAGACTTCATCAGCCCGCACGCCCTCACCTCCCCAGACTACATCCTCCTAGGGGACCTCAACTTCCACCTGGAAAACAACAACGACAACAACACCACGACCCTGCTGGACAACCTTGCCAACCTCGGACTCAAGCAACTGGTGAACACCCTCACCCACTACGCCGGCCACACGCTTGACCCAGTCTTCTCCTCCAGCAACCACATCTCCTTCAGCCACTCCAACGGACTACACTGGACAGATCACAGCTGCGTCCACTTCAACTTCAGGAGAACCACGACCCACCACCACCCGCAACAGATTCCCGAAGATGCTGGAGCAAGATCACCACCGACCAGCTCACCACCGACCAGCTCACCACCTCCCTGAGCCAGAACCCTCCCACCAACACGACGGACTCCAACGAAGCAGCACGCAACCTCACACAGTGGCTCACCAACTGCGCCAATGCTCTTGCACCACTGAAGAATCCTCCCAGCAGACCCGGCAGCAAGAAAGCCTCGTGGTTCACCAACGACCTCAAAAACTAAAACCTGCCGTATCCTCGAAAGCCTGGCGCCGCGACCAGTCAACAGAAAACATGACAGCCTTCAAGAACGCCATCCGCAAACACCACCAGCTGATCCGCACCACCAAAAGGACAACATTCAGAGAACGACTGAACAACAACACCCACAACAGCAAGGAGCTCTTCAGCATCGTTAAAGAGCTCTCCAACCCCAGCGCCAGCAACAACGACATCACACCCTCGCAAGACCTCTACGACTCACTCGCCTCGTTCTTCCACCACAAGATCGCCGACATACACAACAGCTTTGACGCCCAGACCACTCACCCTACCACAGAACCAGCACCCCCCGCCTCCACCCTCTGCACCTGGACCTCGGTCAGCACTGAAGACACCACCCGCGTGATGAACACCATCCACTCCGGCTAACCAGCCGACCCCTGTCCACACCACATCTTTAACAAAGCCAACTCCATCAACGCACCCCAACTCGGGAACATCATCAACAGCTCCTTCGCATCCGCCACCTTCCCGGAGAGTTGGAAACATGCGGAGCTCAGCGCCCTCCTGAAGAAACCCACCGCGGACCCCACGGACCTCAAGAACTTCCGCCCCATCTCGCTCCTCCCTTTTCCTGCCAAAGTCATCGAGAAGACCGTCAACAAGCAACTATCCGCCTTCCTCGAGACAAACGGCTCCCTCGACCCCTCGCAGTCCAGCTTCCGAGCGAACCACAGCACCGAGACCGCCCTCATCGCAGCTACCGACGACATCAGGTCCCTGCTCGACAACGGGGAAACTCCTGCCCTCATCCTACTCGACCTATCGGCCACATTCGACACAGTCTGCCACTGCACCCTAACAACCCGCCTCCACCACGCCGGGATCCAAGGGAAAGCTCTAGAATGGATCATCTCCTTCCTCTCAGACAGAACTCAGAGAGTCTACCTCCCCCCCCCTTCCGCTCAGCAGCCACCAAAATCATCTGCGGCGTTCCTCAAGGCTCTTCACTCAGCCCGCCCCTCTTCAACATGAGCCCCATCGCACGCCAACACAACCTAAACATCATCTCCTACGCTGACAACACCCAACTGATCCTCTCCCTCACCAACGACCCCACCACCGCCAGAGCCAACCTCCATGAAGGAATGAAAGACGTCGCCTGAAACTGAACTCAGACAAGACGGAAGTCCTCATCCTCGGACCATCCCCCTCCACCTGGGACAACTCCTGGTTGCCCCCCGCGCTGGGCACCGCCCCCAAGCCCACGGACCACGCACGCAACCTGGGCTTCATCCTAGACTCCTCCCTCACGATGACCAAACAAGTCAACGCCGTCTCGTCATCTTGCTTCAACACCCTGCGCATGCTCCGAAAGATCTTCCGGTTTCCCACCGAAACCAGAAAGACGGTCACCCAGGCCCTCATCACCAGCCGACTAGACTACGGGAACGCCCTCTACGCTGGAACCACAGCCAAACTACAGAGAAGACTCCAGCGCATACAGACCGCTTCGGCACAACTCATCCTGGACATCCCCCGCCACAGCCACATCTCTGCCCATCTGAGAGACCTGCACTGGCTCCCGTCAGCAAGAGGATCACGTTCAGACTCCTCACACACGCACACAAGGCTCTCCACGACATGGGCCCCAATTACCTCAACAACCACCTCCCATTCTACACACCCACACGCCAGCTCCGATCCACCAGCCTCACCCTCGCCACCGTCCCACGGATCCGCAGAACCACCACCGGAGGAAGGTCTTTCTCCTACCTGGCGGCCAAGACATGGAACTCCCTCCCCACCCACCTCCGGCTGACCCAGACCACCTCTCCTTCAGGAAGCAACTCAAGACCTGGCTCTTCGAGCAGTAGCAGCACCCCCCCTCTCCTCCCAGCGCCTTGAGACCCTAGCGAGTGAGTAGCGCGCTCTATAAATGTTTGATTGATTGATATTCTGGATGCGATCGTCCTTGGATAAAAGATTCTTGAATAAATCCTATAGGTACCGCGTCCTTGTTCCCTGGGGTTTCCAAAATAAGCGGTTGCTTCGTATTTGCCCAAAGGACGGGCAATTGTCAAAAGGACTTATTTTATTTGTAAATTCATAAGGGCTTCTTAAAATCAAGTTGTGAACTATCGTGAAATTCGTAACCAATTTAAGGTAGATTAAAAAGTAGCTAATAGATCGCCGTATCAAGTAGATCTCGCTTATAGTAAGGCGATAGTATAATAGAAATAACACCAAACAGTATCGAGGAACAATCCGAGTGTTAGAGGTCCAAAAATGACCAAATGCAGGCGTGAGCCAGGAATACAGCACCTATAATAGGGCTTTTATGATTTTATATAGCTCTTTGGTTGAGTTGCTATTTTCGTTGATTCTTTGTGCATAGCATGTCCTTTTTGCCTTTTTATGGCTTGATTGTGTAAGTTTTGAGAGCAGTTTTGTAGATTAACTTTTCAGCATCTAGTCGGGACATTCCCCAGGTGTGTTCCTTGATTTTGCATTTATTTTAAGTGTTTTGATTTCTGGGGTATACCATTTTTCAGAGGTGGTTCTTTTTATGGATTTAGATTTGATTAAGGGGGCACATAAGTTCAAAGTGTGGGTGATCTCCGTATCTAGATTCAGAGCGCCTTTGTTGGTGAGGGGAGTATCTAGGTGTTTTAGGTTGGTGTTTGTTGGCCAGTGGAGTTTAAATGATTCTGTAGTTACCAGTTTCCAAGGTCTGTAATAGTCGGGCGCAGGTAGAGAAGGTCTAGCGGGTAACGCAGGCTGAGCAAATGAAAAGGAGACAAGGGAGTGGTCCGTCCATGTCACGGGTTGAATCTCCTCAATCGAGGTAGTTTCAATGTTGGAGAACAGTAGGTTCAATGTGTGGCCTGCATTATGAGTGGGACCTTGGATCCATTGTTTAAATTGGAGAATTTGCATGTCATTGTTTAGATGTGTGGCAGCTAAGTTGTCTGGTTTGTCGAAGTGAATGTTAAAATCTCCGATCACCAGAAAGTTTTTGTATTTGAGACAGACAGGGAATAGTTGTGTGAGCAGCTTCGCGCTGAAGTCGGCATGATATCCGGGGGGGATTATATATCACTGCTCCTCCTACTTGGAATGCTAGTAATTCGTGCTCATCAAGCTGGGCTACTGTGATTGGGAGGCAGTTGAGGTTGTCCCTAAATTATCTTGCGAGGCCCCCTCCTCTTTTCCCTTGCCTATCTTGACGTATGATTTTATATTTCGGGGGGAGTGCGTTTGCTATATCAGGGCAGTTGTTCTCATCTAGCCAGGTTTCAGTTATAAATACTAAGTCGGGGTTATTTCATTAATAATGTCCCAGATCTCCAAGGAGTGTGTGGGGAGAGATCTGGCACTGAACTATAGGCATTTGGTTCTTAGGCCGTTATTCACCGTTTCTGGTGTGGGTTCTATGTGTGCTAGGCTGCACCATTTGCATTTTTTTTTCTTCACAACAAATGTTATTCATTGATCAGGCAGAGGCATATATGCAGTGCTCCACAGTCAAGAGGTCACTGCTCAGTAGCAATACACGTTTCAATATCTTGGAAGCCCAATCAATAAAACAAACCACTCCTCCGCCTCCTCCCTCCACCCACAGCCACCCAAACAACCCCACTACCCACCCTTTTACCCCTCCCTAACCCAGTGCACGTGATCACAATAAGCCTCCTGTATGAGCCAATACTAAGCCAGGCGCCATGCGTCTCTCTAGGCCTGGAGCCCTTCATCTAAATCAGGACCGTCATCAGGATCTGCTGGAGGCTCCAGAGTCAGGCCCCTATGCTCAGCCCACCGTTTCCAGATTTTGTAATGTTTCCGAGGGCATCCTCTGGCCTCGAACATCCCATAAAATAGTCCAGTCCAGCCTTCCACGCATTCAGGGGGGGAGCGCGTTCATTTTTCCATGCCCGTGCCAAGTCCCGCTTGGCCACCACCAAGCCCAAGAGTAAAAGGTGACGTTTGTAAGCATTACCGCCCACACCCTCCAGCACATGTAGAAGGCCCAAGCGAGGGGTACGGGGGAGATCCCATCTCAGCACCTCTGACAGACAGCTCCACACACCATTCCAGAACCTAGTCAAAGTAGCACACGACCATACAGTATGTAGCAGGGTACCCATCTCGGCTCCACATCGCAGGCACTGGGGGGACTCAATCAAACCCGCCCTCCACAGCCGCTCCCGTGTATATTAGGCTCTATGCAAGTATTTGAATTGGATCAGTCGGAGTCGTACCGCAATAGCGGTCCCACGTGGGGACTCCAATGCTTCCCTTCAATCGTCCTTATCCAGGGGTCCGACATCCCCTGCCCAGGCACCTTTTAACGAAAGTAGGGAGGAGGAGCAGTGAGTCACGAGTGTTTGATAGATACGGGACACCTTTTTATCTCCGAGGTCCCCCATGAATATCTTTGCTTCTACAGGGCTGAACTCCGGCAGCGTCTCCAAACCAACTATGCTAGGGGCGAGCGCGTGACGGAACTGTAGATACCTGAAAAATTGGGTCTTGGGCATGTGGAACTCGTCTTGCAACTCCTGGAATGATTTAAGAGTGACACCGGACATAACGTCTCCAAGCGATGAGATCCCGATAGAATCCCATCCACTAAATCCCGGCAGCGAGGCCAGCGCGGGAAGTCGTCCATTATGCCACAGCGGGATCTCCGCCGTCAACCGACCCCACCAGCCCATGCGCCGCAGTACCTGCCTCCAGACCGCAAAAACCACTCGCGTGGCACATGGCAGACGCCTCCGGAGTCCGGCCGAGTATAGTATGGTGTGTACCGTGTTGCTTCCCATGAGCGAGCGCTCCAACGCATATGCCGGGTCCCCTCCATCCCCATACCACCACTCATTTAGCACTAGCAAGTGGGAGGCCTGATAATAAGACAGCAAATCTGATGTAGCGAGACCACCACAATATGTGGATATGAAGCACGTACGCAGCGCTACCCTGGCAGCACCCCCGGCCCACAAGAAGCGGCCTAAGACAGAATTGACCTGCTGGAACCACTGAGGTGCGATCGGGTGAGGATGGTTCTGCAGCTGGTAGAGCAGGCGCGGAAGTGCGACCATTTTAAAGATCACGGACCGTCCATATATGGTAAGAGGCATCCGAGACCATGTTTTAACATCCGTTTGGACCCTCTCCCAAACAGGGAGCACGTTCCGCTCCCACGAGGTCACCGCTGACTCGGACAGGAATACTCCAAGATACATTATACCCCCGGACGCTATCCGCAAGTCCGACGCCCACGAACCCGCGCTCGACCCATCCCCTAGCACCCATAGAGTGGACTTACGCGGGTTAAGATAGAGGCCCGATACCTCACCAAAGACACGCATGATTTCTAACACTCGGGGGCCTGATCTATCTAAGTTCGTAAGAAAAAAGAGGACGTCGTCCGCGTAGAGTGCGATCCTATCAGTAAGTCCCACATTCCATACGAAGCCTCGCAGTTGTGCGTCGATGCGCACCCAGGCGGCCAGGGGCTCCATAACCAGTGCAAACAAATATGGAGACAGTGGGCATCCCTGACGGGTCCCCCGGTCAATGGGAAATCTCCCCGAAACCGCTCCTGAGACACGCACCGACGCCGTAATGTCAGTATACAGCAACCTGACATATGAAATGAACACCGGACCTAAATTGAGGTGGGGTAGGAGCGCGAACAGATAGGTCCAACTCACCGAATCAAAGACCCTGTCTATATCTGCCAAGAGCAACCGCCCGCTCTCCAGTGGCCCCCATTGCATCTATGGCCGTCTGTGCCCGTCGTATATTGTGCCGTGTCGCCCTACGCGGCATAAAGCCAGCCTGATCTGGGTGGACCAGATCGGCCACGTAAGGGAGTAGACGGTTCGCCAGTGCCTTAGCCAGCAGCTTGGCCTCAACATTGAGCAATGATATAGGACGATATGAGTCATGTCGGTCAGGGGGCCTGGCCGGCTTCTGAAAAACCACCACCTCAGCGTGGCGCCAGTCCGCTGGCAGCCGACCCAGCTCTCGCGCTGCCTCCAGCACAGTTCTGTAGTGGGACCCCAGCTGGAGATGGAACTTCTTATAAAACTCACACGGGAAGCCGCTTGGCCCGGGCGCCTTTCCGGCGTTGAGCTGCCCCAACGCATCTCCCAGCTCCTCTGCCGTAAGGGGGAGATCCAATGCCGCTCGCGTCTTAACGGAGACTGTCCGAGGGGGCAGGTCAGCAATAAATTTATCTACCGCATCAGCCGGAAGGCATTCCTGCGCCACGTATTGCCCCGTGAAGTAACAAGCAAAACTAACCGCCAATTCAGCCGTTTCCGTAATGGTAACGTTCCCATCCGTGAGCCCAGGCAAAGCTAGTGGCTGCATAGTGCGCTGGCACAGCCTGTGGAGCATTGTACAGGACTTGTCTCCCCACTGGTATACCCTGCTCCGCGTGGCAAGCCACGCCTGTCGGGCCTCGTCAAGCAGAACCGATGCATAGGATTGTTGCACCTGGAGAAGCAACCGCACCGCTACCTCATCTCCCTTCCCCTGACACCGCCGTTCTAGGGCCTCCACGTGAGCCGCCGCCTCAACTATGGCCTCCCGACGCCGGCGACGTGCCGCCGCACACCACGCAATGTCAATGCCCCTCAAAGTAGGCTTCATGGCTTCCCAGACCACCGTCACATCTGTATCCGCTACCAAATTCTCTTTCCAGTAGTGAGCAATCGCGCCCCGCAAGTGTTGAGCATAGTCAGCCTGCTGAAGGTGCCACAAGGACATCCTCCATCGGAACGGGTATCTTGTTCTATGCAGGTCGACCACCACAGCCACGGGGGAATGGTCAGACAGTCCCCTAGGCAAGATACGAGCCTCACGCACTCTACTCAGAAACACACAGGGCACAAACACATAATCCAGCCGCGAGAAGGAACCATGTACAGCGGAAACATAGGTATATTCCCGGACCCTAGCATGCATGTGTCACCAAACATCCACCCAGCCTAAGCCCTCCACCATCGCATGCAGTCGGGTAGGGGCAGCAGCAGACAGCGTCTCCCGCAATCTCCCACGGTCCACATTCACATCCATCACATCGTTCCAATCCCCCCCAACACCGCCAAGGACTCTGGGATTTCCGTCCACACTGCAAACAACCGTTCAGCCAAGGACCACTGCAACGGGGGGGGGGCATAAATACTCCCAAACACAACGGATTCAGTACCCACCATCCCCTTAACAAAGATGTATCGGCCCTGCGGGTCCACCCATTGTTTCTCATGAACATAGGCCAGCCTACGATGGATCAAAATGGCAACCCCCCTGGAGCCTCTAGAAAACCCAGCATGGAAGACCTGCTGGTAACCAAATCTCTGCAGGCTGAGCACTTTCGTCCCCATCATGTGGGTATCTTGTAGCAGCAAGACATCCGCCGCTTCCCTCTTCCCCCACCTCAAAATCGCCCCCCTCTTGATTTTATCCAGCATCCCCCTCACATTCCAACTCAGTATGTGCATGGACTCCCAAGGGAGTCCCGGTATAGACGTATCAGCCATAATCCAATGGGACCCAACACATAAGCACCCAGCACCAGGCCCAGGCGCACAGCACAGTCTGTAACAAGGCAATAAGAATCACGTGCAACCCCCACCAACCACCCCTGACCCCCCCACCCACACAACCCTTCAACACTCCCTTCAACTCCCCGCTCCCTGCCCCCTGCCACCCACCCCTATACCTCATAGAACTCTGAAGTATCTGTCGCGGCATGGGCAACCTCGGGCCCAAAACAGAGCGCCCAAGGCCAACCATACCAATGGATCCCAACTACCCACTCAACTATAAGACCCCCCCCTGTCAACTCCCACCTGTGTAGGAGGCAAATAGCCCTTGCAGAAGAGCTCCCCGAACCCCCACCCCACATCCCCACACAATCCCAAATTAAGGAAAAACGATTAGTGGCTATATGTTCAGTTAGCAAGCGTCAGTTTAAGAAGGCACAGCAGCGTACCCCCTCCCAATGGGAGCTAGTGATATACACAGACCAATGCAGCCTCCTAAGGTCTCTCAATGTTTCTTTCCGGAGTGGTCAGAGTCCACAGACGCGCCATCCCGTTTTCCACCACGAGAAGAGGAACGTTTTCGTGATCTGGACCTCCTGTTCCTCTTGCTCCGGGCACTCCGGTCCTCCCTTTCCAGCGACGGTTCTCTCGAGTGGCCCGGGTTCAGACCCGGTTGGGCATGCGGCCTGACCCTTACCGTCTCATCTGTCCATTTGAAGACATCCTCTGGAGTATCGAAGAAGTGGGTCCGCGATTGAAAGACCATCCGCAGGCGGGCCGGGTAAAGTAAGGAGTATTGGATCTTCAGACCGCGCAATATCGCCTTGGCTGCAATAAATGAGTGACGTTGTTGTTGCACGATTCTGGTATAGTCCGGAAAGATCATGATGTTCTGATTCTCAAAAAGTAAAGAGTCCTTGGCCCTTGCCTCCCGTAAAATAGTATCCCGATCATGGAAATTCAGGATTTTCGCTATCACCGGCCTGGGCCGCTCCCCCGCTGGCGGTTTCTGCGTCAGGGCTCTATGGGCACGTTCTATTACAAAGCAGCGCGACAGGACCTCCGGAGGAAGCCAACTCTCCAACCACTGGGACAAGAAGCGTTCCATATTTCCCTTCTCACATCCTTCGGGGAAACCCACAGAGTGAAGGTTATTCCTGCGTGCCCGCCCTTCTGCATCTTCCACACGAAGCGCAAGGCCCTTCTGGACGTTTTCCATGGCTGCCAGTTTCCGTTTTAGGGTCCCGACGTCGTCCTCCACCACCGATATCCTGGATTCTGCCTCCGTGATACGTGTCACCGCATTGCGCAGGTCCTGACGCAGCAGGGTCACGTCTGCTCCAACTGCCCCTATCTTAGCGTCCAGCATGTCTCTGGATTGGGTAATTGCCGCCATGAGCGCAGCATTGTCCGGTCCCGTCCCCTGGCCCCCCCAGAGGCTCCGGGTCCCCCACTCGGCCCCATGAATTTATCGATAGGCCCCTGCTTGGCTGGCCCGCTGCCCCCTCCACCTCTGGTCATGTCCGCAGCACACTCAGGGGCTGTTACCTCGGATCGTTTGTAGGGTATCGACGCCCCACGCCTCCAATCGCGAATAGGGGTATACCAGGGGCACACCACGCACCTGACTGTCTTGTCCAGGGAAACGCCGTTCACCCACACAGTCGTCTGTTGTTGCGTGGGGCTGCACTGGGGCTCACAAGTACGTTCTCCAAAGCAAGGCGCACAGCGCGGTCCCGGTTGGGCCCTGGCGCCCTACTGTGAGGCCCCTGGTCTGGCACCGGGGCACCGCTTCAGGCCACCCAGCGTCCGGCTGCCAGTCCCGGACCAAAGGGAACTCCCAAACCACGCGATCCAAGTGCGCTGGGCACTCACAGGCACTGCAGTCGTTGGCCGCGGCCCCCTGTTGCTCCACGTTCACAGTCGCATATGGGGGCACCCGAAGTCACCCACGTCCCACGCCGGCACCTCAGGTTCAGCCGCAACCCTCGCCGGAGCCCCAGGCCACTCTCCTGTCCGCAGGGCCACACAGCACTATCGTGTCACACCAGTCCAGCTCGGCGGGGTCTCACCTCGGGGGCCGCAGCACTATAAGGCACTCCAAGTCGCGCCCAGGCCGCCTCAGGGCACCAGCAATCGCTGCCGGGGATCGCAAAACTCTAGGTCCCGGCTCTGCGGCCCCGACGCAGGCCACAGCACCCTCCGGGCGTCACCACAGCACTGGTCAGCACAGCCTCCGCAGGGGACAGGTCCGAGGACTCGCCCACAGCTCCGCTGCCCGCGAGGGCACTGGGCACAGGAGAAATGCTGGCGCGGCTAGTCTGCGCCAGGACCCCCCAACCGGGAGGCGCCAAAATCGAGGCCCCGGCTTCACTCTCGGGGACCAGGCGCAGGCCGCCACCGCCGCCGCCTCCTCTTCGGATGGTCCGGGAACGCCGCTCACCACACCGGGTATCGCCCCTCGCCACCCGCCACAATCTCCGACAGTGTGGGCTGTAATATGGGTCCGGGAGCCAGGATAAATCAGCGGATAAAAGACGGCCTGGCGGGAGCTCTAGAAAGCTGCGTCCACCATCTTTGCCCACGAAGCCACGCCCCACCATTTGCATTTTAAGCATGTGAATGTTCCTTTGATGTTTTCAGGAGAAGCTCTAAAGCATTCTGCATGGTTGCTTGGGGCATGCCTGTTGAGCTCAGTGAGGACCTCTGTGGAATAGGTTAGTGAGTCTCGGAGGTGCTTGCTGCGAGTAGCAGCAAGGGCCACTATCCCCGGTCAGGCGCGGATTGGCGCAGACGGGCTTGCCAGCATCACAGACAAATACAGCCCGAGCGGGAGTTCTGGCTAAGCCAGAACCCACCTCGGAGCCCAAGGTTAACCCTACTATTCCCTTGTTCCCTGTACCACCACTTGTACCTGTGCTAGGGGGTGAAGTTGCCTTAGGGGCAGTGGTAGTAGGTGGAGTTGAATCCTTGGCTTTTGGACAATTGACATATTTTGTGCAATGGGTCTTTTCTTTACATAAATAGCACCAAGGTTTCTTTTTTGCCTTTACCTTTGTTAGACTGTGACACAGTCATAAAAGGTGTCACCTTCTGACATGTCCTCATTCCTTGACCCACCCACTCTCTCCAGCTCATCTGACCCAGGGGTCTTCCTAAGGTCATTTATGAGTAACACCTCAGTCAGGCGTTGAGTGTTGGCTGCTCGCCCTGCCTTCAGCTTTCTAGAGGCACACCGGGCTTTCAATTCCTGGAATGAAAGCTCACGGTATCTAGATGGCAGAGAGCCACTGGTTTCTTCTTTAGTAAACATACTAAGTGTGGTGTGTGCACCTACCTAACCTAATGGGAAACTAAACTCTCTTAGGTTGGGGAAGGGTGTGCTAAACCCTTGACTACTCAACCCCAAGTTCAGTAGAACTTACTTATCCAAGCTAGTATTATATGTACCTAGTACTTGTGGTTTTCCACTTAATCAATACAAAGATGTATGTGGTAAAATAATGCAGGGGTGAATCCCAACGGCTGCACACCAATGTGAGAAGTTGGCCTGGTATATGCTGTCCACTAGTTAAAGTGGGCACCTCGCTCCAGTCCAAACATCCCTTATGGTAATTAGGTTAATGATAACCTTAGAAAGCTATCCAAGTGGTAGCTGTGGAGAGCACCCGTTGGGCTTAGTCTTGAAGGAATTTTAAGCAGCTTGTTTTACCAGAATGCAACCTTATAGTATTGGTTGAATGAAAGGTAAACCACACAGTAGTTATAAAAATATGTATTTATTAATATAACACTCTCTAGAATCCTCTATTTGAGGATATAACACACAGCATGCAATACTAGCAAAGAAACAATCATAAGTAGCACAATACACAGTGGGCTCCAGGGGAAGACCAAACCATATACTAAAATAGTGGTATAAGAACCATGACTTGAGTCAAGACCATGTCTAGGGGGTGTAGAATCGCACAACCCCAAGGAATCACCCAAGGTGAGTACGTAGTTACCCCACGGAGGACGCGTGCTCCGTACAACTCTTTGGGAGAGTCGCGGTTGAAGTTTTAAAGATTAAGGACTCTTCCCAGTGGATTACGAAGAAACCCTTTGGAACTTAGAATGTTGGAGAGCCGTGGATACTGTAGTACCAGTGTTACCTATCCCAGGGAAGCTGGGTGCATAGGGCTGAAGTGGTGTCGGAAACCGTTGTCGTTCTCAATGGGAGACTTCAAGGAAATGCCACTGCTGGAAGGAAGAAGAATGTCCACTGGAATCAACAAGTGGATTCTTGATGGAAGGAACCTTTAAGTAGAGGGGACAGAGTTTGGGTCATTCAGGAGTGACCAGGATCTTGGGAGACGAATGCCCACCGATGTCGGGTGCTTCTGGTGAGATGAGGGGGTTCTTGATTCCACTTAAACTCTAAGTTCATGGATAAATGGTTCGCCATTCTTAATAAATGTTCGCTGGATCTCATTTTGTTCATTATAGAAGAGCTGTCGAACACCATCAGGGATCTGGATGAAGAAATCTTTGATCTCAAAAAAGACCTGGAAACATGCATTGATCCACAAATCTGGAAAAACACACTTGAAGACCTTAACAACAAGCTTGATAGATACAACAAAGAATTGCAAGAAGGCAAAATTAGGAAGTATCGACGAGATACGATAGATTACAAACTGAACGAGGTCTATACGTGGGCCGAAATTTACGCTAAAAAAAGATTTTCCAAACCTAGAGCCAACACATCGAGTGAAGAGAGCATCACCACAGACCAAGATATAGCTGCCACCAGACTACCGGTTTCTACCATCACCCCAGATACACGTAGCTTACCATCCACCCAGAAATCAGTGAGAGCCACAACAGCACCTGGTCCTTCAGCCACTACTATGTCTTTTTTATCCCAGGCTCCACTATTAGGACAGCCACCACCACCCTCGGTCAACTTACAGGAACAATTAACAGCAGAACCCGTAAACGACCCACCAGGCGAGGACAGGGGAAAAGTATTAAGAAGTGGGAAGAGTGTAGTTTGATCATCAATATTTCTTCGAAAAATCTCACTAGACAACAACTTATGACTCTCAACAAAGGAATGAGTTTTGTACCCACCAATGACACTACGTTGTTAGACACCAAGGTAGCACTTTACAAATTGACACGCAAATTAAGACTTCGTCACTACTTCTCCAATGTCCTACAAGTATGCGAAGATGTCAACATGGACAATGATGAAAGTATTTTTCGTCCAAAAAGCACCTTTCAAGCCCCTGTGTCGCATAAGATTATTGATTTTTTTGAGGAAACTGTCAAACGTGACCTGAATAAGATCCGTTACAAATCCTCGGGTAAATCCAACTTTAATCAATATGAGCATAGAACGATTCAGGGAATCTCACAAGATGCAACGCTTACCCTCAAACCAGCAGATAAGGGAGGTGCCCTGGTTGTTATGGACACTGACTACTATGAACGCAAAGTTGATGATCATGTTCATGACCCCCACACGTACACCATTTTGACTATTGACCCTACCAACAACCTACAAAGTATTTTGCAATCATACTTGCAGCAAGCCATACAAGATGGGATCATCACCGATGCAGAGAAGTCTTTTCTTACCACTGCTAATCCCAAGAGACCACGTCTCTACATGACGCCGAAGATTCACAAACATCCTACGGATCCTCCCTTCCGCCCGATTGTGGCGGGGTGTGGATCTATCTTTGATCCAGTAGGTAAATATCTGGACTATTATCTTCAAAAATTCGTGCAAACATGGTGTACTTACACCAGAGATACCACACATTTTCTCAACAAGATTGAGACGATCCAAAGCATGTATAGTCGACAGTGGACATTATGTACCATAGATGTCACCGCACTATACACGTCCATTAATCATCAGGAAGGAATGGATGCTACTGAATGGGCATTGCTCAAATTGGATCTCCCAAAGGACAAAAGTATATTCATCTTGAAATTACTGCATTTCTGTTTAAATAACAGTTACTTCAGATGGAAAGACAATTTCTATGGTCAACTAACAGGGACGAGCATGGGATTTTCTGGGGCTCCAGCCTATGCAAATATATTCATGTCCAAGTTTGAAGACGAATACATTTTGACCAATGAAGAATGGCAAATGGGTCTTGTCCAATACTGTCGATATATCGATGACATTTTTTTAATTTGGAGTAAAGATACCATTGAACTACAGAGACTCATCACTGAACTTAACACCAGGAACTTGAGAATACAATTCACGCACTCTATGAGTGAGATTGAGGTCAATTACTTAGATGTACGGATTAAGAAAGATGACCAGTCACGGAGGTTGCACACTGACATTTTTTCAAAGCCCACAGACCGTAACAGTACTTTATTATTTTCCAGTTTCCATCCGAAGAGTCTTATCACCAACTTACCCTATTCACACTTTCTGAGACTGAAAAGAATTTGTACTGATGACGATGCACTTAACGCACAAATCCCCAAGCATCGCAACAGGTTTGAGAGTAGAGGTTATCCCTCAGAAGTGCTTGATCACACCATTGAAAGACTGTCAACGGTAGATAGACAAACACTACTCAATCCTCCTCCAAAAGTACAGAAGTCAGGAATTACATTTGTGTCTAAATTTTCCACTGTGTCCAATCAAATTAAGAGAATTATTCTTAGCAGATGGGAACTGCTACAAAATGAAAGTGACTTCAGGAACATTTTTGCTGACAAACCCATTTTTGCTTATACTCGAGGCAAGAATCTAATGGACAAGTTGAGGACATGTAAGATCACAGTAGCAACATTACCTTATTCAGGCACAATGCGCTGCCATAATTGTGTACATTGCAATAACATCATAATTGGTAATAGCATGACGCACCCCACCACAGGCAAAAAGATTGAGTTACGACACTCCGGGGATTGTAACACTATGAATATTGTTTATTGCTTAAAATGCCCATGTGGCAAATTATACATAGGCAAAACTGCACGAAAATTCAAGACAAGGCTTACTGAGCACAAAAGTAATTTCAGGTGCAAAAACAGAACTACTTCAGTCGCCACACATTGGATAGACTTCAAACACAATATTGCCCAACTGAGAGCGCAAATCATTGAAGTTGTACCTAAAATAGAAGGCCAAGACAATAACGCCAAATTACTGCAAAGGGAGATATACTGGATTGAATATCTCACCACCTTGATACCCACAGGTCTCAATGACAGGGTTGATTACAGTTGTTTCCTATGAGTCCTTGTACCCGTTGATCATTTTCAGCTTGTGTTGTACATGCATTGTCACATTGAATTCCCACATTCATCACATAGCACACACTGTCCCTAGTTAGCTTTATGTATAGTTTTCTTCCTTGAGTTATGAGCACCACATCTATGGTGTTATTTTGGTTGCTTTATGTTTACATTATTGCATTCCTTTAGATATTTCGATATGTCTGAGTTACCACATTATTATGCTCTCACCAGGTCATATGCTCATTATATATCTGTGCACCTTGTTTCACCATTTGATAGAATCGGTTATCACTCGCCATACAAATAGAATGTAACTACGCATGTAGAGGGACATTTCGCAACATTGAAGTCAGGACATTATACATTTGTATCCTGAGATTGTGGTCGCTCTGTTTTGTGATGAATCACACAGTATTCTCCAGATAGAGGCTCTTATTCATGTAGCACAGTACTGTTTGTTTTGAAGAAACTGTCTTCCTACATATTTGTTTCTTATCATGTCTGTAAATATTTAAACTTTAACTGATGTTCTATTATTGGGTACCCGATCAGATTTTAAGCAGTACAAGCCCCTGTCGCAGAAGCCTTTCCATTATACCTCGTTAGTGTTCAGCACTCCATTTCCCAGCAGTTCTTCCAGTTTTACACGTGGTCCGCTTAGGAACTATTTAAGAGCCTGTATGGTATCCATCCGCTAATTTTCGCATCAGGATTCCACCGTCGCGTGTGCCGTCGCGTTCCTCAGCTTTCTCGGTAAGAATCAGGGCAGCGCTTGCATTTCCTTTTCCCCATCAGCGGTAATCGGTTTGACTAAGCAGTGTCACGTTATTTTCTCTAGGAGACGACCCTAAACTTCACGAAGATAATCCCCAGTTCACCTCTGAATCGGTAAGGCGCGGTTCATTGCTTAAGCCTTAGCAGTTACAAGTGCAGTAGATAAAATCTCCAGCGCTGTCTTTGCATTTTTCTGTAGATTCGCTTTGTATAACGAGAAGTGCCTTCCACGCATCTCGCAGAACGGTCCGTTGAAAAGTAAAACTTTCTAAATTAAATCGCAAGGTACTCTTCATTTTTTTATTTACTCTCGGTTAGGGTTAATGCATTTCCATCGCAGGGGACTTGCCTGCACGAGCCTAGGTCATTTCCTACAGCCTATTTTTTCACTTGTATTAATGATTTTCTAGAGCACGTATTTAGGCCCATGTCGATCTCAGCATAGCCATTCATTTTCAATATATTTAGATGACCTTTTTGATGTAACATCGCAAGCTTACAAGTCGTCCATTTATTTCATGTTTCTATAGCGTTTGCACGTGACTCAATCCAGGGAAAGACCCAGATAACGTACCATTTACCATCCTTCTACTGGTAGGTTATCACTCTCCTATTTGCTCGCACGGATTTAATGAACTTAGCATAAACGCGCTGTTGGTTATTCAGACTTAGTGACCGTCACTACAGGTTATGAGACATATTGGTCTATTTTACATGGAATCTGCCTGGTTTTTTCAGTTTATCCATAAACTACACACATATTCTTAGTTGTTTTTATATGTTATTGTTCGTGAATAATGAGCAGTGTTTTCTACTTATGTATATTTACGTTGGATTATTAATATTCTGTTCTACCATCAGATGGACAGTATAACAACATATGATGAATGTTTTTACGAGTTTATACTATGGGATATGCACTTTGATTTTTTAGCTCAACACAGTTGATATGCTTCAATGACTGAATGTCTACTTAATGATAAAATTTAAAAGTGATTTCTTTTTTCCTCTCTGTGTACAGCGTGTATGAATTTGCAACAGTAGTTTTTTTGACACACACATTTCTCTGTATTATATTTGTTCTAGGTACTCGCCCCTGAAGAAGGGAACAGGGCTTCCCGAAATGCATCGGGCGACAACTAGCAACTACATTTAATGTCATTTCCACATATGGATGAACTTGAATCATAGTGGCTCATCAAGTCACATACATTTGTATTTTGTTATTGTTATCAATCATATAGATTTATGTAAAGTTATCATTGTATGATCCATAAGATGAGTTGAAAAGGCAGGATTATTACTGAATAATCACTGTGAAAAATAAAATTTATGTTGATAATATCTAGGTATATATCTTTTGATTTACTAGCAGGTTACTATATGTTTACTTTGTGAGAATATTTTCTCCTAGGAACAGTGCATCCTGCATGTAGGCTCCGCTTGCATGTGCAGTCGGGGTTCTTGATTCTTCAGCTGCAGGGACCAGGAGACGTCGAGGACTACCAGGAGCCAGATGTGAGCTGTCCGAGATGTCGAGTGCTGAGGGGTCAGTGTCCGGCGTGAACACCAACAAGCCTTTGCAACGGCAACCCACGAAGAAGGTCAAGATTGGTTAGGGTCTGGCCCAACAAGGACCAGGAGACTCACCACAGCAATGAAAGTCAGGGCAAGCCTGGAGCAACCAGGGGATCCCAAATAAAGCAGTGTTAACCCTCAAGAGGACCCGAATGCCGGAGGCACAGGAGTCACAAGGGGACCTCAGGCAGTTTCACAAAACCTCAGTTCCCAGGGCACAGAGTGCGAGGAGGCCGAAGTCCTTGGTAGGAAATGTGCGCAGAGGTTTGGGCTGTCACCCCAATACACAAATTTGGGGAACGCCAACAAGCATATGCTCTTGCAAATGAACGCGGTGCACAGGGGTATGGGTTATGCGGTCCCCGCGAGGGATACTGGCCTCAAACTCGGTGAGAGGGCAGCTCGACCTCAGGGAACTTGGGAACCCACCTCCTGTGTTGTTGGAGCCTTCGGAGTCCACAGGAGCTCAGGGTCAGCAGACCGGTTAATTGTGTTACATGCCTGTGAATGCAGGGGAGTGACTCCTTCACTCCAAGAGAGATACTTCTGTAGTCTTTGATGCTCCACAGGGTCCTACATGGAACCTGTATGGTGCATGGGCACAGACGATGCTTTGGACGGAGAGGGAGACAAAGTCAACCAATCAAGACATTTATAAAGCGTGCTACTCACCCGTAGGGGTCTCAAGCCGCTGGGGGGGTGCTGCTAATGCTCGAAGAGCCAGGTCTTGAGTTGCTTCCTGAAGGAGAGATGGTCTTGGGTCAGTCGTAGGTGGGTGGGGAGGGTGTTCCAAGTCTTAGCAGCCAGGTGGGAGAAGGATCTTCCTCCGGTGGTGGTTCTGCAAATCCGTGGGATGGTGGCGAGGCTGGCGGAGCGGAGTTGTCGGGTGGGTGTGTAGAACATGAGGCGGTTGTTGAGGTATTCGGGGCCAGTGTCGTGGAGAGCTTTGTGAGCGTGGGTGAGGAGCCTGAACGTGATCCTTTTGCTGACGGGGAGCCAGTGCAGGTCTCTCAGGTGGGCAGAGATGTGGCTGTGTCGGGGTATGTCCAGGATGAGTCGTGCAGAAGCGTTCTGTATGCGTTGGAGTCTTTTCTGTAGTTTGGCTGGGTTCCGGCGTAGAGGGTGTTCCCGTAGTCCAGTCGGCTGGTGACGAGGGCCTGGGTGACTGTCTTCCTGGTGTTGATGGGGATCCACCGGAAGATCTTTCGGAGCATGCGGAGGGTGTTGAAACATGGCGATGAGACGGCGTTGACTTGCTTGGTCATCGTGAGGGGAGAGTCCAGGATGAAGCCTAGGTTGCGTGCATGGTCCGTGGGCTTGGGGGCGGTGCCCAGAGCAAGGGGCCACCAGGAGTCGTCCCAGGCAGAGGGAGAGAATCAGCTGGGTGTCGTCTGCGTAGGAGATGATGTTTAGGTTGTTTTGGCGTGCGATGGCTGCAAGGGGGGTCATGTAGATGTTGAAGAGGGTGGGGCTGAGCGAGGAGCCTTGGGGTACGCCGCAGATGATATTGGTGGCCGCTGAGCGGAAGGGAGGGCGGCGTACTCGCTGAGTTCTGTCGGAGAGGAAGGAGGTGATCCATTCCATGGATCCTGGCGTGGTGGAGGCGGCTTGTTAGGGTGCGGTGGCAGACTGTCGAATGCGGCCGATAGGTCGAGGAGGAAGAGGGCAGTGGTTTCCCCGTTGTCGAGCAGGGCCCTGATGTCGTCTGTGGCTGCGATGAGGGCGGTCTCGGTGCTGTGGTTTTGCTCGGAATCCGGACTACGAAGGGTCGAGGTATCCGTTGGTCTGGAGGAAGGAGGTTAGCTGTTTGTTGATGGTCTTCTCGATGACTTTAGCGGGGAACGGGAGAAGCGAGATGGGCGGAAGTTCTTGAGGTCCGCAGGGTCTGCGGTGGGTTTCTTCAGGAAGGCGCTGATCTCCACATGTTTCCAGCTCTCTGGAAAGGTGGTGGATGCGAAGGAGTTGTTAATGATGTTACGGAGTTGGGGTGCGATGATGGTGTCGGCTTTGTTGAAGATGTGGTGTGGGCAGGGGTCGGCAGGGGAGCCGGAGTGAATAGTGTTCATCACGAGGGTGGTGTCTTCAGTGCTGACAGGGGTCAAGGCATAGAGGATGGTGGTGGGGGGCGTTGGTTCGGTGGTAGGGTGCGTAGTCTCGGTGCTGAAGCTGTTGTGTATGTTGGCGATCTTGTGGTGGAAGAACGAGGCGAGTGCGTCGCAGAGGTCTTGCGAGGGCTTGATGTCGTTGCTGGCGCTGGGGTTGAAGAGCTCTTTAACGATGTTGAAGAGTCCTTGCTGTTGTGGGTGTTGTTGTCCAGTCGTTCTCTGAATGCAGTCCTTTTGGTGGTGCGGATCCGCTGGTGGTGTTTGCGGGTGGCGGCCTTGAGGGCTGTCATGTTTTCTGTTGACTGGTAGTGGCGCCAGGCTTTCTCGAGGGTGCCGCAGGATTGTTTGGAGTCTTTGAGGTCGCTTGTGAACCACGAGATTTTCTTGCTGCCGGGTCTGCTGGGAGGATTCTTCAGCGGTGCAAGGGTATCGGCGCAGTTGGTGAGCCACTGTGTGAGGTTACGGGCTGCTTCGTTGGTGTTGCTCCAGCATCTTCGGGGAGCCTGTTGCGCATGGTGGTGGGTTGTAGTTTTCCTGAAGTTGAAGTGGACGCAGCTATGGTCCGTCCAGTGGAGTGGCTGAAGGCGATGTGGTTGCTGGAGGAGAAGACTGGGTCAAGGGTGTGGCCAGCGTAGTGGGTGGGGGTGTTCACCAGTTGCTTGAGTCCGAGGTTGGCGAGGTTGTCCAGCAGGGTGGTGGTGTTGTTGTCGTTGTTGTTTTCCAGGTGGAAGTTGATGTCTCCCAGGAGGATGTAGTCTGAGGAGGTGAGGGCGTACGGGCTGATGAAGTCTGCGATGACCTCGCTGAACAGTGTGCGTGGACCCGGGGGTCTGTAGATGAGAGTGCCTCTGAGGGTGGTCTTGGGGTCGGTGTGTATCTGGAAGTGAAGGTGCTCGGCTGCGGTGAGGGTGTCGTCGGAGTTGGTCGTGATGCGGATTGTGTTTCTGTGGACGATGGCGATGCCTCCTCCGGTTTGGTTGATGCGGTCCCTCCGGGAGATCTTGTAGCCGTCCGGGATGGCTATGGCAATGTCGGGGGCTGAGGAGGCGTTCATCCAGGTTTCTGTGAGGAAGGCAACGTCTGGTGATGTTGTGTCGAGGAGGTTCCAGAGTTCGACGGCGTGTCTGTGGACGAGGCGGGTGTTGAGCAGGATGCACTTGAGGTGATTGTTGCTGGTGCCTGGCCGTGCGGGTGCGTTGCAGGTCCGGAGGCAGGTGAATTTGCAGGCTTGGCAGGTGAAGGGTCCGTGTGTGCGTTTCGGGGTGGCTCGGTGGCAGGCGGGGTTCCAGCCGGTGTTGAGCGTGTGGAGGGTGGCGGCGGCGTAGTTCAGACGGGTGGGCTGGTGTCGTTGAGGTCCAGGGGTCCTGGCGCTGGGCGCGGACGGGCGCAGACGGGCTTGCCTTTGGTGCGCCTTCGGCACACCCGCTGCGCGTACGCATGGACTCCGCCATAAATGGCGAAGTGGGAGGGAGGAGCAGCTAGGAGGCGGGAGCGGGGAGGCGAATGGGAGGGGAGGGAGGTGGTACAGTAGAAGTAGGCGGGCCGCAGGGGAGCAGCGGCAGGGTGCGGGGGGGGGGTAAAGAGCGGGAAAAATGGAGGCGATTGGGCGAAGAAACCAAGCGAATAACGGGCAGCAATACAGGCACAGAGAAAACACACAATACTCAGCTGCAGGGGCAGCAACGAGACACGGGCAGAAAACAGGCACAGGAACACAACCAGAAGCTCAGCTGCAGGGCAGCGTGGAACTCATGGCAGCAGCGGTGAAGCCTGGCACACTCACGGGGAGTCGCGCAGTGCGTAGAGTGACAGGCCCTGAAGCTGGGTCAAAGGTCACAGCTCAGCACTGCGTGGACTCCGCCATAAATGGCGAAGTGGGAGGTAGGAGCAGCTGGGAGGCGGGAGCGGGCAGGCGAATGGGAGGGGAGGGAGAGGGTACAGAAGAGAAGTGGGCGGGGCCGCAGGGGAGCAGCGGCAGGGAGTGGGGGGGTAAAGAGCAGGAAAAAAACGGAGGTGAGGGGGCGAATAAACCAAGACATTAACGGGCAGCAATACAGGCACAGAGAAAACAGACAATACTCAGCTGCAGAGGAAGCGACGAGACACGAGCAGAAAACAGGCACAGGAACACAACCAGAAGCTCAGCTGCAGGGCAGCAGCGAACTCGTGGCAGCAGCGGTGAAGCCTGGCACACTCACGGATAGTCGCGCACTGCGTAGAGCGACCGGCCCTGATGCAGGGTCAAAGGTCACAGCTCAGCACTGCGTGGACTCCGCCATAAATGGCCAAGTCAGAGGGAGGAGCAGCTGGGAGGCGGGGAGGCGAATGGGAGGGGAGGGAGGGGGTACAGAAGAGAAGTGGGCGTGGCCGCATGGGATCAGCGGCGGAGAGCGTGGGGGAAAAGAGCGGGAAAAATGGAGGCGAGGGGGCGAAGAAACCAAGAGAATAACGGGCATCAATACAGGCACAGAGAAAAGACACAATACTCAGCTGCAGGGGCAGCGACGAGACACGTGGCAGCAGCGGTGAAGCCTGGCACACTCACGGGGAATCACGCAGTGCGTAGTGCGACCGGCCCTGAAGTCAGGCTCAGTCGAAGTCCAGCAAAGTCCAGGGTGTCCAGACGGTCGAAGTTCAGTGGTTTCTGGTTCAGAATCTTGTCCACTTCAAATATAGGGTCCTACAGCCAGGTAAGCCCTTTGTTACCCACGTGAGCGGGTTGGACAGATTCAGAGGACCCTCCCAGGAGAGGGTCGGGACAGTGGGGAGGATACGCCCATGTCCTTGTCCAGTTTTGTGCCAGAGCCTGAGCCAACCACTCACAGAACTGGTTTGAACTGGACTAGGTACAGGGACACTAAATGTGCTTCTCGTGCAGACTTTCTGGCACTGAGGCAGTGCACCCACCCAGCCCCAATACAGTATCTATTGCAAATCAGAGTTGCCCAGGAGATACACAAACAACTGGGCCCAGAAATCTTTAGGGCGTGAAGACTCAGGCAGTTCCTCTGCATATATTTCAAGTTGTATTTTACAGTAGAGTAGAGCCCGGATCCACTTTTTCCGAGTAGCAGTAGTTTTAGACCCCCCAGCATTGTGCCACCGCCCGTTTAGCAATCAAGGTCAAGACAGCGACTAAACTATGGTTGCAGGGTTTGAGGTTCTTTACCCATCCCAGCAGGCAGACATCAGGAGTACACATCACGGATTCAGAGACAACATTAGTAAGCAGAGTTGTGACCTTGGTCCAGAATTGATAGATTCCTGTACAATGCCATGCAAGATGCAGAAACTCTGCATCCCCCTGCCCACACCGAACAAATCAGGCATTCTCCCGCAGACCAAAGCGCTTCAATGGCAGCGGTGTATAGTATAACTGGTGCAAGTATTTAAAATGGATGATGCGGTGGTTGCAATTTGCAGTTAAGCGGCCTGTTCGGGCACAGCAGAACCTCCCATATCTGGTGAGAATGAAGTTCCTAGTATCGCCACCCATTTATTATTTATAGGGGCCCTGCTCATGCAGGGGCGCCCTCTAACATAAAACCCAGCACCCTGCCTTCAGGATTGATAAGGCCCGCAATAGGGGGGACTGATAGGTTTTAAGTGTAGTGACTTATAGATATAGTAAACCTATATCTTTCATAAGTGGTGAAGCACCAGCTTACATACGCTCCAATGTCAGACCTGTAGTTGCATTTTGCATGGACTCTCATGGACTCTCATGGGTGTCATAATACATGCTGCAGCTGGTGGGAGGCCTCTATGGTACCTATGCACTGCGTACATGTGTACCATATACTAGGGA
The DNA here is from genome assembly GCF_964263255.1 of Lissotriton vulgaris. Taxonomy (NCBI): domain Eukaryota; kingdom Metazoa; phylum Chordata; class Amphibia; order Caudata; family Salamandridae; genus Lissotriton; species Lissotriton vulgaris. The sequence goes on from NC_141685.1 coordinate 170,211,273, forward strand.
CTGATAAGGGTACCCAAGTATCCAATCTGGAGTGTACCTAGTACGTGTTTTACAGTTTAGGAGGAAAAAGCAGATAGGCTGGGGTCCTGATTGGCAGGATCCCAGCCAGACTAGTCAAAAACAGTGGGTGCAATCAGCAAAAAGTGGGGGTAACCATAAGAAGAAGAAGTCCTACCCCCTTTACCCCTCCCCCTCCCCCAGGCGTGCCAGAGTACCACCAGTGCAAGCTTGCATCCACCCCGACCAAACTAGACCTTAATCAGACCATCAGGAGGAATCCACAAAAATTGTCAGTCGTCACGAAGGAAGTAGGGAAACAAGGGAGGGAGGCTAGGCCAGCACCACCCCAGGCGGCGACGCCGCCGGTTCAGGACTAGGCGCGGGGCTTTCCTCATCATCCAGGTCTAAAAGTGTGAGGTCTAAGACCATTTGTTCCCAGGCCCTGACCCGCTCCAGAGCAGTGTCAGTGCCCGCTCGAAGTGCAGCCTGCAAACGGAGCTCCCCTTCACACCAGGCCCATTTTTTAAGTTCAGCCTTCCATCTTTCTACAGTGGGGCCCCTACTAGCTTTCCATTGGGATGTTATGGCCCGTTTCGCTAAAAGCAGGCCCAGGTCCAGAAACTTGCTAGTAATTTTGTTCTTTGATGTGTGTGGGAACCAATGTAGGATGCAGTGTGCCATGGTGAGTTGCAAGTCCCTCTCTGTAACCTCCTTCAGGCAATCCACTACCTCCCGCCAGAAGGGACTTAACTCCGGACAGGACCAGAACATATGTTGAAAATCAGCCAAGTCCGCCGGGCACCGCGGGCAGGTCGCCGGATGTGTCGGGAAATATTTATGCAGTTTGGCAGGAGTCAGGTAGGCCCTATGCAGGACATAAAAGTGCACCAGCTGGAACCTAGCGTTGCGCGTCCCATTCCGGGCCCGTTCCACTATGCTAGGCCACGCCTCTTCAGGGATCTCCGTCATCAGGTCAGCCTCCCATTTTGCTTTCAGAGACAGCAGCGGCGAGATAGCCTCCGAGATCATGCGCCTATTTAGGCACGTAACAGCTTTAATCGTCCCTGTCATCATCACCACGTATTGGCATCCTAAAGACAGTGGCGGTTCTGTCATGCTCGTTTTCCAGTGCTTGCGGATTGCTGCTGTCAGTGCCGCATAAAGTAGGAAGTCCCCCGCCGGCAGTTCAAAGCGATCTCTCAGAAGGTCAAAAGGCAGCCGTACACCATCCTCATAAAGGTCTCCCATGGACATCAGCCCCAGCAGGTCCCAGCTTTCCAATCGGTGCCATGAGCCCCCATGCGGGAGTGCCCCGCACAGCCTGAGCGGGATCTCAGGAGCTTATGGGACTGCAATACGGCCCCTCCTGAGATATCTATTCCAGCATTTCCTGGCCGTCGCAAATTCCTGGGTGAGGTGGAAATCTCCTATCGGGAGTCTCAGAACAATCCGGGATAACACCTGGACCGGTCCCGCTGGCTCCCCGACCCATCCTCCTCTCTCCTGGCTCTCGCGACCCACTGTGTCAGCCATTGCAGCTGAGCCGCCAGGTAGTATAGTTTGTAATCTGGCACTGCTAGCCCTCCTTCTGCTCTAGGGCGGAGAAGTGTATCATGCGCCACCCGACGCCTTCCTGCCCCCCACAGGAAGCCGATCGCCATCGACCGCAGTCAGCGGAAGTAGCTCACCGGGATCCAGATCGGGAGTGTCCTGAAGAAATGGAGCAGTCTCGGCAGGGTCACCATCTTAAGGAGCGCCACCCTCCCCATTAGTGACAATGGGAGCGTGCTCCAGAAGTCGAAGTTCGCCCTAGTGAGTCTGATCGCTGATCCAATATTGCCCTCAAGGATGTCTGCCTTATCATGGAAGATCGAGGTACCGTGGTAGCGCAGGCTCCTCTGTTCCCAAGCCACTCCGTCTATGGACTGCGGACACATTCTACGTGGTCGGGCCGGGAACAGGTAGGGCTTCGTCCAGTTCACTCGGAGGCCGGACACCCTGCTCAATGATTTTAGTAGTGACTTAGCCCCTCGCAGTGAGGCGGCCGAGTCCGCCAGAAACATCAGCAGGTCATCAGCATACAATGCGATGTGGTGGACCTGACCATAGACATCTAACCCCTGATATGCCTGTCCCAGCCGGGCTCGCGCTGCAAGGGGTTCGACCACTATGGCGAATAACAGGGGGGAGAGAGGGCACCCCTGACGGGTGCCCCTACCCACCGCCCACATTTCCGAGATAATTCTACCAGTCCGGACCCTCGCCGTTGCATTCCGGTAGAGCAGTGTAGTCCAATCTACGAAGTCCTCGCCCAGTCCCATTGCGCGCATGACATGGAAAAGGTACGGCCACTCCAGGCTGTCAAAGGCCTTCTCCATGTCAACTGGGAACACCACCGCTTCATCCCCGTCATAGGTGTCAGCCTCCAAGACATACAGGAGCCTTCGTATATTGAGCGCTGTGTTGCGGGTCGGGATGAAGCCTGATTGGTCCGCGTGGATCAACGTGGACATATGGGGGAGCAAGCGCGACGCCAAGATTTTACTCAATATCTTGTAGTCTAGATTGAGCATGGACAATGGGCGATATGCCGCCCTGTCCCATGGCTGCTTGCCCGGTTTTAGTAATGGGACGATAAGTGCTTCCCTAGTGGTTACCGGAAGACCACCCGTCCGTTTCGCCTCGTTATACAGCCACGTCAGTCGGGGCGCCAGGAGGTCGACGTAGGTGAGATAGAACTCCGTGGGGAGCCCGTCAGAGCCCGGAGTCTTGTTCCGCTCCATACTCTTAATGGCGACTCTCACCTCTCTCTCCTCTATTTTACTCCCGAGTAGCTTCGCGTCTTCCGCCACCAGCTCTGGCAAGTCCAGACCCTCCAGGAATCCCTGGAAGTCACCCACTGACGGTAGGACCCGGCTGTGATAAAGCTCCACGTAGTAGTCGTGAAATATCTCATTGATCCCCTGCTGATCAAATCGTGCCACCCCCGAGTGATCCCTTAGTTCTAGGATGACCGAGCTCCGACGGGCTGGGTTGGCCAGCCAGGCCAAAAGAGCCCCTGTTTTATCACACTGCTAGTGCGCGCGTGTGAGATAGGCCTTGTAGTCGAAGCACCGGAGACGCTCCACCGTCGCCACCACCAGCTCCCGTGCCTCAAGTAGGGCCTCGTGAATGTCCGGTCGCTCAGGTCTCGCTCTCTCCAGCACCCGTAGTTTCTCGTCCTCCCGCGTAACGTCCGCCAGTAACGTCCTCCTAACTCCCGACGTTGTCGCTGTAGGAAGGTACATCCTGACTATGGTTGCCCCCAACTTTTTGCCCTGTGTTTTAGCTGGTTTTGGACATAGTCGACCTGGGACCCTGCCAATCAGGACCCCAGGCCTACTGCTCTCTCTTTAAAATGGATTCCATGTACCCTAGGTACATTTCCAATTGGTACTGGGCCACCTTATCAGACCCCGTAACGCAGGGCATAGGTGTACCCAGGGCCGCCAGGGGCTGAAGCATGTATTATGCCACCCCTGGCTGGCCTCCTAAATTTGACACAACTGGCTGCACGACAGCTGGGGCGAAGACGTGTAACCACCCTTCGCTTTAGGTATAGTAGCTCTATATCTAACCATACAATGGACACCCGAGTTCCTATCAGTCACTCCTATGGCAGGCCTTAACGATCCTGAAGGCAGAGTGCGTGGGCTCGTGTGAGCTAGGTTCAGGCCCGAGCCGAGCCCGGTTGCAGCTTGCGGAATCAAGACCCAATAGCTGTTCCATGATAACGCGTACCATATCGGTAACTCCGGTGTCGCGTTATCAAGGCATGTCGAGTAAGGTGTCATACGAATCGGGGTGCTGCCCTCTCACCAATTCTGGCGATGAGGTTGGCATCCCACCCTTCTAGAGGGACACGACATGTACGTAACTGTGAACCCCGGTTAAAGTTAACTGAAGCCTCAGCTCCACAAAATGGATGCTGCCACCACAGACACGAGTCTGACCTCCTGCTGCTGGGAGTCCTTCCAGCGAGGAGCACTTGGACAAAGGGTTTCCTGTCGAGGGCGGTGTTCGCACCGTCCCAGACAGGGTTTGTGTATTCTGGGTAGGTAGGGCTTTGGCGAGAAGGTGACTGCGGAGTGGCACCCTGGTGCTCACTACGCATCTGCCGGTTAGAACCAGTTCCAGGGGCGACAGCCCTGGCCTGGGGAAAGTCCGGCAGGGGAGAGGGGTGTAACTACCCCCCTTCCTGGTCCCACCCTTAGGGCAGGACCTAGTCATGTACCCACCCCTTTCTTTAGAATAAAGACCGGAGCGGGGACCCTTCCAAATTAGATCATCTTTGAATCAAGAATACTTTCTACGAAAGGACTTCAAGACTCTTCTCAAGATTTCTCCCTTGTGGCTAAGGAGTAGTCACCCTGCATCAGCGGGCACCATCTAAGAACTCTGCGGTTTGCTGCAAGTCCTTCCTCAAGGAATCCGACGGCCCAGCTCGACGAGAACCGGCTTCCCTGGCACCTCTGACCTCTACCCACGTCATCAGCTCAGCTGTGATCTGTGGGTGCGACGAGACCTCGAGGGACCGGCCATCATCAGAACCTGCACGCTCTTAAAACCAGCACGACCATCGAGGTAACTCTCTGGTGAGTGCTCTGGGGTCCGAGAAGCCCCGACCCTGAGCCGCTCCAGCTCCGAAGTGCAGTCTCCCAGCATCTCCACGATCTGCGTGGGGCCCTTCTGCTCGCTGCTCAGCACGTTGTCTGGTCACTAGCCGCTAGCTTGTGTCCTTCTGTGACGACATCCGAGAATCATCGCCGCCGGTCTGGTTGCTCCAGACTGGCCCTTGCTTCCATCTTTTCGAGAAGCACCCCGGACCCTCCTGGTCCACTCAAGACGCCATCTTAGGCCCACCACCTGGCCCTGAGATTTGCCGAGGCTTGTTGCCCCATCCTGGGCCCAGCGACGCCGACAGCATCATCCTTCGTGGGACAGCTCGCACCTCCACCGTGGTCGCCGACAACGCCTCCTGGTCCGTGAGACTGCAGAGCCTAGCGTCGCCCACTCACCTGGTCGAGGTGACGGCCAACCGGTGCCTTCCTGGTACCCTCTGACTACTGGCTAGTAGTACGAACTTGGTCCCCTCTGCTTTCAGGTTTCTCCAATCTCCGATCCAGGCTTGGATCTCTACGAACTATTCAGCACTGGTCGCCGGCCAGCAACTCCTTTTCTTCCGGCTCCTGGCTCGTCAGCGAAGACCCCGACGCCTGTAAGACTTGTGCAGCCGCAGCCCTCGTGGCTAGGTAACTCGGCATTTCGGTGCCTGCATAGCCTCCTTACTCTAGGGTCCCGAGTCCCTCGCTTCCGACTTGCCTTAACCTTTCCGTGTCCTCGGACACTTGTTTAAACGTGCACTTGAAGTATTTGCTAAAGAGATTTGGTTTGTGCTTAGTACCCTGTCCTCATAAAGAGTACAGGGCTGTTGTGATTCTTAATAAATATACTGTTTATTTTCATAACACTTGTGTGGTGTCCTTTCACTGGGTGTTCAAGGGGTACATGTGTGGTAAACAGCTGGCTTAACGCGCCCTCTCGAGTCTTTAGCCTTAGACTGCTCGTATCCACGCTACTAGGATAGCTGGTCTATAGGTTGACTTACAACCAAACACCATAAGGGTCGTTGGAACGATACATAGCGGTCGCTAGAATAGCGAACGTTGCATATCGGGCCAACTTCTCACATTGGTGAGCAGCGGTTGGGATTTGAGCTTGCTGTTGTTTTACCACACGTATCCTAAGAATATCTTGTTGAAAGATCGCACAAGTACTGTTAGTACATATAACTAAAAGCTTAGAATACTCTGAGTTCTACTGAACCAGCTGTTGTAGCTCCTCAAGGCTTAGCACACCTTGGCTACAACTCTTAGCAAGGGTACAGTAGGTAAACACGTAGTGTAGGTAGGTGCATCACTTACACCACACTAGAAACAGTATGTCGGACAAAGGAGGAAACTCTGGGTCTCCCCTTGTGTCAGTTGACCCTCCACAGGTCATCCCTTCAGGATATACTGTGCTGAGCTTCAAGGAGTTAAGACGACTGTGTCACTCCAGGAAGATTCAGCAGGGGTCTAACCCCACAACGTCCTTTCTGATTGGTCTCTTGGAGACTTATGATGCCAGAAGAGCTGAGAAACTTCGTAGCTCTTCTAATCCAGAAGGAGACATGCCTCCCCTCGAGGGAACCCGAGACGATCCTGACCTCATCCACCTCGCAACTGAGAACGAAGATGTGGAGGAGGATGAGGATGAGGATCTCTCTGGGGATGAGGCAGATAAGGGACAGGTAGAAGTCGTCAGACTAAGCAGGTCCAACTTAAGCAAACATGATAGCGGTACTGGGGGACCCCTGGGGCCACTATCAGGTCAGCTTAACATTGGGAATGGACGAGCCCGATCTCTGTCAAGAGACTCTGGCAGATCCCTTCAAACCAATGGCTCTCACAACTCTTCCCAGAGAGGGATGACGTCCCCTCAGAGGAGAGTGTACGAAGCTAAGGAAAGGGCAGCCAATCTAAGGATTGAAAGGGAAGAACTTGCCCTGGCCAAAGAAAGGCTTGCCTTTGCTAGAGAGCAACAGTTAAGTGGGGCAGTCCCCACTGGTGGCAGCAATGTACCTAGTAATAGGGAAAAGAGTTTCGATACGAAACACCTTGGTAAGATAGTGCCCCCCTTTAAACAAGGGGACGACATCCACAAATGGATTACTGCTTTGGAGAGGGCCTGCACTGTGCAGGGTGTTCCCCAGAGTCAGTGGGCAGCTATCTTGTGGCTCTCCTTTGAAGGAAAAGGAAGAGACAAGCTCCTCACCACAAGGGTGGAGGATGCGAACAATTACCAAATCTTGAAAAATACACTCGTTGAAGGGTTCGGCCTAACCACTGAGCAGTACAGGGTGCTGTTCAGGGATACCCAGAAAACGCAGTCTCAAGATTGGTCTGACTTTGTTGATTGTGCCACTAAGGCTTTTGAAGGCTGGCTACTGGGTAGTAAGGTTACTGATTTTAAAGGATTGTATAATCTAATTATAAGGGAGCAAATCTTAAATAATTGTCAGAACCAGTTATTACACCAGCACCTGGTAGACTCTGATCTGACCTCTCCACAGGAATTGGGTAAGAGGGCAGACAAATGGGTCAGAACCAGGGTTAGGCCTAAAAACCAGGGTGGTGACCAGAAAAAGGAATCGACCAAGCCTCAAGAGAAGGGTGGGGATAAATCCACAGAGAAGACTTCCCAAGGGCCCCAAAACTCCAACAAGGGTGGTGGGTCCCAGAACACTCCTTCAGAACAGAAGAAACCTTATTGCCATACCTGTAAACAGGTGGGCCATTACAAAAGTGATGCCAAGTGCCCTAAAAATAGCAATAAGGAAAACATACCCCCAAGTAATACTCCTAAACCTCCTGTTACCACTAGTGGTAATCCCCCAGGTGGTGGGAGTGCCCCCAAGAATGTGGTGGGCATTACTTTGGGCAATCAGGAGGACTATGGCTTAGCCAGGTTCCCTGACCACACTCTTGTCTGTGAGACTGGCATGGGGTTTGCCAACTTCACTACTGGACCCCACATTTTGGGAAAGTATAGACAAGAAGTTTTAGTGAATGGTCAGAAAGTTGAGGCATTCAGAGACACAGGGGCCAGCCTCACCATGGTGAGTGACCATCTGGTCCCCTCTGCTCAACTGACCCCTGGTTTTACTTATCAGGTGACGGACATTCATGGAATGAAGAGAAGGCATCCCATGGCAGTAGTCAAGCTCAGCTGGGGTAATGTCACAGGGCCCATGAGAGTGGCAGAGACAGATAACCTACCCGTAGATTGCTTACTGGGGAATGACCTGGAACTCTCAGCATGGGCTGAGGTGGAGCAAGAAACTCATTCCAGAATGATAGGCCTATCCAGACAGGTTAGTGGGGCAGTAATAGCTACAGCCCCAGTCCTAGCACCATTCCTCCCTGAAAAGGTTGGACGGGCAGTGGTAGCCACTGCCCAGGCTCAGACAGACTTTCCAGGACAGGATAGGAGGGCTGTGACAGTCACAGCCCAAACACAGACTGAGTGCCCTCCTGAAAAGGTTGGCAAGGTTGAAATGGTCTCAGCCTCTACTCAAACAGATAGTGAGGTTGTGAAGCCTGAAACAATGGATCACTCCACTCAAACAGAGAGCATTGAGGAGGAAGAAGAGTCTTCCCCCTCCCAGACACTAGGTGAGAGTCAGCCTCCTCAGGGAACTGACTCTACCCCTGTTGAAGGAACTGCCCCAGAGGTAGTCAGGCCTAGCCTGGCAGAGCCCCTGATGGCAGTGGACCCTTCCCAGGTGGGACCCAGTCTGGAGCAGGTAACCTGCACCTCTCTACCCTGTCTCAGTCAGCCCAGGGCTGAAGAGAGTAGGGAGGCCAGTGGTGGACCCAAAAGGGCCCCCTGTCCAAAAGAACCCCTTAATCAGCAGATTAGGATCACGGAAGCTGGTAAACCTAGCCAAGTGAAAATAGAACAGACTCCTGAGGGATCCCCCTTAAAAGTAGTTAGGGAACTCCCACAGCTGGACACTGTTGGGCACAGCCAAACATGGGGCCTAAAAACCCCAGACTTGACCTGGCCCTCCAGTAAGCCAAACAGAGGGACTCAGCCTCCAGCTTTAGGTAGCCAGAGGCTGACCCTGAGAGCTCAGTGCATCTCAGCTAAAGAAAGAAAGGCACACATGATGAATGGTGATTGGAGGAAGTTGAGCCCAAAGGTAGAGGAGCCTCACTTCAGTACTCCATCCCAGCATCAGCCTTCTTCTTTCCCAAGACACACCAGAGACAGAGATTCCCTATGGTGGAGACCCTCAGATACCCTTAGGGTGAGGGGTTGCCTAGTGGACCATGACACAGGGGGAAACCAAGCCAGAGCTGGTCCTTCCTTATATGGCCACTTAGGTAATAGAGGCTTACCTGGACAAGGATAGCCTTATCTCCTTTCGTTTGGGGGGGGGGGTTGTGTAGGAAGGTACATCCTGACTATGGTTGCCCCCAACTTTTTGCCCTGTGTTTTAGCTGGTTTTGGACATAGTCGACCTGGGACCCTGCCAATCAGGACCCCAGGCCTACTGCTCTCTCTTTAAAATGGATTCCATGTACCCTAGGTACATTTCCAATTGGTACTGGGCCACCTTATCAGACCCCGTAACGCAGGGCATAGGTGTACCCAGGGCCGCCAGGGGCTGAAGCATGTATTATGCCACCCCTGGCTGGCCTCCTAAATTTGACACAACTGGCTGCACGACAGCTGGGGCGAAGACGTGTAACCACCCTTCGCTTTAGGTATAGTAGCTCTATATCTAACCATACAATGGACACCCGAGTTCCTATCAGTCACTCCTATGGCAGGCCTTAACGATCCTGAAGGCAGAGTGCGTGGGCTCGTATGAGCTAGGTTCAGGCCCGAGCCGAGCCCGGTTGCAGCTTGCGGAATCAAGACCCAATAGCTGTTCCATGATAACGCGTACCATATCGGTAACTCCGGTGTCGCGTTATCAAGGCATGTCGAGTAAGGTGTCATACGAATCGGGGTGCTGCCCTCTCACCAATTCTGGCGATGAGGTTGGCATCCCACCCTTCTAGAGGGACACGACATGTACGTAACTGTGAACCCCGGTTAAAGTTAACTGAAGCCTCAGCTCCACAAAATGGATGCTGCCACCACAGACACGAGTCTGACCTCCTGCTGCTGGGAGTCCTTCCAGCGAGGAGCACTTGGACAAAGGGTTTCCTGTCGAGGGCGGTGTTCGCACCGTCCCAGACAGGGTTTGTGTATTCTGGGTAGGTAGGGCTTTGGCGAGAAGGTGACTGCGGAGTGGCACCCCGGTGCTCACTACGCATCTGCCGGTTAGAACCAGTTCCAGGGGCGACAGCCCTGGCCTGGGGAAAGTCCGGCAGGGGAGAGGGGTGTAACTACCCCCCTTCCTGGTCCCACCCTTAGGGCAGGACCTAGTCATGTACCCACCCCTTTCTTTAGAATAAAGACCGGAGCGGGGACCCTTCCAAATTAGATCATCTTTGAATCAAGAATACTTTCTACGAAAGGACTTCAAGACTCTTCTCAAGATTTCTCCCTTGTGGCTAAGGAGTAGTCACCCTGCATCAGCGGGCACCATCTAAGAACTCTGCGGTTTGCTGCAAGTCCTTCCTCAAGGAATCCGACGGCCCAGCTCGACGAGAACCGGCTTCCCTGGCACCTCTGACCTCTACCCACGTCATCAGCTCAGCTGTGATCTGTGGGTGCGACGAGACCTCGAGGGACCGGCCATCATCAGAACCTGCACGCTCTTAAAACCAGCACGACCATCGAGGTAACTCTCTGGTGAGTGCTCTGGGGTCCGAGAAGCCCCGACCCTGAGCCGCTCCAGCTCCGAAGTGCAGTCTCCCAGCATCTCCACGATCTGCGTGGGGCCCTTCTGCTCGCTGCTCAGCACGTTGTCTGGTCACTAGCCGCTGGCTTGTGTCCTTCTGTGACGACATCCGAGAATCATCGCCGCCGGTCTGGTTGCTCCAGACTGGCCCTTGCTTCCATCTTTTCGAGAAGCACCCCGGACCCTCCTGGTCCACTCAAGACGCCATCTTAGGCCCACCACGTGGCCCTGAGATTTGCCGAGGCTTGTTGCCCCATCCTGGGCCCAGCGACGCCGACAGCATCATCCTTCGTGGGACAGCTCGCACCTCCACCGTGGTCGCCGACAACGCCTCCTGGTCCGTGAGACTGCAGAGCCTAGCGTCGCCCACTCACCTGGTCGAGGTGACGGCCAACCGGTGCCTTCCTGGTACCCTCTGTCTACTGGCTAGTAGTACGAACTTGGTCCCCTCTGCTTTCAGGTTTCTACAATCTCCGATCCAGGCTTGGATCTCTACGAACTGTTCAGCACTGGTCGGCCGGCCAGCAACTCCTTTTCTTCCGGCTCCTGGCTCGTCAGCGAAGACCCCGACGCCTGTAAGACTTGTGCAGCCGCAGCCCTCGTGGCTAGGTAACTCGGCATTTCGGTGCCTGCATAGCCTCCTTACTCTAGGGTCCCGAGTCCCTCGCTTCCGACTTGCCTTAACCTTTCCGTGTCCTCGGACACTTGTTTAAACGTGCACTTGAAGTATTTGCTAAAGAGATTTGGTTTGTGCTTAGTACCCTGTCCTCATAAAGAGTACAGGGCTGTTGTGATTCTTAATAAATATACTGTTTATTTTCATAACACTTGTGTGGTGTCCTTTCACTGGGTGTTCAAGGGGTACATGTGTGGTAAACAGCTGGCTTAACGCGCCCTCTCGAGTCTTTAGCCTTAGACTGCTCGTATCCACGCTACTAGGATAGCTGGTCTATAGGTTGACTTACAACCAAACACCATAAGGGTCGTTGGAACGATACATAGCGGTCGCTAGAATAGCGAACGTTGCATATCGGGCCAACTTCTCACAGTCGCCATACAGTGTCCCCGCACCACCGATTTGAAGGCGTCCCATTCAATCGCGGCCGAACCTGCGGTGCCCGCATTGATCTGAAAGTACTCTTCGATGTTCGAGGCTATTGTGGTTCGGAAGGGCTGATCATCTAGCGCCTCTGGGCGCAGCTTCCAGGCGGTGGATTCGTGGGCGACGCTGCGACCAGCGCAGGTGCACAAGAAGCGGGTTATGATCAGAGATCGTGCGCGTCAGATACTCACTGTGGCATACCTCTGCGTGCACGTCCTGGGAGCACAGGAAGGCATCTATGCGGACGTGTAAGTCATGAAGGGCGGAAAAAAAAGAGTAGTCCCTATCCGACGGGTGGTTCGCTCTCCAGGAGTCGACTAAACCCCATTGGCATTGCCAGGCAGAACGCGCAAGCGCCAGTTTGCCAGCCGGTGCATTCGGTTAGGGGGGTGTGATCTGTCCAGTGCAGTGTCAGTCACGCTATTGAAATCCCCTCCAAGGAGCAATGGTTCCACTAAGAACGGGGCCAGCTTGTTGGACAGCAAGGAGAAAAAGGCAGGTTGTTCAACATTCGGGGCATACAGACAACCCAGCGTCAAATCCCTCCCATCCAGTTTTCCTCGCACCATAATATACCTCCCCTCCGGGTCTATCAGTTGCTGTGTGCATTGAAATGGTACCCCCGCCCTTATCCAAATGGCCACCCCCCTAGCATATGCGGAGTAACCAGTGTGGTAGACCTGCCCCCTCCACCTTCGTTGCAGCGCCTTCCCCTCCTTAGCTAATATGTGTGTTTCCTGAAGGAAGGCGAAATGAATGACTCGCCTAACGAGATAGGCGTGAATTTTGTGACGCCTATGCATGGTGTGCATCCCTCTTACATTCCACGTGAGACAATTGTAGCCCAAGTCGGGTCCCATTGCAGATCCCATCGAGCTTCATCCTCCCTCTCAATGACCCCCCTCCCCCCCCCCGGCATGCCCAGGTCCCACCCCCAGCGCCCCCCTCAACAGACCAAATAATCTCCCCCAACTCCCACACCCCAGGACAGACAACCAACGTGGAATCCCCATCCAAACACTAGCAAATTAAGTGTATCTCAACAAAAGCAGGTTAGGGTGGCCAGTACGCCGACCCAAACAGGCCCGAAGCTCCCCGCCCCCGCCTCCCCCCTTTGAAGATGTCAGGAGGACCCCCCCAGCTCATCCCCCCCCACCGCCCGGAGACAGGGCCCAGGAGGCATCCGCATCTCACCCCAGAGCGTCCGGAGGCAGGTTCAGCATACAGCCCAGTACCTTACATATGTGTCCATGTTGCACCAGTCCGTGTCAGCCAAGGATACCATCCGCTGTTTGGGGTGTCGCCACCGGCAGTTCCGCCTCCGAAAGATCATGCGCGCTGCTGGAGCTGGGACTGAGAGCACTATTCTTCGACTGTTCCGATTCACTGCTAGATGGGCTGGCGTCCCCCTGGCTGATGGCCACTACTGCCAGCACCGCCTTAGCTCGTTCCTGTTGCCACCCCGACGGGGAGCCAGACCTCCGCGTCGGTGTCGTTTCGACAGAGCATCTCCCAGGCGAGGACGCCGGTGGTCCATCCGCTCCGGACTCCCCCATGGTATTAAGCCAGCTCCAAGCCTCCTGCGGCGTGAGAAAGAAGTGCGTGTCCTCCCCAGCGACGACTCTCAGCCGAGCTGGGAACAACATGGCATAGGGCAGCTGCAACGACCTCAGTTTCCGTTTGACCGCCATGAAGGATGCTCGCTGTCTCTGTACATCTCTGGTGAAGTCCGGGAAAACCATGACCTTGCTGTTGTCAATTCGTAAGTCCGGCAAGTCTCTGGCCCTCTGGAGAATATGGTCACGATCTCGGAAGTGCAGGAGTCGCATCACAATCGGTCGCGGCGGAGCTCCTGGTTTGGGCGGGCGCGCCGGGACTCTGGGCGCGTTCCAGGGCGAAAAACGGGGAGAGCCCCTCCGGAGCCACCGCAGCTCTCAACCAGCTCTCCAAGTAGGAGACCGCATCCCGACCCTCCGCTTTTTCCGGGACACCCACGAGGCGGAGGTTGTTGCGTCTGGAGCGCCCTTCGCTGTCCTCGACCCTGAGCTCCAGCACCCTAACTTTCTGCGCCACCTCCGCTAACGATGTTCTCAGAGTCGCCACCTCCCCAGGCAGGTCTTTTAAGGTTGTTTCCGTGGTCGTGACTCGCTCCTTCAGCTTCCTGTGATCATCCTTCAGGGGGGATAGGTCAGTTCCGATGGCGTCCATTCGCTTTTCAAGGGCTTCCCGCACGCCACTATCGCCTGCATGATATCCCCCAAGGACGGATCCCGTGAGCGGGTCGAGCTCCCCGGGCCAGATGACGGCACGTCGTCCTCCATGGTATGCCCGGGGTCATCCAGTTTCAGGGCTTCAAAGCCCTTCTTCTTGCCGCCTCTCGCCATTCTGGCGCGCGGCAGGTCTGGAGCACCCCTCCCGAGTACCCCAGGGAGTTAAAATACCTTCAGCCGCTTCTCCTGCCTCGCCGGAGGCGCACGGCACCCCTCCGCACCACCGCTTCCCTCACCAGGCGGAGCACCAGATAGACTGCCGCCTCAGAGAGCAGGTATCATTCCTTTAGGGACAAGGGCACCTGGGTCTCCGCTCCTGCCGTATGGCGAGTCCCTCCCCAGGGAATTGCAGGATTTCCGGCGCCTCCAAGCGCGGACCTCAGGTCAGCTGCAAACACGTGGGTGCACAATGGCTCACCGTCCCTGGTCGGGTAGTGCGCCCACCTCTCAGTCAGCCCGGGGACCTCTCCTAATCAATCGGCCGGTTCTGTATCTTATGCACGTGTCACCGCCTCAGTCAGCTCCTCGCCAGCCAGTGGGGGAATCAGGTGCCGCACTCCCCAGGGCCTGGGACACCGGGGCCCCCTCTCCCCGCAGCAGGACAGTCCCACCTTGCAGGAATAGGTCGGGGTCTCCGTAGTCGGCAAAGCCCGGGTAGCCCAGTCAAGCGGGCGGCGCCATCTTGGAGTCAGGCAGCTCGCCGTGTCATCGCCCTCAGTGCTCCCCGATCCCGCAATTTCAGGCGGTGCCCCTTACTTCTCTCAGCGTTGGGGGCTTCCGCCGGAGCGTGGATGATGTCTTCTGCCTTCCCGCTCTTCTCGCCGCCGCTATCTCCGCCCCGTCAGGCAGCGCCGGCAGGGACAGCAGCCGCCATTTTAGGCGCTCGCCACCTCGGCAACTCCGCTCTGCTCGGCGAGATCTTTCTGGCAATTGTAGGGCTTCTCGGGGGCCAAATACTCCCCCAGTGCTCCCTAGACCCTCTCATGCGAGCACGGGGGGGGTCGGGGTCCGAGCCGGGGGTCAGGATACTTGGCAGAGTGAGGCGGGCATGGAGGAGCTCCGGAGTCCCGCTTCCAACTACATCGGCGCTCTAGCCACGCCCCTTTTTTTGTTTTTTTTATATAGCCCGAACTAGACCCGAAGATATCAGGTATCAGAGTGCTTTACATGAGCACCAGTTTCGTTACACAAGGACACATTAATTTTGTTAGGCAAGGGGAGATTAAGTGATTTGCCCAGAATCACAGGATGTTGTGCGTTGTGGTCGAGACTCAAACCTGGTTCTCCGGCTTCGAGGTCAACCGCTCTAGCCGTGAGGCTACATCCCCTCCTGTAGCCTTGGCCTTTTATATCCCTAGTAGTCAGGTGACCCCTTCAGCCAATGGGAACCCTAGCCCTATCCAATCGCAACACTAACCCAAACCCCTGAACCTTAGGGCCAATAGCAGGCCAGGCACAAAACTCTAAACCCTACGTCCAATAGAAAGCCCAACCCCAAACCCAGTCCCAACCCTGTTCCCTGTCAATCATACAGGAGACCCTAAACCCTATCTCCAATAGAAAGCCTAACCCTAGGCCTATCCCTACCCTACATTAAGTAACCAATCACACAGGAAACCCTGAGCCGTATTTCCAATAGAAAGCCTAACATTAGCCCTAGTCCTAACCCTAAACTATACAACAATCGCACAGAAAACTCTAAGCCCTATGTCCAATAAAAAGCCTAGCCCCAGGAACCAATCCAAACCCCTAAACCTATCCACCAATCAGATCACTAACCCTAAGCCCTACACCAATAGAATCACTGATCCAGGACCTATTCAGAACCCTCAAATAACCAACCAATGAGAACACTAACCCTAAACCAATAGAAACACCAGATGCAACCACCTGTCAGAAGCAGTACCTGAAATATCCAGATTTCCGTGGGAGCGAGCGGCAATCTTCACTGATGCTAATTTCCGAATTCCCAAACACCCCTGCACCCGGATTGCTCCAAGCCCAGGAATGGAAGGGAAAGGGGAAGTGGATAACAAACAACAAAGAGAGTCTTCCACACTGGTGCCTCGTACTACCTCTGGAAGGAGTGGCTGGGGAACACCTGCAACAGGGAGCAGAACATTACTAACGTTCTAAATAAATCATGGATTACACACTCACTCAATCTTGACTCTCCTCACTCATACCTGGTTATAGTGTGGAGTTAGCTTCTCTCTTAATGAGTCCCAATGGTGAGGTGAGGGTTGGTACTCTTGTTGTTTGTGTAGAGATGTGGCAAGACGATGAGAAGATTAGAGGTGGTAGACAACAGTATTACCATATGCATATAATAGATACTCTCATTTACTAGACGAATTTCACAATCCAGAAGGAACTCTCAAAGGCTGGTCACAACGGAATGTTCAGAACAGTTCTGGCAATATCACTGAAGGAACTGAATAGATGACGGGCAAGCACTGGCTGACGACTGAACCGGCAAGGTTGAAGAAGGAAAGTTCTTACCGAGGTTCTGAGACAATGCGGATGGTACTTGCCCACCGGAACGAAACTCCGACGAGGAATGCTTGACTGACTGAGTCCGCACGACCAGACACTGGCCGCGTCAAGTTGGGGGCACAATACCGGAAAAGCAGGAAATCTCCGGAATGAAGCGAGAAAACGCTTCCAGGGATAGCGGGACAAAGTCTCTGTGAAAGCTGACTGGAAAATTGCGGAAACTATGACTGAACGCAGTGAATTGACAGGAGTCGAACTCAGGGCGTCTAACTGCTGGAAAGGGACAGTTGAAGTGCGCCACATAGAACGTGCGGCGTTAGGAAATGGCCGACTGCAGAAAAAGACTAGAACGCTAACTGCATCGAAATGGCGGCACAGCCGGGGAAGAGCTACTCTTCCGACCAACCGTGATTGTGAGCCAATTTCTGCAAGGAACCCCAAAGCGGGAACAGCCTCCCAACAGGAAATCTTCCCCTAGTTGCCGGGACCGACAGGGGTCTCTTGCTGGGGGTCGGCACAGTCCTGACAGTACCCCCCACCAAAGCCCCCTCCCTGGGTTTTTGGGGGTGAACCTTGTGGAATTCGCTGACCAACCTTGGGGCATGAACGTTGCTGCTGGGCTCCCATGACCTCTCCTCGGGACCATAACCCTTCCAGTCTACGAGGTAAAAGATTTTCCCTTTCTTGAGTTTGGAGTCTAAAATCCTCTTCACCTCGAATTCCTCTGAACTCTGAATTTGAACTGGAGCTGGGGGCTGGACACGTCTGAAGTTCGGTGGACTTCTTTTAACCAAAGACACGTGAAACGTAGGATGGATCTTCAATGACTTGGGGAGAGCCACTCTCACACTCACTGGGTTTATCATTCGCACCACAGGGTAGGGGCCCACAAATCTAGGTTGGAACTTTCGATTTCCTCTCAACCTCATGTGCCTAGTGGAAATCCACACCTTTTCTCCTGAGTTATACACTGGACTCTCTTTTCTCTTCTTGTCTGCCTGAACCTTGTAAGCA
The DNA here is from genome assembly GCF_964263255.1 of Lissotriton vulgaris. NCBI lineage: Eukaryota > Metazoa > Chordata > Amphibia > Caudata > Salamandridae > Lissotriton > Lissotriton vulgaris. The sequence continues at coordinate 170,228,596 of NC_141685.1, forward strand.
TCTTTGGCTTTCTGGAGATTGGAAGAGGCTAACTGGTAGGATTTCTCTAGCTCATGTATAACCTCTTCGGCTGCTGGGACCTCCACATCTACCCGACCCACTAGCATGTTGGGATGCCGACCCGAGTTCAGATAAAATGGGGAAAATCCTGTAGACGAATGGACGGCATTGTTGTACGCGAACTCTGCAGTACTCAACAATGAGGGCCATTCCCCCTCCTGATCCATCAAATACAAGCGCAGATACTGTTCCAAATCCTGATTCACTCACTCCGTCTGTCCATCCGTTTCCGGGTGAAAACTGGTGGACAAACGGGAGTCCACTCCTAAACCCTTGAGGAAAGCCTTCCAAAATCGAGAGACAAACTGTGGGCCTCGATCGGAGATGACCACCTTGGGAACCCCATGTAGTTTCACAATGTGATCCACAAACAGAGTAGCTAACTGAGAGGCTGTGGGGAGGGACCTCAAAGGGACAAAATGGCTCATTTTGGAGAACATATCCACCACCACCCAAATGACGGAATACCCTTGGCTAGATGGCAGGTCTACTATGAAGTCCATGGAGACTGAATGCCACGGAGACGGGGCAATGGGCAACGGCATTAACAGACCCTGCGGGGACTGTCTCATACTTTTACCCTTAACACAGGGCTCACAAGTGGCGATGTACTGTCTCACCTGAGCATCCATGCCGGGCCAACTGAAGGTTCTCTTGATTAATTCCAGAGTCTTCTTCGCTCCTCTATGGCCTGCTAGCGGGTGGTCGTGAAAATGTTGAATGACTTCTCCTTGCAAGGTCTCACTGGGGACAAACATTTTTTCTTGCCAAAAGGGACTTTGGTTTCTCACACTGCGGTCTGGGCCACCTGATTCCCAATCGGAATATTCGGCCTTGGAAAACTCTTCCTTTATTCGGGCCTCCAAATCATCCTCGACAGCTATGGCCACTATCTTCTCCTCCGGAATAATGAATCCTTCCATCTTGGTGTTGATTTCCTCTCCCATACTCAGACGGGACAGAGCATCCGCCTTTCCATTGGAGGAGCCAGGCTTGTACGTGAGGACAAAATCGTAATCTGCAAAGAAGAGCGACCAACGCAACTGCCTGGGGGTGAGCGTGCGCGCTGACTTGAGGAACTGTAGATTCCTATGATCTGTGAAGACCGTGACTACGTGCTTCGCTCCCAACAGATAATGCCTCCACACTTTGAATGCTTCTTTGACGGCCAAGAGCTCCTTGTCTGCAATGGAATAGTTTATCTCCGCTGGGGTGAGCTTGCGGGAATGGTACGCCACTGGATGAAGTTGCCCGGTGTTCTTCTGGCGCTGCGACAGAATCCCTCCGATGGCCAAATTGGAGGCGTCGGCCTCAATGAAAAAGGGCTCACTCGAACAGGGGTGTTGCAGGACTGGGGCTGTCACAAATGCCTTCTTTAATTGTTGAAACGCCTCCTCCGATTCTCGTTCCCAGACGAATCGTACATTTTTCTTTAGCAGCCTAGTGATGGGGCTCACCTTCTCGGAGAAGTTCAAGATGAAGCGTCTATAGAAGTTGGCGAAACCCAGGAAACTTTGGATCTCCTTCACTGATCTGGGCGCCGGCCAAGACTTGATCGCTTGCAACTTAGAGTCGTCCATTGCAACTCCTTCCGGAGACAAAACAAAGCCCAAAAACTCCACTCGGGAAGAGTGAAAGACACACTTCTCCAGTTTGACAAATAAATGATTCTCCAGTAGGCGTGTCAAGATGGCTCGCACATGATGAACGTGTTCCTCTAAACTGTTGGAGTAAATAAGGATGTCATCGATGTAGACCACTGCGAACCGGTCCAGACACTCCCGAAGCACATCGTTGACAAAATGCTGGAACGCTGCGGGGGCATTGCAGAGCCCGAAGGGCATTACTTGATATTCATACAAACCAAACCTGGTTCGAAAGGCAGTTTTCCACTCCTCTCCTTCGGCCATGCGCACCAAATGATAGGCCCCCCGTAAATCCAATTTAGTATACACACTGGCATCTTTGACTTGATCCAAGAGTTCGGAAATCAGGGGCAGAGGATAACGGTTCTTCTTGGTGGCCAGGTTCAATGCCCGATAATCAATGCAAGTCCTCAAGGTCCCATCCTTCTTCGGAATGAAGAAGAGGGGCGAAGACACCGGGGATTGAGAGGGGCGGATGAATCCATTGGCTAAATTTTGTTCAATATAGTCCTTCAAATGGAGATTCTCTGGTTCCGACAATGCATAGATTCTACTGCATGGCAAGGACACCCCTGGTTCCAACTCGATTCGACAATCATATTCTCGATGGGGTGGCAACTTCTTAGCCTCCTTCTCATTGAACACCTCCTTCAGATCCTGGTATTCCTCGGGGATCTCTGGGGCCTCCAGAGCACACACCATTTGAACCTGATTGGCCAGGTTTTGGGACAACGTGGAACTTGGCCTCTCCGAAGCCAACTGGAAACAATGCTCAGAGCAAAACTCGGAACTCATCTTCACAGAACGCTGTGACCAATCAATCTGCGGGTTATGCTCGGTGAGCCAGGGTAACCCCAGTATGAGTTGGAACTGGGGGGCATCTATGAGATTAAATCGAATGAAGCTTCGGTGCTCTCCGGGGCCCACAACTGTCATCAACTCAGTATCGTAAGCGATGGGTCCCGACGACAACTGGGTGCCATCAACTGCTCGCACTGGTTCCGGTCTGGGTTTCTTCTCAAACTGTATTCCCCAGGTCTTGGCAAACTGGATGTCGCAGAAGTTCCCAGTAGCCCCCGAATCTACCATCACCGAAACCTCCTCCTTCTGAGCTTTTCCAAACTCGATCCTGCACAGTAAATTCAGATGCGGGGCGGCGGATTGCAGGGTGTTGGCTAGTTGTTGTGGCTTGGGAGTTGGCTCGTCACTCGCTCCCACCAGTGCAACTCCGTCTACTGGTGGAGCCGATCTTTTACCCACGAGCTCGCCTTCGATCTCTTCGGACATTCCTTGACAAAATGGCCCGATTGCCCACAATACATGCATAACCGACCTTGGCGCCTCTTTTCTCGTTCCTCCTGCGTCAGAGGGCCTCGAATGGTTCCCACCTGCATCGGCTCTTCCTGACTTTGGCCTTCTGGGTTTTTTACAACCTCCGATCGAGACCGATCGAATCGTGGCGGGAGAGTACGGATATCCTTTCGTCGTTCACTTCGCCTTTCTGCAAGCCTCTGATCAATCTGTAATACAAGGTCGATGAGCTCAGACACATCTGTGGGTCGTTTGGGAATCTGCGCCAAACCGTCCTTCAACTCATCCTTGAGGCCTCGGTAGAAAATGGCCGCCCGCTTAGCCTCTGGCCAACTCGTTTCGACAATCAATTTATTAAATTGCGCCAGATAAGCCACCAAATCACGATTCCCTTGTTTTAATTCCAATAGTTCATTGTCGGTGGTCTGTGACACATTTCTTCGATCAAAAATACGCAAAAACTCAGCTTTGAAATCTTCAAATTTGTACAACACTGGATCGTTGCTTGCCACCAAAGGCAAAGACCAAGCGGCGGCATCTCCGCTCAGATAAGACAGGACAAAAGCCACTTTCGACTGATCCTCTTTAAACAGAATGGGCTTACACAAGAAGTGCAAGGAGCACTGGGTCAGAAAAATTTGGGCCTTGTGGGGATCTCCCTGAAATCTCTCGGGCGGGGCCAACGGAATGGTGGGGGACATAGCATGCACCACCTGTGTGGTGAACTCCGTAGCAGAGGATGAGGAGGGAGCGGAACCAAAGGCAGACGATTTTATTCCACCGAAGTTGGGGCGCGGGCTCTCTGCAAGTTCATCTAATCTCTGTCTAAAATAACTAGCCTCCTGGTTGGATTTCCTAACTTCCTCCCTCGTCTCACTCAACTGTTTCTGAAGTCCCTCTAACACTGAAGCCAAGGCCTTAACATCCAAACCCTCGGCCATCTCGCTCAGACGGATGATAATTGAGGCACTTCAATCTGTCAGAAGCAGTACCTGAAATATCCAGATTTCCGTGGGAGCGAGCGGCAATCTTCACTGATGCTAATTTCCGAATTCCCAAACACCCCTGCACCCGGATTGCTCCAAGCCCAGGAATGGAAGGGAAAGGGGAAGTGGATAACAAACAACAAAGAGAGTCTTCCACACTGGTGCCTCGTACTACCTCTGGAAGGAGTGGCTGGGGAACACCTGCAACAGGGAGCAGAACATTACTAACGTTCTAAATAAATCATGGATTACACACTCACTCAATCTTGACTCTCCTCACTCATACCTGGTTATAGTGTGGAGTTAGCTTCTCTCTTAATGAGTCCCAATGGTGAGGTGAGGGTTGGTACTCTTGTTGTTTGTGTAGAGATGTGGCAAGACGATGAGAAGATTAGAGGTGGTAGACAACAGTATTACCATATGCATATAATAGATACTTTCATTTACTAGACGAATTTCACAATCCAGAAGGAACTCTCAAAGGCTGGTCACAACGGAATGTTCAGAACAGTTCTGGCAATATCACTGAAGGAACTGAATAGATGACGGGCAAGCACTGGCTAACGACTGAACCGGCAAGGTTGAAGAAGGAAAGTTCTTACCGAGGTTCTGAGACAATGCGGATGGTACTTGCCCACCGGAACGAAACTCCGACGAGGAATGCTTGACTGACTGAGTCCGCACGACCAGACACTGGCCGCGTCAAGTTGGGGGCACAATACCGGAAAAGCAGGAAATCTCCGGAATGAAGCGAGAAAACGCTTCCAGGGATAGCGGGACAAAGTCTCTGTGAAAGCTGACTGGAAAATTGCGGAAACTATGACTGAACGCAGTGAATTGACAGGAGTCGAACTCAGGGCGTCTAACTGCTGGAAAGGGACAGTTGAAGTGCGCCACATAGAACGTGCGGCGTTAGGAAATGGCCGACTGCAGAAAAAGACTAGAACGCTAACTGCATCGAAATGGCGGCACAGCCGGGGAAGAGCTACTCTTCCGACCAACCGTGATTGTGAGCCAATTTCTGCAAGGAACCCCAAAGCGGGAACAGCCTCCCAACAGGAAATCTTCCCCTAGTTGCCGGGACCGACAGGGGTCTCTTGCTGGGGGTCGGCACAGTCCTGACACCACCAATCAATGCACCCAATAGTAGTCTATATAGGAATTCACCAAACACCCCAGCAAAACCACGGGCATCACCTCCTCCCACGATCTCTGCGACAAGCTTGAATCCTACTTCCATCTGAAAATCATTGGCCTCTACGACCACTTCAATGACACCTGACGCCGGAACCACCCCCTCCCCAACAATGCCAGACAGCCTACCGTCTCCTCATGGACCCCAGTGACCACCCAAGACACCACTTCGATCATGAAAGGCATCCACTCAGAAGCCCCCACGAACCCCTGCCTGCCACACATCTACCACAGAGCCGCCATCGCCTCAGAACTACGACGCACCATCAACACCACATTTAAGACCGGCACCTTCCCCAACAACTGGAAATGTGCAGAAGTCAGACCCCTGCTCAAGAATCCCTCTGCGGACCCCACTGACCTCAAGAACTACCGACCCATCTCCCTCCTCCCCTTTGTGACCAAAGTCACTTAGAAGATCGTCAATGCCCAGCTAACAAAATTCATTGAAGAAAACTCCATCCTCGCCCCCTCCTGTTCATAGGACCCATTTCGGCCCACTCTGGTGATTTCCCACCGGTCAGCTTCGGCTGCGAGCTGCCGTGGATCAGTCAATTTGCTGTCGAGGAGGTGCTGCCGGAGCTCGATGAAGCAATTGTTTGACAGATGCTCCCACACCATGAGGTTGAAGAGCTGTTCGTAAGTTGTGACATTGCTTCCTTTGATCCAACCCTCGAAGGCTCTGCTGAAATAGTTCACGTACTCCACCCAAGTTGTACCCGGGATCCGGGTGCAGTCTCGGAACCTCTGGCGGTACATCTCGGGTGTGAGCCCATAGCGGGTGAGGAGGGCCGCTTTCATGTGGTCATAGGAGGTCATCAGATGGTCCGGGAGCTGTAGCAGGGCATCGCGGCCCTCATTGAGGAATCTCCCCCATAGACCGGCTCCCCAGTTGCTTCGATCGATCCGGTGGGAGGTCATAGCTATTTCGTAGGCCTTGAACCATTGTTGGATGTCGTCCTCTCGGAAGTATTCTCGGACGACATCCTTGGGGATGTGTACCTTCTTATCTGTTGCTCCCGGGGTGCGGGGTTGCTCGGTCGCCCCTGATTCCTTGTTTTGCTTGCGTAAGTCTATCTCGGCTAATTTGCGCTCATGCTCGTATGCCAGTCTTTTTTCCTCGAGCTCTCTTTGTCTCTGTTTTTCCTCTCTTTCTTCTCGGAGCCTCAGATGTTCGAAGTTCAGTTTCTGTTCGGCCAACTTGAGTTCACCATCCATTTTGAGCCGGGCCATTTCTAGTTCATGTAGTCTTGTTCTTTCTCGTTCCTGGATCTCGTCTTGCGAGAGGCCCGTTCTTCGCTCCTCGGGAGCCGCGGTGTCTTTTTCTACTGCTGCGATATTTTGGTCCGGGGGTCTGACGGCCCCGGTTTCTGCCCAGGACTCCAGGGCATGCTTGAAATCGTCTTTGGTACTTAGACCGGTGGTAGCGATACCTAGTTCGATGCAGAATTGTTTTAATTCACGATGGCTGTATTCTTCCAATTTCTCCATCTGAAATTTCTCGGTGGATCCGCTTTCTTTGGTTGTCATCGTGATTTCGTCGTGGGGTGAGCTACTCTCTGTACGATTATGCGGTGATTCGGATCGCGCCGCTGGCCACCAATGTTAGACGGACCGGGAGGGTCGGCCGAGTATAAGGGGAGAGGTCTCCAGGGAGAGCCGTCTCCAGCGATCGTACAGACAAGTAACTTCCCCCCCACAGACGGACACCACACAAGGATAAGGTTAAACGATACTTTATCAGCAATTCTTCGAGTACGGTCAAATGATACAAGGAGGTCTGGACTCAGGGGACCCCTCGGTTCGGGTCTCTGGTTGGGAAAAGGGGTAGCGGGACAGTCTTGTTACCAATTGGGTGGATGGATAGCTCTCAATCCTCGAGCTCGGCGTTCTAGATGATCGGGCCGCGGCGGAGCCAGGCAGGTCCCGAGGTGGTTGACGGTAGCGACGGTCCGCGGCGGAGCCAGCAGGTCCCGATGAAGATGGTGGTACAAACGGTCCGCGGCCACGCCAGCAGGTCCCGACGACGATGAAGGTTTACGAAGGTTGCGGCAGCGCCAGCAGGCAGGACGATAGTTCACAAGGTAGGGCTACGGCAGCGCCAGTAGTCCGTCAAGGATGAGTTCTTCTCTGCGTCTCTCGACTCCAGGATACAACTGCCTTCCTGCTCTGGAGCTGCCTCAGTTATAGGGCTGGTGCCCTTTGATGTCCGGACCCTCGCACTTGGAGGTCGGGGGGTCCAGGATGAGGGAGTCCAGACACCCAGCAGGGGGGTGGAGCCAGCGCCCGGGGAGGCTGGGGGCGAGCGGTACCTGGCGGGGGAGAGCCATCGACACCTCTTTCTCCCATTGACCTGCCAAGTAGTCCGCTCACCTCCTGGGTGGATGGTGGTGCCGGGATGTCTGAGGCCTGGCCAGGCCCAGGGTTAGGGTCGATCGGAGGCCACGCGGCCTCGTGGTGCAGTGTCCAAGATGGCGCCCAGGTCGGGTGCGCGGGCCAGTAGGGGATCGGGCCCAAGAGGTCGAGATGTTCAGAGGCAGGGGTCCCGGAGGGGACGGAAAACGTGGAGAGGTGGTGTGTAACACTTGAGGGACCGGGCTCGGGCCTGGTCGGGCAGAGGGGGAGCGGGCCCTTCATGTGGCCTGTCCAACAACCCGACAGGTCAACGCCGTCACCTCTAGCTGCTTCAACACCCCCTGCATCCTCCGAAAGACCTTCAACCAGATACCCGCCGAAAAAAGGAAGACGGTCACCCACACACTCATAACCAACAGACTGGACAACGGAAACGCCCTGTACGCCGGGATCAACAGGTCTCTGCTCCACAATCTCCTGACCATACAGAACACTGCAGCCAGACTCGTCCTCTGCATCCCTCGACACGAACACATCACCCAACACCTGCGTAACCGCCACTGGCTCCCCATGGAGAAGAGAGTTACTTTCAAGAAAGACCTGGAACAAGCTTCTAATCGACATCAGACGTTCCCCCTCCCTGAACATCTTCAGGAAGACACTCAAGACCTGGCTCTTCTACTGAAAAGAGCTGCTTCCTCCCCCCCCCCAGCGCCTTGAGACCCTCATGGGTGAGTAGCGTGCTTACAAGTCCCCTAATTGATTGTTTAGATCTAAAAGACGCCTACTTTCATATTCCAATTCATCCCGCTCATCGCAAATATCTCAGGTTTATGATAGCAGGCGAACATTACCATTACAAGGTACTTTCATTCGGCGTCACCACGGCCTCCAGAGTGTTCACCAAATGTCTCGCAGTAGTAGCTGCTCATCTCAGAAAACAATGTTTACATGTCTTGCCTTACCTGGACGACTGGCTTATCAAAGCGAGCACTTAACAAAACTGTATACTACACACTCAGACAACAGTACACCTACTTCACCAGTTGGGTTTTACAATAAATGCACAAATATCTCACCTGTATCTGGCACAAGTGCAATCTTATCTGGGAGCTTCCATCCACACTCTCAAAGCTCTAGCCACTCCAAATATAGCCAGGATTCACAATATCCAGGTCACACTATTACAATTTCAACCCAACCAATCATTACCAGTCAGTCTTCATGCTGCTGCTGGGAATGATGAAACACACAAGATGATGAACGGAATGTTGCACAATGGCAAAACATTCACCCCCAGTCACAGATCTGGGTTTAATCCATCTTTATTTTGCTCACCAAGCCACCCCAGTTCAGAAATGGCATATGCAAATCAGTCTTGACCCAGTGCCTCATCGGAACAGTCCAGACCGAACTGCCAAGCCATGCCTTCCCTGGACCGGAATCAAGCATCCTAGGACCGGTTTCTGGCTATCAGCCTTCATTAACCTGGCTGAAGAGGATTATGAATCCGAAACCTGTCCCAGGATGCTTGTTTCCGGTCCAGGGAAGACATGGGTTGGCAGTTCAGGCTGAACTGTTCCCATGAGGCACAGGGTCAGGCTGATTTGCATATGGCCATGTCCGAACTGGGGTGGTGAAGTGAGCTAAAGAATGGTGATGGATTAAACCCAGATCAGTTGACTGGGGGTGAGTGTTTGATTTGCTCAATCGCTCCGTCCATCATCCCCTTTGGTATCGCTTTGTTCGCCCGAAGTTGGCAGGGTATACCCAGACGTGGGTCCCTTGCTCACTCTACCACGGGATTCAAGATAACCTGGCTGAAGAGGATTATGAATTCGAAACCGGTCCCAGGATGCTTGTTTCCTGTCCAGGGAAGACATGGCTTGGCAGTTCGGGCAGAACTTTTCCCATGAGGCACAGGGTCAGGCTGATTTGCATATGGCCATGTCTGAACTGGAGTAGCGGAGTGAGCTAAAGAATGGTGATGGATTAAACCCAGATCAGTTGACAGAGGGTGAGTGTTTGATTTGCTCAATCGCTCCGTCCATCATCCCCTTTAGTATCGCGCTGCTGGGAATGATGGCATCCTGCGTTGCAATCGTACCTCATGCAAGGCTTCACATGTGTCCTCTGCAGCACTGTCCAGTGAGTAAGTGCAATCAATCACAGGGTCTATTAACCGATCTAGTGTTGGTAGACAGTGGCACCCATCGCTCTCTGCAGCGGTTGAACCCTCAAAAGTTAGCAAAAGGGCGACCTTCAATAGACCTGATTCCACAGACTATACTCACAACAGACGCATCGTTAACAGGTTGAGGAGCCCATTTCAATATTACACAGTACAGGGCTGTGGTCGGACGAATACAAACATCTTCACATCAACTACCTGAAACTTCTAGCAGTGTTCCTAGCACTCAAAGCTTTTCTCACCCAACTTGTAGGCAAGACTGTCTGAGTACGCACAGAGAACATCACAGCAATGTACTACCTACAGAAACAGGGAGGGACTCCCTCTCTCCAGCTGTCACGCTGTGTACAAAGCTGTACACAAAGCATTTGAAATCAGGCGATTCACCAAAAAATCTATCTCCTAGCAGAACACCTCCCAGGGGTAGGCTATCAGATTGCAGCCCTGCTTAGCAGACACAGTCTGAGAAGCTAAGAAGTTCTTCTTAACTACTTTAAAAAATGGGCTTTTCCACATATAGATCTGTTTGCAACAGTACAGAACGCAAAATACCCAAACTTTACATCCAGGTTCCCACAACCAGCATCCAAAGGCAATGCCCTTTGCCTGATTTGGTCAGGTATATCTGCTTACGCTTTTCCGCCTCTCCTGCTAATTCCATTACTTGTTCGGGAACTCAGACAAACGTCCCTCACACTTATTTACAACTACAACCAGAATGTATAAATATTCTCAAGGAAGCTAGAAAGCCTACTACTAGAGCATGTTATGCAGCAAATGGAAACGTTTTGTTTCCTATTGTAACAACAACAGTATCAATCATCTTGATGCGTTTGTGCAGAACATCATTTGTTAACTGTTGCATTTACAATAATGTGGATCACTTACACATCCATTTGTTTACACCTGGGAGTCGTAGCTGCATACTTGCAAAATAGACAACACCTATCTCTCTTCAGAGTACCAGTGATTAAAGTCTTCATGGAAGGATTAAAAAGGGTTATACCGCCAAGTATTCCCCCTGCTCCAGAGTGGAACTTAAACATAGTTCTTACAAGGCTAATGGGCCCGCCTTTTGAACCAATGCACAAATGTCCGTTACAATTCCTATCATGGAAAGTTGGTTTCCTCATAACGGAGAGTTGATGAACTTCAGGCATTAACTATACAAGAGCCTTTCTTTCAATTTCACAAAGATAGAGTGGTACTACAACCAATCCTAAATTTCTCCTTAAAGTAGTTTCTACTTAGGGGTAATTCATGTATGAATTCAAATTAAAATAATATAACATTAGCATTTTCATTATTAATTGAACCATCCTAATTCTTGTATAGAATGTATGTGCTGCAATGATAATAGAGCAAAAGACACACACTTGATGGACGGAATGCAGAACTTATCAAAACATTCACCCCCAGTCAAGAGATCTGGGTAAATCCATCATTATTTTGCTCACCATGCCACCCCAGTTCAGACATGGCCATATGCAAATCAGTCTTGACACTGTGCCTCATGGGCACAGTCCAGCCCGAACTGCAATGATAATAGAAGCAGATAAAAGTAATTAGCAAAATAAGCACATTGAAAAGAATAAATAGTTCCACCATCTTTCTATAACAGTGTACATATGCAAGCATAGAACAACTGTATGTAGCTTTTTCCTACAATGCTTTCCTGTGTGTGTGTCTCTCTCCCATTCCCTGTAGGGAATGTTTGTAGCTCCCCGTTGTAGAAGAGTCGGTCAAGAGGGAGCACACTGCATTGAATAATTTCTTGGTGTGCACTTTTTATTAGTATTACAGGAAATCACAATGATTGATTGTCTCTTTTGTATTCTTCTTTCCCACAGGGTCTTCCACTTCAGTCCCTTAGGTGAGCCTCAGCCACCGTCGTCCCTCGGACAGAAGGAAAAGACTCAGGTAAGTGTTTTTTTGCTTTATGGTTTAGTCCAGGGAGGATGTGAGGGATAAATAATAGCTATGCATAAATGTGAAGGGTGGGGGGTAGAGGTTGGATCAACCAAAAGGAAAAGAGTAATCGATGATTTCTGCTCTTGTCTTTCTTTTCCATCTCACTTATTTCCTTTTCCCTGGGTCCCTTTCACCCCTCAGCCTCCACTCCCGTCCCTCTCTGACTCAGCCCCTTTTCAAAAGCCCCGTAGACCCCCACGCACCTGGAAGAGCCACGTCACTCCGGGCCGTGGCGTGGTGACTCGACGTCCTTCAGTGAGGTCTGGTAGTAGATCATGCCTCCAGGTAATCTGAGGCTATTCCCCTCAGAACTACCACTGCCCTTGCAGTGGCTAGGGCCCTCGTTAGCATCTTTACCAGGGTGGGCTTCCCTAAGGAGGTGGTGTCATACAGAGGTACCAACTTCATGTCTGGCTACTTGTCGAAGGAGTGTGGTGTGAATTTCCGGTTCACTACCCTCTACCACCCACAATGTAATGGCTTTGTTTTGTTTTTTTAGAACTTTATTTTAATTTTTTCAACATACAACCTGGCAGTCAGAGTATACAGAGACATATAATACCAATATCTTCTTCGTAAGTAGGTTAGTCAATAATTACACATGCACTAATCTGCTTTCCCATTCTCCAGGTGATCAATAAGTGTCCCTTTCCCCTAATTGAGAATGTACCTTATAATTATCATGTGGAGACACCTCCTTGCTCATCCCCAGTGTCGTAGTGTTTTGCCTCGTCAGTTTCAGAGCCAGAGTCTGTGTCTGTTGTCACTCGGGAAGCAGGAGCTAGGAGTTATCTGTATGAGCACGGCAAGTGTTGAGTGTATCCTCAAATATGTCATCCTTTCTGCTAAGGCGCATATGTTTCTCCTCAGCTAGGGCCTAGTTGAGCGCATCTCTAAGCCAGCGCTCAATCGTTGGGGCATACTGGGGTAGCCATGTGATTGCAATTCTACGTCATGCCAGTACCATAGGCGACTGACCAAATTTATAGGTTATCTTGCGCCCTTCTGGCATCTAAAGAGGCCTAATAAACAGCATTTTGTTGTCAGCTCAATACTTAGTTGTGTGGCATGCTCCATTTCTTCGACAGCTAGTTGCCAGAAGGAGTGTATTGCATCGCAGGGCCATGGTTAATGTAAGAAATCCGCCCCCACAGTGTTGCAGCGCAGGCGTATATCTGGGCAAGACACGGCCATTCGATCAATCAATCAATCAATCACTGCATTTGTAAAGCGTGCTACATACCCGAGAGGGTCTCAAGGCGCTGGGGGGGGGGGGGTTTATGGTGCCACTGGTCGAAGAGACAGATCTTGAGGAGTCTTCTGAAGGCCAGCAGGTCCTAGCTCTGTTGTAGGATGGTGGGGCGAGTGTTCCAGGTCTTGGCGGCTAGGTAAGAGAGGGATCTGCCGCTGGCAGTGGTTTTTTGGATGCGGGTGACTGCGGCGAGGGCGAGGTTGGCTGAGCGGAGGATTCAGGTGGGGGTGTGGAAGCTGAGTCGGTTGTTGAGGTAGGTGGGTCTGGTGTTGTGCAGTGCTTTGTGTGCGTGGATCAGGAGCTTGAAGGTGATCCTTTTGTTGACGGGGAGCCAGTGCAGGCCTCTCAGGTAGAGTGCGATGTGGCTGCGGCGGGGGACGTCGAGGATGAGTCGGGCCGAGGCGTTCTGGAGTCGTCTCAGGAGCTTGTTTGTAGTTCCTGAGTAGAGGGCGTTCCCGTAGGCGAGTCTGTTGGTGATGAGGGCCTGGCTAACGGTTTTTCTCGTGTCGAGGGGGATCCATTTGAAGATCCTGCGGAGCATACGGAGGGTGTTGAAGCAGGACGCGGAGACGGCGTTGACTTTCCTGGTCATGGAGATAGTGGAGTCGAGGATGACCCCCAGGTTGCGTGCGTGGTCCGTGGGTTCCGGGGCTGTTCCTAGTGACGTGGGCCATCAAGAGTCGTCCTAGGCTGATGGGGTGGGTCCGAAAATGAGGACCTTCGTCTTGTCTGAGTTCAGCTTCAGTCTGCTGTCCTTCATCCAGTCGGCTACGGCCTTCATTCCTCTGTGGAGGTTAGCTTTGGCGGTGTGGGGATCTTCGGTGAGGGATATGATCAGCTGGGTGTCGTCGGCGTAGGAGATGATGTTGAGGTTGTGTTGTCGTGCGACGTGGGCGAGGGGGGCCATGTAGATATTGAACAGCGTCGGGCTGAGAGTCTTGTGGCGTTAAGTAGGTTCTTCGCAGGAAAGAGCAAGCGCACATGACCCAAAGACTCACTGGAGAAGTATTGTATGGTGTACTACAATAAGATTAATTTGCAAAAATCTATTTGGACCTCATATACACTATAAGTACACTGTCTATATACCATGTTCTTTAAGTGCAGAAAGCAAGCAGTAATAAAAGCAAAACATTCCATAAACACCGGAAAAACACTTTTTCTGGTAGTTTTAGTGGCGCGAAAATGTGTAACCACTGATAACAACTGTTTTTTAAGAGATTGAAAACACTGAAAAAACCCCACCAGAATTTACCAAAAATAGAAACTGAAAACAGGAAAGCCTAATTATAATGTATCCGTCAAAAATGGGCATTACTAGAAACCATGCCTGTTAGTTCACAGGACCGCTGCCAGTCTTGATCTTCCATTGGAATGTCAAAGTCTAAATTCCAGGCCTCTCAGGTCCGTGTGTAGTGTGTAGTATCTACTGTACAGTATAAAATGCAGCCCTTTGGAGGTGCGAGGGGTCGTGACTCCTCAACTTCCTTTCGGGGAGGTTACAACCAATACCAGCAGTACCATCCCTATCAGGGCCAACGCGTTACTCCTCCTCCCTGCAACAGCAGTCGTTCCGAAAGCCGCAGGCTGCCTCTTACAAGCAGTACAGAGGAAAATCCTCCTGCTGAGGTAGAGATTCCTCAAAAAAGCAGTGCCAACTTTCAACCGCTCTTCCCATCAATCTGACCAAAGTTGGAGGGCAGATCTCCCATTTCTTCTCCAATTGGTCCGCAATAACTACAGATCCATGGGTTTTCGACACAGTGTCCAGAGGCCACACCAAATTCTCCCCCCAGAGGTCCTCCTCCTGCCCATCTGAAGGAACTTTTATGCCAAATCAATCTCATGTTAAGGAAAGGAAGGATCACAGTGTTCTGAATCTTCAAAGGGATGCAGGCTTCTATCCAAGATTCTTCCAAATCCAGGAAAAATCGGGGGAGTGGCGCCCCATTCTTGACCTTCGTTCCCTCAAAAAGTTCCTCAAGAAGCAAACTTTCCAGATGTTGTCTCTCCTAGAAGTGCTTTAATTACTGTCTCAAGGGGATTACAAGCCAACACTCTATCTTCAAGATGCCTATTTTCATGTCCCTATCCTACCCAGACACAGAAAATTCCTGCGCCTCAGAGCGGCTGGTAGAGATTTCCAATTCCAAGTCCTTCCATCTGCCCTTCGCTCTGCACCCAAATATTCACCAAAGTCTTGGCACCGGTGGCAGCACATCTTGGTCAAGATGGTTTCCAAATATTTTGCTACCTCGACGACTGCCTTATAAAGGCGCAGTCGTTCGCAGTCGCAACCAGACACACTCAGTCATGCCTGTCTCTGTATCTTTCCATCAATCTGGAGAAGTCTCAGTTCACCCCCTCTCAAGTGTGGACCTTCTTGGGGGCCATCATAGACACACAGCAAACAAGGGCTTTTGTCCCAGACAAAAGACAACAGCGGATTTCCAAACTGGCAACTCTCCTGCGCACATAAAAGTATGTTTCTGTTTAACAGTTCAAATCGCTTCTGGGGATGCTGTCTTCCTGTAATCCCCTAATTACCAAGTGTCGCTTCAAAATAAGAGCACAACAGGAGGAACTCGACAATCAATTGCAACAAGTCTTAGGGTCCTGCGACGATGTCATCAACATCACGTCTCCGATACGAAGAGCATTGCTATGATGGACTCGCATGCCAAACATCTTAGTAGGCCGTTAGTTTGTAGTGGACACTCAAAGTTTCATCCTCACAACAGACGCCTCTCTCGAAGGGTGGGTAGCGCATCTTCAAGCTCTCACAGTCCAGGGGAAATGGGACACCCACCAACAAACTTGGCACATAAACCTTTTTGAGTAACTGCGATATTCCTGCATCTGAAGTCCTTTTGCACCCTCATTCAAGGAGCTTCAGTGTTGGTCTGAACGGACAACACAACAAGCATGCATTATGTGAACAAACAAGGGCGCACAAGATCCACTTTGCTATCCCTACAAGCTCAGCAAATTTGGGATCGGGCGATTCAACATCAGATCACTTTAACAGCAGTCCATGTTCCGGGAGTGTCCAACCTTCTAGTGGACTCCCTGAGCAGATCGGTCTTGTCAAAGCACGAGTGGGAACTTCATCAGCCGACGCTGAACCGCATCTTTCAGCTTTGCGGACACCCCAATCTGGATTTATTCGCGACCAACCTGAACCGCAAATGCCCATTCTATGCAAGTTGGCTTCCCCACTCAGAATCGTGCGGGAATGCGTTTTTGATGAACTGGTCAAAAATATATGCTTACGCTTTTCCACCGATTGCTGTAGTCGCAACGGTACTTTGGAAAATGCGGAAAGAACCTTGCTGCATTCTTCTCATAGCCCCCAGATGGCCTCACCAGTTCTGGTTTACGGAGCTCCTTCTTCTGTCGGAGTGCAATCCAATTTGGCTGCGCCCAATTTCAAATCTTCTTACTATGAACCACAGCCTGATCTGCCATCCGGATCCAACTTCTCTGCGATTGGCAGCCTGGCGCTTGAGCACTATGAGTTCGCTTTTTTGATTATTCCACCGGACTGCAGGGAGGTCCTCACTAACGCTAGAGCACCCTCCACTATCAAAACCCACAAACTCAAGTGGAAACGGTTCTATCTGTGATGTGAAGCTTCAAATTCAAATTCTCCAGGTTAAGTCTGAGAAGACAGAGATTCTACACTGTGCAGTAGGTAGAATCCCTCCTAAACTTCCGCTTTAATTTTGGCCAACATCCCCTGCTACTCCGTTGGCTCCCAGTAGCGCGGTACGTAATCTCGGAGTCATGGTTGACAACAAATTGACATTAGAAAACTATGTCAACAAAACAGCTGGAAGTTGTTTTACTCTGATCAGAGCATTTTGGAAAATCCTTCCGATGTTCTCTTAACAGAACAGAGCGCTGATAGTCCGGAGCACCATCCTCAGTAAGCTGGACTATTGTAATGCCCCGTTACTAGAATCCCCACAATATCTGATTGAGAGATTGCAGAGAGTACAGACCATGGCGGCCAAACTGGTACTAGTGCAACCACGCCACTTCTCCGCCTCCCGGGCACTCTCAGATTTACACTGGTTGCCAGTCTCGCAGAGGATACGATTTAAGGCACTATGTATAGTATTTAAGCCTCTAAATGGTCACGGGCTCAAATCTCTGCAGGAGAAACTGACATGGTATGTCCCTCCACGAGCACTGCGCTCCTCATCGACTAATCTGGTGAGGGCACCTAGAGTTAGGAAAGTTAAATCAGGAGGTAGGGCCTTCACTGCGGTAGCGTCCTGCCTTTGGAATACCTATTCATTTGATATGAGACAAATAGACAACATCCTGCAGTTTAGAAAAAGGTTAAAAACCTGGCTCTAACCTCGAGTATTCTCCTTGGCATTCTGCTAACTCCTTCCTGGCAGAGGACACAGTCTCTCGGCCCTAAGCTAGTCGCCTGTATCGCAGCTCCAGGTTACCCGTAGGGTGTCAGTTGCGCTTTACAAATCATGATAAATAAAATAAATAAATAAATAAATGTTCACCCTGTTCACGCTACGCCAGAGCAGCTTCTGCCTTTCTTCTTACAATTAGCAAAATCCAGGGACTCTCACTCCACCCTGAAGGTTTTTCTGGCTGCAATTTCCAGATTCCGTCAGGATGGCTCCAATTCTCTTTATTCTTCAAGAATTATTCAACAATTTTTCAAAGGCTTATTTCAGATGTTCCCTACAATTCGACGCCCGCCTCCTCCTTGGCATATGAACATTGTGTTGGCACAGCTCATGAAGTCCCCATTTGAGCCCATTCATAGGGCTGATCTTAAATTCATCTCCTGGAAGACATCGCTGCTTTTAGCTCTTACTTCAAGTCAGCGAGATACAAGCTTTTACTATCAAACCACCTATTCTTCAATTCACCAAAGACGCTGTGGCGCTCCGCACTAATCCGGCCTTAATTCCTAAAGTTCCATCTAATTTCCACCTGAATGAGCATGTCATCTTAAAGACTTTTTTCCCTAATACACAGTTGCCAGCAGGAAAGACTTTACATTCTCTAGATGTTAAGAGATGTTTGACATTTTATTTGCAAAGAACAACCAGTATCAGTTAAACTGATCAGCTCTTCATAGCCTACGGCAGGATGCGTAAAGAACCTCCAGTTGCTAAACAGACTATTGCATATCTAGAGCAATTTCCTTTTGCAATCAGCAAGCAGGCAAGACACTTCAAGCAACGATTAAAGCACACTCTACTAGAGCAGTCTCCTCTTCTACTTCTCTCTTTGCTGGTGTGCCTCTTCATCAGATTTGCAGAGCTGCGACCAAGCACTACTGTCTGGAAGCTGCCAACAATGCTGATACAGCTGTGGGGCAAGCGGTGCTACGTAATCTTTTTAAGTAAGGTGAGCCTCTGTTTCTTACCTCCTCCTGCACACATTGTATATATGTATATATTTCTGCTTATGCAGGTGTGCCCATTTTACTGCTATACTGTAATATACGTATATGTATTCTCTCGTACTCTGTTTACGATTTACTTATGGTTTACCATGCACAATTCTCGAATTACTGCGGTCTACTCTGATTCAAGCACGTGAATCTATGAAATATACCCCAATATTGGAGAAGAACATAAGTTACTTACCTGAAAACTGTGGTTGTCCAGTATTGGTATCTTTCATAGATTCACATGCGACCCACCCTCTTCCGCTCAGAGGCTCCCCTCTTCTCCATGGCTCTTATGCCACACTTGTGCTAAAAAATTGGAGAGCCTGAGCCTCTGATGAGAAGGATCCAGAGGGTGCTGTCGCCTGATTGGCTGGAGTTTGGACCATATCTTATGTCTTTGACATGACTGTCGCCCTCACTCTGTCTGTCGCCCTCCCTCTGTCTGTCTCCCTCCCTCTGTCTGTCGCCCTCCCTCTGTCTGTTGCCCTCCCTCTGTCTGTCTGTCGCATCACCACAGCATCACATCACTATGCGCTACCACAGCATCACTGTACGCGACAGCATCACTCAGCGCCACCAAAACATCACTCAGCGCCACCACAGCAGCAATCTGTGCAACAATTCAACAACTAGTTCAAATATGTTATCTCAATGTTTCAAGCTTTATTACAAATGTCACAAAAAGATGTTAATATTTCACTTCTGTTCTTGGATTTTCGTCACAATAAAATACACTGAACATAATCTTCACAAAAGTTATTTACAAAAGTTTAAGCAATTGCCATTATATATTACAATAACTTTTACTTAAGTATTAATTATTTAAAAAAATTAAAAGCCATTGTTATTTGTAACATCAATAATCTAAGTCACGTAAATACAACACACATTGCATTACAAATGCTATAGGTGTCACATTTGCGAAAGTTAAAACTATTGGAATTGTAAATGACAAAGCTATTAATTTCGCTATTTTCAAAACCAACACATAAATAAAAAATGTGTCATTTACAATACCAATAGCTCAAACTTTCCTAATGCAAGACCTATTGCTTTGCAAATGCTTGTTATAATTAAAAGGGTGTGACAACACCACATAACACCGCATAAGCAACAAGTGCAGATTAAACCACAGGGTTCAAATAAACCCCCACACACCGTAAGATTAAACCTGTACTAAACACACACGCCGCAATAACAGGTACATCATAGAAAGACTGATGGACATAATGAAGCGGACCTAGATATACATGCCTAGCACAGACAAGATAAAGGTCTTAATTTAGAGTTTGGTGAGCAGGGTACTCCTTCACAAGCGTGGTGTAATGTAATGTATACTTGTAAAGCGCACTGTTGCCGATCGGCGTCCTGGCGCTGTATACCGCTGGGGAACCCGTCCTGGCTTTCCCTGTGGGATGGTCCCTCCTGGGTATCCCCAAGGTGAAGCCAGGCATCCCCGGCGTTGATGGGGCCGTTGTGGAGGTGAGGCAAGCTAATGCCCAGAGTTGCCGAGTGAGACCCCTGGTTAGAGTAGGCACCGAAGCGAGAATTATCGAGTCCGCTGACCCTGGTTCACGACCCTGCCGCGTTGGGAATTGAACCCTGATCCCGGGCCGTCCTCTGCTTCCGGGTCTGCCGCCTCTAACCAGTGAGCCACATCACTACAACACATATTGTAGATCAACTTCCTATAGATGGTTGAGATTGCTTTTTCGGTCAGGGGATCAGTTAGCAGCTGGTCCTCCAGTGGGGATGCATCAGGCAACTTCCCCCCCTTCCCAGATGTTATCTTGCAGAGCGTGACCCACCTGCAAATGTCAGAACCGTTTTTAGTCGCCTAATTCATACCAACCGGACCATCGAGTTGCACCTCCATCAGCGAATGGTCTGAGATTCTTCTGCCTGTCAAACCACATGCCATTCACTATTTCATAGTGTTTTTCTGCTTTTATTTACCACTTGTTTTATGCATGTGGTTGGTTGGGGGGGGAGATGGGCGAAGCAGGGGAGGGAAGGGGAAAGATATTTCTAACAGAGGGAAGAATTGTGTGTTTCCCCCAGTTAGTAAAAAAAACCCAGCATAAGTCTTGGCTGCTTCTGCTGCACCCAGAGTCTTGTGGGTCTTTTCAGTCTAATTTTTCTGTCTGGAAAAAAATTGTGTCCTGCTTTTCTGCACAAAAGCCTAACGACTGATAATCAGGTGGAATAAAATGAACACATGAAAGTACTCCTTAATTTCATTGCCCTTGATTCATACTCTGGACCATAGTTGAGGGATAGGTCTAGGCATAGTCCTTGCAACACACAATAGATTTGCGTGCAGCAGAGGCCAGAGCTCAAAAGTCAGGTTACCAGATACAAGTAGGTGGTAACTCAGGGCAGGGCGAAATGCCTGTTGTCGGTTGAGGGGAAATTCCCATCCTAGAAATATACATCAAAATTAATTAATAGTATTCTATTTTAAGTATCTTTTTGGTGCCAGTCCATATGACTTTAATGTCTGCTTTTGGGATTCTATGTTACAAGTCCATAGGGTACATGTATCCTTTCTGAGCTTAATAAAATGTTGGAAATTCTACAAATCCTCACTCCTAGATCGAAGTACTCTCAGGCTACCATTCTACACTCTGCTCTGTCTGAAGAACAGCTCAACACTTTCAAAATTCTGCAATTTTGCATTGATATGGCTTGTAAATTATTTTTGGGGATATTTACATGTATTTACATGTATTAACTATTTAATTTTAATACTATAGGTGATTGAAATTACGGACAAAGAAAGCAAGATTGAGCACCAGCCAACTGAATGTTAGTGCCATAAGAAGGATTATTTTGAAAAACCGAAGGACATCCAGCATTCTAAGTTTAAACAATTTCCAAAATCTAGGTGTGGCGAGGAAGTGGGAGCTGAGGAAAGTACTATACCTGTAAGTGAAGTCTCTAATTTTGCATTTCGTTAACCCAAAGCAAAGTCATATCTGTCCACACAGCATCAGAAATAGTGCCAGAAAGACCAATCACAACATCCTCATCTGAAATATTATCAGACAGACAAATTGCCTCAGCATGACAGAATAATGTTCATCTAAAGCACGCATGATCTAAAGCATCATGTAATTCCAGAGAGGAAGCACACACTGCATAAATGAAAGATATAACAAAAGGTTTCTTCTGGATACCATCAAAGAAAAGACACTGATAGAAGACTCCGAAGCTGACACGCTAACAACCAAAGGATTGGAAAATCACCTTTGTTCAACAACCATTTTTAACCAGTTACGCAAGTTTGAGACTATCTGCCTCGGGATAGAACACCTCGACCCACTCTGCTCACTCTGGCGAAAACCTTAAAAATTCACCACTTTATTGTGTTGTTCATGACCTTCTCAGATTGTTTCCTTTTTTATTGTGTACTGTTCTGTAATTCTATGTAAATCGCCTCAACCTTATCTGTTGTGCAGGAATGATATGTAAAACTGTTAAATATCAAAATGGATTAAATGAGCACCGTTGCGCTAGCTAATGTAAATAAATCCTCGTCTTCAGAACTACAATCCTTAACCTTACACCAAACACAGAACGGGTAAAAGGAACTGATGTTCTGTGACTGATGAGCCACAATATTACTGTACATGTTCTAATGTTCTCAGTTACTGCCATTGCGCCAGTGCAAAAAGGTACTTCTTAGTTTAATCATTAAATATCAGACTAACTCCTTATCACTGCATTGCTAAGAACCTATACAAATAGATTTGAGAAAAACTTCAGTCACAAAATAAGTTGCTGCCGGAGAGGCTATAACAAAAGACTATTATCTGCTACAAACATTTCGACAGGTGTTACAGGGCTGCATCCAGACCTATTTTGCTCAATGCAAGTGTTAAGAAGATTACACACAATATCTTTTAGAGATAAATGCTGAACATTATCTAAACAAGCCCGACTCTAAAATCGGGTTCACTCTTACCGTGGCATATAAGCAAGAGGAAACTAAATGTAGAGATATTAACTCTAGGAATACACCTTTTAAAAACACGGGCTGTTAGAACAATTTCAGTGTTCAAACCTGCCTCAATCAAAGCAAAATAACCCAAGTTGGGGAAAAAGTTACCTGAGCCAAAAAAGATTAAGCCATAAATCTCATCTCACTGAATTTGAGAGAATGCACACTGGGAAAATCCTCTCTCAGTGCTCTGAATGCCAAAAAAGTTTCAGCAGTAAATCTTATCTCACTGAGCATATGAGAATCCACACTGGGGAAAAACCTTATCAGTGCTCTGAATGCCAGAAAAGGTTTTGTAACAAACAAAGTCTTTCTCGACATGTATTAACCCACTCTGTAGAAAAACCTTACCAGTGCTCTGAATGCCAGAAATGTTTCAGTTTAAAAAGTAGGCTCACACATCACATACGAATCCACACTGGGGAAAACCCTTATCAGTGCTCTGAATGCCAGAAAAGGTTTAGTTTCAAACCGCAACTTTATCGACATGCATTAACCCACTCTGTGGAAAACCCTTATCAGTGCTCTGAATGCCAAAAAAGTTTCAGCAGTAATTCTTATCTCACTGAACATATAAGAATCCACACTGGGGACAAACCTTATCAGTGCTCTGAATGCCAGGAAAGGTTTTATAACAAACAAAGTCTTTCTCGACATGTAATAACCCACTCTGGCAAAAAACCTTACCAGTGCTCTGAATGCCAAAAAAGTTTCAGCAGTAATTGTTATCTCACTGAACATGTAATAACCCACTCTGGCAAAAAACCTTACCAGTGCTCTGAATGCCAGAAAAGGTTTAGTTTCAAAGGGAGTCTAAATCGACATATATTAACCCACTCTGTGGAAAAACCTTATCAATGCTCTGAATGCCAGAAATGTTTCAGTGAAAAAAGAGACCTTACTGTACATACAAGGACCCACACTGGGGAAAAACCTTATCAGTGCTCTGAATGCCAGAAAAGGTTTTGTAAAAAACAAAGTCTTTCTCAACATGTATTAACCCACACTGGGGAAAAACTTTACCAGTGCTCTGAATGCCACAAATGTTTCAGTACAAAAAACAATCTCATTCATCATGTAAGAACCCACACTGGGGAAAAACCTTATCATTGCACGGATTGCCAGAAATGTTTCATTAGCCAAGCCCAGCTCACTCTGCATAGAAGAACCCACACTGGAGAGAAACCTTATCAGTGCCCGGAATGCCAGAAATGTTTCATTGACAAAAACAGTCTCACTCATCATATAAGAACCCACACTGGGGAGAAACCTTTTCAGTGCTCTGAATGCCAGAAATGTTTCCGTGTAAAATTCAGACTCACTGAACATACAAGAATCCACACTGGGGAAAAACCATATCAGTGCTCTGAATGCCAGAAAAGGTTTTGTAAAAAACAAAGTCTTTCTCAACATGTAATGAACCACACTGGGGAAAAACCTTATACGTGCTCTGAATGCCAGAAAGGTTTCAATTTAAAAAGTAGTCTCACAAAGCACATAAGAATCCACACTGGGGAAAAACCTTATCAGTGCTCTGAATGTCAGAAATGTTTCAAAAGCAAACTCGGTCTCACCCAGCATATACAGACCCACACTGGGGAAAAACCTTATCAGTGCTCTGAATGCCAGGAAAGGTTTTGTAACCAACAAAGTCTTGCTCAAGATGCAATGACCCATTCTGTGGAACATCCTTATCAGTGCTCTGAATGCCAGAAATGTTTCAGTATAAAAAGTAGTCTCACACAGCACATAAGAATCCACACTGGGGAAAAACCTTATCAATGCATTGAATGCCAGAAATGTTTCAGTGAAAAAAGAATACTCACTCGGCATATAAGAACCCACACTGGGGAAAAACCTTATCAGTGCATTGAATGCCGCAAATGTTTCAGTGAAAAAATCAATCTCACTCACCATATAAGAACCCACACTGGTGAAAAACCTTATCAGTGCTCTGAATGCCAAAAATGTTTCAGCCGTAAATCTGATCTCACTGCACATGTGAGAATCCACACTGGGGGAAAAACATTATCAGTGCTCTAAATGTCAGAAAAGATTCAGAGGTAGTGATGGTTACATGCACCATAAGAAAACACACCATAAAAAATACTTCAGTGCTCCAAGTGCCAGAAAAGCATCAATTTTAAATGCAATCTCACTCTACATGAGCAGACGCACACAGGGAAAAAATATTACCAATGCTGTGAATGCTAGAAATTCCTATTTTTTGATAGGCACAGCCTCACTAACCATAATCAACTCCATACTGATGAAAACCTTATGAGTGCTCTGAATGCCAGAAAAGCTGCAGAGAAAAACGCTATCTCACCATGAGAAACTCCACACTGGAGAAAATCCTTATGCCATAAAAGCTTGAATCTGAAAGACAGAGTTATGCTTCATGGGAGATCCCACTCTGTGGAAAAACCTTACGAGTGCTCGAAATGCAAGCAAAGTTTTGGTCACAAATTACTTCTCACTTGACATGAGCAAACTCACAAGGGAGAAAAAAGCCTTATGTGTGTTCGGAATGTCAGATAAGGTTTATTCACGAATACAATGTCATTACACATGAGAGAATTCACACTGGACTAAAGCCTTATACAGGAGGGGAAAGCCAGAAACGTTATACTCAGAAAGGAGATCTCACTTAACATGAGAAATGCACCCACACCAGGTAAAAAGTAAGGCGTATCTTGAGTTGCAGAAAAGCTTCTAATAACCTGACTTTACATGAGAGAGCACATATTGTAGTTGCAATAGGATTCATCAAGAAATTCTTGCAGGATAACTTAGGCTGCCCGCATGCAACCTCCAAAGAAATTTTAGGCCTTAAAAATGTTTTAATTGCAACAAAATGCACAATTTGAGTATCTGAAAGTTACAAAACTCTCAAGGTCTTTACTTGACACAGAGAAGTGTTCGTACTTGCAAACATCAACTAATTAACAAAAAATTCACCATATTAATGTCTTTAATTTTCTCCACCCAAAAGGTTTCTACTCACACTTGTTTCTTAACATATGACTGAAATCTAAATTTTCATGATAAGATTAGGCCTAGGCGGTGTTCCGCAATGAAGAACTCCGCAAAGTGTCAAAAAAACTCAACTGCTCAACGCAGAGTTCTGCGAGCAGCGGAGTGCGTTAGGGTCAATTTGAAGCGCTTTTTCGGTGAGTAGCACGCTACTCCAGAATCCAAAAATGATTAGTGGTGAATAAGTGTAGGGAAATATAAAATGTTTTTGAGAGCTGGACATGTTGGTCTGTTAGTTGGGTTGAAGAAGAGAGTGGCGGGAGAGAAGAGGGAAGGTTTTACATTTATATAGCGCTTTCTAACCCTGATTAAGTGTTGAAGTGCTTTTCAGCGAGTAGCATGCTACTCCAGAACCCAAAAAGATAAATAGATAGATCAATTATTGTGGGTAGGTTGTTTTATTATATAAATACAACTGTACGAAAATTCATAAAATTCTGTTGTAAAGTTGTATCCAAGAGGCATGTATAGTCTCTGATAATAATGTATACAAAGTTGGCTTGCCATCAAGACTGATGCCCCGTAATGTTGATGCAAAGTCATCTGTGCTGGAGTATCCTAGACTCTTGTTGAATTGTCCCATCCAACTTGTAGGTACTGCTATTTGTATCAGGTCCATGTTGTAGGCAGACACAAACGCCGAAATTGTGCACTATTTATATTAAGCATAATGTAGGTGAACAGATGACCGTAACCACTGGACAAGCTGTATTAGGCAGACCCTCCAGGATATCGCGATTTCGCGGTTTGCCGCGAAATCTGCACTTTTGTTAAAGTGCCGAGATTTTTTTTAAAAGTGCAGCGAAATCAGGACCCGTGCAGCAGAGGGGTGTGCGCGAGCCGCAGAAGAGATGTTTATCCAATTTGGGCCGGCGCTATGCTAACTGCTTTTACTCTGCCTCCCTCCACCCATAAGTGGATGTGACATCTCTGAGCCCCTCTCCCTGACGGCCTGGCCTTGGAGTCGGCAGGCCCAGCGCCCCGGGCCAGGCTGTGCCGTTGGCATATGTGGGAGATTCTGAGACATGTGTGTGTGTGTTTGGGGAGGGGCATTTTACACACACTCCTTACCTGTTCAGGCCCCTCGTCCACCTCAATGCACAAAGTGCCCTGTAAGGACACACATCCCACATGCCCAGATATGCCTAGCACTTGCTGCCACCGGTTGTCTTGCACACATACGCAACAGACAGGCAACAGGCATGCCTGCCGTTCTAGAAGATTCGTTAGTGATTCCGTGCCGCCCCACAGATGAATACGAGTCGAGCACTCACACTCACGTGCACCCATGGCTCATTGAAGATGGGCTTCATCTGACACAGGGACACATCCACTCATACGACTAATGGTGCAGGTGCACTAGACTTCACTCGGTGATGGAAAGCTGGTAAACTCATGGGAGAGACCCCTCAACCAAAACTACACTGATGCCACACCAGCGACAGATTGTGTGCCAGACACGTGCCCACATGACAACAGTGCCAGGGCCCCCGCGCCGGCTCGCAGCCAGGGGGCCTCGCGCTTTCAAAAGCTACAGAGTTTGGAGGCCCAGGGGGCCCAGGAGGCCCAGGGGATTTTGATCAATATCTGCCAGCTGGTCCGTCTCTCTGGACCTAATCGCTGCATCTGCATGAGGATAGCAGCGATTAGACAGATAATTAGGGAGCCCTTACCTGTGAATTTCGCCCTGCCCCTCTTTGAATGAAAAGCAGGATAACCCGCAGGGCGCAGAACAAAGGTGGAATGATGGCACCTTACACTGAAAACCCCTCAGCTCACCCAGGATGAGGGAAAGGGAGCACAGAGTGAATGAAAGGGGTACGAAAAGTCTAATAAAGTGAGAGGGGAGAGCAGATCAGGGGCGTAACAAAGGCCCCCCGCAGCCCACGCGGTGCGGGGAGGGGGCCCCAGGCTTACCCGTCCTTGAGGGGGCCCCCCTCAGCCCCTACTGATGTGCGGCCCCCTTCCGCACATCTTGCATTTTCCTCCAGTGTTTTTTAGAGATTGTAATGTCACCCTAGTAGGAAAATGTTCACCCTCATTGCAGACGTGCCCATTGCTTTGTATGTGCAGGCAGTGATTGAGAATAAAAAGTGCCAGTCTCAAGAAGGCTTTTATCTGAGCAGCGTTCGGGCCAGCAGCCGTCTCAAAGGCTGCGCTGCCTGAAGAAATCCCAGGCTATGCTAAAGCAAATGGAGAATTGAATTTCCAAGGGATAACAGCCTTCACCTGTGGGCTGCTTCCTCTATTCCATATTCCAGGTTGCCTATTCAAAGTGGAATACTCTGCTAAAACGGTTTCCATTGATTTAAGGCGAAAATGAATGATTATGAGTAAAATAAAGTGCTGCAAAAATGCCACTAAATTTCAATATTTGTGCCGCTAAATTTCCATATTTGTGCCGCTAAATTTGCGAATCCATGCTGCTATATCCTGGGGGGTCTGATTAGGTGCTTAGAAGTAGAGTGACATAGAGGGCAAAAAACACTCCACTAACTCTGTCACTTGCTTAGTACAGACGAACGCCAAAGGTCCTCGTACATAATGAAGCATCGGGGTGCACCCTCTTTCTGTGTCCCATGGGCATTTTGGCTTTTGTTCTACAGAAGAGGCTGCAGACACTTACATAGCCCTTTATGTAGTGTGGATCACGTAGGAGAGATTCTCAGCGGGCATGCTTTCCTTTGTATTGGGCATGGCCACATTCAAATGTGGGAAAACCTTTTGTCTTGCGACTGCACTGTATTATTGACACGGGCGAAAGGGCAAACAAGCAGTTAGGAGGCGCACTGATTGTATACCCCCACCTGACAGGATGGTGACAGACCCCAACCACCTGCAGGGGAAACGTGCCACCTCCTTTAATAGCTGTTAGACGCTTTACTTTGTAAGCAGACTGGTGGTTTACAACTGTACCTACATCGGGGCACCACATGCTTTTACCAGCATAATCTGGTGTTCTCCCCCTGTGTGACATGACAGCACCCACTGAAGACTGCACCGTTGTGTAGTCTGGGACAGTGCACCTTCCCTGTAATTCTGAACTGGCCATTAAATACGGTACTATTTTGTGTGCCTATTTAATTCAGGTATACAAAGAATGTGGTACTACTTGTATACTAAGGTACATAATGAGATTACGTAGATTACACCTCTGCGTGCCTAATGCTGCCATTTGCATTTCAAGACAAGTGATTGGCCTAACGGCTAAGGCGCTCGACCTCGGACCTGGGGACCTGGGGACCTGGGGAACTCGGTTCGAGTCTCGGTAACGACGCCAAAAACCCCCTGTGATTCTGGGCAAATCACTTAATCTCCCCGTGCCTAAAATGAAAGTGTGTCCTCATGTAACGTAACTGGTGCTATGTAAAGCGCTCTGATAACTGATTCGGTTCGGTTCTAGTTCGCGCTATATAAAACTCTGCAAAATAAAAAAAATAAAAAATAAAAAAATTATTGTGGCTTTATGAAGTTCAACTCCATTGGGTGTTCCCGACCTGTCTGATACTTGCATTTGGGAAAGATGGGCCATTTGGAACCTGCAAATAGATAAACATATTCATAGGTCACGATTTAAATATGCATCTAAAATAAAACTGTAAATTAGGAGAGGTGATAAGTGAGATGTTAAAAGGCAGCCGCTTATCGAGCTGCATTTGTAAGTAGGCCTCCCTATATTATGAGATCCATTCCTGCTTCAGTCCTTAATTGCAATGAATACTTTAATACCCAGACATGAAGTCATTGTCTAGCTGTTTAAATATCCACCTGTCTCCCCACCTCTTTCCCAATGCATCCTTAACCAGTGGCCTAGCCTGTGTGCCCTGGGCCCTAAGGCAAGAAAGGAAATGTGACACCTGCCCTCTGTTTGGAATGTGGAAAACAGCAATAAGTGTTCTATGGGCCCCTCATGCCTTTGTTTTTGAACTGTGACAAACAGCAGTTATCAGGGTTCAGTGGGCCTTTAAGGCGTCTGGGACCTGGTGCCACAGCACCTGCTGCACCAACAGGAAGCTAAGCCCCTGCCCTTAACAGCTTCTATTCTAGCCCTACTGGTGAACTGAACCAGTCAAGTGCTGATCTGTCCATATCTGCAGGCATGCAGCTGCCTCTTCGACTGAAGGGATTTAACCCCTTCTGTGCTCATGACGAGCTCAGCTCGTCATGCAGCACAGTGCTCGTGTGCTGATGACGAGCTGAGCTCGTCATGACCACACCCATTTACATTATGGCCCAGCACAGCAGGGGAAGACTGATTGCAGCGATGTGGTTAAGTCGCATGAAAGCAGCATGCGGGAAACAACTATTTTCTGAGGCAGTCAACCAACACCTTGTCTGTTCCAACCTGAATCCATTTAAAACCAGGGACGAAAAAACGGTTCATCGTCATCCCTTGCTAATCAGAAGGGTAAAACAGATTCATCTAACATTACAGTGTACCACATAAAAAAATTGTGATTCTGTGTACAAAATAAAACTAGCATGCATAAAGAAAGGGGAGCTTTTGGCCAAAATAGTCATTTTCCCTACCCATACTTCTATCACATCTTTTACAAAAAAAATGCTAACTACATTGTCATCCGGAAATAGTCATTAGCACCTACTCATAAGCAAATGACATTTAGAATTCTCTTTCACTTCAAGCTTTCAAAAGTAAATTGATATCAAAGCAGTATTGATTTTTTTGACATTGTGTACTCTTACCAAAATTTAGAGCATCAATTTTATATGATACGCCATAGAAAAAAGGAGTTCTTTATATATACTAAACATCCAGAAACATCTGATAAACCAGTAATAAAGTCACTTCTAGCTTAGTTAGTTTATAGTCTTCTTTTTTAAGAGAAATTATTTCACATTGTTACTGGATCTGCATGGCTAAACACTTATAAGGTCCCAAAGGCGAGACCTATTGGCTATGCCAATGCTTGGTATTGATTGAGTACAATGAGCAGCAGCACTTTTGATTGGGTCCTGAAGAAAGCCACAAACACCTCTTTTGGAGGGTTAATAGGCTGAAACATGTTGACCTCTTATTAACTTTCACTCTGCTGCCCCCACTACCCTGAGCTCATTTTTGTGGTATTTTGTATACCATTCTCTATAACAAAACATGCCTGAACGCCTCCCTCTCAGTGAGGGGGTGTCTTCCTTCGACTGTAACTAGGTATAACGGTGGGAGGAGATTCCAAATGAGGAAGCATGCCAACTATGGTGGGTGAGAGAAATCTTCCCTTTAAAGGGATATTTCATCTTAGCTAGGTCTTCATTTGCAACAGTAATCCTCATAGACCCAAGGGTTTCTTGATTGTGGTAGAAATACATTTTTACCCCTTCATTGTACGTTTAAGCACATACCATTGCTTGAAATGTTGTGATCAATGTAGGAAAAATACTCTGTGCACCGAGAAATTTTGTTAAAATAACGGAAAGTTGATAATTGCATTTAATACCTTCTCATACCTGGATTTATCTAGAAGAGAAGTCTGTTAATTCTAGCAGATTTTTGATACCACAAGGTATAAGAAATTAGGGGATCTTTATCCGATATCTTTATCAGTAAATGATCTGAAATTATTGGACATAAACTTTTGCAAGTATGATTTCTAAAGATAAAGGAGTTCTATATTTGTCTTTTCTAAACTAACCCCAGTGTGTATGACTACAATAACCACCTCTCTCAAATGAATATTGTGCTCGGTTTAGTGAGAAAGCTAAATGATCTATGAGAAACCAGGTCTGCGCATCAGTATTTTTCTTAGAAAGCTTTAAGTTAGAGAGTGAAAACACTTTTTAGAATGCCCCAAAAATTGTGACAAAGATATTTCAATATGTTTGACAAAAAGAATAGTTACATTTCATGACAATATTGAAATGGGAAATAAAATAATAGAAAAAAATATTTACACCACACGACAAAAATATTAGAGACTACATTTCAGCAATATAAAGGAACTACTGAGGTTCATGTATTAATAATCCATTTGGTAAAAGTTGTTGCTTATGGAGTCAGCACACTACTGTGTCTGTGATGGCTTTTAAATAAACGCATTTTTAATGCACCCCATTTTACTTTCCGATTCACAAATGTCCCCTTGGGTTACTACCTCCTGTTACTGTTTTTCAGCCCACGTATGGTTTCAAAGCTTAGTACATACCTTAAGGAGGTATAACGTATTTAGAAGGTACACTATTAACATTCCCCTTCCAAATTCTTAATTTTTAAATGGGCTTAGTACATTTCAAAAAGGGCTTCAGCATTTGCAAACTCTGTGAATTACAGAACCAGTGGATTTTCTAACAATAAAACCCTGGGTACATGAGTCAATTTTTCTCAATTCCCTCCAAATTAAGTTTGCTTTAATAATGTTAGTTAAATGATAACCAGTGCACATACCTATTTAGTGTTAGTGTCGCTTCAGATCAAATAAAAACCATCAGACATAACTCTTACACTAAGCTTAAAGACAGAATTTCTGCCATCCAGCTTTAATGTTTTGTTAAATATATTTGTAAATGCTGTCACTTAAACAGGAAAGCATCTAAACCGGTCTCTGGACATAAAATAGGTTGTAATCATAATCTTTCAATACATTTTCTGAGTTTCAGGAACAATGTGTGTCATCTGTGTTTACTCTAAACCACTATAATAAACATATTCAATGCTTTTAGATTTGATCTGTTTGTACTAGTTTCTATTGCAGACAATGATCTAGATTTAGACCAAGGATCCATTCCACCCATGGCTTTTAAAACCTATTTATCATTGATCTCTTTTATTGTTATCGCAAATGAAACTGTAATAGAACTGATCTGAGAGATGGACTTCAAGTATTATGCTCAGTCAATTGATTGAACAAACTATGGAGTTAAAATCTGAATAGATTAAATCCACAAGCATTGCCTGACCACTGTATTTTACATCAATAGATTACTAATCCGCACAAGTTGTCTAAGTACAATTCACTCATCTTCAATTTTTCACGGAGCTCATGCTGGGTCTGTGTGAATTCTTTTAAAATGACATTTAAATGTCCAAAAGTTCAGGAATTCTAGTTTCAAGCCTGGTCAAACCTTAATGAATGCTATACCTAAAGATGCCCTTCTGTTCCTACATTTTATTGTGCACCATGATTCAGAAATGGCATGTTTTGCTTTCGGAGGTAAAATTCTAAACATATTTATTGTTGTTGCCATCTGAAACATGATCACTAATTGGGAAGATAACAACAAGTGGTCCTGTGATGCTTGCTGGAATGGGAAGTGTTTAATCGAAAGGTGGATTGAATTCAAGTTTAGGTGACAATTTTGCAAAACTGTATGGATTTGGTATATATTTAAAATTGTTGATCTCCAAGAAGGCCTAAATCAATAAATCGAATTGAAATTCAAGTTTATCATTTTAATCCTATTGTTGGAAAAGATGCTATTTTGAACCCCATGAGGCAGTTCTTTTCCAGAAAGCATTCAGGTTGTAATCATGAGTCAAATAATGCTGAGAAGGTTAAAATATTCAAATTGAATTCTAATTACACATGAAATGTTCATTTTTCAATATATTTCTCTTAGTATTTTAATGTGAGGACTTTATTGCTTAAGGAAAATAATTAGTATTTGTTTTTCTATATGTTGGAAGCATTACATTAATGAAACCACTGTATCCCACCTTCTTTCTTTCCTTAACCTGTTCTTTATGAATGTTTCTGTTGTTGAACTTTAAAGATTGCCCGAAATTAGGAATTGTGCTCTATATAACTTTGCTGTGTTACAGTTTGTTGATTTTTATGTACAAATTTCGTCTCTTATGTGTATGGCAACTGATGTTCTGTTTTGCTTTAATAATCAGCTTATGTTTATTAGGTTTTATTATTCAATAAAATGTTTCAAACACAACAAATGGTAGTTGATATGTATTTATAACTGCAGCATTTTTATTGTATGGGCGCTTTCAAAGGGGCCAAAAATATGGTCTGGCGGTTGATGGAGGACCACATTGGCATCAGGAGGGAGAGGTTTGGGCAGGTGATTGGGGATACATGTTAATTTGGAAGTAGGGGGACTAACGCATGTACATTGTGTGTACTGTGACTCCTGGAGTTATTGTGAGGGATAACACGCTACCCTGTAAATGAATCCCCTAGTGATTATTATCAACAAACTTTATTCGGTTTTATAAAAGAAAACCATAAAAGTCATACATAAAATGATAAAACATTTTCCAAGTTACAGATTGACAAATATAATACGTACAAGTTAATCAAAACACAAGATAAAAATTAATGAATTACAGTACAGAAGTTAATCGCAGCTTGACCTGAGTCTAACAGCGAACCGTAAAACGTAAAGCATATCTAAAACAGTGTCTTTAGAGAGGAGTTGTAAAAAGATAAGAGCTGGTCTCACCCGCCTAAAACCTGTTTTTTTGAGAATGCGAATAATAAATAACTTTCTAGGGACAGCATAAAAACTACAAAACATTATAAAGTGCATCATGTCCTGACGAGACTCACTGTTGCAGCTACAGGGCATGAGGCACTGGCCTCTGTGGAAGCCGCGAGGGTGTGCCATGAGGTAATGGAAGAGGTTGAGCCGAAACCGGGTCATTGAAAATGATTATGGATGCTTTTAAGCCCTAGAAGATAAGGTTCGCTGGTTGGTACGGTTTTTAACACGATGTACATACGCACACTAGGCTTACACAGCTCATTTCCCTCTCTATCACAGTGGCTCATTCCTAAAAACATTCTTTGACCAGTGAAAAGTCACTCTTACATCTGCGCTCAGGGTTAGCGAATAGTTCCTACCTACCCTGGAGAGGCCAACTGTTATATACTGAAGCCATCGGATGCGTGAGACACTGTCAAGTGAAAGGCATTCCCGGAGAATGTCTTTGCTAAGTGTATTTTCTTGCTTAGCCCAAATATTAAGCCACAAAGCCAGGGGACGGAAAGCCAGTACATTTGAGAGGAAAGGCATTCCCAACTCTTTGTGCACAGCATAAAACGAAGTGCTTTGTGGGACAGAAAGAGCCCTTTGCGGGAGTTTTCAGTACTTTGCACTGCTCCTACCCCAATTAGGCCCAAAGTCTCACTCCCATAACTAACCTTTGAGATATATTTGTCTTCATATGTCTTCAAAAGAGCCCCTATTGGCTTCCTTGCCCCTCTGCTGGCAAAGTTAAAAACAGCTGCAAAAACTTTCCATAGATCCCCTTTCTTCCAAGTAAGCAAAGGGCACCAACTCAAGGAATCGTCAAATTCAACTCCCAAATAGGAGAAAACATTGGTCTTCGGTATTGATGAAAGTCAGAGTTTAAAAGTGAACTGCTTAGCTTTACAAGGTCCCACCTGCATAATGAATGACTTGGCATGATGAAACAACAGATCCAAGTCCTCCATTGAAAGGCAAAAGAATTCAGAAGAAGTTGTAGGCCCCTAGCTGATTGCGTCGTCAGCGTATAGGAGGACTGGCAGGCTATGCTTGCCTACCTGGGGACAATCCGCATTTGTGGCCAAAAGGGCCTTCTCTAAGGAATTAATATATAGGCTAAAAAGAAAGGGTGCTAAAATGCACCCCTGATGCACCCGTTTCTTGATGTCAAGCTGACAGGACACGTTCAGGTCCTTTGAATAGCAGGCAACCGCGGTTGAATCATGGTGAATAAAATGATGTTACTGTCAATGCCAATGGAGGACATCAACTACCACTGCTTGGACCTATTAACACAGTTGAATGCTGAGGACAGGTCCATGAAGGCTAGGTATATGGGGCTGGAACGAGCCACAGTGTATTTGTTCAGAACCATGTACAGGTTTAAACACTTCCAAAATGGAACGACCTGGGCGAATGCCGTTTTGGATATCGGATAAAAAGTTGTTTTCCTCAACCCATGATACTATTGTGTCAAGTACCATGCGGCCCACCACCTTCACCACAGAGTCCAGCAGAGAAATGGGCCTATAACAATAGGTACTGTCCCGTTATCCCTTTTTAAATGCCGGCACTATAATCGATAAAGCCCAAGAATTTGTGCGGCCAATCTGGACTGCAGCATCGATGACAGCTGTAAGGACAGGCACCCAGGTTTTCAAGTGGGCGATGTAGAGATCTGGTGGGATCCCATCTGGCGCGGGGGCCTTGTTTTTAGATAGACCCAGAATACCGGCACTCACCTCTTGCGTGGTGAAAATAAGTTATGACTTGCCTTCCACCCTTTCCTGCCCCTCGATACCCTCGAAATTATGTACCCAATCATCCTCTGTGATTTGGGCATCCAGTAAATTAGCATTATTTCCAGATATAAATGGGCTGTTAATAATGCCTCAGAACTTTGAGCTGTTACGCAGTGTACTAGCCTCCACTAAATTGATCCAGGCCTCCTTCAGGACAGACTCGCGAGTTGCTAGACCAGCCTTATATGCTCTTTGTAGTCCTTTGACCGCCACCCAATCTCGGGGCTTAACACCCAAGGCCTGTCTCAGGTTCCTGGAAGCCTGGGAGCACGCAGAGTCGAACCATCATGGACCTGGTTGCGAACGGGCCCTGTAGTAACTTCCTTATGACAGTAGACATGGATCCAAATGCACCCATGATGTCCGGAGCACTTGCCTCATCGTCGAGACAGGTGGCAAACTCGCTGCGACACCGATTTAAAAGGGACTCGTGGAGTAGCTTGTGGACAATACACCCGCACTTTATTCTCCTTCCCGCTTCCACCTCTGTAAGGGGGACACCAGCCCCCCGCCCACCATGATTTGTCAGAGTGTTAGGGTCTAGCCAGGTGCGACACAAATGGGGTCGTGGTCACTGCATTCACTCGCCAGCACAGAGAGTAAAAGGGGGTATATACAAAGGTGAAATCAATAACTGTCACACACCCTCTCCCAATAAAGGCGGGAGGAATGTCTGTTTTCCTCTGAGGCAGCTTATTCATTACAGATGTTAGATCAAATTCAAGCAAGAAGGAGTTAAGCTCAATACCCTGGGGAGTATGTTCCATGTGTAAGCCTGCTTGTCGTGCACAGCCCATAGCTTCCACTCCTCCTTGCATGATGTCCCTACACATGAGTGTTGAAATCCCCTGTTAAAAAAATGTAGTGATAACTCTGACCTTTCAAGATGCTATGCTGAAGTACAGACCCCAGCAGAGTTATATTTCCCTCATCCGGGTGTGTAACTCCAGCGTTGAAGAAGTTACCAGAGCAGCTTGCTCCTTCGTCTGGGCAACAACATCACATTTAAATTGAGAGAGACATACAGTGAGGTATTGTAAGAAACTGGCTCTGTATACTGCACCAAAGTGAGGTATAGTGTGTATAGAGTCCAAGGGTCTCCAGAGGTAGGCAGAGGTTAAAGTTAGATAGAACCTTACTCTCTAAAGTGGTAGCTTGGTCGAGCAGTAAGGTAGTATCAGAGGACAGTGTTAAGCATTTGATGTACACACTCAGTCAGCAAATGAATTCACGCACTCAAGAACTGAACTCTAGGCCAATTTTTTTTGTATAAAAAAAAATACTGTTGTTTTATTTCTAGAACCAAGCAAGCCTGGCACAGGTAAGCATAAAAATACTTTGCAGTAATAATTTACTTGCATGAACACAGTTCAAGTATGCAGTAGAAATTGTACTTTGTTTGATTTACAGGGGAGCAGTAGTATGCAACACTTAGCAAATACAGTACATTGATATGAATAGGCTTTTTCACTAAATTTGCAGGTAAGTAACTTTTTGCTTTACTTTTCTAACTCGGTGCTGGATACCTAGATTCAGCACTGGTACATTTCCTAGAAACAGCTAAGTAATTACGTTTTGGTTATTCGCATGATTTTTTAAGGAATATTTTCAGTTTTCAAAACTCCACACTTGGAAACGTTTTGGAGCAGTACATTGAAATGAATGGGCTTCTACAATAAATTGCAGGTAAGTTACTTTTCGTGTTACTTTTCTAACTCAGTGCTGGATACCTAGATTCCGTCCATAATCCCCTTTTGTATCGCGTTGTTCACCCTAAGTTGGCAGTGTATGCTCAGACGTGAATCCCTTGCTCACTTTGCCACTGGATTCAATATAGCCTGGCTGATGAGGGTTATGAACCCGAAACCGGTCCCAGGATGCTTGTTTCCGGTCCAGGGAAGACATGGCTTGGCAGTTCGGGCTGGACTGTTCCCATGAGGCACAGGGTCAGACTGATTTGCACATGGCCATGTCTGAACTGGGGTGGCGGAGTGAGCTAAAGAATGGTGATGGATTAAACCCAGACCAGTTGACTGGGGCTGAGTGTTTGATTTGCTCAAACGCTCCGTCCATCATCCCCTTTTGTATCGCTTTGGATACCTAGATTCAGCACCGGGACATTCCCTTGAAACAGGTAAGTAAACACATTTTGGTTATTTGTGCAATTAAAAAAAATATTTTTAGAATTCAAAACTCCACACTTCGAAACATTTTGGAGAAAAAGTGTCCATGTTATCCTATGGAGGGTAAACAGGTTAACGGTTCTCAGGTAAGTAATTGACTGTGGGAGTTAAGGTTCTGGGGTTAGACTCAGGGGGTCTCCCAGGGTCAGTGATGCACTGTTGTTGCACCCTCAGCAGCACTAGGACGGCCGGATGCAGAGTGTTGAGGCCCAATGTTATCCTAGGGAGGAAAGGGGGGCTTCGTTTGGTGGCGGCTGGCAAGCAGGCCACAGGATTGTGGGAGCAAAGCTCCTAGGGATTAGCTCAGAGCAAGTTGGGGACCAAAGGGGCACCCTCAGCGGCACTAGGGCGGCCAGGCGCAGAGGCTGTTTTGAGGTCGGGTGCCCTGTTGATTACAATGGAGATTCTCCGGGACAAAGAAACACTGCAGGCTTGTGGATGAGGATCTTCCAGGAGCAACCACCACTTCGAGGGGTAAGTTGGGATGTTGAGGGTTGGTTAGGCACCGCTGGATTGGGCACATAAGGCCGTGGGGCGTCGGGTGTAGGGGTGCCTTTGGACGTCGGATTTTCTTACCCGCTCTGGTCGCGGTAGGGGGGTCCTCTGGATTGAGGCTGCAGGCGTCGTCTGGAGGCTTGAGGCAGGCCATGGGTCGCCGGATCTCGGGTCAGGATCTCTGGGGAGACCGCCTCATGGTATTTTTCCACTCTAACTCGGGCCGGGTTCGGTGGGTGCGGAGTGGGCTGGATTCTCGGTTTCTGGCTGGCACCAGAAGCTGCAGTTTAAACACGTCCGGTGTTCACAGGAGAATCAGTCTTGAAAGTGAAGGCAGGCAGGTCCTCCGGGGTTTGTGAGGTTGCTGGCTGCTGGACACTCCGGAGTTTCCAAGGAGCATGTTCGAGGGGAGACAGGCCTGTAGGGCTGGGGCCAAGTCAGTGGGCGGCGTCCTCTCTGCGCGGCTTCTCGTCCTTCTTCTCTTCTTTTCTTGTTGTTGCTAGATCTGAGGAAGGAAGTTTCTGGCTGCCCCTGAATACAAAATTTAGGGGCGTTACAGGTAGGTAAATGGCAGGGACAAATGGGTCCCTTCCCTGTGGTGGGTATACCCCCATTCTGCCACTCTCCAGTGGGAGGGGGGCAGGAGCCTGTCCCTGGTTGGCTGGGTCCCCCCATCCTCAAGATGGCGGGGACTCAAAGTTGTGCTTCTCCTCGCCTCCCCCATCTTAGGGTTGGAGTTGGTAGAGGTGGGCACACCTCTCTTCCGCACTTGTTTTTCCCGCCGGTTCTCCTGCCCAAAGTGGGGGGTAGAACCAGTGGGGACCCATTGCTGAAAGCGGCAAATGGTCTGGAGAGTCTCACAAGGGTGGCATGCCTTTGAAGCTTCCCCTTCGTGAACCCTGCCTATCCTGGAGGAGGAGGCTTGGCACCTCTTCCCAGGATGTGCATTGTTTCAGGCCGACGAGACCAGCAAGCTCTCGACCCAGGCGTCCTGAAACATGTCTGGTGGTGGCAGCCTAAGCTGCCACTCAGTCAGGTCACTAGGAGTTGGTTGAGTTTCAGGGGGCATCTCTAAGATGCCCTCTGTTGTACATTTTACATTAAATACCACACTGGCATCAGTGTGGGTTTAATGTGCTGAGAAGTTTGATACCAAACGTCCCAGTCTTCATTGTCGCCATTATGGTGCTGTGGAGTTCGTAATGACAAGCTCCCAGCACCATATATTCTTAATGGCAGCACTGCACTTACAATGCCCAGAAATAGACTTGGGCACTGTAGGGATATAGGGCTCATGCACCTGTACACTCACCACTGGCATAGGGCACCCAGCTAGAGAGGTGACTGATGTATGCGAGGGCAGTGGTTTGTGGGCATGGCACACAAGGATGTGTGCCATGTCGACTCTTCACTTTGTTCTGCACCAAGTTACTTCTACAGAAACCCACTGTTCAAGGCATATGAGCTGCAGAATTCACACTCTGTGCCTAGATCGCCATCTGGTGTTGGGTTTGGATGCTTGCAAATTGTTGTTGTCTTTGAAGAAGTCTTTTGTAGTCATGAGATAGGAGACTCCTCCCTTGGACGATAGTGTGCATGGGCATCAACTCCATCCTCAGATTGTTTTTTTCCGCCATCGGGTTCAGATGTAACTTCTGCGTTCCGGTTCGGCACCATATCTCCAAACCTTTTCGATGCGCAAACCATCATAAAATTCGACGGTATTGTTTCTCGATCGCGTGACCTTCGATGCACTCCTCAAATATCCCATTCCGGTCGCCGACACGGGCCGCTGGGCCTATCGACACCATTCGGGACTACGGCTCATGGAAAGGACTCCACACAGTGACCACCACAAGGTCTGTAATCTGGGTCTCTCGACAGAGCACGACGAGAATGATTGCCATGCCTGCGCCTCCTTTTGGTCCAAAAAGACCATCCGTGATTGCCGGGCCTGACGGCACATCATGGCGCAGCAAGCAGCTCTGGTACCGGTGGACATCTTTGATGAAGGCCCGGTGTCCCGGAGGAAGATTTTGAGGAACTGGCAATCGTGTCCGAAGCAGACGACTCCGACTCCAACTCCAACTCAGACTACCACATCCCTCCAGATCAACGAGTGAGTACCACTGCCGCAACCCCATCTGCAAAAAAGAAGGCCCTGGTCGAGACTTTGCCTGTTGGCCCCAGCCGTGACCGAAAACAATGTTCAGAAGCCCCGCCTCCGGGCTCGGCTCCAAAGACAAAGGACAAGCCTTCAGGCAGCTTGTGACCGAGCAAGCCGCATGATAGTGTCCCACAGGCGCCATTGGCACCGAAGTCGGGAGCACAGCCTACTCCCAGAAAGAAATCAGCATCGACCACCCCGGCGCCGAAAGAAAAGGCATCTGATCCGAAACCAACACATTCGGAGAAAAGATTTCCGCCTCCACATCGAAGCGGAAGGATCGAAAAACACCTTCTAAGGCTCCGGAGCAGAAATCCAAACCTCGCTTGGACCCGAAAAGATCGACACCGAAATCGTCTACCGAAGAGGAAGAACTTTTTTGACCGGATCCTATCGATCCAAATAAAAAAACACTCAATATAGACCCTAAAACCGGACATGTGTCTACTGTTCCACACAAGAAGAGGAAACTGGATACATCAAGCATTCCTGCAGTGCCTGTTAAGAAAAAAAACTGTGCTACTAAACCTATACAACCCTCTTCTCCTGTTCTTCCTACCAATCCTATCTCTCCTCCACACTCTCCTATACTTCCACCAAACTCACCATTACCACAGGTCGATGATGATTTTGGGGATGGGGGAGGCAACAATGACACTTTTATAGACCATGATACCGACGCAGACGTACCACAGGACGACTGGGACGATTATGATGACCAGATAAACCCTCCAGCCCTCCCTGATCCCCAGGCATACCCAACAAAGCCATCTTCCCCCAGATGACAATATTGGTTTTAGTCAGTTGGTAAATAGGGCTACATACCGTGGTATTTCAATGCATTCATACCCTGCAGAGGAGGACTTTCTAATAGACACTTTTGAGCAGTCACTAAAGACTGTAGAAACCCTGCCAATGTTAAAAGGTTTCATTAAACATGCCTCTGACATATTTAAAGACCCTTTTAGGGCTAGAATTCTCAATCCGAGAATTGACAAAAAATATTAACCTCCTCTCAATGAATCCCGCCTACATCAACGGTCAACTCCCTTTAGATTCCCTGGTGGTAGCTAATGCTAGAAAACGGGCTAATTCTCAGACCTCTGGTGAGGCACCAACCCCAGACATGGAGTCTAAATTATTAGATGCTTCTGGCAAACGAGTTGCTGCTCAAGCAGTTACTCACTGGCGGATAGCCAACACACAAGCCTTACTTGCTAGGTATGATAGGGATCACTATGACCAACTAGAAACCCTATTGCAACATTTCCCAGATCAATACAAGCCCAAGGCCAATGATCTCATCCAAGAGGGGAAATTAATAACCAATGCATCAATCAAGTGTGCCCTTGATGCAGCAGACACCGCCTCTAGGGCCATTAGCGTGTTACTCAGACAACATGCTTGGTTGCGCATTTCTGGCTTCAAACAGGAGGTACAAACAACTATCCTCAACCAGGTGTTCAATCAGCAACAACTTTTTGGACCGGCTGTTGACACCAAAAAATTAAGAAGGACACGGAGACTGCTAAATCCATGGGAGCATTACAGTCTCCATCCACACGTGGTTCCTTTCGCCGCTCCTTCTACAGAGGATAATCCAAGAACATTGGTACAGGCACAATTTCCTCTTCATACAAAAACACCACAAAAACATCTCCCAGTAGGGGATATTTTAGAGGTGGATACAGGGAAAGTAACAACAAAGGGAGAGGTCGAGGTAACAACAACACTCGCACCTCCCCCGCTAGGAAGCAGTGACTTCCCTCCAGCCCATTCCACTCCGGTCGGAGGGAGACTATCACCGTTTTTACCTGACTGGAATTCCATCACTATGGACAAGTGGGTAAGACATATTATCCAGTATGGGTACTGCCTGGAACTTTCTGCTACTCCCCACAACTTACCACCCAAACAGCGTCCAATGTCCAGGGAACATCTAACACTCCTCAAACAAGAAGTTCTTTTACTGCTTCAAAAGCACGCAAAAGAACCAGTTCCCATACAACATCAATGAACAGGGGTTTACTCCCTGTATTTCCTAATCCCCAAAAAAGACGGGACTCTAAGACCAATACTGGACCTCCGACCTCTCAATTTCTACGTTCAATCAGATCATTTTCACATGATCACTCTTCAGCAGATCCTTCCACTGCTTCAAATAGGCGACTTCCTTGTCACACTCGATCTCAAGGACTCCTACTCCCAAATTCCCATTCACACTGCTCACAGGAAATACCTAAGATTCACAGTGGACGGCCAGCATTATCAGTTCAAGGTCCATCCATTTAGGGTGACCACAGCACTCAGGGTGTTCACAAAGTGCCTTGCAGTAGTAGCAGCGCACTTAAGAAGGCAGCAAATCCACGCATTTCCATACCTGGACGACTGGCTCTTAAAAGCCAAGTCATACGTCACTTATCAAATGATCCAGCTATTACACGACTTAGGGATCACACTAAACTACACCAAGTCACACCTTCAACCCTCCTACGTACCTCAGTATCTAGGTGCTACAATAGACACTTGCAAAGCTCTAGCATACCCTAATCCAGCCAGGATAGCCAGCTTGCAAACCCTCATCACCAAGTTTCAGCCTCAACACTCTCTTTAAGCACAAGTGTGTATCCACCTAATAGGGATGATGGCCTCTTGCATTTTCATCGTACCTCACGCGAGACTTCAGTTGCGCCCTTTACAAGCATGTTTGGCATTTCAGTGGAATCAGGCTCAGGGACAACTTACAGATCTGATGTTGGTAGACAGCCAAACACATCACTCTCTGCAGTGGTGGAACACAGTAAACCTTTCCAAAGGACGGCCGTTCCTAGAGCCAGTTTCACAAATAGTGCTAACAACAGACGCATCACTCACCGGCTGGGGAGCCCATCTCCTAAATCATACAATTCAGGGCAAGTGGACCACTCAACAAAAAGCGCTCCACATCAATCACCTAGAACCACTGGCAATATTTCTAGTTCCAAGTACATCTTCTCAACAAGGCTGCCTTAGTCCGGATGGACAATATGACAGCAATGTACTACATACAAAAGCAAGGAGGAACACATTCTTTGCAGCTATCTCACGTAGTGCAAAGTATATGGAGGTGGGCCATTACACAAAACATATATCTCCTGGCAGAACATCTTCCAGGAGTAAACAATCAGATAGCGGATCTGTTAAGTCGTCAGACTCAACAAATACTCAAATGGGAACTTCATCCACAAGTCCTTCAACCTTTCTTCCAAATGTGGGGCCTACCAGACATAGATCTGTTCGCCACACACTCAAATGCAAAATGCCACACCTTCGCTGCCAGGTTCCCAAACCCATTGTCCAAGGGCAATGCAATATGGATGAACTGGTCAGGGAGATTTGCATACGCTTTTCCGCCACTCCCACTCATCCCACTAGTAGTACGCAAGCTCAAACATTAGTCTCTCAAGATGATCCTGGTTGCTCCCACATGGGCACGGCAACCATGGTTCACAACACTCCTCGAACTCTCAATAGTTCCACACCAAAAACTACATCTGTCCCCAAAACTGCTGACGCAGAGCAATGGAGAGATAAAGCACCCAGATCCAGCACAACTGAATCTAGCAATCTGGTCCTGAAATCCTAGAGTTAGGTTACCTGAACCTCCCACCGGACTGTATGAATATTATTAAAGAAGCCAGACGCCCCACTACTAGAGCTTGCTATGCAGCTAAATGGAAAAGATTTGTCATTTACTAC
The DNA here is from genome assembly GCF_964263255.1 of Lissotriton vulgaris. Taxonomy (NCBI): domain Eukaryota; kingdom Metazoa; phylum Chordata; class Amphibia; order Caudata; family Salamandridae; genus Lissotriton; species Lissotriton vulgaris. The sequence goes on from NC_141685.1 coordinate 170,272,850, forward strand.
AATAACAACAAAATTGACCCATTAGATGTTTCAATTCAGAACATTATTTGCTATTTACTACATGTACAAAGATGAAATCTTGCATACTCATCAATCAGATTACATCTAGCTGCTCTTGCAGCCTACTTACAAAACGGGCAACATTTGTCATTGTTTAGGGTACCTTCTATCAAAGCCTTCATGGAAGGCCTTAAAAGAATAATTCCACCCAGACTGCCACCATCTCCAGTGTGGAACCTAAACAATGTTCTTACTAGGCTCATGGGTCCCCCGTTTGAGCCTTTACACAAATGCGCATTACAATTCCTTACACGGAAAGTAGCTTTCCTGGTCGCAATCACCTCTCTCAGGAGAGTAAGTGAGATTCCGGCTTTAACCGTACAAGAACCATTTTTACAAATACATCGCAACAAAGTGGTTCTTAGAACAAACCCAACAGTTCTTCCAAATGTGATTTCCCCATTCCATCTTTTTAATCAATCAGTAGAGTTACCAGTATTTTTCCAAAACCCTGATTCTGTAGCAGAAAGAGGTCTTCACACACTTGATGTCAAAAGAGATTTACTTTATTACATAAACAGGACTAAAGCCTTTAGGTAAAGAAAACAACTGTTTGTGGCTTTCTCACCACCTCATAAAGGCAACCCAATTTTCAATGCTGGAATTGCCAGGTGGATAGTAAAATGCATTCAAATATGCTATCAGAAATTATCTTCATTATTATGGTATTTTTAGTCTCTGGGTCTTTTCTGGGGGCATTTAAGTGGGGTGACGCTCCTTCTCTCCAATGGAGGAGCTGCCCGCAGAGACACAGGTAAGACAGGCAATAATAAACAATAATGACCATCGCAACAACAGTGTCAAGAGAGCTAAAGCAAGAACTTGTTCATCAGTAGCACTTTCTGTTTTTTATTTTTAAGATGCAGGTTCAGAGTTAATTCAGATTTCAGATGGTAGCGAATTCCAGATTCTCTGGGCAATGCCGGAGAAGGCTACGTTTTCTTCTTGAATTACTGCGGTTTCAACAGTAAAGACAACATGTTTGTGCAATTTACATCGGATGTTGGAGTGTGTGGCTTTTTGTGTCATGCAGGCAATTGAAAATGTTTTTCTTGCCTCGTAAGGGAGCCAGTTTAGTGATTTCTAATGAGGTGTGATGTGGTTATTACTTTTGAATCCAGTAATAAGCCTTGCAGCTGAGTTGAGGGTGGAGATTTGAAAGAGTTGGGAGGCTAGAGATAGGGCAGAAGGTATGTAGATCAGTGTGTTCTGCTGTGGGTTTTTTAAGAATGGCGGTCATCTGTCCAGACTTGAGGCAGTCTGCTATATTGCCTTGAATTAATACATCATTTACTATTTGGTTCCAGAGTGGGAGAAGAGGGGTTTTAATCTCACTGAAGAGATTTGAAGGAAGCGGATCTCTGAAGTGGTTTGACAGGATTTTTAGTGTGGTCATTTCTTCAAAGGATTGGAATGAATTCCACACAGTAATATTTTTGGGTGTGTGTGCAGGACGCTCAGGCCACATGGGTAGGTCGGGGCTGATGTGTGAAGGTGTCAAGGGGAGATCCAATGTAGTCTTTAAGTCACTTTCAATTTTTTCGTCTGTCCCAGGAAGAAGGCGGCAGATTAGACCCGGAAAGTCGGTTGGGTTTCCAGCTATATTGCAATTTAATGAATTCAAACAATTTTTATGTCGATTCCTGGCATTGTTTAGCTGTTTCCTGAAGAATTTTGCTTTTGAGCTATGTATGTGTTTGTTGTAATTGATTCTTAGAGATCTCAGGTGCTGGAGGTGTTCGAGCGAGGAGGAGAATCTCAATGACCCTTCACTCAATCTTAGATTGCATCTTTCAGCGTTGAGACTACCATTGTACCAAGGCTCTGAGTCTTTGGTGGATACTCTTTTTAGTTGGAGGGGTGCCATAGAGTCTAGAATGTTTGTCATTGAATTAGTGTAATGATCAGTAAGGTCCTGGACATCTGACACGTCCTCGGGAGGGGATAGGATGTAATTGCTGATAGATGTCAGTTCATTCACGTTTATGTTTCGAGGGTTCCTTTTTCAGTTTCTGTTTTTTTTATTTGAACGTTTTTTGAGGACACTGATTCAGTGATTTTTTATTTTTTTAAAGCAATTTTTATTGATTTTCAACACCCCCACCCACTTTTACATAGCACATGTTCATCAATGGAAGGCCCAAATAAAAATACATTGCATGATTATTCAGTATCCACAGTGGAGACAACATCAATATCTTTAGTCTATGACACCTTATATTACATCCTGGTCACCTCACCTTATTTATCAAGGACTTCCTCAATATATGCATTTGATGTCATCCCATGGTGTAACGACTCCTCAACCTAGTTCCTCCCGCATTCTCCCGACCTGCCCTCCCCTTCCCCTTAACTCCCCCCTTTATGTTGTGCTCCAAACAACATAAACAAGAATAACCAAATGTCTTTCCGTGCTAGGGAATGTAGGTCTCTTATGTCACTTCAGCCATACTCCCAGGTCCATTAGTTCTGCCCCCGCTCCCACTCGCCTATGGACTATTCACACCTATCTACGTTTTGCGTGGCCCGACAGCGTCCTGAGAACCCTCAAGTGAGCCTGTGTCTGAATCCGCCTCCGAATGCATCAACAGCGCCACCAATGCTTCCCATGCTTGTGCGGTTTCCATTGCTTTGTCGGTATTCACTCTCCTCGCTTGCTGGATTCTAACCAAGCTCTCACTGGCTGCCCATTTCGCAAACTCCACCCTCCATCGCTCCACACTAGGGCCCTGCCTGGATTTCCACTGCCTTGTCAATTCTTGCTTAGCCAGCAACAACCCTCAGTCCATAAAATTGCTTGTGATCTTAGTGCGCTTTGTGTGTGGAAACCAGTACAATATACACGCCCCCATGTCGGACTTCACCTGTCTGTCCGGCCCCCTAAATTCCCTAACCACTGCCTGCGTAAGCCACTGCAGACGAGCCGCCAAATAATACCTTTCAAAATCCTGGACCGCCCATCCTCCTGCGCCCCTAGGCCTCATCATCGTGGCCAGAGCCACCCGCCACCTACCATTTCTCCACAGAAACCCCCTACCATAGACCGCAGTGCCCTAAACACCGAGCCCGGGATCTCAACCAGCAGCGTCCTGAAGTAATATAAAAGTCTAGGCAGCGCTACCATCTTCAGCAGCGCCACTCAACCCCCAACCAAGAGCGGAAGAGTGTCCCAGAACGCCAATCTCCCCTTGATCCCTCATAATGCTCTATTCACATTGCCCTCCAATAGAACCGTCTGTTCATGCTAGATGTTAGTTCCCAGGTGTTGTAGGCAACTAGGCTCCCATCTCAGCCTCTCCAGCCCTGCGGGAGCAACACATAATCCTGACACCTCCCCAAACTTCTGCCACAGCTCTGTCGTCCCTGTGCCTACCTCATCGGGCTCGACCAGAAACATCAATAGGTCATCCGCGTAAAGCAATATATAGTGTACTTCCCCACGGACCTCTGTTCCAGCATAATACTTCCCAGACCAGGCTTGCGCCGCCAGTGGCTCAATTGCCAATGCAAACAGAAGCAGAGATAGCAGGCAGCCCTGTCGCGTCCCTCGTCCCATTGAACAGGGCACTGATACCGTCCCCCCTGTCCGCACCCGGGCTGTCGCTGAATCATACAAGATTCGGGTCCACCTCACAAACGTTTCGCCCAATCCCACTTTGCGCATTACCTGAAAAAGTAATGGCCATTCCAGGCTATCAAATGCCTTCTCTATATCCACCGATAAAATCAAGCCCTTTACTGTCGGCTCCTGGCAGTCTTCCAGGATTCACAATAAGCACCTGCCATTGATAGCCGTGCTGCGTTTAGGGATAAACCCCGATTCATCCCGGTGCACTAATTGCGTCATGTTCGGGAGTAGGCATGTCACCAGGATCCTACTCAGGATTTTGTAGTCGGTCGCCAACATTGAAAGTGGGCGGTAGGCCTTCACATCCGCTGCTTCCCTACCCGGCTTGAGGAGGGAAATGATAATCGCCTCCCTAGAGGTCCCAGGCAGCCTCCTCACTCCGAGTGCCTCCGTATAGACTTCTTGCAGTCGCAGGGCCAGAGAGTCCAGGTATTTGGAATAAAATTCAATAAGCAGGCCATCCACCCCGGGTGTCTTATTGCGGGCCATGTGCCTGATCGCGCATCTGATCTCGCCCACCGTGATCTCACCACCCCGTAAATCTCACTGCTCAAACTCGGCATCGCAAGCCTTTCCAGATAATTCCCTCTGCATACTTGGCCAGCTGAGTGCGGTATAAATCGGCATGATACTCTAGGAACCACCCATTAATCCCTACCTGCATGTGCATCAACTCCCCTGAGGCCGCCCTCAAGCCTAAGATCGGTTCACCCCTTGGTAGTGGGTTGGCCATCCACGCCAGCAGAGCGCCGAATTTGTCCCCCTCCGTGTGTATCCATGTCCTAATTTCTTGTAATCGAATGAGCGAAACCTCTTCATCTGCACCGCAACACCTTCCTCGGCTTTCTCGCACCTCAGTGCCTGCCCCGGGTCTCCCCGGTCTGCCCCTCTCCGCTCCCCTCAGTCTGCCGTCCGCTGATTCCAGGTCTGCCAGTAACATTTTCCTGACCCCTGCCATCTTGTTAATGCAAACGCCCCTGACCACAACCTTAGATGCATCCCATTCTATTACCGCCGATGTCACCGTCCCCCGGTTCTCCTCAAAATATCGGGCAATGCCCACCCCCAACTCTTCACTAAAGACTGGATGGATCTTCCAGCGCCTCCGGGCAAAGCTGCCAGGTCTGTATACGTGATCTCTCTCTGCTCCATCGTATCTGCACTATAAACGGATTATGGTCAGAGATTGTTCTTTCTAAGTACTCACTATCTGTCAACTTAACATGGACGCCAGGGGTGCACAATATGGCGTCCAGTCGCACATGCATGTCATGGATGCTAGAGTAATAAGAGTATTTTAGAGAAACAGAGGTCCTTAGATAGGATGTGCAGAAGAGACAATACCATATAGACCTTAATAGGTCCTATAGATGCAATTGGTCAGTAATAGTTCACATAAGGAACAACACAACACAATGTAAAAAAGGAACGCAATCCTGCATCCAATGTAGGAGAAAGCAAAACAAAACGCATACAACACAAAGGGTTTCAGGCAACAAAAGAGCAATGGCTGCTTGGAATAATCATAGATTCAAGCAAGCTAGCCAAAACAGTGACCACATTCTTCATATAAATTGCTAAACAATGGTACTGTTTTTGAAAATGTCTACGACGTTTCGATCCCTATCTCTTAACAAATAATGAAAGTCTCTGACCCACATGCTGTTTGATAGCCAGGTTGAGCACGCAGCTTCTCTTCAGGAGAGTGAAGAATCATTTATAAATGTCAATGAGCCGCATGTTGTGTGATATTCAGGTTGAGCTCAACAGTACGGGCTCATTAACAAAAGTCACAGAGCCTCACACTGTTTGATAGCCAGGCAAAATCACCATTTTACATTCTTGGGCAACAACTTCTAGATGGCTAATGGAGCCAAATTTTGAAATGATTGTTCCACAAAAAAAATGAAAAACAAAAAGATTGATTGCACAAAAATAATATATAGCTAGAACCAATCACGATGCTATGAAATGTACACAATAATTACATGTTTTACATGTTAAAAAGAAATGCATGTTTTTTGATATGTAAAAAGAATTGAAAAAATGATTTGGATTTTGGCATTTGACTGCTGATTGTAAAGAAATGAGATTGCTCCCCTAAACTCAAGATAATTTGTGCTGTCAGCAAGGAATCTGGCAGAGGTGGCATTAGAAGGGGGTCCCGTCTCGACAGTGTGACTTCTGTCAGCAGGGAGTCTGGCACAATGAAGAGACAATGCTTGAAATGAATGTCTAGAGTCTTCCTCATCGGGAGTTGTGAGGGGCTCGATGTGACACTGTTAGTCAAATCTTCAAGGGAGATCACAGAGACTCAAAGCCAATGGATTTCAATGTCGAGCCTGTTTATCGCCACATAATCATCCACACTGATCGTAATAAATGATTGAATCAGGCCCTCTCCTACCAAATTGTGTTTAGTATGTATTAGTATTGTTTTTATCTATGATTTTCTACTGTACCATTCTGCGCAGTGATGTTAACTACGATCCCATTGCACTTGTTACTTTCCTATATGATTAGTTGATGTCTGTCCTTCCGTATATAGCCTTGTATGTATTTATATGATTTACTGTATGTAATTTTGTCTGGAAACAACGAATAAAAACTTTTTTGAAATCATAAACCACTAGGACAGCGGCTGATGTCAAACTCTTGAAGGAGGAAGCGTCCAGTTCCCTAAACCGCTGCAGTTAGAGCTGACCCTAGGAAACCACTCAAACTTCAGGCAACTTGGCCTCCACTGGTTCTTTTGGTCGGGCACCGCCAGAACCTCCTTTAGGCTTACTTCAGGAAGTAGTGGGTTTGAAACTCTGTGACTTGGATTACAGTCCGTCTTTGTGTAAGTAGCCCTAAAGTTGTAGGGTGCTTTATAGGGTTAGCATTAGAGTTGGAATAGGAATGTCCCCTGCATTTTTTTCGGAGTTTTATTAAGCTTGCACTCAAACCGAAGGTATCGGCATCATGGTGCTCTACATGAACCCCAGTTGCGTTACAGATTGACATATTCATTTGTGTTAGGCACGGGGATATTGAATGATTTGCCCAGAATCACAGGATGTCTCACGTGACGGATCTGCGTGCCATGCATGAAAGTATAGAACTGGGAATTTTCAAGATTATTACGTCACCAACAGATTAATATTATACCGTCCCCCAGGAACTAAGACCAATTTCACGGACCAACTGATAGATCTAATTGCTATACATGTGCTCTCCTCAAACACATTTCATTTGTTGGGGATTTTAATTTTCATGGTGAAAATCATACGAACCCTGAGGTTAATAAACTCCTCTTTACTCTTGACATGATTGAACTCACACAAAGAGTTACAGGCCCAACTCATCCAGCTGGCCACTCGCTAGACCTAATCTTTTCTAATATTGATCATCTAACCTGTAACCTCCCAGACTCTCTCACTTGGACTGATCCTTCAATGATTAAGTTCTCTATCCAACAGCCATGCCCTAAGAGCTCAGACTTAAGTGCAGGGAAAAAACAAGTGGCGCAAGACCGTGGCGAAATCTTTCTGTGGAAGCCTTTAATGAGGATTTTTACCTGGAATCACCAAAGAAGGATAAGGATGCTCCTACGACGTTGGAAGAATTTAATACCGCCTTTGTGACAGTTTTGGATTCTCCCCAATGTCCACCATCAGCCCCCTGGTGCACTTCGGAGCTAAAGATTGAAAAATCCAAATGCAAGAGATAGGAGAGACTTTGGCGAGTTAGTAAAGACCCACAAAATGAACTACGGTTTAAACAATTCTTGTCTAGCTGTAATCGGAATTTAAAATCAGCCAGACGTCTGTTTATTATTAACCAAATTGAACGTGCCAGTAACGTCCCAAAGGCCCTTTTTAATATAGTAAAAGACTTTGTATCTCTTCATGTCTGTAGACAATTGCCTATGGAAACACAAGATTTTTGTAATTCGTTAGCAATCTATTTTCAGGAAAAGATAATTGATATTTATGCTAACTTTTCATCGATCACCTCTCAAGACCTTGAAGCCTCTATTAGAACAGAGCGGTACAAAAGGGGGTGGTGATGGACGGAGCATCTGAACCAATCAAACATTCACACCCAGTCAAAAGATCTGGGTTTGATCCATCACCGTTCTTTAGCCCACTCTGCCACCTGAAGGACTGGGTTCTGTAAGACCCAGCGGTGCCAGGGCACAACACCTGAAACCTTCGTGGGTAACCTGCTCCGGCGTACGAATCACAGAGACACGGGACACTTCCTTGGACGTCAAAGATTCAAGGTTTATTTGCTGCAGGGAACACAGAAGTCACGACAAGTACACCACGTGCAACTTGGGGAGACTGCTTCGAATTGGTTCTGTAGATCGCTCCTTTTATACAGTTTTTACCCATAGAGTTACATTGAACACAAAAGTTTACAACCCGGTTCCCACCATCATCCCCCAGAGGGGTCGCTTTGGTCACTTTAAAACACATGAGGTCCGGAACATAAGTGCGGAAACATTTGGCGGTTACCAACTGTAAAAACCCATCTTCCCACCATTAGCGAATTCCAATCAGCAGTAAAACGGATCGGAATAGGAACAAAGACAGGTGCAGAGGAAGATGGAGACAGTGGGGAGATCAGAAAGGGTGTAAAAGGGGAGGTATCAGGAAACACGAGATACAGGCATCAAAGGGACGTGCCTAATGAGATGCACGGCTAAGACAATAAGTCCGTGCGGCAAGATGAGCCTCGAGCGGCGCCATCTGCCTTACAGCAGCATCCCCCTCGTCATAAAGGCACTCACAAAGAACATGTGTCTTCCGCAAATATCTTGGGAGCCCCAGGGTCGCGAAGCGGACAACGTCCGTTCGCTGGCTACTTGAGGGCAAGAGACAAAATGGATGCCGTATCTAAGATGGAACCCGTGGGTACAGATGAAAAACCCACATAACAAACGAACGGTTTAAGTTAGCACAGCGAAACTGCGCACACTTACTAAACTCGTCATTTGCGGTTCATAGATACCAGACTCGACTACATTCGTGCGAGTCAAAAAACACCACTTACGATTGTAGCGGAACCTCAGACGCTCCTTTTGCCCTCATGTAGGCAAGCACTAGTCTGAATCATATTCGATATTCATCAGACCATCGAGATGTTGCTGTAGCATAGCTCTGTCCAACCGAGTCCCCTTGGTAACAGGTGGCTGTCTCATACACGTTGTAGCACAGAGGCCACATAAGGCAGGACCACACTGCACACAAAGGCAACACGTGAACAGGAACACCACAACGACTCCGATGATCATTAGAATCTTCCAACCCCAAGTCGACATCAGGCCCCAGAACCATCCAAGTAGCGTCCAATCCCCTACATCCACGTGTATGGATTCGGAGATCTTATGCAACCTCGAGATGGCTTGATAGACGGTAGGAGCATTATCTGGGATGAAAATGCAGCAGCTCGAATGGATCACCTTACATACCCCACCACGATCTGCTAAGATGACATCTAAAACCATACGGTTTTGTAACGTCATAAGTCTCTCCGCCTGAAGTTCAGTGGTGATATTACCAAGGGCACTGGCAGTAATGTTAGCTGTCGATTCTACCACTCGAGTCAATTGTCTCAGGTTCCTACTATTGACCATAGGTCCCCAAAACGGGAGGAAACCCTTGAAAAAGTCTCCTGCCTCTTGACCGGCAGTATCCTCTTCGCTAATTACGCCTCGTACAACTCTAGTCTTATGATAATCGGCATCTACAGTGAACGTCGGAGGCAGCAAATTGGCAATAAAACATGAGCCCATGAAGTCAGCGGGCAACCATGCATATGCGCGATCATAACAGATAAAGTATGTACCCTTGGCAGCTAGGAACACAGGGGACGAGACCATCGGCAGAATGTAATTTTCAGTGCAAGCACTCGCTCCAAGTCGGGCTTGTGATCTTCGGCCACGACCCATAAGACAAAAATTACCAGTGTGGGGTACGACCCATATCGGAGGCGAGCTTTTAAGCAGCTTTTCACTAGTGAACGCACTATATTCACCTCTACTTAGGACTCTATAGGCTTGTATCTCTTCTTCGGGAATAAGCGAGGGATCATAGATATCACTATCTAAATCCTCTATTGCTATCGACAAAGGTTTTTGATAAGAGGTAGGACCAGAGTAGGGGGAACGTGGTTCTCGAATGGGGTGGAAACCCAGTGCGCTTCGAAACATTGTTTGAAATGCTCGAGCTGACCCTTGGGAACTATACGGTAACACCAGATATGGAATTCCCTTATCCGTAGTATGTGGCATTAACCCACACACCCAACAATTAGTAGTGTTGACCACTAACTGATGCTGGTGAAGGAGCTGAATAAAGGAATTGTTGCGGAATTCTACACGTCTAGCCTGTTCGTGTTCCGGTAACATATGAAAGGAATGAGGGGAAACAGTAGAGGTAAGATTAGGGTAAGGAGTAGGAGTAGGTGTAGCAGGTAAGAAGTAAGACATCGTGTAATACACCCCACCCGCCAATAATGCAGAAGCAGTCAAAAACAATACAAACAGTTGGAATATAAAACATTTGGTACGACTGAGTTGCTGCAGCTTGAATCGATGAACTTGGGCTCCCTCCAAATCATTCAGCTTCGAGAATGCCATTCCCTACGACCGTCCGCAACGTTTCTTGACGCACTTCGTTCTGTGTAGCAATAGTCAATCCCTAGGAGTTCCCAGGAACCGACGGTCTTTAACCTAGCGTCAAGACCTACTATCCAGAAGGAAGTACGCGCGCGGCCCTACGGCCTTTAATGCACAATATGTATGTTATGCACAAAACAATAGTCTCTCAGCTGTGAAAGCAAAAGGCACGAAGAAGGGAGCTCAATATATACACAGGAATAATTACAGTAATGCGAAAACTCAAAACTGATCAGGGGAAAACGGGATAATGCAATTATCAATTTAGCAAAGCAAAAAATTGTATTTGTCCTTAGTGCGTGGTCGGAAAAAGTATCGGGCTTTCCCAGGACGTGTCTGCTCGTCGAACAAAGAATCCGTTGAAGGGACAGCGTCCTGCTGATCAGTTGAGTGTTCTGGTCTTGAGTCTTGTGATGCTAATTGTTCAACAGTGTCTTTCTGCTGCGCTGGGGATTCCTCAACAGGCTGTGCGTCGCTAAAAGGCACGAACGCCGACAATGTTTCTGCTTCAGATGATGCAATGCCTTTCCTCACCCACGAGTCTGCTGGCAGCGGAATTGGGACTTTCTTGGTGTGCGTAGCGTGCACCCAATTCTTCCGTCCCTCGAGACGAACTGCAGTCCTCGTGGCAAGGAGCACCTGATAGGGTCCGGTGAACCTCGGGTCCAGATTATTCTTGCGTGAAAAGTTCCTTGTCACCACCCAGTCTCCGGGCTGGAGCTGGTGGCCTGGACCCTCTGTCTGCGTCGGCAATGTTTCGTGAACCTGTTGGTGAATCAACCTCAGTTTAGCAGTCAAGTCATGTAAATAATCAATCAACATCGGATACTCAAGATCAGAGAATACTCCTGGCCTAGGAACCCCCCACACATTCGCAGGACGGCCGAACACTATTTCATAGGGACTAAGCCCTATTCGGGAGTGTACAGTCGCCCTAGTTGACAGTAATGCTAAAGGTAAAGCGTCAGGCCACGAAAGACCAGTCGTAGCCTGAATCTTTGCTAACTTTAGTTTAAGGGTGCCATTGTACCCTTCAACCAATCCAGCTGACTGGGGATGATTGGCGCTGTGGAATTTCTGATTAATTCCAAGGCCCTTACACACACTCTTCATCACACTTCCAACAAACTCACTTCCGTTATCTGACCACACGACTCTAGGCATTCCATACCGAGGAAAGTATTCCTTCAGTAGGATTTTCGCAGTAGACAAAGCAGTATTGTCTTTGAGAGGATAGGCCTCGATCCAGCGGGAGAATGCGCAAACCACAACTAACACGTATTTCAGGTTATTGCATCTCTCCATATGGATGAAGTCCAATTGAATCACCTCAAAGGGATACGAAGGGGGAGCAAAACTGCCAGGAGGAGTTGGGGTTCCTTTGCCAGGATTGTACATCATACATACCATACAATTCTTCACCAGACGTTCAGCACATTTTGTAATACCATCATTCTTCCACACCGGAGATAGCAACTTACAAATACCTTTTGAGCTAATATGTGCTAACCCATGTGCCATTGTCACAACAGCCAGCACATACGCATCCGGCAACATCCATCTTTTCTGATCCGACAAATCAATCCAACAACCATTCGCATCCAACTTTCCCGTACTTTCTTTCCACTTCGTCTTTTCAGTCTCGGTGGCCTCATTCTGGATTGCTCTCACACTCTCGATAGTGTCCTCACACATACCTGATTCTGTAGGCCACCTAACCGAACTCGTCACATACATTCGAGTGCTAAGGTTCCGGGCAGTCTCCTTAGCAGTCTCATCTGCAAACGCATTACCACGACCAACATCATCCGTCACCTTGCGATGCGCACTACATTTAACAATTGCAACTTGCGTAGGCAAAGTCAATGCATCCAAAAGGTCATTCACAAGCTGACCATGCTGAATCTTCGTACCGTGCGACGTCAAGAAACCTCTCTCTCTCCACAATCGTCCAAAACTGTGAGCAACACCGAACGCATATTGACTATCAGTAAACACATTTACACGTTTCCCTTTTGCTAACACACATGCTCTGGTAAGAGCAATCAGCTCCGCAGCCTGGGCAGAGTTCTGATTCAATCTTGCAGTCTCAACAATTGTATTCAATGTTACAACAGCATAAGCAGTAGTCACATCGCCATTCGGCAATTTAAAACATGACCCATCCACATACAAAGTGCCATCCGGATCTTCCAATGGTGTGTTTTTAAGGTCCACTCGACCTTTTGTTTCCTCTTCAGTCCTCAAGTAGCAGTCATGTTCCGCTACTTCATCTGACTCTGCGCTAATTGGTAACAAAGTTGCCGGGTTCAAAACATTACAACGTTTTATCTGAATATGGCTTGCCAAAAGCGTCAGCTCATACCCAGACAACCTCGCACTCGTCAAGTGCTGAGTTTTCGTTCGATTCAAAAGAGTATCGACTGCATGAGGAACCATCACCGTAAGCATATTATCCATGACCAATCCTGCTGATTGTCGGATGGAGACCACAGCTGCCGCTGTTGCTCGTAAACAGCTCGGCAATGCTCTAGCTACCGGGTCCAAGGTCGAGGAAAAATATGCACATGGACGTTGCTTACCACCAAAAGGTTGCGTTAAGACACTCAAAGCACAACCTTCTCCCTCGTGAACATATAATGTAAACGGCTTACTGTAGTCAGGAGTACCTAACACAGGAGCCGAACACAATGAATCACGCAGTTCAGAAAAACTGTTCTGACATTCTTCCGTCCATGGTAAAGGAGTTGAAACATCCTTGCACGTAAGAGCCACTAATGGCTTCGCTAGTAATGAAAAATTAGGAATCCATTGCCTGCAGTACGACGTGATACCTAGAAAGGCACGCACATCTCTTTGGGTTTTTGGCACAGCCATTCGCGCAATTGCTGCAATTCTCTCTGGGGTCAACCGCCTTCCCTCCTTTGACAATAAGTGACCTAAATAGGTTACTTCTTGACAACAATATTGGAGTTTAGAAGGTGACACCTTATGATTTAACTCACAGAGATGTTGCAGCAACGACACCGTAGCAATTTTGCAGATGTCCTGAGTATCAGCAGCCACCAATAAGTCGTCGACGTATTGGATTAAGGCCGCACCAACCGGCAACCTAAACGCATCCAGTTGACCCTTCAAGGCTTGACTGTAAATTGATGGACTTTCACAGTAGCCCTGAGGAGCGCGTTTGAACCGGAAGCTACGTCCACCGAGAGAGAAACCGAAAAGGTCCCTGCTCTCCTCGGCAATCGGGATGCTGAAAAACGCATTTTTCAAGTCAATCACCGAAAACCATGATGCAGAAGCTGGAATCAGAGTCAGTAGCGCCGTGATGTCAGGCACAACGGGAAATTGAGGAACCACAATTTTATTCACCTCCCGTAAATCGATAACAAAGCGATAAACAGGCGGTTTTGAAGGATCTGTGCGTTTAAGAATAGGCAACACAGGGCTATTGCACACGTTTCCCCGAGTCTCTTCAATCACATCTTTCTCGATCAAATCATAAATGATCGCTAACAGTGCTCGTTCACCATCAAGAGAGATACGATATTGGGGAATACGTGGCAAACGCACATTAGTTTTCAACTGAACAACATAGGGGGAGATATCAAGTAGGCCCACGTCATTTGGACCCGTCGCCCACAAAGATGCAGGAAGAGAACTCAATTCCGGTGGAAGCTTATCGAGGGACAAATACATGGGAGAGACAACCCTCTCTCCCAACGTAAGCTTTACACCCGCAGGAGAACAATACAAAGTCGCATACAAACGTTTAAGCAAATCCAGGCCCAAAAGATTTTCACCACAACCCGTAGTCAAAATCAACGGAGCTTGTAGCTCACGTGCCCAATTTGAAGGGGCAAAGGGCGTGAAACTGGATTGCTAACAGGGGCGCCAGAGAATCCAACGGAAACATTTGTTAAGCCAGACAAAGGTGCGCCAGGGAGTTTCGAATGCATGATAGAACTTTTCGCTGCACCAGTGTCCAACAGAAAAGGCTCAACGACGCCCGATGTAGCAACTGCGACGTAAGGCCCTCTCTGATGAACCGGAACTGATACCACTCCCTCCCTTTGTCTTTGGCTGTCCTAGTAATTACTGTCGTCAGTTTCCTGATCGACGTAATAATCATCGACATTGTACTGCGCAGATCGCCCTTGCGACGAACCACGTTGATCAAAACAATTGGTAGAATTGGATGAATTGTCTGAGCGATCGTTCTGAGCACCCCGACCTCTACCACGTGGCGCCTGCTGAGAGGCGCCACGACCTCCTCTAGACGAATTACCACTACTACGCTCATTTAGTACAGGACAATTGAATTTAATGTGTCCCTCCTGTCTACAATAAGCACATTGATTGTACCCTAACGATGATCTTTGGGAAGAGGAATCATTACGCGGCTGCGATCGATTCGATTGCGACTGCGATCTGTTTTGTTGGGGCGCATTCTGATTCGAACGTGGAGGATACGCTTGTTGTATCAACACTTTAGTTTTGAGCTCTTTCGTCTTTTTATCAGCACGGTCGCTTTCTTCTTTCTCTCTATTCTCATAATATTGTGCCGTAGCCAATATCTGAGCTGAGGTAGAAACGGCCCATGCGCTTTCCGAATTCTTTCATTTATTTCCCAAATCGGGCAATAAATTCGAAACGAATTTATCCACGAACAATCTCTGACCACCCTCAGTACCCATGTCCTGCCCACTATGGTCAATGAATGCTTCCTCAAACCTCGTAAAGAAGTCAGAAACACTCTCATCTTTCTTCTGCCTACAGGCTGACAATTTGTCCCAGTTCACCCTCATGGCTGGCATAAGCGTTTTCATTAATGTTATTATTCTTTGAGGAAGGGCAGTAATCAACTGCTCAGGCTTAGCACCACCAACTTGCAACCCATCCGCCGCTACAATGGCCGCCCAATCACCACCTAGTTCGTTTGCGTGATCTTCCTGTCGTATCTTAGCCCATACTGGTTGCGGTACGACATTGCCAAACAACATGTCGATATCAGCAAGATTCATTATCGTAGCGTCTACGAGCTGCGATAATTCTTTGTAGTACCCCGCAGGATTTTTGCGAGGGTCGGGCAAGGATTGCTTCACCTGTAACACTTCTGAGCGTTTCCATGGGAGATGTATCCATACTCTCTGGAAATGCGGCGGGATAATAGGAATAGCAGTAGCATCGCCTGGCATCCAGACTGGTGGAACTTCACGCATAGGATATTGGCCAGACTCGTCTGGTTGCTGTTCAATGTCCTCAACGAACAATGCATGAGGTATTGGAGCGGGACGTTGAGATAGCAACCGCTCAACAGCACGTCGAACGTTGGTATCCACTATCAACCCATTTGCGAATTGGAGCTGAAGATCAGACAGGGCGGCCAGCACCTCGTCAGGCGCATCGGCCGCTATCCGATCATAGAGATACTTACACATTTCATTAAACACATATCTCTGAGTTGGTATATTGAATTGACAAAACGTCTCGAGGACAACACGGGGTGGACATCTAACAGGATTTACCATCCAACCCATCGCCATATTATATAGCGCAATACGTTCTCTGTTTCCAGGAAGCTGACTACGTCTCTGAGGACCGTCGGAACCAGCGGACCCAAGAACAGGTCCGAGCGAATAGAAGCTAGTCGCAAGAGGAGAATTGCGACTACGAGTAGAGGGGGAAGAATAAGACACAGGACTAACAAGAGAAGGAGTAGAAACAGTAGCAACAACAGGAGTCAACAAAACAGGAGCAGTAACAGCAGCAGTAGCAGTAGCGGGAGCAAGGGTATGTGGAAGCGGAGGAGCAGTAGGGATAGCAACAGGCAAAGGAGCAGGAACAGTCGGAAGAGCGGGTGCAGGTTGAGGAACAGGCGAAGGAATAGGTACGGCAGGGGCCACAGGAACTGCGGGACCCTGTACGTACGGAGGTGGCGACTTCATAAGATAAGACATTAAGGGATCCTCAACTGCCTCTTCCTTCTTTTCCGACTCCGTAGGCAAAACAGGATAGCATTTATCTATGGTCATACGTTGCAGTCTGTCAAACACTTCCTTATCCTTAACCTCCTTATCTCGCTGAAATTGCTCTGCTTTCTTCACTATGGTAGCAACATTATCTCGCTGATCACGTTTAGTCTGTCTGATTTCTTTCTGTCGGGCTTCCTTGCGCCACAACCGAAAGGCATCGAACATGGCCGGCCTTGACTTACGTTCGAACAATTTAATCTCTAAATTATCTAAGATCGGGGCCTCGAGGCTACCGAGAGGTGGCCAACGAAGGTCACCGTCCCTTTTTGTATATTTAATCCAATAATCGTTAAAGGTAATTGGGCCTAGCCCATGTTTACTATAGAGCTCATACGTGGGAGTTCCAACCGGAGGTATCGGACCCGAGTCCTCCAGTCGGGAATCCGTACCACAAGGTCTGAAACAACTAAACAAAGTACTGCGACCAGGCATCTTGCACACTAGCCGAGTTTCACAAACTTCAAGGGTTACGGGATTCACCAAGTCCCAGCAAAGAACAAAACCCTCGGTCTTTGGCGGCTGCAGTCGTCAAACAACACAACAAAGTACGCTAGCAAAGTGTCACCGACAAAAACACTCACACAGCGTTTCACAACAAAACACTCGCTAAAGTGTCAACAACCAAGAACCATGGGAGCGACCCACAAATACTTAACTCAAAAATCGATGGCGTCACCAGGAAGGCCCGTCAATCGTCTCGCTATACCAAGGTCTACGCCAGGCGCCAAAACAGGTCTACAGTCAGGGCAGCAGTCCGTCGCAGCCGTCTGGAGGCGGGAATCTTCGCGGGAAAAGTCTTCGGGCCACTTATTTCGACAACAGGATCGATGAAGCGGAGTGCACCTTCCCTCGGAGATTTCACACGAAGTTCCTCACGATCGTCGGGCTTGGACCGGTACCACTGATGCAGCCCCACGTTGGGCGCCAACTGAAGGACTGGGTTCTGTAAGACCCAGCGGTGCCAGGGCACAACACCTGAAACCTTCGTGGGTAACCTGCTCCGGCGTACGAATCACAGAGACACGGGACACTTCCTTGGACGTCAAAGATTCAAGGTTTATTTGCTGCAGGGAACACAGAAGTCACGACAAGTACACCACGTGCAACTTGGGGAGACTGCTTCGAATTGGTTCTGTAGATCGCTCCTTTTATACAGTTTTTACCCATAGAGTTACATTGAACACAAAAGTTTACAACCCGGTTCCCACCATCATCCCCCAGAGGGGTCGCTTTGGTCACTTTAAAACACATGAGGTCCGGAACATAAGTGCGGAAACATTTGGCGGTTACCAACTGTAAAAACCCATCTTCCCACCATTAGCGAATTCCAATCAGCAGTAAAACGGATCGGAATAGGAACAAAGACAGGTGCAGAGGAAGATGGAGACAGTGGGGAGATCAGAAAGGGTGTAAAAGGGGAGGTATCAGGAAACACGAGATACAGGCATCAAAGGGACGTGCCTAATGAGATGCACGGCTAAGACAATAAGTCCGTGCGGCAAGATGAGCCTCGAGCGGCGCCATCTGCCTTACAGCAGCATCCCCCTCGTCATAAAGACACTCACAAAGAACATGTGTCTTCCGCAAATATCTTGGGAGCCCCAGGGTCGCGAAGCGGACAACGTCCGTTCGCTGGCTACTTGAGGGCAAGAGACAAAATGGATGCCGTATCTAAGATGGAACCCGTGGGTACAGATGAAAAACCCACATAACAAACG
Source organism: Lissotriton vulgaris (assembly GCF_964263255.1). Lineage (NCBI taxonomy): Eukaryota > Metazoa > Chordata > Amphibia > Caudata > Salamandridae > Lissotriton > Lissotriton vulgaris. The sequence goes on from NC_141685.1 coordinate 170,290,961, forward strand.
AACGGTTTAAGTTAGCACAGCGAAACTGCGCACACTTACTAAACTCGTCATTTGCGGTTCATAGATACCAGACTCGACTACATTCGTGCGAGTCGAAAAACACCACTTACGATTGTAGCGGAACCTCACACCCCAGTTCAGACATGGCTATATGCAAATCAGTCTGACCCTGTGCCTCATGGGAACAGTCCAGCCCGAACTGCCAAGCCATGCCTTCCCTGGACCGGAAACAAGCTTCCGAAGACCGGTTTCTGGCATTCCAGCCGACTTCAGCCCGGCTTGCTTGAATCCAGTGGCAAAGTGAGCAAGGGACTCACGTCTGAGCATACCCTGCCACACTTATGGCAGCCAAAGCGGTACAAAAGGGGGTGGTGATGGACGGAGCACCTGAACCAATCAAACACTCACACCCAGTCAAAAGATCTGGGTTTGATCCATCACCGTTCTTTAGCCCACTCTGCCACCCCAGTTCAGACATGGCTATATGCAAATCAGTCTGACCCTGTGCCTCATGGAAACAGTCCAGCCCGAACTGCCAAGCCATGCCTTCCCTGGAACGGAAACAAGCTTCCGAAGACCAGTTTCTGGCATTCTAGCCGTCTTCAGCCCGGCTTGCTTGAATCCAGTGGCAAAGTGAGCAAGGGACTCACGTCTGAGCATACCCTGCCACACTTATGGCGGCCAAAGCGGTACAAAAGGGGGTGGTGATGGACGGAGCATCTGAACCAATCAAACACTCACACCCAGTCAAAAGATCTGGGTTTGATCCATCACCGTTCTTTAGCCCACTCTGCCACCCCAGTTCAGACATGGCTATATGCAAATCAGTCTGACCCTGTGCCTCATGGGAACAGTCCAGCCCGAACTGCCAAGCCATGCCTTCCCTGGACCGGAAACAAGCTCCCGAAGACCGGTTTCTGGCATTCCAGCTGTCTTCAGCCCAGCTTGCTTAAATCCAGTGGCAAAGTGAGCAAGGGACTCACGTCTGAGCATACCCTGTTCTATTAGAACAGAGGGCTTAAAAAAAATGGCAGCTAGCACCTTAGATTGTTTCGAGTTAACCACGCTTGAGGAAGTTTCCAATGCTCTCTCCTTCTTAAAATCTGGCTCACCCCAAGATCTTTGTCCTCCAAAAACAATGACCCTATTAGCCACTCGCGTGCCAGCAATTCTAAATATCAATAACTATTCAATACAATCAGGTACCATTCCAATAACATGGAAGGAAGCATTCGTACGTCCAATATTGAAGAAACCAACTGCGGATCCCGAGAACTCAGCAACTACCGCCCTATTTCTTTGGTACCCTTATTGGGCAAGCTGATGGAAAGTATAATTAACAAGCAACTAAGTCTATGCCTGGAGTCCAAGGAAATTCTGTATCAATCACAATCCGGGTTTCAACCGGGCTTCAGTACCGAGACTGCCATGCTCGCTGTAACTGACTCGGTCAGACAGAAAATAGACATTGGAGGATCGGTAGTACTGATCCTTCTAAATTTCTCGGCAGCTCTTGATACCATCTCACATTTAGTGCTCGCGGAGAGACTAGCCTCCTGTGGCATTTAAGGGACAGCCTTGAGGTGGTTGCAGAACTTTGTCAGACAGAACACAAACTATCATGCTAGAGCCATATCTGTTAGAAAAAGGTTTTGAGATAATTTCATATGCTGGTAATACTCAGCTTATATTTACTATTGGTCCAAAGATAGAAGCAGAGAAATTGCGGTTCTCCAGCGGAATGCTTGTAATCTCTAGCTGGATGACACAGAACTGCCTCCAGTTGAATCCTGGAAAATCCGAGGTCATGCTAACGGGGAAAGCCTCAGCTAGCTGGTCTGATGAATGGTGGTCCTCACAATTGGGACCAGCTCCTGTTCCTAAAACATGTGTTAAAAATCTAGGCCTAAAATTAGATCATGAAAGACCACATTGCTGCCACTACTAGCTCTTGCTACTATAGTATGCGTTTACTCTGCAAAATTCTTCCCTACTTGCCCACTAATCACCGCAGAACCTTAGTTCAAGCCATGGTCATCAGCCAATTAGACTATGGTAATGCTCTGTTGGCGGAAGTGGGAGAGCCCCTGCTTACTAAATTACAAGTGATTCAGAACACGGCGGCCAGAATGTTACTGAACCGCCCTGCTGGCTCCCTTTCTGCTCTCTTATTGAGAGAGCAGACCAGACGGATACCCCTGAGCAGCATTTCGTCGATATAGTAAACGGAGTGTTTCCAATATGGGGACCTATAATAACTCGCTCAAAAAACGTATGGTTTTGGACGTTATCCTAGTGGATCGAGGAGGAGCATGCCGCGTGATTGGCAGATCCTGCTATGAATACATTCCTGACTCCGCCCCATCTGTCCATCTGTCCATATAAAAGTTGCACCGATTAGCATCCGAAATACACGCAGATACAGGGAATTGGTCCCTTACTGGTTGGTTTTGGGATTTATTGTCGGCCTTGGGATGGAAGATTCTGATGATTCAGTATAGCGGGATTCCTCTTTACTTGTTGTTTATGCATACACTGTGACCCTGCCTGCTGTTCCTATTGTGCTAGGAGAGTATCTTCTGCCCTGGTACCGTCACCGCCCATAAAGGAAAAGCCCCAAATGATACAACAAGAATTACAGGAATTGATGCAGATAGATGAAGGTATTTTTGAAGATTGATTTAGATACATCATGCTAAAAGGGTGGAACTGAGGGACAGAATGTTTTTTGCATAGTTGCTAACTTTATATTTGATTCATTCAGAAGGGATTGGATGAGTACGGTACTAAATGCCAGCAGGATCCTGACTACCCTTACACAGCCATCTACTCCTTTGGAACATAGGGAGAGTGGGTTGGACAACTGTTTTCACAAATCCCTGGGGGTTTGCACACTGCAGACATGGCGGGACCCCCTGGACAGATATATTGTTGCCAAGGTTCAGATACTCAATGAGTCTTTGTGTGTGGGCTTTATCTATGCCCCGGCGGCTGACCAAACTCCTGCTCTCCTTGGGACATACAGGGTATTCATGAGGGGGGTGCTGGAATATGGTACCTTGACAAGTCCAGAAACCAAACGACCAGGCAGCCCCGAGACCGGTTCATCCTCTCTGACATTATTGATCATCATGCCTTGATGGATCCATGGTGGTTGACTCACCTGGGGGACGTGGACTATACTTTCACCTCCTGCGTCCACGCCTTGATCCTCCCAAACAGTACCTCTGATCATGATCTTCTGCAACTCAACCATAATCTTCGACTGTTGTAAACCCTTCAGGCCCATTGGAGAATGTATACAGCATGGTATAAAGCCCCTGAAAACAAACACAGACGGTTCCACTATCTGAGTCAGTACTTGGAGGAGAACGCTAGGTCCATCTCCTCTGCACAGGTGCTGTGAGCGGGCAGGAAGGCCGATGAACGATTTGGCTGCCTATAAGTGCCACTGTGAGGCATAACAGTGTTGGATGACTGACCTTGAGTTTCACCTGGCTCAGACGTATAACGCATTGCTGACTCCTGCTCTTCTCAAGAAGCTGCTTGGGGCCAAGTATGATCTGAACTCCGATTACACAGTGGAGGGCCAGAGAGATACGCTCTGTGGACGATATAGTAGGGGACGGTGAGTTGGCCCCCTTTTCTACACTCATGCGTGATTATGGGCTGCCACAGTCGCATCACTGACAGTACCGACAGCTCATGCAGAGCCTGCGACACATGCTGGGTGCTCCCCCTTATGATCTAGAGACTGACCCAATGTTGCATTATATCCTGATGTGGAAAGGTTTCAAGGACACTATGGTGGGATTGTATGTTACCACTATGGACAGCCTTTTTTCAAGCACCACTGCCCACACTTTATGCTGTGTGTTGGAGCAGAGGATGTGCCTCTCACTGTCTGAGCAGGACGGGCACGACCTTTGGAAAGACCATGGCAGTTTCCTCCAGGAGGTCAGGTTGAAATTCAGTTATTTCAAGTTCCTACACCACTGGCACTGGACGCCGGAGTGGATCTATAAAGCACATATAGTGGAGGATTCCAAGTGCCGGAGGTGCTGAAGGTGTGGCGCACTCGCCTGTGATATTTTACATTTCCTGCGGACTGTACAGTACTTTGTGCTACTTGGGCTCAGTTTGGGATATCTTGATGACCAACCTAGGGGTGGCACCGCAATTGATGGCCCGTCTGACCTTGCTTCACAAAATGTCAGTATTCCAGGATTTACCCACCACTGTAAGAGTTAGCTGGCTATGGCCTTCATAGTGGGAGTTGTCTTTTTTGGTGGCGACCTTTGGGCCTGGCACCCTAACATATTTTTTCCTGTTCCCATGTCCCTTTCCCTCGTGTTCTCCCTCATCCTCCTTCCCTGATCATCTGCGGGATCTTCTGAGCCACATCACCTCTATCTACTGGGTTTATTTCATTTACTGTTTTTCCTGTTTTCAATGTCTTCTCATAAGTTCTAGTTTACACAGTATCTTGCTGAATCGATAAACTTCCATCCCTGTAATATGCTCATTGTATATTAATAATCAATAGAGAATTGAGGTATTAAAAAAAGACACAGGGAGTGGTGTCACTTAACATTTGACTTTGACAATTCTAAAGGAAGAGACATTACTGAATTCATAGACATGATCAGAACACATGTAAAGTGATAAAATTACAACCAAGTCTCACTAAAATAGACATTCAATGTAACATTCTACTGAACTGTGTGCAGTACTCATGGTGAAATATGAGAAAGGTTTATCCACCAAAATGTGGGACAGAGGGTCTGCTCTGTGCCGAGTAGTCACTTGTGAAGTTCTAGTTAATCTCCATAGTTTTGAAGAATGGGCCAGGTTTGAGTGAGACTTCAGTCCGACCTCCAAATGTGTTAGTGTCACTCGTGATGAGTGAGGCTTGAGGGCTCTGATGTATGCACCTCCGAACTAATGTCACTGTTGAGGCACTCAAGGCTGCTTGTATGACCATGCTACAAAGAGTTGACACCCTCGCTAATCAATGGTGTATTGATGGCGAGTGTACTGTGATATAGGGTCCTATGTGAAGGAGTAGAATATTTTCGATTAATGAAATGCCCCTCCCCTGTTCGTCAGACCAGTAACGCCCACTCATTTTTATGATACAATGTAAACCGTGTGAGAAATTTCTGGTTCATACTCGGTTGCCCTATCTTAGGAATTAATTGTTTCAAAGATATATTGCTTTATTTTTGTCAGTGAATCTTTGTTGAGAGAGGATGGTGGTTACTGGAAACAAAACACCAAAGCCTGGAAGAGGCCGCTAGCTTAATAATTTAGGAGACAGTGTGCTCTTAAACCAGAAACTCAAAACCTAATTAGAACCTACATTTCAGTCTTGTTCAAGGATATAAAACCGTATTAAATATAAGGAATAAGCCTTAGACATAGGAAAATTAGAAATAAGCTGTTCCTTCAATTGTCGCTTTGACACAAGACCTATGCCTCATTGTCACTGATCTGGTGTCTTAAACTCCATGGTATTTACCTCTGTTTACGTTGCTATCTAGGACGTTGTGGATTTGAACAACTGCAAATAAATTATTTAAAAGAATAAATAAGCTGCCCAGTTTAATTGCAAAACTAACCCATTTACCCATATATTAATTGAAATACAGATATATTAATTGAAATACAGATATATTATTATTTGAAATACAGACAGCCACTTCCAGTTGTCACCTTTCTGTAAATACTCTTAAGTCCTTTACATCAGTGTTTGGAAGATGCTCATCTGAAGTGAAGCTATAAATTCTTTTTGACAGCAGCAAAGTGTGAGGCCCTTTACTTGAACTGTCTGACCCTTAAAAACATTCACATCTGTGACATCTGAAATCCCAGGTCTTTACAGGCGCCAATGCTTGTTTGTGTGAAATGTATTCACTCCTGGAGCCTGGAGGCGGCGGTTCTGTCAGCGGCCACCAGAGGGCGCTCCTCGCCTGCTGATGGAAACCCACTGAGCTGCACATTGGATGGAAGAGAGAAGGGTTTCCTCTTCTGGGTCAGCGGCGGCAGAGACAGCACCAGCAGCAGTGGTGACATCACTTCCTGCCTCTCCTGGTGTGTCCGGCCTGCTGCAGAGGAGGAAGGAGCCCTGTCTGGTGGGCAGTTACCTCCATCTACAGACCCTCACAGACCCCAGATCTGCCCCCCCAGGAGAAGGCAAGGCCTGTCCAGGGGTGCAGAGGAAGTGAGGCCTTTCCAGGAGTGAAGAGGAGGAGAGGCCTGTCCAGGAGTGCAGAGGAGGCAAGGCCTGTCCAAGGGGTGCAGAGGAGGGGAGGCCTGTCCAGGGGTGCAGAGGAGGAGAGGCCGTGAGCCTGTCCAGGGGTGCAGAGGAGGGGAGGCCTGTCCAGGGGTGCAGAGGAGGCGAGGCCTGTCCAAGGGGTGCAGAGGAGGAGAGGCCTGTCCAGGAGTGAAGAGGAGGAGAGGCCTGTCCAGGGGTGCAGAGGAGGAGAGGCCTGTCCAGGGGTGCAGAGGAGGAGAGGCCTGTCCAGAGGTGCAGAGGAGGCGAGGCCTGTCCAGGGGTCAGAGGAGGAGAGGCCTGTCCAGAGGCGGGGCAGAGGAGGAGAGGCCTGTCCAGGAGTGCAGAGGAGGAGAGGCCTGTCCAGGGGTGTAGAGGAGGAGAGGCCTGTCCAGGGGAGTAGAGGAGGTGAGGCCTGTCCAGGGGTGCAGAGGAGGAGAGGCCTGTCCAGGGGTGCAGAGGAGGAGAGGCCTGTCCATGGGATGTAGAGGGGGTGAGGTGTGTTTGGAGGTAGGTGCAGAGGAGGCGAGACCTGTCGGGGGGATGCAGAGGAGCAAGGCCTGCCCAGGGGTCTCAGAGGAGGTGAGTGAGGCCTGTCAAGGTGGTGCAGAGAAGGTGAGGCCTGTCCAGGGGTGCAGAGGAAGAGAGGCCTGTCCAGGGGTGCAGAGGAGGAGAGGCCTTTTACAGGGGTGCAGAAGAGGTGAGGCCTGTCCAGGGATGCAGAGGAGTTGAGGCCTGTCCAGGGGTGCAGAGGAGGAGAGGCCTGTCCAGCGGAGCAGAGGAAGAGAGGCCTGCCCAGGGGTATAGACTAGGTGAGGACTGTCATGGGGTGCAGAGGGGGAGAGGCCTGCCCAGGGGTGCAGAGGAGGAGAGACCGGTCCGGGGGTGGTGCAGAGGAGATAAGGCCTGTTCTGTCCAGGGGGGTGCAGCCGAGGTGAGACCTCTCCGGGTGGTACAGAGAAGGTGAGACCTGTGGAGAGGGAGTGAGGGGCAAAGGAGGTGAGACCTGTGAAGAGGGGGGAGGGGCAGAGGAGGTGAGACCTGTCCTGTCGGGGGAGGTTAGAAGAGGTGAAGCCTGTCCAGGGGAGGCACAAAGAAGATGAGGCCTGTCCAGCAGGTGCAGAGGAGGGGAGGACTGTCCATGGGATGTAGAGGGGGGTGAGGCATGTTTGGAGGTAGGTGCAGAGGAGGCGAGACCTGTCGGGGGGATGCAGAGGAAGCAAGGCCTGTCCAGGGGGTGCAGAGGAGTTGAGGCCTGTCCAGGGGTGCAGAGGAGGTGATGTCTGTCCAGGGGAGCAGAGGGGGAGAGGCCTGTTCAGGAGGGTGTAGAGGAGGCGAGACCTGTCGGGGGGATGCAGAGGAAGCAAGGCCTGTCCAGGGGGTGCAGAGGAGTTGAGGCCTGTCCAGGGGTGCAGAGGAGGTGATGTCTGTCCAGGGGAGCAGAGGGGGAGAGGCCTGTTCAGGAGGGATGCAGAGGAGGTGAGGTCTGTCCAGGGGCTCAGAGGAGGTGAGTGAGGCCTGTCCAGGGGGGTGTAGAGGAGGTGAGGCCTGTCCAAGGGTCCAGGCGGGGGAGAGGCCTGTACAGGATGGTGTAGATGAGGTGAGGCCTGTCTTGTGTTTGGGTGGTTCAAAGGAGGTGGGGCCTCTCCAGGAGGGATGCAGTGGAGATGAGGCCTGTTCGTCCAGGCGGGGTAGTTGAGAGCTGAGTTTAAGTTTGTTAATTGTTGTCCCAAGAGATTTGTGGAATGAGTCTAAGTTGCTTGTAAACTGGCCAATTGAAGAGCCACAGAGTGAAGCGTCTCAAAATATTTTATTATATAGTACAAGAGATAATGCAGAGTTACAGACAATATTGCAAAGTCAAAGACCAGGGAAAAGAGGACGCATCTTTTAGCGTTGCATCCAGAGGTTAGTCCACATATCCAGCAAAATGTGAGGGGCTAACATTCCGGATGAGATTTTGTTTTACGCAAAGTTCTGTAGTGAGAATGTTGTTCCTAAGCAGAAAATTATCCCCAAAAAAATAATGAGCGCTCAGACAAAAATGTTCCAAACGGGTGACGATAGTGGTTCTCACGGATTGTATTCTTGTTTTGATTCTGGGTTTGTTGCTGGTGTGAATTTGGATATGCACGGCGTTGGTGTGCAGAGTAATGATGTTCAGTATGTGCAAGGAGGAAATGTTGTTCCTCTGGGTCAGGGCCGGACTGGGAACCCAAACCAGGCTTGACAATTTTGACGGACCAGCTCCCTGCCTCTTTTGTAGCTGGGGGGGTGATATAGCAACACCACAGCAAAACCAGCCCCCAGTAACAAATACGTTTCCCAGCACTGAAGAATCGGCCCCCACTCTTCCAGCCTCCCGGGGAAACACCCGAAGCCCGTTCCGGCCAGTCCGACCCTGCTCAGGGTGTTGGTTTTACTGACAGTGGCAATTTAAATACCTCAAACACTAATAATGTGCAGAATAAGACACGCTCCTTGCGATGTTGGCAGGGACCTGGGAAAATGGAAAAGAGTCAGATGGCCATAATGGGATGTCACAGTCAATGGTCCCAGCCCAACTGGCCTCTGTGCCGAGCATGCAGAATCAAGGCAGATATATTGGAACATGCCTTCAGTCCCGATGGTCCCACAGCCCAGTGCAGAATAGAATGCCAAATTCTCAACAAATTCAGCATTTCAACAAAATCCTTCAGTGATTAATAAGGATTTTCCACAACTTGCATCTACACTAGGAGTTTCTACTGGACTGAATCAGACACAATGACTGTGCCTGAGACGGGAGAAGGATTGCATGCTTGGCGCAGTCCTAGAGGTCACCCAGAGTGGCCCTTTTGTAGAAGAAGTAAATGGGAATCCACCATCTCTTTTAATCAATAAATGTGCCACCCCTTCCACAGTCACAGTAATAATACAATGGTGTCCCAGACACCGAGGGGGTTGAAACATCCCCATACTCCAAAACCTTTGTTTCACAGCTGTTGCGTTGAATGTTGAACAGCCGCATGCGGGACCACGGTGGTTAATTGTTGAACATTCACAGCAATAGCTGTTAAAGGAGGCTGAAGTCAGCGCTGGTTCTCCCTGGGCTCGGCTAAACTGCATTTCATCATTCAGGTGAGCCGGGGAGATGCAGGAGATGAGCAGAACCTCCCCTCCTTCCGAGACGCCAGTGACACTGCGAGCTACGGGAGGATGAAGGGGGGAGGCTCTTGTGTGCCCTGCTGCAGGCTCTATCTTCTGCCTTCTCCTGCCCAATCCATATATTTCGGAGAGGCAGAGGAAAGAAAGAGGCAGAGGCTGTGTATTTGGACATTGTAATGTTGAGAGCAGCGGGCCTATATCAGGTTGAATAGGCTGCTGCTGCTCCGTTGTCTTCAATGGAGGTCTCAACATTCCAATGTTCCAAGCTTTGTCTCGTGAAGGATTTATTCCAATGTTCTAGTGCTTTGGTCACTGTCCTATAGGGCTCACAAGACACTGATCCTCCACATCACACCTTTAGATAACTTATCAATAAAAAGCGCCAACACATTGATTGAAGCCTTGTTGCTTCCATTGCTCAGCATTCGAACTCTGCATCAGCTGGAGCTTGAATTGCAGTTGCTCAGATAACATGGTTTGGAAAAATCTAAGAGTCTTGTTGAATTATCTATGAACGGTGGGCAGAATTATGTACAAGGACATTAACATGCCTTTTGTGAACCAGATTGTTTTGATTTACAAGTTTCATGGCCTGGAAATGGAAAGATGGGGGTTATGAAGACGTGGACTGGGTTGTTGGGGTCTGTTATCTGAGACTGTGGGTGCACTCCATATTCACAGAGACCTTTTACAGCAGGGGATCATGGCTCTTGAGCCAAAAAAAGTATTTATTCATAACCATAGTTGCTTCACAATGGCCTCCAGAGAACAAGAGATTCTTTTGTTTTGGAAGTTCAGGACGGTTATTTGTAAAATGTGATGAAGTGTGATAGTCGTCTGACGCAAAACAATTTCTTTACTTCCTTTCAAGGTATTCTGGGATGACCAAGTAGTGCAGCGTGGCTGCCACCCTCGGAGGAACCAAATATAATATAACTTTCAGGTAAGGATTCCTATACCTCTAAGTTTCCTCTTCCCGTGTTTCTTCTTTCTCTATTCCCTTTCTTGATCTCTGTTTTGTTTTTGTCTCTTCAGCTTCAACTTCAACATTTGACTCCCTCAGTGCACTATTCTTGTTGTTATCAAACTTCTGATAATAATATGATGGAGCCACATTCCTCCTCGAACATGTGAGGGGTGTAGTGCAGGTCCAGTTCCTTTTTTGGTCAGTTTTGCCCAGCAGTTCCTTAACTTTGCCTTTGACACCATCCCCCATGAGGGTCTCTCGCCAGACTCCATGACATCGGTCTGAGGGGGATGGTGTACAATTGGTTTGGATCATTTCTGGCTGGCCGCCGTCAAACGGTCTGGGCCTCATCTAGCTCGGCCGTGATGCCGCCACTGGGAGTCGGAGTTCCGCAGGGTTCTGTGTTGAGCCCGACTCTTTTTAACATCTTTATGACCCCTTTGGCGGCATTGGCTAGGTCCTTTGGGGCCCGGATCGTAACCTATGCTGATGATACCCAGCTCCTTTTTTCGTGCAGGAAAGGAGAAGACTTCGATGGAGAGAGTATCCGTGAGTGCCTTGGGGCTGTTTTTAAATGGTTCCAGCTGAACAGCCTCAAGTGCAACTCAGATAAATCTGAGGTACTCTTCTTCGGCTGTCCTTTTGACCCGGATTGGCAGGCATGGTGGCCTGAAAACATGTTCCCTCCGTCTTGCTCTTCCCAGCTGGTTAAGAACTTGGGGGTCAAGATAGATAAGGGTCTGACGTTAAGATCTCAGATCCCTGGTTTAACGGGAACATGCTTCGGTCTCCTCAAGATGCTCCGTAAGTTTTTGCCTCTACTCTCAGAGGAGCACAGGAAGACGACAGTGCAGGCCCTGATTGGTTCAAGACTGGATTATTCCAACGTCCTTTATCTGGGCCTGCCGGAATATCTTTTGCAGCGGCTGCAAGTCGTCCAGAACTCGGCTGCGAGGGCGATTTATGGCCTAAACAGGCGAGTCAGTGCTGCTAGCCTTTTGCAGTCGCTCCATTGGCTGCCTATCCGGAAGCGGATAGCTTTTAAGGCCTTGACCTTGGCCTATAAGGCTCTTCATGCTGTGGGAGCACAGTATCTCCAAAGGAGACTTGCCTTTTACCACCCGGCCCGATCTCTAAGATCTGAATCTTTACTTCTTGCGGTGGTCCCGCGAGTAAAAAGGGCTTGTATTGGAGGCCGCTCCTTTGGGTTGCTAGCGCCACAGCTTTGGAATACTTTACCTCTGGTTCTTCGTGGTGCTACTAACCTGTTTACCTTTAGGAAGGGCCTTAAAACCTGGCTTTTTGCCCTTTAGGCTGTTTTATTCAGTTTTATTATCTTGTCTGATCTGTGTTCTTTATTGCTGTGTTGTGTTACCTTGATACAGGTTTTAAATAAAGCGCCGGGACACTCTTTTTGAGTAGCCGTGCGCTATAAAAGACAAACATATAACATAACATAACATAACTATTATCACATTTGTCTCCTCTACAGCACGTGATACCATAATCCCTCTGTCTGTCTTTCGGCGCCTTTTCTCTATGGATCTGACTTCCATCTCTTTACATCCTCCTAAACTGCCCTTTTCTGTCTTGTCTACTACAAGCAAAAGACACAGTATATGTGCGTGGACACACATGCACACAAGGCTTGCTTTAGGGTGGTGCAACCGGTGGAGCCGCACCTGGTGCTGACCTTGGGGGCACTGTGTTTAGAAGTAACTTATGGGTTCACAGGCATCTGCTGCACAGTTCCCTGTGCTGGAACATGTGGTGAGAGTGGAAGATAGCCTTTTTTCTCTTTCTTCTGTTTTGTGTTTTCCTTATCAAGACCGTTTTTCGTTTCCTTTGCTGTTGTGCTGGTTTTTTTCTCATTTTCAGGTGCTGCAGTACCCGGGTCCTGTCGAAGGAGCATGATGAATTCTGGGCCACAAAGTAAGTCCTTATCATCCGCACAATTTGAAATGGTGAATTCCACTGAGCTAACTGGACACAGCGTCAGTCTATGGTGGCATTTAAAGCAGTGAGTGCAGCAAGGCCAATTCCTTTGTTCAATAAAATGTCCCTTCCTAAATCACCGGAAAAAGGAATAGATGAACAGTCTAGGTGGGCAGGAGAGTAAATAACATCTGAAAATTCATTAAAAGTATTACAAATATCTCATTTGATGCCAGCCTTTGTTACGGATATTGTAAATTGATAGTGTTGGCTGCTTCTGAAAATCTGTGTCACAATATATGTGCAACTTGTGTTTCTTTCTTAAATATTAATTACGTTTACTCTCACATCCTTGAGTTCCAGTGATCCAAAGGTCCCGATCTACAGTGTCCCAGAGCTGTTTCACCACTATCAGAAATGATACTCAACTGATTTCCTATCTTGTTTTTGATAATGCTTTCTTTGTGCAAAGTATAAGGTCATAAATATTTTTTCTTTGTGTTCATTTACAATCTCTGACTCCATTTCTAAAGGTGACTGAAGCATGAACAGAAAAAAGAAGGTTTAAATTTAGTGAAACACAACGAAAAGGATTATTTCAAGGAAAGTTAAAACATTCTCGAGCTCTAGAGAAGAAACACATTCTATGTGCCAGGAATGGTGAGGATGTTGGAGCGGAAGAAACTGGTGAAAGTGAAAGTTGTCAAATCCCTAAAGGAAAAAGAGCATAAACGTTTACCAAGTGTCAGTAACTGAGATTAAGGAGAACATTGGCCACAATTGATCCCCATGTAGTGCACATGGGAAAACTCAGTGTTGTAACTTCTGTTTGATGGTTTATGAGAAATGCTTTGGAGACGCAACCCTCCCTAACAGATCAGCATCCGTAGACGTGTTGTGATGTGACAGAACCGTCAAAAAACTAATATCCTTGGTTTACAAGCACAAGCTTTGTCTCTGTCTCCTGAAGATGAGAGGAGAGAAAAGGTTGTTTAAAAGAAAGTCATTGTAAATACGCTTTCTCAGATGTCCATTCACCAAAGATGCTGGATTATCATTTCCAATATAGGAAGATTTTCCCCCACCAGCTCTGTCTCTTGGGTTGATCCGAGGGGTTTCAAAGTGACCTGTAACTTCCAAAGTGTATCATGTATCTGTCTTAGCCACTGAGCAAAAAAGCATATACTGGCACAGACAGTATAAAAGGGGCCTTAGTCTAGAAGCCCTACCAAAATCGTCTAGAACATCCATCACCTGTGGTAGATACGAATTCACGATCCTGAGGTACACAAATGCATCATCAGCATACAGTGATATGTCCTCTCAATTGGGCTCACTCGGTAAACTGATTGCTGGGTCCTGTGACCGAAACAGGACAGCGAACAGATCCATGGCTAGGGCAAAAGTAATCGACAGCGGGCCTCTTTGCTGCATGCTTCAAAAGAAACTGAGATCTCTGCCTGTCCAGATGCGGGCCAGCAGGATGGTGTATTAGTCAAAGCAGGGGCGGACGGGCGCAGCGGGCTCCCCAAAGGCAAGCCCGTCTGCGCCCGTCCGTGCCATTACGAGACACGGGGCACGCCACCATGCCAAAAAATACATCTATTCTATAGCCAGTCTCCTACATATGGCACCCAATACACTTTATACTATTGAGGATCATTTACGGCAAAAGCTACAGTCCTTTGGGCTTTTAAACTCCAAGCCCCTGACTGCTGACGATATCCAACCCCGGGTGTACGATCTGTGATTCATCTGATGTCATCCACATTAGGAACAGGCAGAGGCTTGGTTAAAGACCTCGATTTGATGTACCTTAATACCCGTTCCATGGTCAAACACCAGTTAGAAATTTGTAATACCATAGACACGAACGCACCGGATGGCCTGCTACTTACTGAGACTTGGCTCACAGAGGAGTCGTCACCTGACATCCTGGCAGCCCTCCCCGGCAATTACTATATCCTACGCACAGACAGGCCACTAGGGAAGAGAGGGGGAAGAGTGGCTGCAATTTAAAAAAAAGAACTTACCCCCTCTGCCCTGTCTCACCTGGTAATTGCATCAGTAGATTCTCTTGTAATTAAACTTACTTTATACAGTAGCACGCTTATTTTTCTGATGTTATACAGACCCCCGCAACAATGCCTGACTTCCCCAAGATCCAATCAATCAATCAATCAATCAATCAAGAAATTTGTATAGCGCGCTACTCACCCAGGGTTTCAAGGCGCTTGGGGGGGGGGGGTCCGCTACTGCTCGAACAGCCAGTTCTTGAGTTGCTTCCTGAAGGAGAGGTGGTCTTGGGTAAGACGGAGGTGGATGGGGAGGGAATTCCAGGTCTTGGCTGCCAGGTAGGAGAAGGATCTTCCTCCCATGGTGGCTCTTCGGATGCGTGGAACGGTGGCAGGGCGTGGCTGGTTGAACGTAGTTGGCGGGTGGGAGTGTAGAAGGTCAAGCGGCTGTTGAGGTACCTGGGGCCTAGGTCGTGGAGGGCTTTGTGTGAGTGGGTGAGGAGGCGGAATGTGATTCTTTTGCTGACGGGGAGCCAGTGCAGGTCTTTCAGGGGTCCGGCAATGTGGCTGTGGCGGGGGATGTTCAGGATGAGTCGTGCGGAGGCGTTCTGGATGCATTGGAGTCTTTTCTGCAGTTTGGCTGTGGTTTCGGTGTAGAGGGTGTATCCGTAGTCTAGTCGGCTGGTGACGAGTGCCTGGGTGACCGTCTTCCTGGTTTCGGTGGGTTCCATCGGAAGATCTTTCGGAGCATGCGCAGGGTGTTGAAGCATGAAGACGAGACGAGACCCTTGCTAATCACATTGCATCTTTGATCACTGACTATGACAAAGTAATGATTATAGGTGACCTGAACTTCTAGGCCAATGAGACTGAGCTTTCTGAGTCCCTTGCCTGTCTAAACCTTACTCAACACATTGATACCCCAATGCACATTAAGGGCCACACCGTTGATCATGTGTGGTCAATCAATGTTAACTTGACTAACCTGGCAGTACTACCCTGTGCTTGGTCTGATCACTATATCAATAATTTTATTCTGCTTGCCCCCCCCCCCCCACCCACTGAACTCTAATCCCTCACTCTCAAAAAGCACTTATAGAAACTGGAATCGGGTTGAGCTGGATAAACTAGTAGAGCAGCCGGTATCAGAAGGCAATCCTGATAACTGGGAGAGTAAGATTAACGATTATCAAAAGAAAGCCTTCGAACTCCATGCACCTCTACAGACCAAACCTACCGCCCTAGGAAGCATGAAGACACCAAATGGTTTAACAAAGATCTAAAAAACATTAAACTCCAAGTACGCCAAACCAAGCGGAAGTGGAGGAAAACCTACAAAGCACAAGATAAACTTGATTACACCACCATTCCCCATCAGTATATGGCGGCTATACTGGAGGCCAAGAGAGCCTTCTTTACGAATAGGGTACTCGACTCTGACAATGGCTCGAAGGAAATCTTCAAGATAGTAAAAGAACTCTCTAACCCCAGCCGTGTCACGCCATCTTTTGTGCCCAGTCAGGTACTTTGCGATGACCTGAACTCCTTTTTCTTGGACAAAATAAAGAAAATTCAAAATTCCATTGCTCCCACTAACCATGACCACCGAAACAACGGGAGACTTCCAATCCTTGTGTTCTAAACTCCCTTCCCTTAATGGACAAGAAACGTTTCCTGGACCTTATAGCTAAGATCAAATCAGGCTCACCCAAGGAGGATTGCCCCATCTATGTCTCCAAAGCAATCTATCGATACTTCCCCCATACCTCTCTTAAATTACTGAACCATTCACTGTCCCTTGGCATTGTTCCACTTACTTTTAAAGAAGCAGTGGTTGTTATACTTCAGAAAAAAGGAAGGCATAGACCCCAATAAATTGGAGAACTACAGACCCATCTCTCTCCTCCCTTTCCCGACGAAAGTGCTGGAGACCCATGTGGCTACTCGCCTAAGCTCTTTTCGGGAAACCACTACATTCTTGGACAATCATCAGGCAGGTTTTCGTCCCGCACACTCCACCGAAGCAGTGATTCTATCAGTACTGGACGACCTCAAGGGACAGGTTGACATGGGCCATACTCGGGTCTGATCCTCCTTGACCTGTCTGCGGCATTTGACACCGTGAACCACAAAATCTTGTTGGAGCGCATTGCCGCAGCAGGTTTCAGGGGATCTGCCCTTGCCTGGGTCAGCTCATTTCTGGAAGCCCGTAAACAGTTAGTGTGGCTCTCACCCTTCAAATCTAGAATGGTAGACCTGAACTGTGGCGTTCCTCAGGGTTCCTCTCTCTCGCCAATTTTATTTAATATCTATATACGACCCCTGATTTCAGGTCTACGTCAGATGGGTGTGAAAATCTTCAACTACGCAGATGACATGCAGCTTATTTTCACCCTTGACAACTCTGTAGAATCTAAGGATTTTGTCAAGTGGTCGATGCTCTATGTGAAAGCATGGATGAATGAAAATCAACTAGAGTTGAACTCAGAAAAAACTGAGATCATCGTTCCCCACAGCAAACATGACTACTGGACCCCTCCTATTGGTTTCTCGATCTAGGAGAGGCACCCATCCCTAAATCTGCTATAAAAAGTCTTTGTCTTCATATTGATGCCGACCTCTCTGTGAGCACCCAAATTGGCTCAGTGACATCACCATGCTTTGTCCAACTGTGCAAACTGCGCAAGATCAGACACTTTAGTAAGAAAGCCATCACCCAAATCGCCATAGCCCTAATCCTTTCTAAAATTGACTATGGGAATGTCCTCTACATTGGACTCCCACAATTCCTGAGACACCGATTGGAGATGATTCAAAATCAAGTGGCGAGGATCATCTATCTTAAGGACAGACAATGGCATATTACCCCCCTGCTTAGAGACCTCCACTGGCTCCCAGTGGAGCAACGAGCCTTGTTCAAAGCTGGTTGTACACTCTTCAAAGCTATTCAAGACACCGGCCCAAGATTCATCATCTCTTTGATCAATAAACATCTACCTAAGGTGACTTTGAAGTCCTCGCACCAGAACCTCCTGACAGTGCCCAGAATCCGTCGCAAACGCGTTGGCGGGACTAGGTTCCCTTTCCTGGGTCTCATGATCTGGAATGCTTTACCTGCTCACCTCAGGCTTGAGAGAGACTATCTGTGGTTCAGAAATAGCTAAAGAGCTGGCTCTTCACTATGGCCTACAACTAGCTATCTCAGGCCCACAACTGCACTTATCTATTCACTCTCACAGTGCTAAGAAACCTGGCGGTGTACCTGCGCTCTAGAAATCCCCATATAACATAGCATAACATAGCGTATCGTGAAACAGGACGTCACACCTTCTCCCCCTAACACATTCTAAACTTAAAGAAAATAAAAGGAAACTTAATTATAAATGCAAAGGATACAAAGAACATAATAGAGAATGCAGTTACGATCTTTGAAGAACTCAACAAAGCGATTTTATAGGCAAAGAGAAAACTGGCATGCATGGGAAATGGGAAATCGCTCACTTTAAAAAACACAATTGTGCAAACGTCAGGGAATACATTTCAAGTGAAGTGGCCCAGAGCCCCTTTCTCGTGCAACAGGCTCTTCCACCTCAGAGCCTGAATCGGGCCCACCAGTTGTGGTGATGCTATGGTCACTCATCTTTATTGCATTTTTAAAAACCTTGATAACCTTAAACGGAAGACCGAATTTGGATCTGGGAGACTTGATCTTGACCCAGTCTCCCACGTCGACCATTGTTCTCTTCACAGCCCTCCTTTTATCATACACGATCTTTCTTTTTTATCACCTCTTTCTCTCTTTCCAGTCCTCAATACTGTCCACTGTTAGACCTGGTACCATTGGCGTGAGTCTCCCTTCCATTTTTCGCTGTTGTCTCCTCTGTTTTTGATATGTTTCTGCTGGTTAGATGCTTTGGGCTCGTTGCCACTGCTATTCAGTGCCACAATGCAAGTGCTCCCTATGTCAAATTGATGTAATGGGTTAGTGACTCCATGATTGGCTTATTTGATGTACTTGTCAGTCCCTAGTACAGTATACTGCATGTGCCCAGGGCTTGTAGGTCAAATTCTTCTGGTGAGCTTGCAACACTGATTATGCCACCCGCAGAAGCAGCTTGTAAAGTGTGTCTCAGGCTTAAACATTCAAGCCTGTCTCTGCTAGGTTGTGTATTCCATGTCTGGTTTTAGTGACAGGGGCTGGTGTGGCTCCAGGAGACAGGGTGAGTCAGCACAAGGCTGAATAGACCTATCTGCATTGGGAGTGGTGGGAGGAGTAGCTCCTGGGCCTGAATAGGGCTGTGCCTGCCTTCCACAATGCTGGCTCCACCTCCTGTGGTGCGTCTGATGACCTTGGCTCACACTGAGAAAGGAAGAAGTTGTGCACTGGCAGGATGCACCCATAACTGGTTTGGACGAGGTACAGACACTCTTCAGAGACAAAGGATTTGTGAGTATAAAAAGGGGAACCCAGACCCCAGAACTTTAGATAAATTCTTGGAATCAAGATTAACCTTTTGCCAAGGAGAAGAACCAGAGAATCAGCAGGAGTTTTTGACTACCCCTACGCCAGTGTGTTGTTTGCTGGGGATGGCGTGCAGTGGTTTCTTTATTGCCAAGGAAAGGAGAAAAGACTTATATTGAAACTTTCATCATCTTGCAGAAAATCTCCAAGGGCTTGAATTTGAGCTTGCCTTCTGTCTGAAGTCTCAGGGATACAAAGACCTCACCCCTTCTGCTTGCCTGCATCTGGAACTTGCTTTTCTGGCTGCTACAGAAGGAAATTGCAACACCGACGCCGTAATCTGCATCGAAGCTGTGAGCGCTGCTCCGACTTACAACGTAGACCCGACGCTGGCCACAGTGCCACATCGACACCAGCAAGCGACATCGTAAGCTACCACAAGCCCTGAGCGCTGCTCTGACTTTGTGACAAAGGCCCAACGCCAGCTGCTGCGCCGCATCGACTCCAAAGCTGACATCATCGTGGAGCCGATCCTCGACATGGGTGGTCAAGAATCCATCAACATCGTACGGAACCGTGGTTTCGGCACCATCGTGATGTCACCTCCTTTCTGGTAAGGAACCAACGCCTCCCTTGCTTGGTGCAAGCATCGAGGACCCGACGCGTCGCCTCCCCTGAAGCAATGAACCGACGCCGCACAGTACCAACGACGCCGCACCTCCTCAATGCCGCGATCTGTCCAAGGTACTGTTCTTTGTGGGTCTGTTTTGACTCCACACCCAAAGTCGCTCACTACGCGGTCGATGCCGTACTTTGGGATTTCTTTGACCTTGACGTTGTGATAACTCCAGTTGGGGTTATCTGTTGCTAAACCCTGCGTTTTAGTGAATAACGTATTTGTAAGCTACTTCTACTATCTTATTTCTGATTAGGGTATTGTGGATTTTTGTCGTTTGAGTCTTATGTTAAGCCAAAGTAAAGAATACTTATTTTTATAAAACCTGTGTGGTGTCCATCTGTAGTGTTTTCAATGTATTACTGTATGTGTTCACAAATGCTTTACACACTGCCTCTGAGATAAACCTTCCTGCTGTGGAAGAGGTGTGGCACAGCGGCCAGGGTGCCTGACTCTGGACTATGGGGTTCACCGTCTGATCCCAGACGCCGGCGGCAGGTTAGCCCAGCACCATTTGACTCACTTAATCTTCCAGAGGACCGCCAGTACACCACTTCAATGATCGCCGTGCGCTTTACAAATACTGTTATTTCATTTAATTTCATTTAGTGCCAAGCTACCACAGGGTTGAGTAGGGGTTATTTTAGGAGGGTAGCCTCCTTTCTCTGTCTAGAAGCAAGGGTCCCTATTTGGACAAAGGTGCAAGACATTGCCAACTAGAAACCCCCTGTTCTAAAACACACCTTTTCATCTGCTAAGATTCTGCTAAGATTCTTTTGGCCGTTACCCACAAAGGAGTGGCCTCCATGTTGGGGACCTCTCCTTTAAATAAATGAAAGGGAGTTTCACCAGTGGAAGAATAAGAAGTGAACCTCTACTCTGTAACCTTCTTCCTCATGGCCAACTCCCAACTTTCACCACAGGCAACAGCTTGTTGCAGAGTCTCTTTAACAAACTGGACAAGCCTTTCCACCACACGATTGCTTTGTGGATGGTACAGGGATGCCTTCTTATGCTTGATCCCCCTGGAACTCCGAAACTCTAAGGTCGTGAACTGAACACTATTGTCTGACAACAGTGTTAACTGGAAACCCTCTAATAAAAATAACTCTTCTATGAACTTAATCACTTCTCCAGACTCAACGGAATTAACCACCTTGATATCAGGCCAATGGGAAAACATGTCAATACACAGGATCAAATAGCGATGCCGAGTCTTCCAGTTCACAGGTCCTAAAATATCTATAGAAATGTCTACGACGGACCAGTAGCTTGTTCCCTAATAACCGTGGGTTGCATCCTGCACTTCAATAATGTGTCACAACCCGCACATTCAGCGCATTCACGTACCAACCTCTCTTCATGTACATCCAGGCAGGCCACCAATATGCTTACTTGATCCTTTCCTTTGTCATGGCAATGCCCATGTGCGAGGTGTGAGCAGTCTTTACTAGCTTATTCCTTACTGCAAGGGGTGCAACAAACTTACTACCACGCATGAGGAGACCATCCTCCACCGTCAGATCTTCCCTAACTCGCCAAAAGCCTTCGAAGACCTGTGGTGTCTGTACATCATTTCTTAGTGCACTTTCTTTGTATAAAAATATTGGAATGTTACTTTGTACTTGTCAATGTATTCTATGTATTACTTGGTTAGAATGTTTGGGCCAGGCACTGGAATTGCTTCACATGCAGTTGGAGCTACCACCTTGAGCCCTCTATACTTGTATAGCAGTGTATCCTGTTAACTACAATAAATCTACTCAAAGATTGAAGACTCCTGCTCTATATGGATTGCTGTACAACTTTATTCAAGAAAGTACACTTCAATTTTGGCGATAGCTTGGGATGAACATTTTTTTTATTTCAAAAGATAAAACGGACTTCCTGTTTTTTCTACTTCAAGAAGGTACTGTAACCTCTTTGTTACTTCTGAGGGCTCAAGGACTTATTTTCTGCTACTGGTGGCATTCTTGTGACATTTCTCTGTCACGTAGAAACGTAAAGGAGGGGACCCCTCTGACGTTACTTTGAGGTCAGGGAAAAGAGGGGAAAAGGAGTAAAGAGTACTAAAGAAATTCCCTCTTGACCTATATACTTTTAATTACCAACACATTTCCCTGTCACGTATTCAGAGTTAATTGGCTGCGCAAGGGCCCGTGTTTCTTAATCAACACGCGCTGTTACTTGTGCACTTCTACTATTTATGGCCTCTTATGTATGCTCCAACGTAAATAGTGAGCTCTATCAAAGCTACTTTGACTTTACTGTGCCTTTCCCAGCGCGTAAGGAATTCTTGTTTGTTTTCAAATAAATCTTGTTTACAGCGCGTATGTCTGAGCGCGTGCTTTCAAGTCTGAAAACAACTCCTGTCAACAGCTAATTTTGAATATATTACTGTTTACTTCAGCGTGCAGTTTACTTCAAACTAATTGACTTGTGGATTTATAATAAACATAATCTCCACCTTGAATGTACTGCGATCATTCAAGCGCTCCACGATCATTTGTTTGTTTTCATTCAAATCTACAGCACGTGTGTCTGAGCGCATGCATTCCTTCGTGAAAACTGTTATCAGCGCGTCTGTTTCAGCGCCTTCAACCAAGCGTGAAGGGAAAGCCATTATCTGTTCAGTTAATCGCTCACTTCACAAATCCACCGATCCAATATAAGCATAATTTATTACAGCGTGTGCAACCAAGCGTTATGATCTCCTGCCTCGGTTCGTGCTTGCAAGTTTTAAGGGTTTGTGTGTATGTTTGAAAATAAACAGGGCTCCCTACAATGCTTTTCTTCAAAGCAGAGAAGTGCGTGTAATTATTTAAGTCAATAAACATAGCTTCTGACAACATTTAGGGGCAGATTTACAATAAGTGGCGCATCCCTGCATATCAGCAGGGATGTGGCAGTTAATGTGTGCCACAGCTCCGTCACCATGGAAGCGCCGCATTTACCATGCAGCGCACCATGGGGAAAAAACAGCACAGATGCGTGACGCATCTGTGCCATAAAGGCAAGCACGGTGCAGCTCCAGCAATGCTCTGGGGCCCTATCTGTACAATGCTGCGTCAATCCTTACACCGGCTTCAAGCAGGTGCAGGGTTTTGACGCAACATGGGCTCAAAAGTGACTGAGTGAAATCTTGTAGATTTCACTTAGCCAGTTTTGGGAGGCGTTCCTGTGCCGGAACACCCCCTGCGCAGGAACGCCTACTTCTGGCGCAGGGCTTTACAACGAGATGCATCTCCCAGATGCGTCATGTTGTAAATACCCCGCACCATGGTGCATCTTTTTTCGCTGCCGCTGCGTCACAAAAGTGATGCAACAACGGCGTAAAAGAGGCACAAGGGGCTTGTAAATCTGCCCCTTAATTTCTAGGCTTTTGAATAACTATGGTTAACTGCAACTTTAAATCTCAAAGTGTGAGCCTCTGCATGTGCAGTCAACTGTCAAAGGAAACCTTTCTAGCAACTGCACTTTAACTTCTACAAGTTCAAGGCTTACTTCTCTTCTAAAATCCAGCTTGCCGAAAATCGGCCCAGAGAAATTTTTGCCATCGTACAAGATCTAGCTTATTCTGATAGGGCGTCGCTTCAACCCTCTCCTTCACAGTTTCTTTGCAACTCCCTCAATTCCTTTTTTTTCGACAAAATCAGCACGATCAGAGCCAACATTCCCCTTCCATCCCCTTCTTTTGTTAACCCTCCTTGCCCCCCAGTCTCATCGTGTTTGGATTCCATTCCGCCTCTTACAACCGACTCCTTCCTTTCTCTCCTTCCCCTAGTTAAGTCTGGCTCCCCCTTGGATCCCTGCCCTGCACATATCTTGAAACAGATTTATTCTGTTTGTCCATCACCCCCCCTCACTTTTCTCAACAATTCACTTTCCCAAGGCATTGTCACTCCCTCACTTAAGTCGGCGGTAATCTTACCCATTTTAAAAAAACCTGGTGCTGACCCTTCCGATTCGGCCAATTACCGCCCTATATCACTCCTCCCCTACTTGGCGAAGATACTGGAACGCCATGTAGTAAGAACTTTGAGCTCTTTTGTGGAAAGGAACAGTGTCTTGGCCCCCAGGCAGGCTGGTTTCCGTCCTGCTCACTCCACGGAGTCCGTGGTACTTTCGGTCTTGGACAACCTCAGGGAGGGTATGGACACGAGTCAGCCCCAGGCCTTGGTCCTCCTTGATCTCTCTGCCGCGTTCGACACGGTAGATCATACCATCTTACTTTCCCGTGTCGGCGCGGCGGGAATCGGGGGTACGGCCTTGGTCTGGCTGTCCTCTTTCTTGAGCGGCCGCTCCCAAGCAGTCCGCTTGGGGGGCTACTCAGCTGACTTCCGGACCTTGCAGTGTGGGGTTCCCCAAGGATCTTCTCTTTCCCCATTGTTATTTAATTTGTACATTGCCCCTCTTATTTTTGCTTTGCAGCAGCTGGAGGTCTCTGTGTATAATTATGCGGATGACCTCCAGCTTATTTTTTCTTTATCCTCCTCCTCTGCTTCAAAATCCAATGTTCATTCTGTTTTGATTTTCATCCAGGACTGGATGAACCACAACCACCTGAAACTCAATCCCGATAAAACGGAATTGGTGTTGACAGGTGGTTGCTCCAGTCCCTGGTCCTCTCTCTTTTGGCCCCCTTCTTTAGGTTCCCCACCCACCCCCTCCTCCTCTGTTAAAACCTTGGGTCTCAAATTAAATGATCAACTCTCCCTTCATTCCCAAGTTAGCTGTATCCTCAGCTTTTCTGTCCCTTAGGACAATTCGCAAAGTCTCCCGGTTCTTTTCCCCCTCTGCCCTTAAACTTATACTTCTGGCGATGGTGACGTCTCGCTTGGACTATGGTAATGCCCTTTATTGTGGCATGGCGGTGTACCTCGTGAGGCGTCTCCAATTGGTTCAGAACTAGGCGGCCCGTCTTGTTTTTAATTTACCCAAATCCCATCATGTCACGCCCCTTTTGAAGTCCTTACACTGGCTCCCTGTACAGCAACATGCCCTGTTCAAGCTGGGCTGCATTATTTTCAAGGTCCGGTCTGGTTATGCCCCTGCTTTCATTGAATCTGCAATTCAAGCCTACACCCCGTCTAGGGAATTGAGATCTTCCACCCAACAATTCTTGGTAGTCCCCCGGTTTAAACGAAAAAAATGGGGCGGGTCCAAGTTCTCCACCTTGGCTCCTGCCTTCTGGAACTCCCTCCCGATCCATTTGCGATCCTGCCCCCAGTACTCCCTTGTAGGAAGGTGGCTACCTGACTATGGTTACCCCAGATTTTTTTGCCTGTGTTTAGCTGGTTTTTTGACTTAGTTGACCTGGTTCCCTGCTAATCAGGGCCCCAGGCCATCTGCTCTCTCTGTAAAATGGATTCCATGTACCCTAGGTACATACCACAATTGGAAATGGACTCCTTGTCAGCCCCTGTATAATGCACTATAGGTGCCCAGGGCATAGGGGCCGCCAAGGCCTACCAGGGGCTGCAGCATATCTTTTGCCACCCCTGGCTGGTTCTTAAATTGACACAACTGGCTGATCACTCAGCTGGGGTAAGGTGGTGTAATCACCCCTTGCTTAGATATAGTATACCTATATCTAAACCTATATCTGGACACATATTAACCTGTGAGCCACTCCTATGGAAGGCCTCATCAATCCTGGAGGCAGAGTGCGTGGTTTCATGTGAGATGGAGCTCTAGCATGAGCTGAGCCTGTCTGCAGCTGTCGGGAACAACTCCCTAAGCTGTTTCAGGATAATGTCATACCATATACTCTTAAGTGCCTTATAATCCTCGCGGTTATATAGCAACTTTGGTTTGGCTTTATCAAAACATGTCGTGTAAGGTGTCATACGATTTGGCATACTATCCCCTCGCCAGTTCTGGCGACGGGGATAGCATTCCACCCCTCTAGAGGGGTAAGACATGTTACTTTACTTAAATGCGGTTAATTTCTACAAAGACCTTAGATCCACAAAATGGATGCCTCTGCCACAGACAAGAGTCTGGACCCCTGCAGCTGACCGAAACTCAGCCAAATGGGGCCTGGACAAAGGGTTTCCTGTCACAGGAGGGTGTCACCGCCCTCCAGACAGGAGATAGTGGATTGTAGCAGGGAGGTTTGAAAGAAACCAGACACTGCTTGGGGCGCACAAGGCTGCCCCTTGCATAATCCGGCCAAACCGGTTCTGGGGCACTCCAGCCCTCGTGCCAGGGCGGCCTGGATCAAAGGAAGGGGGTGTATCCACCCACTTCCTGGGTCCCACCCATAGGGGGGGACCTAGCAGGTAATCACGCCCCCCAGATTCGAATAAGAGTGGGAGCAGTGCCAATGCACTTCAGATCATCCTGAAATCACCTTTAAACTAAGAGGACGACTGGACTTCGACATTCTGATGAACAGAAGACTGAAGAGCATCTCCCTTGTGGCCTAGGAGGGGCCACCCTGTGAACACAGGCACAACCCAGCACCTCGACGTCTGCTTTGCCGCCGCCTCCCGCCGGAGCCCGAGTGCAGAGCCTGACAAGACCCAGCTTCCCAGACTTCTCCCAGCCCGATCCACAGTCCCTGCAAAGAAGGGACCCGTGGAGGCACCGAGAGACGTGGGAGCGGACATCTTGAAAGACCCCCGAGACGCTGACTGCGCAGCACCCGAGGCACCCTCGACTCTGTGCTTTGGGGTTTGAGAAGCCCCACAATCGAGCAGCATTTGCACCAAAGATCAGCCCTCCAGCATCTCCACGATCTGCGTGGGGTCCTTTTTGCTTTGTGCCACTCGACTCGCCATCCCGGCCGCTTGTCACGTGGTCAGCGGCCATCTTGGCGACAAAACCTACGATTTACACTGTGGGTCTGGTTGCTCCAGACCTGCCCTCGCTCCTGTAGAAAGGAGTACCCGCTCTGACCTTGCTGGTCCGAGTAATAAGCCTTTTTCACTTTCCCCGTGGCTTGCATTAGCCAAGGATTGTTTGCATCAATCGAGTTGCTGACACCGCCATCAGCTAGAGCCTTCGAGGGACAGCTCGTGATCGACTCCTGGACGTCCTTGACCTCTTCGTGTCCACGTGGCTGCAGAGAGAAGCAACACCTCATCACCTGTTTGCACCCGACTTTGCCTGGTTCCAATCTGGTTCCACGGTGGTCACTGGTCAGTGACTTTGAACACTCTCCCCTCTGCTTTCAGGTCTTCACCACTTCAGATCCACCCTTGGATCCACCGGACACTTCTCCTTCACATCGCCTGCAGCATCTTCAGCTTCAAGCGCCAAGAACCTGCGTGTCAAAACCCGACGCCACTTCGACCCTGTGCACCCGCTTCCTGTGGGTGAGGTAACTTTGCTCCGCCGGTGTTCCCACACTGGTACACATCTCTAGGGTCTGTGTCTTAAGTTTTGTTCCTCTAGGTTCAGCGGAAGTGTCCTTAAACTTTAACTTTACAACTTTTATGCACCATTGGTTAACATTGGTGCATGCGTGCGCTTTCTGCACTGCACCTGAATCCCGCGGGCTTTTCCCGACTTCAGCACTGCTTGTCCTGACTGCTCCCAGCGATTCCCTAGGCCCTAGGCCTAACCACTGTTCGATTGGTATCTCTTATACCACTTGTTTAGTATATGGTTTGAGTGGCCACCCGCCCTCATCCATAATTGTGCAACTTGTATGTTTAAACTGTGCTTTTGATTTAACGCTTGTGCCCCTTTATTCATAAAGAATACTGGGGATTGTTTTTAGTAATAAACACATATATTTTTATAATATATACTTGTGTGGTGTCCTTTCATTTGATATTACAGGATTGTATGTGGTAAAACAGCTCGCTTAACACGACCTCTTAAGTTAAGCCTTTAGGCTGCTTAGTCCATGCTACCCCTAGGATAGCTTGTCTAACAAGGTTGACTTACAACCAGACACCATAAGGGATTGTTTGGTCTGATATCAGGTGGTTCCAGAATTGGAAACATCACCTATCAGGCCAACTTCTCACATTGGTGAGCAGCGGTGCGGATTTGAGCTTGCTGTTGTTTTACCATTGCAATCTTTTTATCAAATTGAAAGATCACATCAAGTACCTCTAGGTACATATAAATCAAAAGCTTAGCATATTAAGTTCTACTGAACTTAGTAGTTGTAGGTTAAAGGGATTAGCACACCCTGACTACAACTCACTAGCAAGGTACAGTAGGAAAACACTTAGTGTAGGTAAGTGCACCACTTACATCTCACTAGCAGTCATGTCTGACACAGGAAAAGCCTCAGGGTCTGCTCCTGTGACAGTTGACCTTACCAAGGCAACTTCCAGCTATGACAAGTTAACCCGAAAGGACTTGATTGCCTTGTGCATATCAAGAGGGTTAAAAAGGGGCAGAAGTCCCACCTGTCCTATCCTGATAGCCATTCTAGAGCAGGATGACTTAGAGAAGGGAAATGAAGCTCCCTTAGAATCAGGAGATGGAGGGAACCCCCCTGTAACTGATACCCCTCAAGAGGAAGGAGAAGAGGAGGAAGAAGAGGAGGAGGAGGACTCAGATGTAGAGGACCCAGAAGATCAGGATCAGAGGGGTAGCCAGGTCCAAGTTGCCAGGCTTAACCAGGCCAACTTAGACCTACTGGGAAATGGAGAGGGCCAGCACCTCCCCAGATCCAACCATATCATTCTCCCAGGCAACAGAAGAGTGAGATCTCCCTCAGGGGACTCTCATATTTCTAGTGCCTCTAGAGAATCTCAGAGAGGTATGACTGCCTCTCAGAAGATAGAACATAGGGCCAGAATGAGGGCTGTCAAACTCCAAATAGAGAGGGAGGAGGTAGCCTTGGCTCAAGCTAGACTTGCCTTGGCAAGAGAGCAGAAATTGTGTGGCTTAGATGCCACTGGTGGCAGCAATATTCCTAAAGAGAAACCCAGGTCCTATGATAGTAGAAACCTGACAAAGATTGTGCCCCCCTACAAGGAAGGGGATGACATCCACAAGTGGATAACTGCTCTTGAGAGAGCCTGCATGGTACAGCAGGTTCCTGAGGAACAGTGGGCAGCAATCTTATGGTACTCCTTTTCAGAGAAAGGGAGAGATAAGCTCCTCACTGTCAGACATGAGGATGCAAACAATTACAAAGTCCTGAAGAGTGTCCTAATAGATGGGTTTGGCTTAACCACTGAACAGTACAGGTTGAAGTTCAGAGACACCCAGAAGACACAGACACAGGACTGGACTGATTTTGTAGATTGTGCTACTAAGGCTCTGGAGGGTTGGCTACATGGCAGCAAAGTACATGACTTTACAGGATTGTATAATTTGATTATGAGGGAGCAGATCCTAAGTAATTGTCAGAACCAGCTCTTACACCAGCACCTGGTGGATTCTGATCTGACCTCTCCCCAAGAATTGGGAAAGAAGGCAGACAAGTGGGTCAGAACCAGGATTAGGCCTAAGAATCAGGACAGTAACCAGAAGAAGGAGTCTACCAAGCCTCAAGATAAGGGTGGGGATAAAAATAAAGAAAAGACTTCCCCAGGGCCCCAAAACTCCAAGAATGGGGGTGGGTCCCAAGACACTTCTTCAACAGAGAAAAAGCCTTATTGTTATGCCTGTAAACAGGTTGGGCATTACAAAACAGACAACTGTTGTCCCAAGAATAACAATAAAGAAAATATACCTCCAAAGCCAGCTCCAACACCTCCTGTTACTGTCAGCAGTAATCCCCCAGGAAGTGGGAGCACACCCAGGAATCTGGGTGGGTTTACTTTTGGAGCCCAGGAGGACCCTGGCCTATCCAGGTCCCCATCCCCAAATGATCGTGTTTATGAGACTGGCAGGGGGTTTGCTAACTTCTCTGATTGCCCAAATACTTTGAGCAAATATAGACAAGAACCCATCATCAATGGTTTGAAAGTTGAAGCTTTTAGAGACACAGGGGCTAGCATCACCATGGTGGCTGACTGTATAGTCCCCTCTAAGCAACTTTTACCAGGTGCCACATACCAGGTAACAAACATTGATGGCGTCAAAACAAATCATCCCATGGCAGTAGTAAGTCTCAGCTGGCGAGGTGTCATTGGCCCAAAGAGAGTGGCAGTGTCACCAAACTTGCCTGTAGACTGCCTACTTGGTAATGATTTGGAGATCTCAGCCTGGGCTGAGGTTGAACAGGAAACCCATTCTAGAATGGTAAATTCCAATGGAAAGGTTAGTGAGGCTGTAATGGCTACAGCCCCAATTCAAGATGTCCCTCCTGAAAAGGTTGGTAGGGCTGAGAAACTCTCTGCCCCATCTTTAGTAAAAGCTCTTCCTGAACAGAATAGCAAAGCTGTTATGATAACAGCAGAAACCCAAACTGAGTCTCCTCCGGAAAAGGTTGGTGGGGCTGTGATGGCCACAGCCCAAACTCAAACTGATATGTGTGTTGTGAAGCCTGAAATGATGGATAACTCCACACAAACTGAGAGCATGGAGGAGGAAGAGAAATCTCCCCCTCACCAGACTTTAGGACAGGATCAGCCTCCTGAGGGAACTGATCTTACCCCTGATGAAGGAACTGCCCCAGAGGTTGTTAGGCCTGGCCTGACAGAGCCTCTGATGGCGGTGGACCCTTCTCAGGTGGGACCCAGTCTGGAGCAGGTAACCTGCCCCTCTCTCCCTTGCCTTAGCCAGCCCAGGGCTGCAGAGGACAAGAAGGACAGTGAGACCCAGAGGGCCCCCTGTCAAATAAAGCACCCCCATCAACAGATTAGGGGCACCAAAACTAGTAGCCCTAGTGAGGTGAAAACTTTAAAAACTCCTGAGGGAGCCCCCTTAAAAACAGTTAGGGACCTCCCACAGAACGAGTCTGTTGGGCACAGCCAAACCTGGGACCCAAAGGGCCCAAACCTGAACTGTCCCTCCAGCAAGCCAAACAGAGGGACCCAGCCTCCAGCTTTAGGTAGCCAGAGGCTGACCCTGAGAGCACAGTGCAACTCAGTTAAAGAAAGAAAGGCACACATGGTGGAAGATAATTGGAGGAAGTTAAGCCCTAAATTAGTAGAGCCTCACTTCAATACTCCATATCCAAACCAGCCTTTAACTTTGCATAAACACACCCAAGGTAGTGATTCCCTATGGTGGAGACCCTCTAATACCCAAAGGGTGAGGGACTGCTTAGTGGACCATGAGACAGGGGGTACCCATGCTAGTGCAGGTACTTCCTTATATGGCCACTCAGGCAATATAGGCTTACCTGGCCAAGGATAGCCTTATCTCCTTTCGTTTGGGGGGGGGGGGGGAGGGTTATGTAGGAAGGTGGCTACCTGACTATGGTTACCCCAGATTTTTTTGCCTGTGTTTAGCTGGTTTTTTGACTTAGTTGACCTGGTTCCCTGCTAATCAGGGCCCCAGGCCATCTGCTCTCTCTGTAAAATGGATTCCATGTACCCTAGGTACATACCACAATTGGAAATGAACTCCTTGTCAGCCCCTGTATAATGCACTATAGGTGCCCAGGGCATAGGGGCCGCCAAGGCCTACCAGGAGCTGCAGCATATCTTTTGCCACCCCTGGCTGGTTCTTAAATTGACACAACTGGCTGATCACTCAGCTGGGGTAAGGTGGTGTAATCACCCCTTGCTTAGATATAGTATACCTATATCTAAACCTATATCTGGACACATATTAACCTGTGAGCCACTCCTATGGAAGGCCTCATCAATCCTGGAGGCAGAGTGCGTGGTTTCATGTGAGATGGAGCTCTAGCATGAGCTGAGCCTGTCTGCAGCTGTCGGGAACAACTCCCTAAGCTGTTTCAGGATAATGTCATACCATATACTCTTAAGTGCCTTATTATCCTCGCGGTTATATAGCAACTTTGGTTTGGCTTTATCAAAACATGTCGTGTAAGGTGTCATACGATTTGGAATACTATCCCCTCGCCAGTTCTGGCGACGGGGATAGCATTCCACCCCTCTAGAGGGGTAAGACATGTTACTTTACTTAAATGCGGTTAATTTCTACAAAGACCTTAGATCCACAAAATGGATGCCTCTGCCACAGACAAGAGTCTGGACCCCTGCAGCTGACCGAAACTCAGCCAAATGGGGCCTGGACAAAGGGTTTCCTGTCACAGGAGGGTGTCACCGCCCTCCAGACAGGAGATAGTGGATTGTAGCAGGGAGGTTTGAAAGAAACCAGACACTGCTTGGGGCGCACAAGGCTGCCCCTTGCATAATCCGGCCAAACCGGTTCTGGGGCACTCCAGCCCTCGTGCCAGGGCAGCCTGGATCAAAGGAAGGGGGTGTATCCACCCACTTCCTGGGTCCCACCCATAGGGGGGGGGCCTAGCAGGTAATCACGCCCCCCAGATTCGAATAAGAGTGGGAGCAGTGCCAATGCACTTCAGATCATCCTGAAATCACCTTTAAACTAAGAGGACGACTGGACTTCGACATTCTGATGAACAGAAGACTGAAGAGCATCTCCCTTGTGGCCTAGGAGGGGCCACCCTGTGAACACAGGCACCACCCAGCACCTCAACGTCTGCTTTGCCGCCGCCTCCCGCCGGAGCCCGAGTGCAGAGCCTGACAAGACCCAGCTTCCCAGACTTCTCCCAGCCCGATCCACAGTCCCTGCAAAGAAGGGACCCGTGGAGGCACCGAGAGACGTGGGAGCGGACATCTTGAAAGACCCCCGAGACGCTGACT
Source organism: Lissotriton vulgaris (assembly GCF_964263255.1). Taxonomy (NCBI): domain Eukaryota; kingdom Metazoa; phylum Chordata; class Amphibia; order Caudata; family Salamandridae; genus Lissotriton; species Lissotriton vulgaris. The sequence continues at coordinate 170,323,099 of NC_141685.1, forward strand.
GCGCAGCACCCGAGGCACCCTCGACTCTGTGCTTTAGGGTTTGAGAAGCCCCACAATCGAGCAGCATTTGCACCAAAGATCAGCCCTCCAGCATCTCCACGATCTGCGTGGGGCCCTTTTTGCTTTGTGCCACTCGACTCGCCATCCCGGCCGCTTGTCACGTGGTCAGCGGCCATCTTGGCGACGAAACCTACGATTTACACTATGGGTCTGGTTGCTCCAGACCTGCCCTCGCTACTGTAGAAAGGAGTACCCGCTCTGACCTTGCTGGTCCGAGTAATAAGCCTTTTTCACTTTCCCCGTGGCTTGCATTAGCCAAGGCTTGTTTGCTTCCATCGAGTTGCCGACACCGCCATCAGCTAGAGCCTTCGAGGGACAGCTCGTGATCGACTCCTGGACGTCCTTGACCTCTTCGTATCCACGTGGCTGCAGAGAGAAGCAACACCTCATCACCTGTTTGCACCCGACTTTGCCTGGTTCCAATCTGGTTCCACGGTGGTCACTGGTCAGTGACTTTGAACACTGTCCCCTCTGCTTTCAGGTCTTCACCACTTCAGATCCACCCTTGGATCCACCGGACACTTCTCCTTCACATCGCCTGCAGCATCTTCAGCTTCAAGCGCCAAGAACCTGCGTGTCAAAACCCGACGCCACTTCGACCCTGTGCACCCGCTTCCTGTGGGTGAGGTAACTTTGCTCCGCCGGTGTTCCCACACTGGTACACATCTCTAGGGTCTGTGTCTTAAGTTTTGTTCCTCTAGGTTCAGCGGAAGTGTCCTTAAACTTTAACTTTACAACTTTTACGCACCATTGGTTATCATTGGTGCATGCGTGCGCTTTCTGCACTGCACCCGAATCCCGCGGGCTTTTCCCGACTTCAGCACTGCTTGTCCTGACTGCTCCCAGCGATTCCCTAGGCCCTAGGCCTAACCACTGTTCGATTGGTATCTCTTATACCACTTGTTTAGTATATGGTTTGAGTGGCCACCCGCCCTCATCCATAATTGTGCAACTTGTATGTTTAAACTGTGCTTTTGATTTAACGCGTGTGCCCCTTTATTCATAAAGAATACTGGGGATTGTTTTTAGTAATAAACACATATATTTTTATAATATATACTTGTGTGGTGTCCTTTCATTTGATATTACAGGATTGTATGTGGTAAAACAGCTCGCTTAACACGACCTCTTAAGTTAAGCCTTTAGGCTGCTTAGTCCATGCTACCCCTAGGATAGCTTGTCTAACAAGGTTGACTTACAACCAGACACCATAAGGGATTGTTTGGTCTGATATCAGGTGGTTCCAGAATTGGAAACATCACCTATCAGGCCAACTTCTCACATCCCTCTTTCGCAAAGCCCTTAAAACCTTTCTTTTTATTCAGGCCTTCCCCTCTTAATCTTTTCTTTTTCCTGTCTCCCTAGCCTTTTCTTTCTCGGGTTTGTAGTAATGCATAGCGCCATGAAACCGCTGGGTGTACGTGCGCTCTAGAAATGCTTTTAAATTCAAATTCAATTCATGAAGGGAAAGCTATTTTCTCATCTATTAATTGTTTCTTTCAGCGTGTTTCTTCCAGCTCGTGCAGCCAAGTGTTAAGCAGTTTATTTGAAAATAATCTCGGCTCCCGGCAATGCTTTTCCATTAGGCAAATTAAGTTCCAGCCTGTGAAGCCAAGCGTCAAGGGAATTCGCTTCTGTTTTCATTTAACGCTGCATACAGCGCGTTTGCATCAGTGCGCACAGCAGAGTGTTAATCATTCTCTTCAGTGTAAGAATAAACACAGTTTTAATAACGCTTAATTTTAAGCAGCCAATCCACTGCATCCAAGCTTCAAGCATTTGCACTGCTTCTTGACAATAAACAATATATGCAGCAACATTTATTTTGAAGTTTTACAAGCATTTTTATTGCTTTCTAAATAGTGCTTACATTGTTATCAAAGAAACTGACATTTTTTGTTTCTAAATGAAACAAAGTGGAATTCAAACATCTACGATTATAATCATTTTACCTTGTGCTTCTCCATGACAGCCATTTCATCAGATCTTTCAAAACTTTAAATATAGATAATTTCCACTCTTTCTACAAAGGATCTGCTCTGCAACAAGAACTCCTCTGTAATGTATTTTGTCCTGTTCATCGTGTCACAGCACCACCTGCTGGTTTTTCATGCTATTTTTCTTCTTCAGCGATAAACAATACAATAATATTTTTATGCCTACTACTGTATCAATATTTATTTTGAATGTTTAACTAATATTTTCTTTTTCAGGTTCTGGTACTTTATTTATTTGACTACATTGCTATTGTGTTTTCCAATTTATTTTGCATGGTTTTCTGGTTACATTATGCAATCCATTACTCCTCCCGCTTTGTTCCTATGGAATCCTGGAGAGCCACTGTTAAAATGGCGTCTTTGGTTCAGATCTTTTGAAGCATATATTGGTGCCATTGATGGTTTAAAGTTCAAACCAGAAAGAAAACGTAGTCTTTTACATTATTATTTGGGTGTTGAAGGGCAAAATGGTTTTGACCACTTACCTGTATATTTTGTTCACGATTTGGTGGACCTTGATGAATATCAACTTGCAGTTAAAAAACGTACTATTTATTATGAGGGAAAAGTCAATTTCGTGGTTCACCGTCACAAATGTTTTACTCGCATCCAAGGTCCCACTGAATCTATTGACACTTACATCACAGCACTAAAAGTTTTAGCTAGTTATTGTGATTTTTATCACTTCACAACTAATGAGAGATCAACTAGTGTCTAGATGTTACTTGAAAAAAATTCAACAAAAACTTTTATCTTCTAAGAATCCCTCATTGGATTAAGCTATTGATATAGCGAAAAGCATTGAAACTTCTGAAAGTGATTCTGAAATCTTACAAACTCATCCTTCACCTACAAATACGTTGGGTGTGCTTTCTACACAACCTCCACATACAATTGATACTTTAGCAATCAAAGCCAGAGGTTCTTTTTCTAATTTCAGAAGTTTCAGAGGTACATCTTTTGGTAGCGGTAGAATACAATGTTTTAGGTGTAGTTCGAATTATCATCTGTCAAGTTTTAAAAAATTTCCAGCTGCAGCACAAGAGTGCTGGAAATGCAAGAAAATTGGAGATTTTGGCAATGTTTGTAGAGGAGGCAAACGTCACCCTGTTAGATTTGTTCAAGACTCTGATGTTGATACTGATGTTGTAGAAAACAAACTTGAAGAATTGATGTTAGCTGTAGATTGTATTGACATTAACAATGTACATTCCAATAACACAATTTTAAGATCCCTTGGTTCAGATTTTTATTGACAATATCAACATTCTGCTACTTATAGTTTCTGGGGCAAGAATACCATAATTTCTATTGACAAGTATAAACAAAATTGGGCTCATAAAGTGTTATTGCCCCCTGATGTTGTCACTCCAGCATTTGAAGGCAGCAGAATTGATTTAGCTGGGTATTTTTGTGGCAATATTACTTTTAAGACTATTCACTAAGATTTATGTGGCATACAAAGGTATTAATGTTTTGGGTTGGTGGCATCAAGCTGAGTTTGGTATGATCATCAAACCTGGTCACAAACATCCTGTGTCTGTTACCAATTCAGTGTCGGACCATACAGCTTGGAAAGAAAGATTTTAAAATGTATTTTCAGAGAAAATCGGTATGATTAAACATGTTTGCCAAATGATTAAGATTAAAGAAGGTGTGCAACCAGTCAAACATAGATTACGCAATGTAACTCACAGTGTTAGAAATGAACTTTCTGTAATGTTAAATACCATGCAGAAAGATGGTATTATAGAGAAAGTAGATGCTACTCTGTGGCTTTCTCCGATTGTTTTGGCCAAAAAGAAAAATGGCGAACTTCGCTTGTCCATTGACTTGCATTCCATCAACAACGCAATCTGGGTGGTAAATTTTCCTTTACCCCGCATTGAGGACCTTATCACTGCAGTTGGCCAATCCAAGTGGTTTTCCAAGCTGGACTTACGAGCTGCGTACCATCAGGTAGAACTGGACGAGTCTTCAAGACGTTTCACAGCTTTCATTACACCTGATGGTACATTCCAGTTCCCCAGGAAGCCATTTGGTTTGGCGTCAGCTGCGTCTGTTTTTCAGAAAGTTATGAGCAATGTGTTTAAAGATATTTCTAACATAGTTGCATTTCAAGATGATATCTTGGTGCACACTGTTTCAAAAGAAGAACACAATGTCGTACTTGAAAATCTACTTACCGTACTACAAGACAATCATGTTACAATCAGAGAGGACAAATTTATCTTTTCAGTAAATGAGATTGAGTATTTAGGACCCAATCTTACTAACCTCAAACTAGTATTGTGGATGGCATTGTCAATGCACCTCACCCAATTGACAAAGATCAACTTCGTTTGTTCATTGGGCTTTGTGAATTTTTTCCAGTTTCATGAAGAATTTTGCAAGTCTCACTGAATGTTTCAGAAGTCTTTTAAAGAAATTTTTTATATGGACAGCTACTTGTCAAGACCATTTTCAACGCATCAAAGTGAGTATCCTTTCTGCACCTGCTCTTCAAGCATACATGGAAGGTTGAGATACATTCATTACAGTGGATGCCAGTTCTTATGGTACGGGTGCTGTGTTATCACAAATGACAGGCAACAATGAGTTTACAATTTGTTTTGCTTCAAGATGAATGAAAGACGTTGAACTGAGATACTCAGTTATTGAGAAAGAGTTGCTTGCTTGTATATGGGGAATGGAGAAATTCAGACCATACTTTTGGGGGAGAAAATTTTGTTTGAGGACCGATCACAAGACATTAGTTGATATACTCTCTGGCAACAAAATCAAAAAAGCAACAGCTAGGTTAGCTAGATTATCCCCCAAGCTTTTAGAATTCAATTCTACTGTACAATACATAGCTGGAGGAAAGAATATCAAAGCTGACTTTTTGTCCAGACATCCTGTGCATGAGGATAAGTCTAATGAATCAGATGAAGATATTGAAGAATGTATCATTGCTAGTATTGATGACACTGTAATTTGCCCTGACATGGTATTTATTTTTATTTATTTATTTATTGCATTTGTAGCACGCAGCAGCTACCCACAAAGGGTTTCCCGGCGTGAAAAGTGGAGCAAATGTAAGTAAGTTTAAGCAGACAATGCTACTACAAATTAAATAATATGGTTTTTAGTATTTTACGAAAGCTCATGTAGTGCCGCTGATGGGAGAGCATTCCATAGCGATGGCCCAAGATAGGAAAAGGACCGGCCGCTCATACGTGTGAGCTTGATTTTTGGAATTACAAACTTTTTAGATGAGGAGGAACGGAGGGTGCGGACAGGGTGGTGCAGATGGGCAAGTGACTGAAGGTATTTTGGTGCCGTGCCTGTGTGGATTTTGTGTATAAAGCAAAGTGTCTTAAATTTGATTCGGCAGTCGACTCTCAGCCAATGAAGGTCTCGAAGATATCGGGTAGTTGGGGTAGATCTGGGGATTTTGCATATTAGCCTGGTAGCTGAATTTTGAATGACCTGTAATTTACGAATCGATGCTTTATTTGCCCCCAAATAAAGCACATTTCCATAGTCAAGCCTGGAAGTAATTAAGGCATTGACTACTGTTTTCATGGTAGAGTCAGGCAGCATCCAGCAGATTTTCTTTAGCCATCTAAGGATGGCAGAACACGTGACTGCGGTTTTTACCACCTGCTAGTGCATGTTGAGTGAGTCATCAATAATGATACCGAGGTTACGTGCTAGTGTGACTGGAACGGGAAGTGCACCCATTTCTTGAGGCCAATGGTTGGGGCCCCACAAGAGCTTGTTTTTTCCGAATATGATAACCTCAGTTTTTTTCCCCATTTAATCTGAGAAAGTTATCTTGGTAGAGTGGTGTAAAGCATTAGAAAGTGATTCACTACTTAAACAAGTTGTGGAGTTTGTGGTCAAAGGTTGGCCTGAGGAGAGATCTATTGAACCTGAGTTACAACCATTTTGTAAAGTTGCAAACGAATTATCTCTTGTAGGCAAACTTTTAGTCAGAAAAGGCAAATTAATCCCTCCATTTTGTTTTCGACCAAGAATTTCAGAAACTGCGCATTCAGGTCAACTGGGTATGACCGCCACCAAGCGCAGAATACGTAATGGTTTTTGGTGGCCGTCTGTAGATCAAGATGTGGAGGCACTTGTTAATAATTGTACACAATGTTTATACAGTGACAAACATTTAGTTACACATTCTCCATCTCCCAAACCCTCAATTTCTCCCAACAGAGTATGGCAAAAGGTTGCAGTAGATTTTCTTGGACCATTTCATGTTCTACCCAAGTGTATGAAGTATTTCATAGTTCTAATTGAAAACTTATCCAGGTGGGTGGAGGTCAGACGTGTTTCTGAGCCAAATACCAAATCTATCATTCGATTTCTTCAAGATGTATTCAGCAGAGAGGGTACACCTGAGGAATTACTTATAGACAATGGAGTTCAGTTTACTGCACAACTCATGCAAGATTTTTTGACAAAGATTGGTATTAAACATTTACGCACTCCTTTGCATTATCCTCAGGGAAATGGCAAAGTTGAAGGATTCAACAGCATTCTAGTCGAATGTATTCAGAGTGTCATCAAAGCGAAAGCAGATTGTGAGTCTGCTATCAGAGATGTGGTATGGGCATATAGGACCACCCCTCACTCTGTATCGGGTTGTGTTCCTTTTGAATTGATGAAAGGGAGAAAAGTGGTGTCTCTACACTTAATTCATTTTGGAAATTGAATTATTTGGATAATAAATGTGATGTTGCAAAAAATTCTTTTATCGCTAAAAATCGTAGTGATGAAGCCAGTGTTAGCAGGTGTAATAAACTCACCATGCCTGTTTCTAAAAAAGAAGTCAAATGTGTTGTTGGTGATCTTGTTCGTGTCAAGGATCCTTTGATGCTACTAAAGGGTAAATCAAAATTCAGGGATCCTGCACGTATAGTCACATTTAAAGGCAACAGTGCAAAGTTAGAAAATAGTCAAAAGTGGGATTTTGTTCGCTTGGCCAGAATCAATCCTGCTCATAATACAGTTGTAAATATTGGTCACAGTTTTCCTGATGTCAGAAGGAGTTCAAGAGTTAAGAGGATTCCTAGTAGGCAGGGCCGGACTGGTAATTTTGGCCACCGGACAATCCCCCGGTAGGCTGGATGGGGTGGGGGGCGGTTTTCATGATAGGGGGCCAGTTTTGTGGCTGGGGCTGATTTGGCAGTGTGGGACCGACCGTGAGCACAACTAGCCATGAGCACAATGATTCTCTCTGCATATATTAATGTTGGTGCTCCGTCCGTGTCCATGACGTGAGCAGTGACCCTGCGGCTGCCGCCAATTTCAATTTCATTTAGGCAGGCTACTATGATCAGGCCTGACTATGATCATTGTAATTATTATTTTTTTTAAACCCCTGAGCATGACGTAGACACCTGCAGTGCGCAAATGTCTCCGCGTCTGCACGCCGAGGTTTTACTGTTAGTTCAGCCTTAGGGGGTGGGGGCGGGGTCTGCTGCCTGGTGATGCTCATGCACCATAGAGATGAGTAGGAAAGAGAGGCACCTCATGGTTTAATTCCTCCTGTCTGCCGCCCACAGGTGAGTCTATTTACAGTCGTTTAAATTGCATGCAATCCTGATCCGATGATCTGATTCATGGGTGGCACAGTCTGGGGGCATTGCGACCGGGCCAGAATTAAAAGCCAAAGGGGCCTTAGGCCCCTTCTGCTTTTAATTCTGGCCCGGTCACAATGCCCCCTGACAGTGCCACCCATGAATCAGATCATCATGATGGTAAAAATCGCCTTTGCAACAAATAGGAATGACACACAAGCGGGACGCTCTGTCACCAAGCTGACCTCTGCGCGGCAGAAAGTAGCACTCTCCGGTCACAAGTCAAGCTGCAGAGACAAGACAATCCGTTATTACAGTTGCCAGAACAGGTGTGATGGGAGGCGATTAACTCATCTGATAGCGCCTCGCCACTTTCGCGTTCCCTAGTCATCCTTGCTAAGTGCCTTTCAGATGTTAGAAGTGGCACAGAGGTCAGGCGATCGCAGTGTCAATGCACAGTGGCAAACAGGTGGAGGTGACCCCTGTGACCGTGAGCAGTCACTAAGCCACACATATGCTCATCAGTGTCAGCTGAGGCCACGGTGTGTGTTCCCAGGGCTCTTTTATTTCCCTACAAACAAGCCTTGCTGTTTAACAGACGTGGGTTTAACACAACATTCCGAGAGTTTGACCAGTGGTATCTGCAAACATATGAATGTAGCACATGCTTTATTAGACAATACAGCCCACATTAAAAAAAATTAACCGAAGGCCTGAAAGACATGATTTTATAATACAACATTTTAAAGTAAACATGACTTGTTTTGCCAGTTCGTTTCATAATCCTGTTTTCAGTCTTTCGAGATGAGATAAAATTATTTTTGCTTTAATCCTGGCTGCGGCAAATCTTCCCAAAATACGTACACCACATGGGAAGGTCCCCTGAGGCAGGCATCTCGTGAACGGACTATCAAGTAGGCGACCGTTCATATCCAAAAACATATCAATGTATTGCACTATCCTAAAAAAATCGAATAACATGGTTGCTAGGATTATATGAATAAGTGTATTTTCTGGTACGTCCGCACTTTGTCGAAATGCCCGAATGCCTTAATTAATGATGTACATTGTATATGACGCCATGATTAGTCAATCGGTGTACTGTTGATCACTCTAAAAATTTGCTCAATAAAATAAAAAAATAATAATAAAAAAAAGAAGAACGCCTTTCAACTTACCCCAGCACAGGCCTTACAAACGGCAATGTGCTTGGCGACAAGCTATAGTGACAAACAAGAGGGCCCTAGAGCAAACAAGCAAAATGGGCCTCTGACCACTTGTTGTGTAGTAAATTCCAACAATAATCCAGGGTAAGTAGGCCCGCACCTCTCCATCCTCTACACCACTGATAGCTGCGCCTCTGGGTGGCACCGATTCATGTACTGAAAAGCCACCTTTAGGTGCCTGTGCTGCCTTTCTTCGTAATGCCCCTGAGTGCAGTTTTGGTATGGATTAGATTTAATTTATATTTTTAAAGTGTGGATTATACCATAAAGTGTCTTGGTGCTAGCTCTGCACTTCTTGCCTACTGGAGAAACGATCATAGGACAATACAAGTGTAGATTACAGGGTCGATAAAAACAGCCAGGTTTTTAGCTGCTTTTTAAAATCATGAGGTTTGTCTGTGATGTCCGATGAAAAGGCATTTGGATCCAAAGAATGTCAATAGCATAACTAGATCATTTGTGCATTGCTTTGTAAAACTGAGCCTTCTTAAATTTGTAAGTTTGTATTTCTTTTGACCCAGGAAAGCGCTGCTTTCTAGTACAACTGTCAAACATAGAACCTCTCAGCAGATGTTTAGGCTTTGCCAGTTTTATGAATGTTTGTATCCATACAACAGCTGTAAACATCATGTTTCCATCACCAGTTTATTATTAGCAATTGGATTTTCACAAGGATGCGTACGTATTTTAAAGTCTTTGGGCGGTATTTTACAATATGTTTTTCAAACATGGGATTTAAATTGGTTTTCGTTTGTGCTAAATAGAAATGAAAACGGGCAGATTAGCAGCTCTTTTCTAAAGACAACTGCGTAATAAGGCAGAGTGATGGGGGCATAAATGTTTCAATATAGAAGATCACAAGTCAATAAATGCCACATTTCAGATAATTATGCTAACATGTCCTTATAAAATGGCATTGTTTAAATGAGAAGATCATAATAATATTGGTCTTATATTACACTCGAGGATGACGTCCTCCTGTTTATAGGTGCTGGATACCAGGAGATAATGTTACATTTTAAAATGTTACCCATCCTATCAACCTGAGAATAGTGTACGATGAAGGTAGCCCAGCTGGCATTTGCCTCCTTGACTGACAGCTAGACATCAAACTCGGTAGGTGCCGTTTGACTCACTGAGGCATCTTGGCACAAATGAACCCATCAATATTGTAATTGTTTTCAAGTCATAAATTGACCCTAATTACATAATAGATGACATCACTGATGACATAATCAGCCACTGCCTGGTTCCGCAGCGCAGTGGTATTTGTTGTGAGCAGGGGCGGAGCGAGTTGGTGTCTGGCCTCAGGCTCAGCCTGGCTCTAGTCTAGGCCTGGCTATGACTCGAGGTGGGTGGGTACTGCTGGTCAGCTCTGCTGGTCCACTGAGTGCATCCCTGGGGGCAAACTAAATGAAATTCGGTCTGTGACATAGTTCGATGACCTGCTTGCAATAGAAATGATCGGAAATCCATGTCTTAAGGAATGGGTTAACTGATAGACATGACGGGTATAAAAAAAGTACAGTCGCATCTGCCTAAGCTTTGCAAGCAGCTTCGACTTGTGGGCTGCGATCAGTACATTTTCACAGCTTTGCGGATGGTCTTTGTGGCAAGGAGAAAGCTGCCTCCCTTTCAAATACATTTGCTGTTAACTAAGTTTTAGCTAGACTGTGTTTTTAAGTATGTCTGCAGTCTAACAATAAAAAAAGTTTCTAGAACTACATTTACTTAGTAATGTTGGGGAGACGTGGAACTGCAGATATGTTTGCCATTGGATAATAGTGACTGTCCTTGGTGTGAGGTTGCGTTAATGTGCATCAGATACGCTCAAAATATAACGTGACATGAATGCCCCTTCGCACATTGAACTTAAAGGCATTTATTATCTTTTATTGTAAGCGATAAATATTTCTAAATGGTATGTGCTGCAGAACTGGTTCTGGTTGGTTCTCCGTTCAAATGTCTTTGCCAGGCTGCAGTTGAGCCACCGTCTTTGTGTAAAGGCGCCACTCTCAGCAGGGAGCCTCTGGCTTTGAGCACCCACTACAGAGGCACAGAGAGGTGTCAAGTTCAGTGCCCGTCTTCTCTGCATAGCCACCCTCACATGCATTTAATTTGTTTTATAGCGCTACTCAAAAACAGTGTAGGTCTGTCTTTTTACAAAATTTTCTTGGGGGAGACTCCCCCCAAACCCCTCTAGTAGTGGTCAGGCTCGCTCGCTGCGCTCGCTCGCAACACGTCAGATGGGGGCTGGTGTACCAAAATTTGCCAGGGCTGCTTTCAGTTCCCAGTCCGGGCCTGCTAGTAGGTATGTTCAGTAAGCATTCTGTTCACTGTTTTGTTAAGTGCACTATTTTCTATTTTTATCGAAAGGAGGGAGATATGTGGTGCACTTTCTTTATATAAAAATATTGGAATTTTACTTTGTACTTGTCAATGTATTCCATGTATTACTTGGTTAGAATGTTTGGGCCAGGCACTGGAATTGCTTCACAGGCAGTTGGAGTTACCACCTTGAGCCCTCTATACTTGTAGAGCTGTGTATCGTGTTAACTATAATTAATCTACTCAAAGATTGAAGACTCCTGGTCTATGTGGATTGCTGTACAACTTTATTGAAGAAAGCACACGTCAGGACCTCTTCACAGTCCTTCTTCTCACACCAACCATCTGTGACCATGGTTTTTATTTTTTTTAAACTTTATTTAGCATTTTAATAAGACAAAGAAAGGCACTGATTTTAAAGAAAGGACCTCTAGGGTACAATCACAAGGCATTTCAATATTAGTTACTTTCGATACACAGAAGGCAATGTAATATATGATGTAGTATACTTACAGTGCATTTAAGGCCCCTCTTGAGCGATAGTGTAAGATGCTCATCTGTAAGCCCATCGACTCCCTCCACCCAGTAGCTTACTGTCCAAATGAGAATAGACCCAGGCCACCGGAGGTGGATGCTATATACTCTGGGGTGTTAGTCCAGTGTGGGTGTCGGCCTAGCCCACCCCGGTTGGCACTATGCCCTGTTCCTGCTGTGTAGGGGGATGTTGCTGTTGTGCCATTAGGAAGGCCTTAAAGGGGACCTAAATATCTCTAGACCTAGAGGAGGGAGGGATTGTACTAGCATACTGGTTACTTCTCGTAAAACAGGAAGCTAAGCTTTGGATCTGTCCCTTTTTTGTTGGAGCCCTTCTGCCGCCCCAGTGTATTGCTACCTCCCTTTTGGCCAAAAGTACAGCGATGGCAGAAAATCTGCGAACTTTAAGAGGGAGTTGGACCACGTATTACAGGAGTGCGATCTCCGGCAGGGGGTTCATAGGCACCTTTATTATCTCGCTCAATGTATTGTGTACTTCCACCCAAAAAGTGTGTATGCGTGGGCACGTCCAGGAAAAATGTGCGAAGTCCGCCTGAAGGAAGTGGCACCGCTGGCAATGATTAAATATAGCGGGGTCTATCCTGTGTGCTCTGGCCAGGGTAACATATATTCTGCGTAGAAACTTGAAATGGATCAGTTTGTGTCTGCTATTTAAAGATACTGCCTTCATCACTTTGCAACAAGCTGTCCACTGCTCGTCAGATATTGAGTTGCTCAAGTCCGCTTCCCCAGCACTGTGCACCCTGCTATCATCTAGTGTGATCAAGTCAGCGCATGCTCTGTAAAGTTGGGATATCAAATGGACCCCCTGCTACTACCTATCACCATTGTGAGTGGCAGGAAGGATGGAGGCTCCAGCGGGTAGTCTGGGAACTGAGCTCACAGCGTAGTCCGGAGTCTAGCCAGAACAAATCTGTCCATGAATGCCATGTCTGGAAACGAGGACACGTCTGCTGGGTCAAATATATGGCCTGCAGGGAACAGGTCGCTCATTTTGACAATATTGAATTTTGTACAAGTCTTCTGTACCAACTTTTCGCCTGTTATGGGCAGCCATTTTGCATTAGGGAGTGGTAGGTCAGAGAAGTAAACCGTCCGGGTGTTAGTAAGAGGGCCCAGCCTAGCCCAAGCCCAACTAGTTGTGGAGACCGGTTGAATGTCCCTGGGATCTCGCGGAATACCAAAGGGCAGAACCGCAGCCAGGGTATCCAGCAGAACAAAATCTGACTCTGGCCTCAGGTACGTGATCCTGGCATCTGGGTGACACCATGGCTGGGCAAAACTGCACTGTGCTACCAGATAGTTCAGTTGCAGATCCGGAATGCCATACCCTCCATGAGAGTGTCATTACCTGCCATCGCACTCTGGGTGTCTTATTGCCCCAGACTAGTCTAATCAGTTGAGTGCGAAGAGTATTAAAAAATGTACTCGTAAGCGGTACTGGGATATTATGAAACAAATACAAAAACTTCGGGAGCACAATCATTTTAATAAGAGCCACTCGCCCCGCCATGGAGAGAGGGAGTTTCCACCAATGGTCTATTTGCGTCTCAAGTTTAGAAATCGCCACGCCATAATTGCGGCGAATACTTTGGTCCATCTCAAGATGAATGTGTATCCCCAGATACTTCACTGAATCAGAGCACCACTCCAGCGGAAATTCCAGTTCCTATTGGGCAGTGCTACTTGTGAGGGGAAAAATGACCGATTTCTGCCAATTTATCACCATACCGGAGAAGTTACCTAAGCAAAGAATTTCTCTTATAAGTGGGCCTAAGTTGGTCTGGGGGTCACGAACATACAGGATCGTGTCATCCGCATATAAAGAGTCCAATAACGGGCCTGTGTTAAACTGTAAGCCCCTATGTAGATGCTTCTCCTGCAGGTGTCTTATTAGCGGGTCCATCGCTAGTATAAACAACAAGGGTGACAATGGGCATCTCTGCCATGTGCCACGGGACAGCAGGAAGGGCGCCAATAGAGTGCCATTGATCCGGAGTATAGCAGTGGGTCGGGTGTATAATATAGCCGTTGTGGCAATAAAGCCATGTGGCATACCCATTCTTTGTATTATCGACAGAAAAAAGGGCCATTCCAGGAAGTCAAAAGCTTTTTTGGTGTCAAGCAGGATAGCTGCAGTGGGAGTGTCTGGATTAATTCTGTGCCGGGTATTAAATAAGGTGCGGAGGCTGTGGATCGATGCGGTATGAATCCTGATTGGGCCGGCGAGACAGTGGATTCCATCAGGTGGGAGAGGCGGCATGCTAATGCCTTGGGAAGAACTTTATAATCCAGGTCAAGGAGGGACGAGGGGCGGTAGGAGCCGCATAGCATGGAGTCTTTCCCGGGTTTGGGGAGAAGGATAATAAATGCTTCGCGTAGAGTGGGAGGGAGAACCTGTTTCTCCAATGATTCGGCATACATATCCAGGAGGCGAGGGATCAGTCGATCCTTGTAGGCTTTGTAAAATTCCCCTGTGAACCCATCAAGCCCAGGTGCGGTGGATGAGTTCAGGGATGTTATGGCTTCATCTAGGTTTTCTGCCGTGATGGGTACTGCTAGAAAGTCCCGCATAAACTTTTCAAGGTATACTAATGCAACCTCAGCGAGGTAGGCCTCCTGGGCAGTGCGGTCACGTCCCAGTTTGGTGGAATACAAAGTTTTTAAAATAAGAGATAAACTCCTTTTGGATGTCCAATGGATCTGTGGTACGCTGTCCCGTCGATGATTTTAGTTCCTTTATATAAGCTTTCGCATAGGGGGGTCTTTTCATTTGTGCTAATATCCTACCAGGGCGGTCCCCTTCCCCATACATCTTGGCATTATGGTATTTCCCCATGTACAGGATTTCCGTCTCAGCAGTCTCCCTGTATTCCAGGAGCAGAGCTGCCTGCTTTCCACTGTGACTCGGCTCGGCTGACACCACATGTTCAGTGTCCAGGACACCAAGCTCCCTCTCCACTTGTGCAAGTGTGCCACATATATCGCGCAGCCCTCCAGATCATTTAGACATGCATACTCCCCTCATATAGGGCTTGAATTCCTCCCATAACATTGCCTCCGTGTCCACTGACCCTGTGTTGATTTCAAAATAATCCTCAATCGCTTCCTGGATTCCTTGTCTAAATACCTCGTCATCTAGGGCACGGCTTGGGAACCTCCACTGTCTCTCAAAACCCTCTGGACCTGGGACTCTCAGGGACATCAGCACCCGGGAGTGATCAGAATGTGTTCTTGGTAGTGTTTGTAGCTCATGAAACCAGCGGGAGATTTCTGGTGAGGCTAACGAATAGTCAAGTCTTGTCCACGTGTCATGTAGACTGGTGTAATGGGTCTATGTAGTATGACATGGATCTCGAGTACGGCCTATGTCCAGGAGAGAGAAGTGTTGACATAAGGATTGTAAAGCAATACGTGCTCGAGGCTTGCGGTGAGGGGCAGTTGAAGTACTATCTGAGGGCGGGTGGTGTTGACATAAGGATTGTAAAGCAATACGTGCTCGAGGCTTGGGGTGAGGGGCAGTTGAAGTACTATCTGAGGGCGGGTGTAGGGCAATATTGAAATCGCCCCCTAGAAGAAGGGGCACAGGGCCTAGCTGTAGCAATTTAGAGAGTAATGTATAATAAGAATCGGGAGAATCAGTGTAAGGCCCATATACACACACCAATGCCAGCTTGTGGTTCAACATCATGCCCACCACTATGACATATGTGCCTTCGTCGTCATAAGTTACCGAGTGACACTTGAAGGGGAGCCGTTTATGTAGGATGGCAGTATCCCTGGCGTAATTGCTGTAATTTGCAAAAAATCTGTTCGGGTCCCAGGAGGACGTGAACCGGGACTGGTCGCTGGTAGGAAGGTGTGTCTCCTGAAGGAAGGCCACATCAACTCCGTGCCTAAGTAAATAATGGACAACCTGACGCCTTTTGCGAGTATTGTTTAAGCCCCTGACATTCCATGTAGCCAGTGTGATGCTCAACGGGCCATCATTGTAACCTAACTGTGCCATCCTTTGGTGATAATCTGAGGAGTAAAGATTAACCAAGAATCGTACCCATTTGCCGTGGCTGCAAACACATATAACTTAGATTCAGTGCAGAGCAATACGAACAAAACCCCTCCAGCCACCCCCCACCCAGCCTTCCCGCCCATCCAGAGAGGCAATACCAACTTTACCAAAACAAGCAATAGTACCGCAAGCATCCTAAAAAGAGTGAATGTCAAACAATGTGGTAGAGTCTATCGTCACCAATACTATCTCTAGGTGTACACCAAAGTAGGGGGGCGTTCGCTATCCAACGGCCCAGCAACCTTCACAAACATTATGACCAATATGATAAATCCCATCTTTCACAAAAAATTATCAAATGAGCAGCATAGTGAAAGGAGTCAAGTGACCATCCGTCAGCCATGACCAGAATTCGAGAATAAATCGACGCCGACAGCTGAGCCACTGTGCGGGGGAGAAGCAGTGGCTGTCTCTGTAGGGCGCTTTTGATTGAATTTATATTTGCGACAAAAGTCCTGTACTTCTGTGGGATTTTCAAAGATTCTGGCACGTCCGTTCACCTCCACCCGCAGCCTTGCAGGGTATAGCATACCATACTTCAACCCTAGGTTTCTGAGTGCTGCTTTTACCCCAAGAAATTTCCTCCTCGCATCCTGAACCAGAGCAGGGAAATCCGGCTATAGAGATAGTTTGGAGCCCTGCCAAGAGAGTTCGCCCTGCTCGCGTGCCAATCACAGTGCTGCATCCCTATCTCTGAAGTTCATTATTCACGCAATTATGGGTCTAGGTGGGCAGCCCGGGTTGGGGCGGGGGCCAAGTGACCTATGAGCGCGTTCCACCACAAAGCCAGAGGTGAAGACCTCTTTCACAAAAAGGTTGGTTAGTATTGTCTCTACCAGATTATTCATGTGCCCAGATGCTGTGAATTCAGGCACACCCACTAGGCGGATGTTGTTACGCCGGCTGCGCAGTTCCAAATCCTCATTTTTTGTCACAACCTACTTTAGGATCCGTTCCATGCGGTCTACCCTCTTGACTGATTGCGCCATTCCATCCTCCAGGTCAGATGTGCGGGACTCAACTACATCAAGACGTTGATCATGCACCTGGACCTTTGCGCCCAGGTCTGCTATGTGTTTGTCTGAGGAGTCAAAGCGGACATCCAGTACCTTGAATCCCGCCCTCATTTCCAACAGTAATGGATTAAACTGGTTAGCGTTGTCCATCGAGGTAGACGGGGGTTGCCCACCTTCCACCATGTCGCTAGGCTGGTCGCAGGAGTATGGCCATGTCTGAACTGGGGTGGCGTGGTGAGCAAAATAACAATGGATTAAACCCAGATCTGTGACTGGGGGTGAATGTTTTGCCATTGTGCAACATTCCGTCCATCTTCTTGTGTGTTTTGTTGGTCACGGGAGTGTGCCACACGTTTTTCAAAGGGAAGAACTCATTGCTTAGGGTCTTTGCGGCCCATGCCACGTCTGAACTGGAAGAAGCAAATGAGGTGGCAAGAATATAGCCAGTAAGTGGGACTGTTGATGCGGCGCTGCGCGGGGGGGTTCCTTATAGAACAAGCAGTATGTAGGACCACCTAGACGCAGTTTCAAGCGTGAGGGAAGCACAGCAAAGTACAGGATTGTGGCAAACCAGACACCAGGAGAGCATGCAAAATACCCCACAGTCTATGCAGCAAAGGATGAGAGCGCCCACTGAATGGCAGTCTAGACAGTCGCTGGCGGGGCATAAAGCAAGCACAGGTAGTGATGCAGCTAAGCGGGTCCCGTGTTGGATAAGGTGCCAGTACTTTAAATGAGCGGAGTCATTTCAGCGGGAGGCATGCAGTAGAAAGTGCTGCTAATACCGAGTGGGGCAGCATATGGGAGGGGGTGGCACCGAGTGTACTCAGGCGCTGGAGCTCCGTGGTATTTCCGCCCTCAGGTGAGCCGCAGGGTGTCACGTTTAGGGCCGATGTCAGAGCCCATCGTGAAGGATTTAGTGAGGCTGCCTCTATCTGGCTATTGGCTCCCACGGCCCCCTGGGGCTCAATGCATGCACCGTGCAGGAGGCCAAACGGCCCCCCCGTACTGCGTAGCACATGCTGTGCTGGTGGAAGAGCTCTGGCCGCACCGAGGTACACCCCTCACTTACCGCACCACCCCTGTGACATTCCTGGGCTGCCTCTTCACTCCTCTACGGGCTTCGCTCTCGCAGAAGTCAGCGCAGCCGCCATTTTGTTTGGACGCTCCAGCCAGTAGCAGGACGGATAACAGTAGTTTAGTTGCTGTAGGGCTGCATTTCAAGCCGCAGCTGTCCTCCTTGCGGGCACAAATCATTCAGCCATTGATTAAGGGAGTTTGCGCCGCATCTGAAGTCGCGATACGGTCAATCGATCGTAGCCACACCCGCACCTGAGACCATGGTTAGGACTTTCCGCTAGTCTAAATCTGTGATGTTCCCTCCACTCTCTCTCGGCAATCAACCCTTCACTAATCACACACACATTAATTTCTTCCTCCAGTTCTTCAGCTCTAAACCACTCAACATCATCTGTCGTTTCACAATCCTCACCCTGAGTCTTGACAGACAGTCTGCCAGAACTGTAGAGCCACAACCCACTTCTGTATCCTATCAGAGACAAAGTCAATGCCTTTCTTGGAGAAGACCTCCCTAAGAGGTTTGTGGTCAGTAAGAATTCTGAACCTTTTCCCCCACAAAACCTTTTTCAGCTTGCGCACCACCCAGAAAACACCCAGAGTTTCTTTCTCTACAACAGAACAGTTGTATTCAGCTCCCCTCAAGGGCCTAGAGATGAAAAGAATCGTTTAACCTCCCCATCAGCCTTCTGCAAAAGAACAGATCCTATCCCCTTCAAGCTGGCATCAGTCATGAGATAATATACCTTTGTGAGGTCAAAACTTCCTAGAAAATGTGTTTCATTCAGATGTTTCTTAATGCACTTAAACTCTTCCTAACAGCACTTGGACCAAACAAATGTGCTTCCCTTCTAGAGGAGAGACCGCAAACAAGAACTTTTCCCTGCAAAGTTCGGAATGAACTTGTGATAAAATTCAACTATGCCCAGAAACTTTACAAACTCTTCTTTGTTCAAAGGGTTGCGTAAATTACAAAGGGTGTTTACCAATAAGTCTTTGGGTTTGATGCCTGCAGCAGACACAAAATGCCCTAAGTACTCTATTTCTTTGACACCAAATTTGCACTGCTCAGCCCTAAGGGTGAGGTCAACATCGCATAACTTCTTCAATACTGACCTCAGCCTCCCATTATGCTCCTCAAAATCCACACCAAAGATGAGGACATCATCTGGGTCTACCATGACACCCTGAAGGCCTCCAAGAATGCCCTTCATCGCCCTCTGAAAAAATGAGGCTGCAGAAATCAGTCTAAAAGTCATTCTTAGAAATCTAAAGGTATTAAATGGTGTTACACAGGAGCTAAGGTCCTGGGAAGAGGAGTGAATATTCTGAATGTTCTAAAGAGGAGTGAAGGCTGGACTGGTGATAGGCGGATGTCAAGTCCAAGGAAGAAAAATGCCTTGCCCCCTCAAGAGAACACAGCATTTTAGTTATGTTGGGTAACGGGTAATGATTAACAATAACTGCTTTGTTGAGCTCCCTCGAGCTGACACAGAGCCTGGCCTCCCCATTGGCTTTGCGGGCCATAACAACAGGAGAGACCCACTCCATTGCTTCAACTTCTTGAATGATGCACTTGGCTAAGAGATTGTCTAATTCAACTTTCGTGCTCTCCCTTACTTACAGAGGTGCATTCCTGACCTTAACTGTTTTTGGAACAACATTAGATTTGACCTATATCCTATTTACATAGTTTCTGAGACAAACCCAGTTCACCAGCAAAGACCTCAGGGAAATCCTTGATCCAGTCTCGATTAGCATTACTAACAACCCTAACTGGTGGTAATTCTTTTAGGCAGACAGATCTTATTGGGATCAAGGCAGATCTGTAGATCACGTTGATGGAACCAACTTATGAGCTGGTCCCCTTTCATCAAGACATAGATTTTACCAAGGATGACTCTCCCTTTGAAGTTCATCGTGCCCCATAAATAACCCAGCAACTCAATAGTCACCCCACCTTAACCTATTGGTCTAATGTCTGGCTTCAACAGGGTGACTTTGCCCAGCAGATTACGCTCATAAAATGTTTTTGGGACTAGCAGTATCTTGGCCCCAGAGTCAAAGAGAATGCTCACCGGAGCATCATTGATCAAAACTAGCTCTTGAGGGCCATCCCTAGCGTTCCCTGTGACTGGGAGAATATTGATTCCTTCCAAATCTTGAAAAGATCAACTTCCCTGACTTTTTAATGCTTGTTGCCCGTTCTGCAGCTCTTTGAGACGTGACCTTTTCTCTCACAAGTTTTGCACATGGCCTTCCAGCTTGGGCAGTCTTTAACCTGTTGACTGCGGCGCCAATTTCGCCACTGTGCGGGCATAATAATGAGCGGGTGCGGTTCGGACGGCCCCCGGCCATCCTCCGCACATGCTCACTATGACGTCGGATGGCCAGGGGCCGTCCGACGCACACAACGGGTTAAAGTTGGCCATATAGCCAGAGTTGCCACACCTGAAGCACTTTCCCTGACAATTATTTGTGTTAAAGGGCTTTGAAGTGGTGCTCGATTTGGGTTTAACGAATCTATCCACCAGCACTTTGACATTAATGTTACATGAACTGTCTTTGCGTATAATATCAACACACGGTTTTGAATGCTCATGACCTTTGGCTATGGTCAGCAATTCTTGAAGCGAGGGCATTTCTTTTTGCCACAGGGCGTTTCTCGTTTTGTTGAGGCGCATCCCAACATAAACTGATCTCTTAAGCGCTCCTCTAAAGCTGCACCAACATTGCACGTGGAAGCCAATTTGCGCAAGGTAGTTATGTACTGTTCGACTGACTCATCCTGCCTTTGCATTCTTCTCCTGAAGTAATATCGTTCAAGGATAGTACTCACTTTGGGGAGGTAGTGCAAGTCCAACTTTTTGAAGCAGATCTCGTATTCATTAAGAGTGTCAGAGTCACTATCAGAGAGTTCAGGAAGGTGTTCAAAGAAATCTTGTCCCTCAGAGCCCAAACAATGCATTAACCATGAGGCTTTCCTCTCTGCACTTAAGGAAGTGCCACAGACACGAGCATAATGTGTGAAAACCTTCTTTCACGAGAGAGGAGGAACTCCTGGAGATATCAAAAATAAGGGAGGGGCAGTGACATTTTGCATTATGTATGTACTATGTTTTGACCTAGTTACGACTTAAGGGTGAACTTCAGTGATCTGCGTACAGTGCACAATATCCACAAACCTTATAAGCTGTGTGCATCAGCGAAACTGTGTGAAACTTCAGCAATTAAAATTTAGGCCAATGCGTACAGTCCCGGAAACTGAATTTGCTGTGCGCATCAGCGGAACCATCAGCCCGATTACTGATGGCACATATTTATATAGGGAGGAGTGACTTTAGTCTGGTGCTCAATAACATGTGTAGGTGTGAGGCTGGTGGTGCCTGATAACTGAATGGCACATATTTGTTTACATACAATTTCAGATATGTCTTATTTATTATTCCTATTGCAGCGCCTTCTACCTTGAGAGGGCCCGTCTTAGACCAGTGTGTGGACAAAACCCACGCCGACAAATCAAGGACAAAGGGATTGGGACATGGTCTAGGGACACAAACAACAAATCCTACATCAAACCTCATGTTTTACTGATGGAGAGCTATGAGCGCCCTGAAGTGTAATACTGAGAAAAAGTAACCTGGAGAATTGCTGCAAATTAAAGTAAATAAAAATAAAAAAACGATAAAGAACTACATAACCACAGCTGTGCGACCTGGAAGCCGATTGTTTCTCAATATAGCCCTAGTTTGTAAATAAAAGAAAATGTTCCAGGCAAGAGTCACTTGTCTCGAATCACCAACTTGTGATACATAGACGACTGTCTCATGATCTGGACTGGTACCCTAAATGACCTGATGTGCTTCTTTGACTATCTTAATGATAATGATGTTAATTTGAAGTTTACTACACAGTATGATAAGAAAAGGATAACTTTTTTAGATGTAGAACTGTACACCAAAGATGATAAATTATGTTCGAAGATGTATAGGAAAGAAACTAGTTGTAACTCGATCTTGCACGCGACTAGCTGCCACCCCAGCTCTCAGATTAGATCTATCCCTTATGGGGAGATGGTAAGAGCCAGGAGGAATTGCTCAGAGGATGAGGAATTTGAGAATAACATCGAAGACATGACCAGTAGATTCAGAGCTAGAGGCTATGACAAGGCAGTCATAGATAAAGCAAGGAGACGAGCATCTAAACTTAGGCGTTCCTAAACTCTGACACATAGAGCACATACTGATAAGGATGAACAGAAAGTACGCCTAGTGACTTGTTACAATACTGAGTCTCATAGACTTTATTCTATTATTAATCGTCACTGGCATTTACTTAAGGCTGACAAGGACTTGTCACCCTTTATTGGAGAGAGACCATCCATAACTTTTAGGAAAGGAAAAACTTTGTCAAATGACTTAAGCCCTAGTTACCCAGTTAGGACCAGTACATTTTGGCACAGGAAGACATTAACAGGATTTCATAAATGTGGACGCTGTAATTGCTGCAGATGGGCCAGAAAGAAAGTACAGAGTTTCAGTTATAATGGATCTGAATCTTACAAGATTGACACTTATATTAACTGTGAGACCACCTTTGTAATTTACGTGATAGCTTGTACATGTGGACAGATCTATGTGGGCAGCACTATACGTAGGCTCAGAGATAGATTTATGGAACACATCAGAGCTTGGAAAAATGGAGACACAAGGTATCCCATTGCTGCCCATTATGTCCAAAATAGTGAAGATCCAGATGGACACCAATTCAGCTACCATGGGATTGAACATGTGATGTCTGACCCAAGGGGAGGTAACAGGTTACTGAAACTCAGACGCAAGGAGGTAATATGGATTATTGTTATTGAATTGTATTTGCTCCTTTGCACAAAACCTCGTTTTTATCGTGTAAATTGTGTAATTTGATTTGTGTCACTCACCCACTCGCTTCTGCTGGGGGCTAGAGACACAACGATCTACGAGCACACAGAGGGCCAAATTTGGGCTTTTTGCACGCACTGACAGCCTTCCCGGGGGCGACGATTTGGGCCGCCATCTTGGGGGAAAGGCAGGGTTCGCGCTCTAGCGCTCGGGCGAATTACGGCCCGGGCTCCATAAAAAGCTGGTAATTTGCACTTGATTCTGAAAACCTATCCCTAACAGAACGCTCCTGAGGCGGAATCCGGGAGTTTGCTTTTTTAAAAATTGTTATTGAATTGTATTTGCTCCTTTGCACAAAACCTCGTTTTTATCGTGTAAATTGTGTAATTTGATTTGTGGCACTCACCCACTCGCTTCTGCTGGAGGCTAGAGACCCAACGATCTACGAGCACACAGAGGGCCGAATTTGGGCTCTTTGCACGCACTGACAGCCTTCCCGGGGGCGACGATTTTGGCCGCCATCTTGGGGGAAAGGCAGGGTTCGCACTCTAGCGCTCGGGCGAATTACGGCCCGGGCTCTATAAAATGAAAGCTACTTCTCGTCCGCGCAGCGGGCGCGCCGATGGCCCACCGGAGGCGTGCCAGAGGCAAGCCCGTCTGGGCCCGACCGGACCTAGGGCGAGCCACTATGCCGGCTGACCATACGCGGCATGTAACATACTCCAGGTAAGAACTCTTGCTATTACAAGACAAGAAAGGCCTGTGGTGCCCCCATATGGACTGCTTCGATGAGCAATTTTCTCGATGCAAAAACTGTCCAGACCCCAATCTCGTCAGGAATACTGATAAGGAGGCCTGTAGAGACATAGCGATGGCACTATTAAATTGCAGATCCTTACCTAAACATGCAGTTGAGATCAGTTTATTAATTGAAGAAAACAACCTGGATCTGCTCTTCCTTACTGAGACGTGGCTACACCCAGACTCAAATTTTGATATCAATACTGCTCTTCCAGCCGGTTACTACATTCAGTGCCAGCATAGGGATCAAGGGAAGGGAGGAGGCCTTGCCAAAATCTATAAAGACATCTATACCTGCAGAATTGAAGATGGTGGCATCCTAGATACCGAAAGTGCCCGTTTTCATATCCAAATCTCCTCCACTAATTCCATGGCAGGTGTCCTTATTTATCGCCCGCCAGGTCACATAAAACAGTTTGTAGGATCCCTGCTGGAAACTATACTAGGGACGGCAGTCCAGTCAGCCAATTTTTTGGTTTTGGGAGACTTGAACCTGCATTTCGATGATCCCAGTGACAAGGCGGCCTCTGACCTCAGTACGGACCTCAAAGCACTCGAAATAACACTCTTAAATTCAGAAACCATGCATATCAGGGGACATCTGCTAGACCCCATTTTCTCCAACAATAACCAGCTTATGGTCAAATCCCCACTGCCACTGCCATGGTCCGACCATTTTATGGTCCCTTTCTCTTGGAAAATCTCCACTGAAGAGAGAAGCGCTCCCCGCCCGCGCATACTGCAGAGAGCTTGGTCAAATCTATCAGTGGAAGAATGGACTCACGTCCTAGAATAAATGGTACCCGTGGCAGATTTAGATCCATTAGTAGCAGATTTAAATTTTCAGAACTGGCTTAATGATTCCTTGAATATAGTACTGCCCCAAAAAAAGATCACAAAAAAAAGTAGCACTTTTAAATCGCCGTGGTATAACACCGAACTGAGAGACCTTAGAAAAAGTTGTAAAAAGCTGGAACGCACTTGGAGGAAGGATTGGGCAGCAAACAGCAAAGCCTCCTATCGGGAGGCCCTAAGACTTTACAAAGTAACACGGCAGAAAACTCAGGCGTTCTTTTTTGAGGAAAAAATCAACCTGTACGCCAACTCTTCTAAAGAGACCGTCAAAATTGGAAAGCAACTACTTAAAACATCCACTCCAACTATCAACCAGGAATGCACCGAAGCCAGATGTGACCTGCTGGCAGAGTACTTTGATACCAAGGTACAACGAATACTTGATAGCCTACCACAGACAGTCCCTATTGCAGGCGATGAAGCCCTCCTGGTCCCGATTATTGCGCCCCGGCTGGATGCCCCCAGATGCATCTCTATGGATGATTTCTGTAACACGCTCTCCACTGTGAAGAGTGGCTCTCCATCCGATCCAGCTCCCATGTACATCCTCAAACAAGCAGCAGACATCATTGCCCCCCTCGCAACGGAACTATTGAACGCCTCTTTTACCAAAGGGGTGGTTCCACCCAGCTGGCAGCAAGTCAGAATCAAGACGCTCCTAAAAAAGCCGGGCCTTGATACAGCTGACTTAGCCAACTTTCGCCCGATCTCTCTGCTACCCGGTCTGGGAAAAATCGCCGAAAAAATTGTCAACCAGCAGCTCTCGGGGTTCTTAGAACGTAACGGCCTCCTGAGTGGCTCGCAAATGGGCTTTCGCCCAGGACAGGGCACTGACACCACCGTTATTGTTGTGGCTGAGGAGGCGAGGTGCATCTTAGATTCAGGGGGATCGGCAGTTCTGATCCTCCTGGATCTAAGCGCCGCATTTGATACGGTGGACCACAAAATACTAGTCCACCGTCTTGCTAGACTAAGAATTGCAGGAACGGCCCTGGAGTGGATGGAATCCTTTTTGGAAAAACGAGCATTCAGGATTTGGGAAAATGGCGTTATGTCCAAATCTACTCCCCTCCAGTGTGGAGTTCCCCAGGGCTCATCACTGAGCCCTACCCTATTTAATGTTTACATGGCCCCACTGGAGGAGGTAGTAGCCCCGTTCGGGATCAAATGCATCACCTACGCAGATGACACCCAACTGGTCGTCTCGCTGACGCAACAAGTGGGATGCTCAGATAATCTCTCGGCCTGTCTCTCTGGAATTTTTTCCTGGATGACTAATTCTAAGCTCAAATTGAACGGAGCAAAAACCGAGATTCTTATTCTGGGTCACCAATTTACCTCCCTGCCCAAAACATTCTGGCCGACCCTGTATGGGCGAGGTGCCCTCACCGAAAGATCAAATCAAAAGCCTAGGGGTATGGTTTGAGCCCGAACTTACCTTCAGGTCACATGCCCAGAAAGTGGCGGGCGTATGCTTCGGCTTGCTGCGAACAGTGCGGAAAGTTCTCCCCCTGTTACCCTTTCAGTCCAGGAAATTACTGATCCAGGGATTGATTTTGTCCAGATTGGATTACAGCAATGCGCTACTCCTGGCAGTACCAGAAGCCATCATTAACACCTTACAACGGGTGCAAAATGCTGCTGCCAGGATGCTTATGGGCGCTCCAAGAAGAGCATCCACCAAACCACTGCTGAAAGCCCTCCATTGGCTTCCAGTACGTGAGCGAATATCCTTTAAATCATCCTGTATGGTCCACAAAGCACTCCAAGGCAAAGGCCCCCAGGCTCTAAGGAGCCTGATTTGTCCTTACAGACCCCCGCGTGTCCTCCGATCGGATCTTGAAATTTTTGCTATAGTTCCCAGAGTTAGAAAAGCCCGTACGGGAGGTCGTCGCTTTTATGTAAATGCGGCAAAAAACTGGAACACCCTCCCGAGGCACATTCGCACTGAACCTTCCCTTCTCAAATTTCAAAAGCTTCTTAAATTTTTTTCTGTTCCGCAAAATTCCTTAAAGATAAATACATTTTCTGTTCCTTTTGAGTTTTCAGTTATTGGTTAGGCAGCACTGGGACGCTTACGGGCAGCCATGCGCTTTATAAATCCAATTTCATTTCATTTCATTATGAAGCTTAAAGCGGTTGAACTGGGTCTT
Source organism: Lissotriton vulgaris (assembly GCF_964263255.1). Taxonomy (NCBI): domain Eukaryota; kingdom Metazoa; phylum Chordata; class Amphibia; order Caudata; family Salamandridae; genus Lissotriton; species Lissotriton vulgaris. The sequence continues at coordinate 170,349,695 of NC_141685.1, forward strand.
AACATTGACAATGAGTATCAATTCTTTTTAGGTACTGAGTAAGAATTTAGGGATGTAGTGCTTTACTGTAGATCAGATATGGAGCGCTTCCCGATATATGTTTTTCCTCTAATTGGCTGTATATTTAATATTGATGATTATAGAACTTGAAATATTATAGCTATGGAGTAAATGTACGCATGAGCCTTGAATTTGTTCATAATTATTGTACTGTTGAGACAATTTAATTTAACTTATTTTGCTCTTGAATGTGACTGTTAAGACATGTTTCCAGATATTAATATTCATTATTTGTTTCAATTAATTGAAATGTAGGATGAGCATATTGGCCATACTTTCCTCTCTTCCTTCTTTCTATTTAATTTAATAATTTCTTCTATTTATTTTTACTACTTACCTTCTCACCCATTCCCGGATCTGCGACTAACATTGGTACTCTCTATTATAATATTCTAGTACACTTTATCTTACTCGTATTTACTTAGATATTTTAGTATCATGGCCAAACAGATACTGCACATGAGCATTACTCTTACTCACTCTTGACGACGTATAGATCCAGTCATTGTAAGTAGTTTAAATAGAATTAGATTTACAAATACGAATATCCTAATACTTATTTACTGAGGATTAGAGTAAACCCGTGACTTTTTATTTAAATCAATACTTAATACATAAAAATAAACATGCTCCAAGATGGGGCTTACACTTTGGGAATATATAAGGACACTACAAGATGGCGCTGATATTGGACGCCGAGTTTGGACAGCGAGGATAGTTGCTGCCCGTTACGAGGTACCTCTCTTACTTAATCTAGTGGATATTCGTATTTTGCTAAAACTACGGTAGATAAAAGGGATCTAATACTACTTTTCTATTTGATCAGGAGGAGATACACGTATTCTGGAGGCCGCTATACAACTGTGGAGACATAATTTGGTGAGCAATAGGGAGATATGATTTAGCTACCTTCGCATATTCATTATTTCCATTTCTGAATTCGGCATTACTATTTTCCAGCGTACTTTTTGATATTAGGATGATAGCGACCTCCAACTACAGGCTGCATATAATCGGACTGTAGGTGAGTGTACATAACTCTTCTCACGAAGAGATCGAATATGAGGAAAGGATTGGTTTTGATTGATGAATCGCCATTAGGAACGACAAATAATACGAGAGATATAAGTTATCACATTCCCATACCTAAGTGATGTACGTTATAATGTTATGATGGGAAGACAAAAATACATTAAATATGAGGCCAATATTCTAAATCTTGCACTTACTTTTTACTGGATTTATGGTGTTCTAAATACTGGGAGAATCAGAAGAGATATGTTACAGATCCCTGTTAAAGTTAAAAAACAGAGAAATACAATTTATTTGATTTAAATATGTATCCAAGAGTTTAAGAAACCGCGAATAGATAGCCCTGAAGAAGCCAGTGTGTTATATTGTACACGACGAAACACGTGTTGGCTGTTGTACCAATATTTGGTGGTTGTATCATCATTCTGAATATTGAAGCAAGAAAATAAACGACAAGAAATATTCATCTATTTTGATTTATGGACATTTCTATCACAAGTTGGTGATTCGAGACAAGTGACTCTTGCCTGGAACATTTTCTTTTATTTACAGACTGTTTTTCGATAAGAGTGCTCAGAGGTTACTGTAGAATTTTGTAGCTTTCACTTTGTTGAGAGTTGTTGATGTTGGATACGCATCTTACCTCTAGAGGCACCACTTTACAGTAACGGATATACTGTTATCCCGGATATTATACGGTTGAGCGCCCACTAGCCTGTTGGTATCCCAATCAAGTTTTTGTATTTCACAGCAAGGTGCTGCCACCCAAAGGGATTTGCATATATACTTACTTCCATGATGAATAGGGATCAGGAAGCACAGGATCTATTTAATAATCTGCAAACTAGGAGCAGACAAGACAAGACTGTCAGTGCATCGTTACCTGCTAAGAATGTAGGCTTAAGGGAGAAATTTATGAAATTGGAGAGTTTGAAGAGACAGGAGCTTAACAAATGGTGGGATGCCGCGACCCTTAAACAGTATCTCACCCTGAATAGAATACCTAGGGGTTTAAGATCTCAAATCATGCCTACTTACGAGGATTTGGAACCTGATTTATTAGTTAATTGGGAGCAAGAACTGACAAACTCTTCTAGAAACCTTATTAACATACTCATAGAAAACGCTGAGAGAAAGATCAAAAAATTACTAGAAGAGATTCAGAAAATTGAAGAGGAGATAAAAGAACTCAATATGCCTGAGGCAACAGTTAAGAATTATACAATTCTAGATAATTTCCTCGCAGACTTACAGGCAGACATAAAACGTAGGAAGGCGAGGAAACTACAAAGGGATGAAAATGATTGCAAGGCAGGTCGCGTCTTCACGTTTGCTAAGCACTTTGATTACTTGGTCAAACAAACACGGGGTTCCAAACAAAAAACGGTGAACACACCTAGCCTTAGTGCTAGTGATACAGAAGTTTCAAAAATAGTGAGCAGTGAAAATGAAGAGACTGATGTTGTACCGTCAGCCGGGGTTGGGGTACAAGGAAATACTTTTTTAGAGGAAGTGAAACGGCTCAGGATTGGAAATCGGGATTCTATAACCAGAGGCAGAGGTGGCGGGGTTATAAGACAAGGAGAGGAACAAGGGGCAAGGGGACAACAGGGCACCAGAAGAGGGATGAGAACAAGATCGTGGAAGGACTGACTGATATATCGGTCAACCCAGAAAATGAAATAGAAATCATTAATCTGTCAAATGTTGTACTTACAGATGATATGGTCAATTTGTTGAAGAGGGGACTAGGCTTTTGTCCTAATGTAGTACCGGATTGGTACATGACCAAAATTGATTTATACAAGTTTGTAAGACTACTTAAGATTAAGAAATTCTTTGTTCATGCACCTATTAAAGACAAAAGAACTGAACAATTGAGACACATGAGTGACCTGACTATTGAGGGGGCAAATGCAACGAGACTACTACTCTCATTAACTGAGAGTGAAGACGACCCTATCACAATTGCGAAACTACTAGAAGACTTGGAGATCAATAGATTTTTGAGCGAGAGCAGCGGTCTCAAACTAAAATCTAAATGGACTCCGCAGTTTGGTACTGGTAATACCATTGATGCATTCCACAAGTCAGTGGAATTGGATATAAATAGACTTATAGATAACAAATCCAAGAGTGGATATTGTAGGAAATTGGATAACTTGACGCAGGGAGAGAGATCAGCATTAAAAATATTGAAAACTAACGACAGCATTACCATACGCATGGCAGACAAGGGTTGTAATGTTGTCGTTATGGATACTGAGAAATATAATGCAGAAATTAAATCACAACTTGAGGATCGAAGATACTATCAACCCTTAGAGAATAACCCATTAGAAAAATTGAAGTGTACTATCAATGAGAAACTAAGAGTATGGTATGATATGACAATATTAGATGTTGATGAATATAATTGCATGACCTTATCGACACCTAAAGCTCCCTGCTTATACACCTTGCCCAAGGTACATAAAAATCGAGAACACCCACCAGGTAGACCGATAATTTCGGGGATTGGGGGACCTACAGAGAGGATTTCTGAGTATATTGATATTTTTATGAGACCGTATGAAGAAAGTCTGCCCTCATATATTCAGGACACTAAACATGTATTGAACATAATGTCAGATGTTACATGGCAGGAAGATATGTATCTTGTCACATTAGACGTGACCTCCCTTACGCTGTAAGAGGCGGCCGCTCACTCGCTCTCTGCCGATTCCCTGCTCTCTGACTGATTCCCTGAGTGAAAACTGACGGCTGGTATCGTAGCGCTTCTCATTAGCACTGCTCTTCTTTGCTTGTATCGCAGCGCTTGTCCACATTGTTACCGCCCGCATTTGACTGCTCACATTTGCATAAATCATTTAGCACTGCGCTCGCTTTGTTTGGCTTCCACCTTATATTTTACTGTTCGTTTTACCTGTGCCTTCTCTCCATTGCATTATTCACTTTTTGGCCCCAAGCTCGGCCAGCTCGTATTTACCTCTGCTGCCATTTTGTTTGTTGTGCTTTCGAGCGAGCCCCTCCTCTCCGCCCCGCACCCACCTCCCCAGCTGCTCCTCCCTCCCAAGGATTGATTAGCATTGCCCCGTAGACTAAAGCGTTGTGACCTCCCTTACGCTGTAAGAGGCGGCCGCTCACTCGCTCTCTGCCGATTCCCTGCTCTCTGACTGATTCCCTGAGTGAAAACTGCCGGCTGGTATCGTAGCGCTTCTCATTAGCACTGTTCTTCTTTGCTTGTATCGCAGCGCTTGTCCACATTGTTACCGCCCGCATTTGACTGCTCACATTTGCATGAATCATTTAGCACTGCGCTCGCTTTGTTTGGCTTCCACCTTATATTTTACTGTTCGTTTTACCTGTGCCTTCTCTCCATTGCATTATTCACTTTTTGGCCCCAAGCTCGGCCAGCTCGTATTTACCTCTGCTGCCATTTTGTTTGTTGTGCTTTCGAGCGAGCCCCTCCTATCCGCCCCGCACCCGCCTCCCCAGCTGCTCCTCCCTCCCTCCGCCCCCCCCTCTCCATTTATGTCGGATGTCCACACGCGCAGCGTCCACGCGCTATGGCCGCGCCGAAGGTGCGCCAAAGGTAAGCCCGTCTACGCCCGTCCGCGCCTGGACCGCGCCCAGAGCCAGACCCCCTGGTCCCCGCATCACCCATCCTCCCCGCATTACATACGACGCCTCCTCCCTCCTTGCACTCAACCCCCGCCGACTCACTAACTGCGTCCAAGCAGCACCAGGACACACCCATGGACCCTTCACCTGCCACTCCTGCAAATTTACCTGCGTCAAGTCCCAAACCAATTCCACAAACACCAAACAGATAACCAACACCAACCACCTAAAATGCATCCTTCTCAACACCCGCTCGGTTCACAAACACGCCATCGACCTTTGGAATCTACTCGACACCATCTCTCCGGACATCGCCTTCCTAACAGAAACCTGGATGAATGCCTCTTCAGCTCCAGACATCACCATAGCCATCCCGGACGGCTACAAGATCATCCAACACAACCTCAACATCATCTCCTACGCTGATGACACTCAGCTGATCCTCTCACTCACCAAAGACCCAACCACCGCCAAAACCAACCTACACGAAGGGATGAAAGAAGTAGCCGAGTGGATGAAGCACAGCCGTCTGAAACTGAACTCGGACAAAACGGAAGTCCTCATCTTAGGCTCATCCCCTTCCGCCTGGGACGACTCTTGGTGGCCGACGGCCCTAGGAAAAGCCCCCATACCGACGGACCACGCACGGAACCTGGGCATCATCCTGGACTCCACACTCTCGATGACCAGACAAGTCAACGCCGTCTCATCTTCATGCTTCAACATCCTACGCATGCTCAAAAAAATATTTCACTGGATCCCCACCGAAACAAGAAAAACGGTCACCCACGCACTGGTTACAAGCCGCCTGGACTACGGAAACACCCTTTACGCTGGTTCCACCGCAAAACTACAGAAAAAACTTCAACGCATCCAAAATGCGTCAGCCAGACTCATACTAGACATCCCCCGAACAGACCACATTTCCGCTCACCTGAAAGACCTTCACTGGCTCCCCGTCAACAAGAGAATACCGTTCCGTCTCCTCACCCACGCACACAAAGCCCTATACGAACTTGGACCGGACTGTCTCAACACACGCCTTTCCTTTTACACCCCCACCCGCCAGCTGCGTTCGTCCAACCAAGCCCTCGCCGCTGTTCCGCGCATCCACAAAGCCACCATGGGAGGAAGATCCTTCTCCTACTTAGCGGCTAAGACCTGGAATTCCCTTCCCATCCACCTCCGCCTTACTCAATATCACCTAGCCTTCAGAAAACAACTTAAAACATGGATATTCGATAAGTAAACCTCCCCCCCTCCCTCAAGCGCCTTGAGACCCAATGGGTATGTAGTGCGCTATATTAATTTTGACTTGACTTGACTTGACTTGACTTTATATTCCAATATAGACCATACTTTGGGGACAATCGCAGTTGAGTCCTTCTTGAACAAATGACCGGCTGAATTACTGGAACACACGAGGATGATACTTGATATGACGCTTATTGTACTGAAAAATAATGTTTTCATGTTTGATCGGAAATGGTATAGGCAATGCCTTGGGACCGCGATGGGTTCCAGATTCGCTCCGTCCTTTGCGAACCTCTTTATGGGGTGGTTCGAGGCGGAGTGGATCTGGGGACGTCGCGGTCAAAAATGGATTGAATATATACATTATTGGGGTCGCTACATAGACGACTGTCTCATGATCTGGACTGGTACCCTAAATGACCTGATGTGCTTCTTTGACTATCTTAATGATAATGATGTTAATTTGAAGTTTACTACACAGTATGATAAGAAAAGGATAACTTGTTTAGATTTAGAACTGTACACCAAAGATGATAAATTATGTTTGAAGATGTATAGGAAGGAAACTAGTTGTAACTCGATCTTGCACGCGACTCGCTGCCATCCCAGCTCTCAGATTAGATCTATCCCTTATGGGGAGATGGTAAGAGCCAGGAGGAATTGCTCAGAGGATGAGGAATTTGAGAATAACATCGAAGACATGACCAGTAGATTCAGAGCTAGAGGCTATGACAAGGCAGTGATAGATAAAGCAAGGAGACGAGCATCTAAACTTAGGCGTTCCCAAACTCTGACACATAGAGCACATACTGATAAGGATGAACAGAAAGTACGCCTAGTGACTTGTTACAATACTGAGTCTCATAGACTTTATTCTATTATTAATCGTCACTGGCATTTACTTAAGGCTGACAAGGACTTGTGCCCCTTTATTGGAGAGAGACCATCCATAACTTTTAAGAAAGGAAAAACTTTGGCAAATGACTTAAGCCCTAGTTACCCAGTTAGGACCAGTACATTTTGGCCCAGGAAGACATTAACAGGATTTCATAAATGTGGACGCTGTAATTGCTGCAGATGGGCCAGAAAGAAAGTACAGAGTTTCAGTTATAATGGATCTGAATCTTACAAGATTGACACTTATATTAACTGTGAGACCACCTTTGTAATTTACGTGATAGCTTGTACATGTGGACAGATCTATGTGGGCAGCACTATACGTAGGCTCAGAGATAGAATTATGGAACACATCAGAGCTTGGAAAAATGGAGACACAAGGTATCCCATTGCTGCCCATTATATCCAAAATAGTGAAGATCCAGATGGACACCAATTCAGCTACCATGGGATTGAACATGTGATGTCTGACCCAAGGGGAGGTAACAGGTTACTGAAACTCAGACGCAAGGAGCGCCCACTAGCCTGTTGGTATCCCAATCAAGTTTTAGCCCTAGTTTGTGATTACCTTACAGTGCTCAGATTATCATCCGCGCTAGAAGAGATGGGAGCCTGGGGTGTCTGGTCACAGTAGCTCATTTACATACAAAGGGGGTGACAACCTGTTCACAACGCACAGCACAACTTGTTTACGTAAAGTGCTTGTACACAGAAAACGGGTAAAGTCTTGTGTCTCTTTTTTCATTTTCTTTAATACATCCTGCACCTCGCTCTCTTCTTCTCTTTCTCTCATTTCAATTCATCATAAATTACTCAAATTCACTATTGCTTTATCAGCACGGCACAAGTCGGGGGTAGCCACAGTTTGAAGGGGTCCCCGTACTATTATCTAGAAACGGGACTCAAAACCACCTAGCTCCTTAGCCTGCGACTGATGATTGTTACTTTGTGCCCCAGCACTGCAGACACAGGCCTCTGAGTGTTTGTGTGAGTGGCGCAAGAGAGGAACAGAGAACTTGACAAAATTAGCCATTCTATTGCTTAATACATTGTAAATGTGAAATACTTTGGGGCTGGATAAAGAATAACATCAGGAAACAACCGCAAATTAATGCACATTTTATTTATTCACTGAAAACTGTTTAAAAATGTAAATTCCAAGTTCCACATATCTGTTTAAAAATATTTACACTTTCAGTCATTTTCGAGTTTAGTTACAAACTAATATGGGAAAAACACATGATGTATAAAAACTGAAACCAAAAACGTATTTTTACATTATTTTATGTTTCTTGTTTTTTGTTTTTGAAGTGATGTCACTACATGTGACGTCACTGTGCTTTGCATATGATAATGGGCTCCTTCACTATTTTCCTTACTTGTGCAATGTTTATTGGCATGACATGGGTCTATAGGTATTAAAAATAAATATATAAATTCACAGGGGTTCAGCCCGTTTCTCTGGTGATGTCACACATTGACATGTATTTGGCTGCTTCTTCTATTTTTAGGTGAGTACAAATAACGTGCCGTTCCCCCTCCTTCCATTTCTCTCATGAATGTCACTGCCACTTCTGGAATTCATATGACGAATCATTTAGAACATTTGTGGACAAGGGACAATCTAGTGTGGAAGACAAGTTGCTGGGAGTGCAACGGATTGTCCCGGCACATATATGCTTTTGATGTGGGATTTCGCTATTTTGCTTCATTCTTCAAACAGAGTCTACTGCTTACAATGGCTCAATTCTGGTAAAAAGTAGAGTTTGGCAAGTCACAAAATGAATAGGGAGAGCCAAGTCGGAGAGGAACAACGGGTCACACTTAATTATAAGGCCTGAGGCACGAGCTGATCCATCAACCGATAACAGTCAAGGTATATGCTCTTTTATATCTAAAAATAGGTTATTTCTTGAACACCTGTGCTTCGCTTTAGTTCATTACATATGCTGCAGTGGCATTTGTTAATAGTAATACATGCATTTTACCAATGACGTTTCCCATCTCCAGAGCCCTGACAACATGTCCACTCTGGGTGTGTTGGGTTTATAGGTTTTATCACTAATCCGACAAGTTAGCTGAAAATACTGCTGTTAGTCCCAGTATTGTTCAGTGTTGCTTTTACAGGTAGTGTGGTCAGGTGCGATTGAATGTTTTTCTTTGGATCTCGTCTTCACCAAATAAAAATCAACAATGTTTATTTTCTTTTAATCCACATTGTGCTTGTCTCCCACTGTGTATCCTGGTGCATCATGTCACTTTACTATGTGTACAGAAGTGAACAATCACTGGAAACAAACACTTTTATAATTCTGCAAATACTGTTATCTGTTTTTCGTCTTTACTGCTTGTCGGGTTTTCTATCATTTGCTATTTCAATGTCCCACATAATTAGAATTTTATCTTTTTCCTTAATCCATTCCTCTCACAATACCTGCACTGTTCTGCTCTTGTCTATGTCCGCACACAAGTCTCTCCACGACCTGGGCCCCAAGTACCTCAACGACCGCCTGACCTTCTACACGCCCACCCGCAAGCTACGGTCCACCAGCCTCGCCCTCGCAGCCGTACCACGCATCCGAAGAGCCACCGCCGGAGGAAGATCCTTCTCTTACCTGGCTGCCAAGACTTGGAACTCCCTCCCCATCCACCTTCGGCTGACCCAGGACCATCTCGCCTTCAGGAAACAACTCAAGACCTGGCTCTTCGAGCAGTAGCATACCCCTCCCCCCAAGCGCCTTGAGACCCTCCCGGGTGAGTAGTGCGCTATACAAATGGCATGATTGATTGATTGATTGATGGGCCAATATTATTTTTGTCTGTTCTTAAGTTCATTCCAGAGTCCCTGCATCTATAGGATTATTTTCATGTGAGTTAAATGAAGGAGTGTATTCACTGAGGGCTGTGTGGGATCAAAAATTGACAAAAGCCCTTCACACTTTCAGTGCCTTCTATGTTTTCTCCCTGTGTGTTCGCTGATGGCGTTGTAGCTCTGATATTTGACTAAAGCTCTTCTCACATTCATTGCACTTGAATGGTTTTTCCCCTGTGTGTGTTCGCTGATGACTTTGAAGGTGTAATAACTGACTAAAGCTCTTCACACATTCACTGCACTTAAATGGCGTTTCCCCTGTGTGTGTTTGCTGATGTCTTAGAAGGCTTGATAAATGACTGAAGCACTTTGCACATTCATTACACTTGAATTGTTTTTCCCCCGTGTGTGTTCGCTGATGACTTTGAAGGTGTGATAATTGACTAAAGCACTTTGCACATTCACTGCACTTGAATGGCTTTTCTCCTGTGTGTGTTCGCTGATGTCTTTGAAGGCTTGATAAATCACTAAAGCACTTTGCACATTCAGTGCACTTGAATGGTTTTTCTCCTGTGTGTGTTCGCTGATGACTTTGTACCTTTGATAATCGACTAAAGCACTTTGTACATTCACTGCATTTAAATGGATTTTCCCCTGTGTGTGTTCGCTGATGTCTTCGGAGGGTTGATAACTCACTAAAGCTCTTCCCACATTGATTGCACTTGAATGGTTTTTCTCCTGTTTGAGTTCCCTGATGATACCTTAATGCTCAAGAGTCGTGAAAACTAATGTCACATTCACTGCAATGATAGGGTTTTTCTCCTGTGTGTGTTCGCTGATGACTTTGTAGGTTTGATAATCGACTAAAGCTCTTCACACATTCACTGCATTTAAATGGCTTTTCCCCTGTGTGTGTTCGCTGATGACTTTGAAGGTTTGATAACTGACTAAAGCACTTTGCACATTCAGTGCACTTGAATGGTTTTTCCCCTGTGTGTGTTTGCTGATGACTTTGAAGGTGTGATAACTGACTAAAGCTCTTCACACATTCACTGCACTTAAATGGCTTTTCCCCTGTGTGTGTTTGCTGATGTCTTAGAAGGCTTGATAAATGACTAAAGCACTTTGCACATTCATTGCACTTGAATTGTTTTTCCCCCGTGTGTGTTCGCTGATGACTTTGAAGGTGTGATAACTGACTAAAGCACTTTGCACATTCACTGCACTCGTATGGCTTTTCTCCTGTGTGTGTTCGCTGATGTCTTTGAAGGCTTGATAACTGACTAAAGCACTTTGCACATTCAGTGCACTTGAATGGTTTTTCCCCTGTGTGTGTTTGCTGATGACTTTGAAGGTGTGATAACTCACTAAAGCTCTTCCCACATTGATTGCACTTGAATGGTTTTTCTTCTGTGTGAGTTCGCTGATGATACCTTAATGCTGAAGAGTCGCGAAAACTATTGTCACATTCACTACAATAATAGGGTTTTTCTCCCGTGTGTGTTCGCTGATGACTTTGTAGGTTTGATAATCGACTAAAGCTCTTCACACATTCACTGCACTTGAATGGTTTTTCCCCCGTGTGTGTTCGCTGATGACTTTGTAGGTGTGATAATCGACTAAAGCTCTTCACACATTCACTGCATTTAAATGGCTTTTCCCCTGTGTGTGTTCGCTGATGTCTTCGGAGGGTTGATAACTCACTAAAGCACTTTGCACATTCAGTGCACTTGAATGGTTTTTCCCCTGTGTGCATTCGCTGATGACTTTGAAGGTTTGATAACTGACTAAAGCACTTTCCACATTCACTGCACTTGATTGGCTTTTCCCCTGTGTGTGTTCGCTGATGTCTTCGAAGGCTTGATAACTCACTAAAGCACTTTGAACATTCAGTGCACTTGAACGGTTTTTCCCCCGAGTGTGTTCGCTGATGGCTTTGAAGGTTTGATAACTGACTAAAGCACTTTCCACATTCACTGCACTTGAATGGCTTTTCCCCTGTGTGTGTTCGCTGATGACTTTGTAGCTCTGATAATTGACTAAAGCTCTTCCCACATTCACTGCAGTTGAATGGCTTTTCCCCTGTGTGTGCTTTATTATGTCTTTGAAGGCTTGATAAGTGACTAAAGCACGTTGCACATTCACTGCAGTTGAATGGTTTTTCCCCTGTGTGTGTTAGCTGATGACTTTGTAGGTCTGATAATCGTCTAAAGCTCTTCCCACATTCATTGCACTTGAATGGTTTTTCCCCTGTGTGTGTTCGCTGATGATTCCTTAATGCTGAAGAGAAGCGATAACTCCTGTCACATTCATTACAATGATAGGGTTTTTCCCCCATGTGTGTTCGCTGATGACTTTGTCGGGCTGATAATCGACTAAATCTCTTCACACATTCACTGCATTGAAATGGCTTTTCCCCTGTGTGTATTCGCTGATGTCTTTGAAGGCTTGTTAAGTGACTAAAGCACTTTGCACATTAAGTGCTCTTGAATGGTTTATTCCCCCTGTGTGTGTTCGCTGATGTCTTTGTAGTTCTGATAATTTACTAAAGCTCTTTACACATTCACTGCACTTGAATGGTTTTTCCCCCGTGTACGTGTGCTGATGAAGCTTGAGTAGTGATGTCAAACTAAAGCTCTTGCTGCATGTGTATGATTCTTCTTTCTTGGTTAGTGTCTCTGGGTCGGGTATATATTTGTCTACATCCCATGACTGTATTTCCTGATGGGCCAACCTGGATGATAAAGCACTTGTTTTTTTCTTACACACTTCATATGTGCGCAGTATTATGCACGTTTGATTTCTGTTTTAACAATAAAATGCAATAGCCACCAAATATTTGCCACACTCCTAATACGTAGAAGGTGTCTTTGTAGGCGATTGTGCCTTTAGATTAGATTATGGCTATGCACGATTGCGGGTAAAGATGTATCTTCCTTTTGGCCGGTGCAAATCGGGACAGTCTGTTGTATTGTAGATATAAGAACTCCTCTTTCCTTTACCCGTCAGTTGTCCAGCTCCGCTCTGTTGTGCTTGTATCTGGTTACTGTGGTTTGGCCAGAAAGAATTTACAATTCACCTAGAGCAGGGAATGATGGCTTGTCATCATTTTAGAAAACAGAGCACTGCGGTAATCACATCATACCGATACCATGAACAAAGTTGGTATTTGACACTTGTTTATACAGGAGGCGGTTTGTTACTGTTGTTTCCTTGATTTTCCTAAGGTCATTTCTTCGTCTTGTGGCGTGGAGGTGCACAGCTCAGACTCTTACAATCACTGAACTGCCCTTGATACTTGATCCGGGATCTGTCAGTTTGTGTGCAGGTTCCTCTGTCGCCGACTGCGCTGATGTTTTCCTGAATACTGAAGCTCATTAATTCTGCTATTATTGAAGATTTACAGCCTTCGCTTCATTATTGATGGTCATTTCACACATTCAAGGTTTGTTTTCTGTTGGATGTAAAGATATTTAAAATTACTAAATTGAAACATAATGGAATGAGAATTCACAATATTTAACTGGTTGTAAAATACATTTTGGGGGAGATTTACCAAATCTCCACGCAATGCAGCGCAGCCCCCCGCTGGAGGCTGCATTCTGCGACAGGGAGGGAGCAGGAGAGCACCATATTTTCAAAGATATGGCTCTCTCCTTCCCTTTCCCTTGCGCCGGCACTGATTACAGCAGCCGTGCTCCATGCACACACCTTAGCACAAGAGCTCTAGGGTGTGTGTGAGCCCAGCATAGGTTTTGTACAGAAAGGACACCCTTGCTGTACTAACTACTATGCCAGACACGAGGGAAAGCTTTTCCCACTTTGTATGCATGTTGCGCCGTGCAGCACGCATGCAAAGTCATAAAAGGAAGGAGAAATTAAAGAATTTCTCCTTCCTTGCACCTAGTTTAGAAGGGTGCAGTTTTCTCATGCTAAACCCAATCTACTGTATTTGGTAAATTGGGTTTAGCGTGAGAAACCATGGGTGGTTGCACGGGAACGCCCATGCACCACCCTTGGCAAGTCCCCATGGTGCAAGGTAATGCGAAGCTGTGCTATGCAATGCTTCATATTACTTTTACGTTATTTGCTGGAAAGAGAATTAGGAAAAAAAGATTTTGCACTGTTTTGTGCCACTTTTGTGACACAAACACGGAGCAAAATCTTAGTAAATCTCCCCTTCTTCTTTACCGCCTTTGAAACTTAGCAAGGAACATTTCATCACACACAGATATTTTACTAAAAGTTCTGTTGATCAGGTGATATCTTATTACTGTCTGAAAAGAAGGTGATTCACCAGTGTTCACAGAGTACCTTAGCAAAGTAAAGGCGCTCACGGAGCACCCAAGTGCTTGAGGTTTTGCTTAAGATAGACGCATATGGTCAAGATTTCTTTGAAACAACAATAGATTTTAGAAAAAGAGATGATCAGGCTGGGCTGCAAAATTTTCAGTAATCATTATGAAGTATACAACAAAAGTAACTCCAGTCACACACTTCTTATTGTTTCTTTCCTATCCACTTAAGAACATCTCAAATGCCAACTCCTGTCTTTAACTCGCTTTTCATAAGTCACCTCTGACACTTTCAGCAGCTCCCTTGGTTCAAGCATTTCTGGTTTCTTCTAACCTGGGAGATTGGAAGATTATTGTGAGTAGAGGGGGGTTTCCTATCGCCATAGCATCTGTCCATCTCCCTGAAACTAACACAGCTTACAGAGCCTGGTTCTGGCCCTGAAAGACAACTTTAAAAAGCAAGTTTTTAGTTCTTCCTAAAGTAAATAAAGTTCTGTAAGATACAGCTCCTTCCGGGGCTTTTGTTTAAAACAGAGAGAGGGGCCTGTCCTTTACATTATACGCACAGATAAGGCAAACAAACGTTGATTCATAAAATTTAATAATCAACAATATCAGTCATTTAGTACTTCTTGAGAATCCATCACAACCAATAATTTACCGGACATATCCCCGCATCAGATGTGTGCATATTACTCTTTTTTCCCCCTCTTCCACCATTACATGGGATCTGGCATGATATTGTCCGTTTGGGGTTCAGGATGCCACTTTGTGACTGGATCGCCATTTGGCAGAGCGGGAGGAGTTGTCAGTTATCCACAGGTGATTCCACATTTCTACCTTTCCATATTTCTCATATTCAAGTTTACTAATTTCTTGTCCTAGACCCCCCTACTGCCCTCTGACTGCGCACTCACTCTGTGGGGCTCATAACCCACCGAGACCAGGAAGACCGTCACCCAGGCACTCGTCACCAGCCGACTGGACTACGGGAACACCCTCTACGCCGGAACCACAGCCAAACTGCAGAAAAGACTCCAACGCATCCAGAACGCCTCCGCATGACTCGTCCTGGACATCCCTAGACACAGCCACATCTCCGGCCACCTGAGAGACCTGCACTGGCTCCCCATCAGCAAGAGGACCACGTTCAGGCTCCTCACCCACGCACACAAGGCTCTCCAGGACCTGGGCTCCAAGTACCTCAACGACCGCCTGACCTTCTACACGCCCACCCGCCAGCTACGATCGACCAGCCTCGCCCTCGCTGCCGTACCACGCATCTACAGAGCCACCGCCGGAGGAAGATCCTTCTCCTACCTGGCAGCCAAGACTTGGAACTCCCTCCCCATCCACCTTCGGCTGACCCAGGACCATCTTTCCTTCAGGAAGCAACTCAAGACCTGGCTGTTCGTGCAGTAAAGTACCCTCCCCCAGCACCCTGAGACCCTTCCGGGTGAGTAGCGCGCTATACAAATGTCATGATTGATTGATTGATTGATAAGAAGTCAGATAACGGCCTGATAGTCACAAGGCCATGGATCTCACTTCTTGTACAACACTTATTGCCGACTTAGGGCCTAGTTTAGAGTTTTTCCAACAGATTATTGCCTCAAAACTAGGAGTTGGTGAAGAATTTCACTCTGCCGGCGTAGCTCGTGATGCAGAACAGAGTTTTTTTCACGGAACGCAAACAATGCAATATCACAGGCCAGGCATTAGGAGAATCCGACGCAAACAATGTAATAACACCGGCCAGGCACTAGGTGAATCTGATGCAAAAAATACAATAACACAGGCCAGGCACTAGGGGAGCAAGCTATCTTATCACCAGCAAGGGACACAACAAGCTCTGTGCAACACACTGGTGGCCAACGGTAAGGTGGAGAGCGCTTGTGAGAAAATATAACGTGCTAGACCTCCTGCTGGTAATAGTTCTCAATGCGGGAGGTCACGGTAGGTCGCGACCACTCGAGGGTAGAACTCTGTCATTCTCGTTGATGAAGCTGCCACTCGATTAGAATGTCAATTAGAGAGGCAGAGGCAGCAGCGCCCTCTGGCACAAAGGGAAGTGCTGTTTGTGCTGATTTTACAGTACGGGACAAACTCCTGGCACTAAAAATCAGTGAGAGCAGCGCAGCTTAACAAACTCTGCCACTAGCGGAAGTAAGCGAGTACGGCAGAGTTTTCCTGGTGCTTTCTGGAGTTGCGCGGAGTAAAACTCTGCGAACTACACAAAGGCCTAATCAAAACGTGACACATATCCTGTCTGCCTTATTATTATTGCCACAGGATGTAATGCATTTTTAATGGGGCGGGCAGGATACCTGTCACCTTTGTGATGGAATAAACCATTAGCTGAAATCTAAATCAGGCATTTGGTGTACATGGTGTCCAGTGTGGCTAGCAGGGCTTGAAGGATCTTGTGGTTTGTGGGTCTCTCATTGATTTGAGGTCACAGCCAGGCAGAACTTCTGCCAGCGGTGCCTTGTGCAGATCTTCCTTTCTAGGCAGGACTTTTGTCAGCTGCGCCTTGTGCGGATCTTCCTTCCAGGCAAGGGCTTCTTTCCTCAATGATTAGTTCAAAGGTCAGTAGAGGTAAAACTGGTCCGGGTCCTCTTCTTTATTGGAGTTCAACTGGTCAAGCAACATAGCTCGAGCTCTGAGATGAAGGAGAGTCTGGATTTTCTGAGCTCCGTAGAACATTAAGACAGTTCTTCCGCATCTAACACATACTACAAGACTCCAAGAGTCCACGCTACAAGTGCTGCTGCATGGTTTAATTAACCCACTGTATCTGAACATCCCCTGGCAAATGCCAACTACAGAATAAACATCCTACCTGCACCAGCAGAGTGCAGAAAGCTTTTGAAGCACCCCGAGGTACATTGACTTTCTCTATCTGTCGTAACTGAAGATGTTAATTCTTGGTAACATCTATCCCCTTTGGACATGGTCCTCCATTTTACTATCAGAATGTAACTCATCCTGCGCAGACACAAACCCTCAAGTCTGTATTGCACGAAGCTGGGTGGTTCTCACGCAAAAGAGGGCCCTCCACAAATTGCTGAAATTTTCTTACACTCCCTGGACAGCCGTGGCAACACACAGACTAACTACAACCCCTCAGGGATCACCAGTCCATCTACCAGGATGAAGACTCAGATCTTTCAACCTTCTCTGTTACCGTCTTTGGACCGGCCCATCTCTGAGATTCGTGCAAGCTCCACACTCAGTGAGCTCAGATTTGCCTTGTAAAACCATCTCATGAGAGTGGAAGAAAAGAACATTAAGTGACACGCACTGCACAGAAGTGTAAATATATCTACCATTATTGTTCCATGTACTATTGTCCTAATGCTGATGTTTTGACATGAATTTTTTGCCGTCTATCACAGCAGCTTCTTCGTTTAAAATGTTACCCAATAGTTTGTTTTCCATCATACCTACTTACCTATGTACTGTTTCTGACCTTACAACATCTCTTGCAGACATGTTGTGCTGTCTGTTGCCACATAAATAGGAAGTAGATTGTTACTGCAGGAAGTGTCCTTGCAGTCAGATGCACTTGATTGAGATAAAAGGTACCATGTTTGTTAGAAAAGCTGCAACTATTGGAATAATAACATACCAAAAGCCGCACATACAGTGCAATAACACAGACCAGGTACTAGAAAAAAGTGATGCAAACAATGCAATAACACAGGCCAGGCATTGCAAGAATATGACACAATCAGTGCAATAACACAGGCCAGGTACTAGGAAAACGGGACTCAAATAATGCAATATCACAGGCCAGGCATTAGGAGAATCCGACGCAAACAATGTAATAATACAGGCCAGGCACAAGGAGAATCCGACGCAAACAATGCAATAACACAGGCCAGGCACAAGGAGAATCTGATGCAAACAATATAATAACACAGGCTGGGCACTAGGTGAATCCGAGGCAAACAATGCAATAACACAGGCCAGGCTCGAGGAGAATCTGATGCAAACAATGCAATATCACAGGCCAGGCATTAGGAGAATCCGAGGCAAACAATGTAATAACACGAGCCAGGCACTAGGTGAATCTGATGCAAACAATGCAATAACACAGGCCAGGCATTAGGGGAGCAAGCTATCTTATCACCAGCAAGGGACACCACAAGCTCTGCGCAGCACCCTGGTGGCACAGGAGTTCCAGGGTCCACGTCGGAAACGCCGCTAGTGCCATCAGCCTATCCAGGCGCTCAACCTCAGTGTGAGGACTGCCTGCCCCAGCATCCCTTGATGTCACGGCGCTTATAGCGCTGCCTCTCCCCCCACAGTGCGGGACCCGCGCGGGCGAAGCCCGGGCCAAGGGCTGTCCCGTCCTTGCCCTCATTGCCAGGAAGAGGCAGGGCAGGGCTACCCCCCTTTCCACTGGCATTAGGCATCTTGCCTTCTCAGATTCGCTGGACATTCAAGAACTGTCGTGGACTAGTCAAGGTACTGTTAACGCGGTTATCTCCCAGCATTGCCCAAACTACTCTCTTTGATTCTAAATAATTACGCTCTCTCTCCTGAGGGGTTTGTGGGGCCGGTATACGGGTGGCCTGCTGGTTCTCATTGTCCACGGGGCCAAGAGGCCTGTTCATTGCTGATTGTGTAGACAGGTTGCTTTAGACTTAACTTGCACTATAGAGGTAGCATGGGGAAAGGGAAAAATATGGAGGGCAGTGGGGGAGGGGCGGGAGGGATAGTAAAGGGAAAAAGGCTAGGAAGATACAGAAACATGCAGGGAGTAATTGTGTACTGGATAGGATAGACACCCGCATTAGCGAGTGCGAGGACATATTAGTGACAGATACAACCACCCATGTAGCAAATACTAAATCCCCACAACGCTCTACCCAACCAGCTAGTTTAAACAACCCTACTACGGCCCGCCAATTAGCTATTCCAGCTATGTTTCATAACCCCCTAAAACAAGCTTTGTGATAGCCAATGGGTCTCGCCTTTGGGACCTTATGTTTTTAGCCAGAACTTTTGGCTATGTTGTACAGCGTTGTGGCTGCTGTGAATTTTGTTGAAAAGTTATAATAAAAAGTGTTAAGCATTTTTGTTAAGTTTATACAAACGAAGACAACATTATATACAACTGAAAAACCTGATAAAAAAGATTTTAACATAAAAAATGTCTTCTATTTTTTTTGTACTTGCACGGCTGGCAACATTTTCCTGCCTGTTCTCATGCTTGTTTGTTATAATTTTTTTATTATGGGAAAGCAGGACATAAATAACGGGGGAGTGCAGGTTGGAAAACAGTAATTTAATTAGAACACGAGCAGCGGACGGACACTAGGGGAGAATCAACAGATTCCAGGGCAGACTGACGTGATGATTAGGTGATGCACTGATACAAAATGGTGGTGGTGAATGATGACTGGTGCTCAGGAGGTGACAATATATGGTGTGGATTGGAGGTATGTTGTGGATTGTGGAGTTGAAACATGTTCTTTGGTGTGTAATTAAGCAGTGTGTTTTGGAAATGTGGAGTTTAAATGTGTGGCCTGGAACTGTGGTGTTGAGTGAAATTATGCTTAGGAAAATTGTGTCATGGTGTGGAGTGTATTTATGCTAATTGGTGGTATGTGGTATAGAGTGCATTTATGTGGAGTGTATTTATGATGCATTGAGTACAGTGCAATTATATGGCGTGTAGTTATCTGGCACTGAGTGGTATTATATGGAATGTATTTATGTTGCATTGAGTAGAGTGTTATTATGTTGGTTAATTATGTGGCACTGAGTGGTATTATATGGAGTGTATTTATGTTGCATTGAGTAGAGTGTTATTATGTGGTGTTTAATTATGTGGCACTGAGTGGTAATATGTGGAGTGTATTTATGTTGCATTGAGTAGAGTGCAATTATGTGGCTTGTAATTATGTGGTACTGAGTGGTATGTGGAGTGTATTTATGTTGCATTGAGTAGTGTAATTATGGGCGTGTAATTATGTGGCACTGAGTGGAATTATGGGGAGTGTATGTTGTATTCAGTGGAGTGTAATTTTGTGGCATTAATTGGAGTGTATGTTGCATTGAGTGCAGTGTAATTATGTAGCATATAACTATGTGGCACTGAGTGGTATTGTTTGGAGGGCATGTTGCATTCAGTAGTGTAATTATGTGGTGTATAATTATGTGGCACTGAGTGGTATTATTTGAAGCATATGTTGCACTGAGTGAAATTTAATGTGTAGCATATAAGTATGTGGCACTGTGTGGTATTATGTGGAGTGTATTAATGTTGCATAGAGTAGAGTGTAATTAAGTGGCGTGTAATTATGTGGCACTGAGTGGTATTATGGGGAGTGTATATTTTATTCAGTAGAGTAATTATGTGGCACCGAGTGGTATTATTTGGAGTATATGTTGCATTGAGTGCAGTGTAATTATGTATCAAATAATTATGTGGCACTGTGTGGTATTATGTGGAGTGTATTTATGTTGCATTGAGTGGAGTGTAAGTATGTTGTGCGTAATTAAGTGGCACTGAATGGTATTATTTGGAGTGTATGTTGCATTGAGTGAAGTGTTATTATGTAGCATATAATTATGTGGCACTGAGTGGTATTGTGTGGAGTGTATGTTGCATTCAGTAGAGTGTGATTATGTGGTGTGTAATTATGTGGCACTGAGTGGTATTTGGAGTGTATGTTGCATTTAGTGCAATGTAATTATGTAGCATATAATTATGTGGCACTGAGTGGTATTGTGTGGAGTGTGTTTTATTCAGTAGAGTGTAATTATGTGGCGTGTATTTATGTGGCATGTAATCATGTTGCACTAAGTGCTATTATTTGGAGTGTATGTTGCATTTAGTGCAATGTAATTATGTGGTATCTATTGTGATACCCCAAAGCGGACTCCATCTATGCATGCACCCAGGATCTGGGGACAACACCCTTAATTCTGCTCGAGTTTAGCATAGTGCAGAACACAAGTCACCTTAAAAAATAACACTACATCACAATGCAATAACAATAGACTTCTGTTCTGTTCCCTGAACCCAGTCACCCCTCCGATCACTCATGGATTTTCCTTTACCTTTGCCCGTGTATAGTGCTCAGCTGCCTTTAGGGTAGGTTTGCGCTCTACAGATACCACATAAGTACATAAATATTGAACCAAAGCCAATCAGGGAGGTTCAGTGCTAAATATGTCAGACAATGAGTGCATTTCACTTGTGCGAGCATTGTGCGCAGCCTCTCGTCTGTTGGATGGGGTGACCAATTCTCTGTGTTGTTGGGTTTATTTCATTTACTGAACTGACTGTGTTCTTACAGAATACTAACTCTGGTGTGTGACTCCTTCTGCGGCACAGTGACTGAATCGAATCATTTGACTCTATTTACAGTGAATTAAAACCAAATGCGTCTAATTAGTAAACGTGAGAACTAGAGAGAGGGGGGGCTTAGTTCGAATAAAGGACAAGAGATGGGAAGAGATAATAGAACATTATAAGGAACACAGAAGAGCAGGTTTAAGGAACAGGGTGGAAGAAAGGGTGAAACCAGGGTAAGAAAGATTGCCCCTTGAGCGTCAGTTTCAGGAGCAAACTCAGAACTTTTAGAAGCTGCAGCGTCCCGCGAGTGGTGCGCGCACTCGTGTGAAATCTGACTCAAAACAGATGGCACACTGCGTGCCGCTGCTCGTAACCGCAAGCCGTAGGCCTTTTCACACGCTTCCAGAGCGATTCCAAGAGGTCATTTTCCTAGAGCAGCGCATGCGTACATGGTTTCAAAGGTCAACGCACATCCACTGGTTAATGGTTGACAGGGTACCAGTGGATTGTTTTAAAACCAACAGCGTCGAGGAGGAGCTACGCAACGATCCAAGATGGCCGCATAAGCTCCCGGCTCCGTCGACCTCCGCCGGCGGCTCGTATATCCTGCTATTCATCCTGTACCACCACCGGGAGCCTGGGTGTGTGAAGTCTGCCTGACACCGTAAGTGCAAACCCGGTCTTCCTAACTGCTTGGGTGACAGAGTTCTGTCGTGTTTTGTTCTTGGCCTATTCCAGGGCTGCCGCCGGGACCTCGATTTCCGGCCCACCCGGGTTGCAGTAGATCGACAGCGGCTGTGAGTCCGGGGTCTAGTCCGGTCCTCCGACTTCGGATTTTGAGACTTTGCATCGCAATCCAGTCTTTAATAGGCGACGAAGATATGTTATCGTGACGGACGGCGATCATCCTGAACCACGGTCCGGGGACGCCGCCCGGAGACCTTGCTGGGGAGACGGGGTCGAAGGGCTGTCCCCCGCGGCCGAAGAGGGTGTAGTGTTTGCCGGTGGTGAGAGCGCCCGCAGTTTACATCTGCTCTGTGTGTGCCTAGAGCCTCCGAAGTGAGTCCGGGGCTCGAGTCCTGCTTCGTCCCTGTGGCCCGGGGGATGGAGGGGACGGATGGCGCACCATTGTTGGGGTCCATCATGGCCGCCATAGGGGCGCTCCATATCCAGCTTACCGTCACGTATTTCCGCCTCGCGGTAAAGCTGGAAAACATTTGCCTGGGACCGGACGACGACCCTGTGACATGTGACCTGCATCCGTTGATACCGGTGGAGGACTTGACCCATCGTTCTGAGGTTCCCGAGCGGTGGCCTGCCTTGGCTCATTTAAGATTCTTTTGGCCCGATTTATGCTACACCCGCAACTACCAATGGTTTTCCCTACGTGCTCCCTGCCCGGCGGACCTTCGCTGCCTATGGTCCTGATCGCAGTAAAAAGTCCTTCCGAGACTATTTGAGAAGTCGGCATTTCCTTTCCGTTTTGCCCTGCTGGCTCTGTGGACTCCGCCATTTTGTATCTTAATTAACAAAATAAGGAGTACCACCAGAAAAGGTGCTCAAAGAGCGATTCCGGCGGGATGATTCAATATCAAAAAGAAGAAAAGTCCTTCTTTGGTTATTAATAACCCCTCACTCACCGACCTGGTCGGTGACATGCTTCATCATCGGGGCCACCTCGATGACCGAGTGCCATCAAGGTGTGCTACAACACCTGAACTACAGTGGAGCTGGTATGTGAGTGATGGGTGTGAAAAAGAAAAAAGTAGGTGAGTTAAAAATTGTCCTGGTATGACTTATTGGAAAAAACTTTATTCTTAAGACTACTGGACAATAATAAAATGTGGGTGTAGATACAATAACAGGTATGTTTATGACCAAATGTATCTGGAGAATATGTGGTGGGTCTACATGTTTCAAACCGTAATGGGAATTACCGTTTTTTCTTCAGGACCAAATCAAAGAAACGGGTGGTCAGGGTACACTAACACCCTGCCGTGCCGACATTCCTTTGTGCCTAGGTAACAAAATTTGTGGTACCACGCAGAAAAAACAAACAAATAAAGGTATAACCCGGTGGTGGTTATCCTAAAAAGACCTGTGGAGAGAGAAAGGTAATAATCACAATAAAACTCGTTACAAGCCTGCAACGTAGTGAAGTGACGGAGTCTCCTGTCTTTGTGCTTCATGAATCATCCCATACTGAGTTCATGCGGACTATTATAGTGCATTATTCCTGGGGTGCACAGTGCAGCTCAAAAAATATCGTAATCAATTATTGGCGCAGAAAAGCCTCAATGTCTTCCTAACACACCTATCAATCGTAGTGTGCTTTGTGGTAGTAATCTGAGATTAATTAGTCATTCACACGCATCCGAAATCTATAGGTGCGTGACTATGCAACAATCATGTCATTATAGGTGAAGGACATAGCGAAGTGTGATAATTGTCTCTTGATTCAACACATGACAATACCGAACAAACACAACATCAAACACAAAGTAGAAAGGCTTACTCCTAATGAGGGGTCATTGGGCAGCACGGGATAAGGGAGGGAAGGCCTGTATTTGAAGACATATTCTGCAAGATAAGGCGTAGAAAAATGCTGAGTGCCTGATCAAGGGATTAAAGGCACTCGAAAAACTCGAGTCAAGAGGCATAGGGTTTCATGTTGCCTGGAGGTGCGGAGGGTCTCTACTTACAGTTTCCGCAGGTCTAACAAGGCAATGCACCTATGGAGTCCCTCCACGCGCCCGTAATAGGACTGAAGACGGGGCCGGTGATAAGGCGGCCGCCATCGAGGATGTGATGGGCGTGGCCGGCCTGGCGTGATGACGCCACGCCGAAGCTCAGGCGTTTACTACGGAAGCCTCGCGGGTGCCGAATTTTGAGTTGCCATAGTTACGTCACCAGGAGGACGCTCGTACTCCGGTGTATGCATTAGTATAGGGGGAGTAGCGCCACAAGTAAATGATTCCGAGGAGATCTAGGGGGTGACGTTTGTACTCCGATGTATGCGTTGGATTGAATTTAGTACAGGGGGAAGTAGCGCCACAAGTAAATGATTCAGAGGCGATCTGGGGGGTGATGCTTATTACTTCTGAGAGACTCTCATTTGAGGAGGCACAGTCAATAAAGCACATGACGTGTCTCAGTTCAAGATAGTAAAGCTTTTCATGTGAGGAAAAACAGACGTAGCAGAACAAAAGCCTATATCAGACAAGGGAAGTTAATAAGCGGCTGCTAAGAGGGCTAAGAATTAACAGTCCTGAAGTGCCTGGAGTGTAAAGGCATGTTGTAAACATCTGGGAAGGGAGTGTTTTACAGGACATTAGCCCATTGTATGTTATCGTTGAGACCATTGATATGTGTGGACAGTCTGTACACCCATCTTTGTTCTTTTTCATACAGACGTTTCTGTAGGTTTGGCCCAGTAGGTAATTGTTCAATGATAGTCCATATCATGTCGTTTGGCGTGTGATTTTTCTCTAGAAAGTGGTCAGTCAGTCTGGTTGCACTTTTTTTTACAGCGAATGGTGCTGCGGTGTTCGCAGATTCGTTGCTTGATCTTGCGGGTGGTCATTCCTACATATTGTTTTTTGCAGGTGCATTCAATTAAGTAAACAACATTGCTGCTGTTGCAATTTGTGTGTGCAATTTGTCTCCATTCTTTCCCTTCTTCCAGGTTCAGTGTCTTTGTATTCCTCCGCCATTTTGTGCCTGGTCTTTGTTCGGATTTAGCTGCCCCGCACCTCCGCAGACATTTTGACTGTCTCCTGCCTATAGTGATTCGGAGAACATGGGGCTCTATGCGGAGTCGCACTGGCCAGGGCTGACTTCATCTGGTATCCTGCATTGACACGTCACCATTGCTTCGAACGGACTGTTGTATTTTTTCCCTCGTAATTGCTGTCACTTGGGCGATATGTGTCTTAATGCGGATTTGAACTCGCCTGGGCTTCACCGGGAGATGGGTGGTCTTGGCTGATGTCCTCCCCAGTTGGACACTTGTTTCTTGCTTCTAATGGTTGGTTGATATGCTTTGGGGAGGTCGCCAATGGTGGAGGGTATGGGTGTCCGGGAGTGTGTTTGTCGCTCTCCTCCTCCATTTTATATTTTTCCCTTCTGTGGGGCAGTTTCTGGGCGACAGGCACGCTGTTAGTGGGGTTAGCCGTAGCCATTACATGTGTGCAGGGTGGTGGGTGTGGGGGGGGATTTGTTGTTTTAGTTTGTTTTGTTCTATGGTCCTTTTTTCTTTTCTGTCTGTTCTTGGGAGGGTACTCTGTCTCTCCAGTAGGGTTGGCGGTTTCTTTTACCTCCTCTCCTTTTTCTATCAGGCGTCTCCACTTGCCTATGCCTTTCTGTCATTAGAGGGTGGGTTTATGGGATGGTGCTCTGCTACATTGCTTGCTGCCGTAATGCCTGTTGCCCTGTGGCTGCCTCGGCGACCGTATTGTTCGCATGGCTGTGTGGGTTCTCACCTGATTTTGATTGCTTTGCGGGGTATGTCCCCCTCATCTCTTCTTTCTCAAACTGAATGGTGTGATGCCTTAGAGATAGCCGCCGCTACTTCTTCTTTATAATTAAAAAAAGAAAACCTAATGTATCCTGTTGCCCTGAGGTGCCCATGACCACGTGTGGTAGTCGTACTGCTTATCCTTTTTTAATTGATTTTTGTCTGAATCCTGGTTTCTTTGATTCGTTTGCAGCCGGCCCCTGTGGTTGTGGGCCTGCGCATGTAACAACTTGCATATCTCAATAAAGGTTTTTAAAAAAACAAAACAAAAAAAACCCAACAGCGTCCGTCCCAAAACCGGGGTGACCCAGTAAGATAACTCCAACATTTATTACCCTTTGCCCATCACTGTTTGATACTTTAATTTAAGTAGGGAACAACATGAGATATCCCTGAAAATAATGGTGCATATTACTCTGATGATCAAACAAGCTGTGAAGGCGTGCTTGAAGCAACATTTTCTGTCACACTCTACTGACTTTGAAAATAGTGAATAAGAAACACCTTAAGTCAAACTCTAGGACGAAAACAAAGGGTGTGACTGGCACCAGAATTTTAGCTAAAAAGAGAAAGGAATGAAGCACATTGGCTGCCACCAGGGCCTGATGTCATTCCATGCTCTTGGCTTATGGGCAACATCAGAGGAAGAAGCTCCGAAATACTTGATGGCCTAATGATGCCCGGACAATCACTTCCAAGCTTGTCAATCCAGCAAGCAGGACAGGAGGAAAGGGCAAGCAAAAATCACCCTCCACCAGCCAAAGTGATAAGGGCAAATTAGTAAAAGAATGATTGGCCACCAGAGGATGAACGCCGACTCACTGTCCTGCCCCATTTCCATTGACAGAAGGCTATGGATAGCCTCTTCCACATCAGCACTTCAGACACTGTCCTGTTGTGTTTGTTTTCCTATGAGACTCTGGCTTAGGTTGCCCTTTTAGTGAATTACATTTCAAAAGGTTCAGCTATTTATTTAGTACGGAATAAAAACCCACTAATAAAGTAAAAATCGGTATCAACCAAATACTCCCTTACAATGTATCCCTACACTTCAAATATACAATTTTAATGGATTTAAAGTACAGAAAAGTGAAAGTTGTAGATGTTTGAAGTGGGGCACTTTCCTTTTTAGGTCTCACTTACCAGACATTGCTGGTGCGAGTCTATTGCGAGTGGTGCGCGTGCGCTGGTGTGAAAAGTGACACAAAACAGATGGCACACTGCGTGCCGCCGCTCGTGACCGAAAGCCGTAGGCCTTTTCTCACGCACAAGGGCGAGAAAAGTCCACAGCAATTCCAAAATGTCGTTTTCCTAGAGCAGCGCATGGGATGCTCTAGGCTTGACCTAAAAAGGGTGCCCAGACATAGGCTGTGAGGGAAACCTAGATGCTGGAAGTGATAGCCAATCCTCAAATAAGTCATCTGGGAGTGACCTACAGAAGACAGAGTCGGAAATCCCGTACACTAATAGGTTTCTACCACTGGTTGAGTTGCTGGAGGAGGACACCGAAACGGGGCCTAGGTGTCAACCACCTCATCAAACACAGCATCCCGAGACATGTATCCTAGAACCAGATTGTAGATCTACCAATGTTCCCCAAGAAATACACCTCATTAATACTCTCAGACTAGAGGTCAAGGATATGAGAACCATAATTAAGGGTCTTACTTCCCTGGTAAATCAGATATTGAATAAGGCCCCTTCCCCACTGACTCTACATCTCATCAGGTGGTTTATCCAGAGCGGGAGATACCCACTGTAGGTAAAGCTCCCAAGTTGGCATCTTTTTGCAAGCTAGCCCCCGCAGCCATGCCACGTATAGTGGTTCCAGCACCCTCCAGGACCGAGCGCCCTATAGCCCCTAGTCATGCCCAATACATGCAAATTGCAGTAGTGTACCCCCAAAGTTGGCACACCCACTGGTCACTGGACCCACCGAACCACCCCCATCACAGCGCTTTACACAAAACCATAACGCACGACTACCTGCGCTGTCTAATATCCATTTTCCTCCCAAAATTTACATGATTAACGTACCCAAATATGACCCAAGCAAGGGCCATGAAAATAATCATTCCCTGACCAGCAAGGTCATACACTGGATACGCCATGTTAGAGGCTGTCGCTCTGTAATTCGCGAAGACATCTCAAAGGCTTCCAGGTTTACCTCCCGAACCTAATCACTAGATTGTATCGAGCTTACACTGAATGAGATTAATGTTGCAGAAAATCTTCTTTCCCTGGAATATCGTACTTTCCCCCAGATTGTTCCTTGATCCCATTCAGACGGTTCTTACAGAACAAGTACGTGCCACTAAACACTAGAAAATACACTTTCGAGGTTAAGAGTTTTTTTCTTTCTTGAGGCTAATGATTGACTGCTTTGTAATACCCAGAACAAACTAGATGGTCTTTTTGCTCCCCATATGATTATGGAATCCCCTCTCTTACCCTTAGCTGGTACTCAACTCCCTTGTCTTCATCCAGGAAGGGAGGCTACTGCCTCTCGGGAAGCGCCCTCCTAACCTGTAAGAGAATCAGGCCCAAATGATGTACTTATTGATGTTACAAGCGGACAGCGGCTACGTTCACCTGCTACCCATGGGACATCCATGTTATCCTGGAATGTAGCAGGATTGAAGACGAAGACCGTCTCCCCTGATTGGTTTGCTTTTATTGATCAGTTTGATGTCTGTTGTTTTCAAGAAACCTGGGAAATAGACCCCCTATACTGCTTAGGTTGCTTAAATTACTATACCCCTGCAACATGTGGGGGTAAGGGTCGACCCTCAGGTGAATTGGTTATCTGGGTGCGCCAAGCTGGCGGTTTTAATATTGGGGCCTTGAAACACAGAGTAATGATATTGTTGCGATCAGGTTGAAGTGGGGCCAACAAGGGGCTGTGGACGTTTCTAACGTTTATGCCAGGGGCTCAAAGGGGAAGAAGTCTAAAGTTATAGCGGCTTTAGACAACTTATTAGATCTACCGTGGTTCAAACATTCTGATTGCGGGGGATTTTATTGTGACTTTTGAGCCCCTCACTCTTGAACATTATTGTAGGAAGGTGTCATCTGACTGCATGGTTGCCCCCACTTTTTTCCTGGTGTTTTGCTGGTTTTCGACTTAGTTTGGCTGTGATCCTGCAATTCAGGACCCCAGCCTATCTGCCTTCTCCCTAAAATTGATTCCATGTACTATGGATATACTCCAGTTTGGTTACTGGGATACCCTTTTGAGTCCCTAGTACATGGTACACTAGGTACTAAGGGCATAGGTACCCCAGAGGCCTACCAGGGGCTGCAGCATGTATTATGCCACCCCTCGGAAGCCTTCCAAAATGACATGCACCCCTTACTGAGATATGGGTTACGTATATCTACTTTAAATCACTACACAGAGACCTATCAGTCACCCCTATGGCAGGCCTTATCAATCTTGAAGGCAGGGTGCTTGGTTTCATGTGAGAGGGTGCCCATGCATGAGCAGAGCCCCTCTGCAGCTTTCGGAACCATTCTCTGGGGCTGCCCTGAGATGCAGCCTGACCATATACTCTGCATTATATCCTCGCGGTAAATGCTAACTTTGGGATGGCTGCACGGAAACATGTTGTGTTTGGTGTCAAACACTTTGGAATCTTACTCCCCGCCAGTCCTGGCGGCGGGGGTAGAATTCCACCCTTCTTGAGGGAGAGACATTTACACACCGGTCTACCCGGTAACCAGTTTAAAGAGCTATGGCATCACAAAATGGATGCTGCAGCCACAGACACAAGTCTGGCCTACTGCTGCTGACCGAAACTCCGGCAGGGGAGGCCTGGACAATAGGTTTCCTGTCACAGGGAGGCGTAACCACCTCCCAGACAGGCCTTGGTGGATTAGGGCTGGGTGGTTACACTCCCGGAGTGCTTGAAGTCTGCACTGGGGGCACATTTGGTGTCCCTGTGCATAGTCCAGCTCAAACCAGTTGCAGGGGCTACCAGCCCCTGCTCTGGCACGAAACTGGACAAAGGAAATGGGTGTAGCCATCCCTCTTTCCAAACCCTCCCATAGGTGGGTCCCCAGAGTTAGTCCAACCCCATTCTTAGGTATAAGTAAGGAACCCCTGGCAACAGGACTTTAGATATCCCTGGAGGAAACTCTGCAACTGAATCCTGGAACTTTGACGCTCTACTCAAGACTAGAGGACTAAAGAAATCTCCCTTGGGGTCAAGGAGTAACTCCTCTGCTTGGCAGGCACCAACAAAGCATTTGCCGGTCTATATCTCCCAAGCTCCAGACGGACTCTGAAGTATCTGCAGCCCAGGAAGAGGATTTCCAGACTTCTCAGAGGCTGACCCGAGTCCCCAGCAAAGCTGAAACCCACAGCCCTCGTGAGTGACGTGGAACTAGAACTCCTGGACACCCTGCACATTTGCAAGTGCATTGACTTCTCGACACCTCTTGCTTTAGATGTGCCCTGACTCCCCACCAAGTGGTGAGTCCCTCGGACCTTGCTGGCCCACACTGAAGCATCTTTCTCTTTTCTGCGTGGGTTGCTGTTGCCAAGGCTTGTTGGGTCCAATCCAGGCACCGATACTGCAGCACTCTACATACTTCGTGGGTCAGCTCGTATCTAGCTCCTGGTTGTCGTCGACGCCTCCTGGTCCTTGTGGCTGAAGAGTCAATCTTCACCTCCTTCACCTGAAATCACCCGACATCGGTGGGCATCTGCCTATCGTGTCCCTGGTCACTGGCAAGTGACCCAGACTCTGTCCCCTCTTCTTTCAGGTTCTTCTCATCTTCGATCCAGACTTGGATCACTGTGGACACTTTCCACTCTGACAGCAGTAGCACTTTGCAGCAGATCGCCATTGGAAACAGCGACGATTCCCAACACCAAAAGACACCTATGCACCCGGCTTCCCTGGGTGAGGTAACTCGAGTACTATATTGCTCCTGTGGGTGTTGGCTCTAGAACCCCTTAAGTCTAAAGGGGTTTGCTCAAAGTCCTCCTCTAAGTGTCCATTTTCTTTAAATTTCCAACCGCGACATTCCCATTTGAAGTTTAACGGTGATCAGACTTATTTGCCTGCTACGCGCCGCTATTACCTGCTGTTTTAAATATTTTAAATAACTTGTTAGGCTTAAATCTGTTTTTGCACTATTTTGTTTCGTGCTTGCGCTGTTAGCGCTAGAACGCCGTTGCTCTCTTCTTGTGTGTGGGGCTCTTCAGCTAGGACTTACCCGCATATTAATTGTTTGGCACCCGCACTTGCTGGGATAGAGGGATAGCTGGGGGGCTCATCAGGAACTCGCCGCTTTTGGCCGCCATATTGGGTTGGGCTCACGAAGGTCAATACCATCTTTAGGCGCCTTCTTGTGTGAGGGGCCAGTGGCTTGCCCTCACAGGACTTTTGTATTGGAGGAGGAGCCTACTTAAGCGAGCCGCCTCCCCGTAGTCAGGTAGACTTATTTGCCTGCTACGCGACGCGCGACGCACGCCGCTATTACCTGCTATTTTAAATATTTTAAATAACTTGTTAGGCTTAAATCTGTTTTTGCACTATTTTGTTTCGCGCTTGCGCTGTTAGCGCTAGAACGTTGTTGCTCTCTTCTTGTGTGTGGGGCTCTTCAGCTAGGACTTACCCGCATATTAACTGTTTGGCACCCTTGCTGGGATAGAGGGATAGCTGGGGGCTCATCAGGAACTCGCCGCTTTTGGCCGCCATATTGGGTTGGGCTCACGAAGGTCAATACCATCTTTAGGCGCCATCTTGTGTGAGGGGCCAGTGGCTAGCCCTCACAGGACTTTTGTATTGGAGGAGGAGCCTACTTAAGCGAGCCGCCTTCCCGTAGTCAGGTAGACTTATTTGCCTGCTACGCGACGCGCGACGCACGCCGCTATTACCTGCTGTTTTAAATATTTTAAATAACTTGTTAGGCTTAAATCTGTTTTTGCACTATTTTGTTCCGCGCTTGCGCTGTTAGCGCTAGAACGCCGTCGCTCTCTTCTTGTGTGTGTGGCTCTTCAGCTAGGACTTACCCGCATATGAATTATTTGGCACCCTTGCTGGGATAGAGGGATAGCTGGGGGCTCATCAGGAACTCGCCGCTTTTGGCCGCCATATTGGGTTGGGTTCACGAAGGTCAATACCATCTTTAGGCGCCATCTTGAGTGAGGGGCCAGTGGCTTGCCCTCACAGGAATTTTGCGATACTTCGGTACATAAGATGGCCACCCCCTTAGCGCGCAGCGTTGGCGCGCAGCGGGCGCGACGTAGGCGCGCCGGAGGTGCGCCAGAGGTAAGCCCGTTTGCGCCTGTTCGCGCTACGGGCGCGCGTAGGGTCGAACACTCTGTCTCTTCGACTAGCCCACGCATAGTATTCTCCAGGACAGATCTTTTGCAGCTTAGACCCCAGCAGGCTGCTCCTTCGGTCAAACCAGAGCAGCTGTTATGTGGACTACTTAACGTCCGGTCCCTCTGTAAGCACCATATGGAGATTGTTTTTCTTATTGAGTCCTGTGGACTCGATGTGCTTTTCCTCAAGGAAACATGGACTCGGGCGGACTGTGAGGTAGAATTGGGTCTGGCGTGCCCCCAGGGCTATACAATCAGGCACACTCCTCTCTTGAAGAACAGAGGTGGTGGTATAGGCTTCATTTTTCGGGAAACTCTAGCTCTTTCGCAGCTACAGATCAAGGAGGTGCCGGGCTTTGAGCTTATGGGCTTCTCCCTTAAAGGGCAGGAGAAAACGCTATATTCAGGGGTGCTTTGCTATAGACCACCAGGCAATGCCCCTTCTACTCTACCGGATTTTATTGATCTTATTTATGATCTTTCTAACTCCCACAATAGACTGCTAGTTCTGGGAGATTTTAACCTATGGCCAAACGGGCCTTTAGACTCTGCCGACCATGACCTCTGCCAGGCCTGTAATAATATTCAGCTGCAGCAGCTGGTTCTCTCTGCGACCCACCACCAGAAAGGCCATGCTCTGGACCTGGTGTTTGCTGACGCCCAGCATGTAGTGGTGAATGACATCATGCCTCAATGCAACAGGTTCCCCGCAGAAGCTGGAACAAGATCACAGCCGACCAGCTCGCGACTTCCCTGAGCAAGAAGCCTCCCACCAGCACAACGAACCCCAGCCAAGCGGCCACCAACCTCACGAAATGGATCAGCGACTGCGCAGACGACCTCGCCCCTCTGAAGACCCCACCGAGCAGACCCGGCAGCAAGAAAGCCCCATGGTTTAACGACGAACTCAAGAGCTCCAAGAAGAACTGCAGAGCACTCGAGAAAACCTGGCGCAGAGATCCAACACCGGACAACATGACTGCCCTCAAGCTCGCCACCCGAAAACACCACCAACTGATCCACGCCACCAAGAAAACCGCATTCAAGGAACGACTAGACAACAACGCACACAACAGCAAGGAACTCTTCAACATCGTGAAAGAGCTCTCCAACCCAAACGCCGGAAACAACGACATCACCCCTTCGCAAGATCTCTGCAACTCCCTCGCCTCCTACTTCCACAACAAGATCGCGGACATCCACAACAGCTTCAGCACTCAACTGACGCACGCAACGACAGAACCACCGTCCCCCACCACCACCCTCCGCGCCTGGACCCCGATCAGCATCGAAGACACCACCCGCACGATGAACTCCATCCACTCCGGATCTCCGACAGACCCCTGCCCTCACCACGTCTTCAACAAGGCCGACACTGTCATCGCACCCCACCTGCGGGACGTCATCAACACCTCCTTCGACACCGCCACCTTCCCGGAGAGCTGGAAGCACGCCGAACTCAGCGCTCTACTCAAGAAACCATCAGCCGACCCCACCGACCTTAAGAACTACCGCCCCATCTCGCTGCTCCCGTTTCTGGCTAAAGTCATAGAGAAGACCGTCAACAAGCAACTGGCCGCCTTCCTCGAGACGAACGGTTCCCTCGACCTCTCGCAGTCTGGCTTCCGGGCCAACCACAGCACCGAGACCGCCCTGATCGCAGCTACCGATGACATCCGAGCCCTGCTCGACAACGGAGAAACGGCGGCCCTCATCCTCCTGGACCTCTCCGCGGCCTTCGACACCGTCTGCCACCGTACCCTAGTACAGCGCCTCAGCAACGTCGGAATCCAGGAGAAGGCACCGGAGTGGATCATCTCCTTCCTCGCCGGAAGGACACAGAGAGTCCGCCTCCCCTCGTTCAGATCGGAGGCCACCGAAGTCATCTGCGGCGTTCCTCAAGGCTCCTCGCTCAGCCCAACACTCTTCAACGTCTACATGAGCCCCCTCGCAGCCATCGCACGCCAGCACAACCTCAACATCATCTCCTACGCCGACGACACCCAGCTGATCCTCTCCCTCACCAACGACCCCACCACCGCCAGAGCCAACCTGCACGAAGGGATGACAGACGTAGCCAAATGGATGTCGAACAGCCGCCTGAAACTGAACTCGGACAAGACGGAAGTCCTCATCCTAAGATCCTCACCCTCCGCCTGGGACGACTCCTGGTGGCCCCCCGCCCTGGGCAGCGCACCCAAACCAACAGACCACGCACGCAACCTGGGCTTCATCCTGGACTCCTCCCTCTCCATGAGCAGACAAGTCAACGCCGTCTCCTCGTCGTGCTTCAACATCCTGCGCATGCTACGCAAGAACTTCTGATGGATCCCTTCCGAGACCAGGAAGACAGTCACCCAGGCCCTCGTCACCAGCCGTCTGGACTACGGCAACTCCCTCTACGCCGGAACCACCGCCAAACTCCAGAAGAGACTCCAGCGGATCCAGAACACCTCAGCACGACTCATCCTGGACATCCCCCGCCGCAGCCACATCTCCGGACACCTGAGAGACCTGCACTGGCTCCCGGTCAACAAGAGAATCACCTTCCGGCTCCTCACCCACGCACACAAAGCCCTACACAACCAAGGCCCAGGATACCTCAACAGCCGCCTCAACTTCTACGCTCCCAAACGCCAGCTTCGATCGACCAGCCACGCCCTCGCCGCCGTCCCCCGCATCCGAAGAGCCACCACAGGAGGAAGGTCCTACCTGGCCACCAAGACTTGGAACTCCCTTCCGACCCGCCTCCGCCTGACCCAAGACCACCTCGCCTTCAGGAAGCAGCTCAAGACCTGGCTGTTCGAGCAGTAGCGGACCCCCCCCGCCGCGCCTTGAGACCCTCCGGGTGAGTAGCGCGCTATATAAATGCTCTGATTGATTGATTGATTGATTGAATGCTGGACGGATCATGCGCTTGTTTCATTCCATCTTTGCCTACCTGCAGTCCGAGTGATACAGGGCAGAGCAATATCAAAATGGGTAGATCTTGGTCTAGACTTTTAAAATCTTCAGTCCTGCCCACCCTTCTCCCTGAAGGTTTTGCACTTGGAAACAATGTCGATGAAAGCTACGCCAGTTTATGTCGGCAGATTTCCGACTCCCTGGATAAGGTGGCCCCATTGCGCTGCTCAAGGAATAGACAGAACCGCGCCATGCCTTGGTTCACTCCTGACCTCTTGCAGCTGAGGTTGAGATGCAGGCGGGCAGAAAGGGTGTGGAGGAGGCACTATCTGGAGGCTGCAATAACTACTTTTAGATTGACACTACAGGAATACAAAGCACAGATTAAGTGTGCCAAAGCAGTATATTTGGAGGATACGTTAAACCAGGTGACTAATAAGTCTCAGTCCCTATTTAAGATTGTGAATGATCTTTCCCATCCAGCTGGTGCCATGAATACTATTCCAATCTCACAGGCCTTGTGTGATTCCCTGGCAGCCGCCTTTGAGGATAAGATCGCCACGATTCTGAGTGGACTTGCTGGGGAGGCTTTGTCTCTGTTGACCCCTTTGGACAGTCTACCTAGTCAGTCTACCTTGGGAGTTCCGGAAGAACCTTCCAGTCGACCCCGGCCTAGTCGCTTGCATTCCGGCCTGGGAGCTCCGGAAGAATCCTCCAGTCGACCCCGGCCGAGCTGCTTGCACCTCGGCCTGGGAGCTCCGGAGGAGTCCTCCAGTCGACCCCGGCCGAGCCGCTTGCACCTCGGCCTGGGAGCTCCTCCAGCCGACCCCAGCTGAGCCGTCCCTCTTTTAGTCCGGGAGCTCCGGACGAATCTTCCAGTCGACCCCCGCCGAGCTGTTTTTCTCTCGGTGTAGGAGCTCCGGAAGAGCCTTCCAGTCGACCCTGACAGAGCTGTTGGCCTCTCAGCCTGGGAGCTCCGGAGGAGCTTTCAGCTCTTTCCAACTGAATGATTTTCCTCCTGGCCCAGCTGCGCCGGGAGTACCATCCAATGGTCTCCTGCTGAGTTGCCCTCCCTCTAGTTGGGAGGTCTCGGAGGAATCTCCCAGCCATCCCCGGCGGAACTGTCTTCCTCTCAGTCTGGGAACTTTGGACGAACCTCCCAATCATCCTCAGCTGAGTTGTTTCTCTTTGCCATCTTTTAAGGAGTTCTGTAAACTGGCACAGACTGTATCATCAGGCTCGCCGCTGGATCCTCTTCCGCATAAATTCTGGAAATTATTCCAGGACGAACTCTTCCACCCTCTGTACTCCAACTGTCAGCAGTCGCTTGCTACTGCGACTGTCCCGGAGAGCTGGAAGCTGGCGGTGGTTTCCCCCCTCCTGAAAAAACCCACACTTGACCCGACCTGTTTGTCAAATTATAGGCCTATTTCCCTGCTTCCTTTTCCGGTTAAGATCTTGGAGAAGTTGATTACCCGCTCTCTATCCAGTTTCCTAGAGGATGACACCTGGCTGGATGTGGCCCAGTTTGGGTTTCGGCCAGCGCACAGGACGGAATCGGCGCTGGTGGCCGTGTTAGACAATCTTCGTTCGCGGGTCGACACAGGACGGGCAGCCTTTTTAGTGCTGGTCGACATGTCGGCCGCGTTCGACACGGTCAGCCACTCCACCCTCATTAAGAGACTGGAGGAGATCAGAGTTACGGGGTTGGCAAGGGACTGGTTAGTCTCTTACCTTAACAACAGACAGCAGGTAGTGGCTTTGCCACCTTTTAAGTCGGACGTGCGGAAAGTTGGGCAGGGGGTACCGCAGGGCTCGGCCATCAGCCCCATATTATTCAATCTATACCTCCATCCTTTGATCCAATTGATAAAATCTTTCGGTATCTCGGTGTTTAATTACGCCGGCGATACCCAACTGGTCTTTTCCTTGGAGGGCAAAGACGCTGTCTCTTTAGAGACTTTCCACCGCTGCCTGACTGCCACATCGAACTGGTTGTGTTTCAACTCCCTCCAGTTTAATGGATCTAAGACGGAGGTGCTGTACTGCTCCAATGACCGTGTACCGCGTGCTCTTCCGGATGATTTCTGGCCTCCTTCTTTTTCTGGGACAGTGACTGCTGCACCTGGACCTTTTCGTTAACAAAACCGTAGCCACTTGTATGATGTTGCTTCGGATGTTGCGGAAGGTCCTACCACTACTCCCAGCACAGGCTAGGCCAGAGGTAGGGCGGGGTTTGATCCTAAGCAGATTGGACTACTGCAAAGCACTGCTCCTGGAGGCGCCTAGAACGCTGGTGGGCAGGCTGCAGCGGGTCCAGAATATGGCAGCCAAGCTGGCACTTTCTCGACTGCGCACTGCCTCATCTACCTTGGCACTACAGGATTTACACTAGCTGCCGGTTCATCAGCGGATCCTTTTTAAAGCATCCTGTCTGGTTTTCAGAGCTATACATGGGCAGGGCCCAGTTTTGTTACAGAATCTTTTCTCCTGGTACTCTACATCTCGGAGCCTTCGCTCCTCTTCTGCGTGTCTGGTGTCGGTCCCCAGAGTCCAGAGGGTAAGGATGGGAGGGCGGTCGTTTAGTTTTGCGGCCGCCAGACTCTGGAACTCTCTCCCGCTCTTGTTAAGGAGTCAGGGTGAATTCCCAGCTTTTAAAAAAGGGCTGAAAACTCATTTGTTCCCTAGAGTAGCCTAAGCTCCGCATTGGTGGTTCGGCCTACTGAGTCAAAGCGCCAGGATGCCCTCTGGGTGACAGAACAGCGCTATATAAGTATGCAAAATAAATAAATAAATAAATAAATCCGCGGCTGTGTTCAGACACTTGGGTGGTTCCTGGTGGCCCCAGCACTTCTACAGGCTCTAGTCCTTGTGTCTATCAAAGTCGTGGTTCTTATACGACTTTATTGATATATGGTTTGGTACGCCCCTAGGGCTCAGCATATATTGTGGTAATTTACTGTGTGCTATTACGTTTTCTGTATGTACTTTTGCCTCTAGCCTCATAAAGGGACTAGAGAGATGTGTTAAGAATAAATACATATATTTTATATATATTCCTTGAGTGGTTCTCCTTTCATTTGGTCATTCACGAGATTATAGACTGGTAAAACAAGCTGCTTCACATTCCTCCAATACATAGCCTGAAGGCTGCTCCATAGTTACCACAAGGATAGCTTTCAATAAAGGTTGCATGGAACCTATCATCAATAAGGGTTGTTTGGTCTGGTGCAAGGTGCCCACTAGAATAGTGGACAGCATATGCCAGGCCAACTTCTCAAATATTAATTCAAGTCTTACTAAAGCAGGCACGACAAAGTGCACAGCATTGGCGCCCTTCTTCTTTGTATTTGCAGCAGCGTGCCATGCGCCCTTCCACTTTAATAACGCCTGTCGCTTATTTGAAATGCAGCCCACACAGCATTCGTGAGACGCCGCTCGTTTGTATTTGCAGCGCCATGCAGGATCTCACTTTGGGAGCGGCTGCCGCCCCACACAGCATGCGTGTCCTGCAAGTGCTGTGTGGGGCGGGGGCTGTTCTTGCAGTGGGAGCGTGCAGGGCCCGCTGCAAATGCAAACAAGCGGGCACCATTGCCCAATTAATGGATAACTTATCCTATGGCTTCATCAGGACCTTAAGTATTGCTACTGCTCTCCGTCAGTACCTCTGGCGGTTCCAAAAGCCGTCTGGGGCTTTTGGAACCGCCAGAGATACTGACGGAGAGAGCGGTGCCTCCCATGTCCTGATCAGTGGCCAGGTGAGGAGAGGTCTTATCCTCTCAAAAAACGGGAAATCGTCATTTACAGAGGAACTGTTATCTTTATTTACAGATAAAGAGGTTGTATCAGTTCCAACTCTTTACACACATTATATATTGTGTATTTATAACACTCACTTGCAGTAGCAATACTTAAGGTCCTGACGAAGGCATAGGACACGTTATCCATTAATTGCTGAAACATGTTGACCCTTCACATCTAGACAGTTACTTGTTTAAGACTGTCGTTTTGCACTGTTTTTATGTCTTGATCTCTGAGAGGCACGAATAAATAATTTTGCTTCCCATTGGTAATTTTAATTCACATCACATACACACTACTGCACTGCATTCACGATTCCCACATAATCGAGTACTCGCATCTAGAGGTCCAAATACAGCGTGTTTTATCAAAATAGGTCAAAACATCTACGAGCTCCCCTTTCCTGAAGCAAGGGTTGCAGCCCTTAGTGCCACTAGTGTGGCATTAGAAGGAGACACAGATGATGAAGCATGTCACCACTAGTGAGTTATGGGAATCCGTCCTTTTAATAGAATTTTCCTTCACTGAGTTGTAGAAACCCGATTAGTCCTGTTGCTAGTTTCTTACATTTATCTTGCTTATCAGACCCATGGATATTTGTGTTGTTTAGACAACAACCCTAGGCCAGACAATGGAAGAGGCATAGTCTCTGAAAGGGGGGCGAACAATAGAGCACAGGGTCTGCATATGATTTTAAACCAGCCGAGACTGCTTATTAATAACAACAACAAAAACACCCACCCTGCAATGGAAGAGGCATGGTCTCTGAAAGGGGGCGAACAATAGAGCACAGGGTCCGCATATGATTTTAAACCAGCCGAGACTGAATATTAATAACAACAACAAAAACACCCACCCTGCAATGGAAGAGGCATGGTCTCTGAAAGGGGCGAACAATAGAGCACAGGGTCCGCATATGATTTTAAACCAGCCGAGACTGAATATTAATAACAACAACAAAAACACCCACCCTGCAATGGAAGAGGCATGGTCTCTGAAAGGGGCGAACAATAGAGCACAGGGTCCGCATATGATTTTAAACCGGCCGAGACTGATTATTAATAACAACAACAAAAACACCCACCCTGCAATGGAAGAGGCATGGTCTCTGAAAGGGGGCGAACAATAGAGCACAGGGTCTGCATATGATTTTAAACCAGCCCAGACTGATTATTAATAACAACAACAAAAACACCCACCCTGCAATGGAAGAGGCATGGTCTCTGAAAGGGGGCGAACAATAGAGCACAGGGTCCGCATATGATTTTAAACCAGCCGAGACTGATTATTAATAACAACAACAAAAACACCCACCCTGCAAACAGCCTCCTCTAACAGGCACCTTCCATTCCTTTGATAATTAAAACAACATATAATGCACATGTGTTTAGGTGTTTCCCTTTCTTTATTTCATAATAATACTGAGTGGGATTTCTTTTCAATTGGACTTGGTAGTGCAGTGTATTGGTCTCTTGGCTTGGGGAGTCAAGTTAAATAAATAATGTAATTCATTCAACGGCTTGTGTTTTGCTTCAGATGAGTAATCAACAGATTGTGCGTTTCCGATACCCCAAAACAAAGTATATTTATCACATAAAAGTTATACCCTCTTATATTAGGGCACAGAATACAAGTTCCCGAATAAAAAAGGCAGGATTTCGTTTTGTTTGGAAGCTACGTTTATTTAGCTGTCAGATGCGTTCTCCCAGTACTTCATTAGCCGTGGACATGACCATACTGTATAGAAGAACATAGCCCATGCCAAAGCATGTTTTTGCCACATGTTTGTCTTTCCGGGGTCAGTCATGTGTATCATTTTGAATGTGCCATTAATGCAGTGAAATCATAACATGTTTGAGGGCAGTGTCCCACTTGTATCTGTGAATTACAACTAGAGTCCCTTCCTCATTTCCCCCTCACCATCAAAATAATTTTTGGCATGTCATCTTGTAGTGTTCTTTAGTATCTTGTGACCGATCCGCTCGACATAGGCAGATCCAGCA
This sequence comes from Lissotriton vulgaris, assembly GCF_964263255.1. Classification (NCBI taxonomy): domain Eukaryota; kingdom Metazoa; phylum Chordata; class Amphibia; order Caudata; family Salamandridae; genus Lissotriton; species Lissotriton vulgaris. The sequence continues at coordinate 170,390,545 of NC_141685.1, forward strand.
TGTCTGTGAGGGTGCTTGTGAACCAGGTGTCCCTCAATGCTTGTGGTTTTTCCTGCCTGTGACTGGAAGCATTTAACCTGTTGAATTGTGAGATTTGCAGTCCAAACTCTGTAGTTTTTCCCTCTCATTCCCCGCGACTATCAGTTTTTCCCTCCAAATGTCTCCTTTGCTCTGTGCTAAGACGTGTATGTTAAGCAGTGGACCCCCAGTAACCATTTTGTGATAACAAGTAAGTGAAACCAGCCCCCCTTCCCCCATGAGACAGCAGTAATCTGCCGTAAGATGTTTAAACTGTGTTTAATAGGGACTGTGCACTTTGTTTTTTGGCCAGGAGAGGGAGTCCAGTTTTATACAAATAGTGTTGTTAGAGGACAAGTTTGTTAGGGCCTTACCTGCAGAAGTCCAAAGTGTGGATTGAGCCTGTCTGTCTCCTAGGAGATTTCAGAATAGAGGAGCAGCTTCTAACTCAGCAAACCTTGTCTGAGGTATCTGGGACCTAATATAGTCTGATAATGTTTGATACATTGGACACTGATTGGTGGTTGTATCTGATGTTTCTATTGGATTAGGGTTAGTGTCTTCATTGGTTGGGTATTTGAGGGTTCTGATTGGTTTCTGGGTCTGTGATTCAATCAATGTAGGGTTGGGGCTAGGGTTAGGATTTCTATTGGAAGTAGGGACTAGGGCTTCCTGTGTTATTGGTTGTTGGGACTAGGGTGGGACTAGGGCTAGGGTTAGGCCTTTAATTGGAAGTAGCTATTAGAGCTTCTGGTGTGATTGGTTCCTGGACTAGGTGTGGGACTAAGAGTAGGGTTAGGCTTTCTATTGAAAATAGGAACTAGGGCTTCCTGTGCCATTTGTTGCTTGAACTAGGGTTGAGACTACTGGTAGGGCTAGGGCCTCTATTGGACGTAGAGATCAGGGTTTTCTAAACTGATTGGGTGCTTGGACTCGGGTCATGATTGGCTGTAAGGTCCTGGTTCCAATTGGTTCCAATTGGTTCTAGGGTTTAGGGTTAGTGTTGTGATTAGATAGTGTTTGGGCTAGGGTTCCCAATGGCTGAAGGGGTCACCTGACTACTAGGGTCATAAACAACCAAGGCTTAGGGCATCGCCGCTTGGGAGTCGGAGCTAAGGGTGAAGAGGACATGGGTGAGTGCCTGTTTAAAGCTGTTAGAGACTGGCCGGGACCAGTGCCAGGAATGCTGGCCATTCATTAATACCCACCCTACGTATTTGTCACTCTGTATATATACATTTATTTTCACTATAGATATGTGCCTATCTTTGTGTATTGCTTTGTATAAACATGTACAATACTTATGTTATAAAACAACAAAAAAGACAAAAATCATCTTTGGTCTACATGTACTTGCTTCCATTGTGCATCTATGTACCGCCATGTACTTGGATCTATGTGTCAGTTACTTTTCTCCTTAAAAAGCATATCCAATGCACTACCCTATTTCTCATCCTATACCTCTATCAATATCTTTAATCTGCATATACTTACCTCCTTTATGCATCTATATACTTTCAATTTACTTATGTATCTATATATTTATCACTTTCTTCTAATTTAGCATTTTCAATGCACTACCCTATTTCTCAGCTTATACTTCTCTCAATATATCTTCTAGCCCAACTTTCTGACTCATTTCAAACTTCTTTCTACTACTCTTTCCAATTCACTACCCTATGTCTCACCCTATATATCTATCAATATATCCTCTACACCCACTCTCTTTTATCCCAAACCCCACACCACTATGTTTCACAAAATAATCCTCTCTCCTACTCTGTCCCACCTTGTATCAACAGACATCTCTTTTACTATACCGATCCCCCAAAAGAAACCTTTTTAAACTCTCCCCTCTGACTCTTCCCCTCCAAAAACACTTTTTACTCATCCAAAGCCTCCTCCTACTGCTATGACCTAAATTTTCCCTCATTTGGGATTTTCACACAAGGTCCAAGCTACGATCTCCCTTGTTCTGTCCAAACTCGATTACTCCAATAGCCTCTACCACGGATCACATTTAACGACCATGAAAAGACTACAACGGATTCAGAACTCGGCTGCCAGACTACTCTTGCATATCAAACCGGGAGACCACATCTCACCTGCCTTGAAAGCCCTGCATTGGTTACCAGTTGCCAGAAGATCCACGTTCAAGCTACTTTGTATCACCCACAAAGCACTACATGGAATGGGACCGCTCTTCAACAGGAATAAAATCACCAAACACATTCAACAAAGGAACCTCTGCTCTAAAGGGGCATCTTGCCTCAAAATCTTAAGATACCAGAAAAAACATGGGTGGCTCATCCTTCTCTGTTCAAGCAGCCAAACTATGGAACTCTTTACCCCCAACATAAGATCCACTGACAACCACCGTATCTTCAGAAAACTACTCAAGAATTGGCTCTTACCCACAAAAGCACCATATACAAACAGACATTTACAGCATATCTCACTGTAAATAAGCATTTATTTCACCATAGATATGTACCTATCTTTGTGTATTGCTTTGTATGGACATGTACAATAATTATGTTGTTAATAATGAAATGTAAATATGATCTTTGGTCTACATGTACTTGCTTCCATTGTGCATCTATGTACCTTCCATGTTCTTGGATCTGTGTGCTATTTACTTTTCTCCTGAAAAAGCATATCCAATGCACTACCCTATTTCTCACCCTGTACCTCTATCAATATCTTTAATCTACACATACTTACCTCCTTTATGCATCTAAATACTTTCAATGTACTTATGGATCTATACATTTATCACTTTCTTCTAATTTAGTATTAATGCACTACCCTATTTCTCAGCCTATACCTCTCTCAATATATCTTCTAGCCCAACTATCTGTCTCATCTCGACTACTATTTCCAATGTGCTACCCTATCTCTCACCCTATACTGCTATCAATATATCCTCTACATCCATTCTCTCGTTTATACCAAACCCCATACCACTTCTATGATCCCCAAAATAACCCTTTCTAGACTCTCTCCTACTCTACCCCTCCCTGCATCATCTGACATGTTTTACTATACCGATCCCCAAAGCAAACCTTTCTAAACTCTTCCCTCTGACTCTTCCCCTCCAAAACCCTTTTACTCATCCAAAAGCCCCCTCCTACTGCTATGACCTAAAAAAGAAATCCTTCACTTTTCTATCCCTCCACTATCCTTTTCAATCAAAATAACAGACTAACATGTTCATTTCTCTAATTCCATATTCCACCATATTAATTCACCACTAATCCTTTATGGGTTCCAGAGTAGCGTGCTACTGGCCATTAAAGCATTTCAACACCTCATCAGGCTTACAAGCGCTATATAAATGCAAACCTTTTTTCCTTTTTTACCTCTCCCCAACCCTTCTCAATCCAAATAACTGACTAACATATCCACCACTCAAATTACTTCATATTTCACTATACTAATTTTCAACACTAATCCTTTATGGGTTCCTAAGTAGCCTGCTACTCGCCAGAAAAGCGCTTTAACACCCCATCAGGGGTAACGGGCACTATATGAATGCAACCCTTTCTTTCCCTTCTATCCCTCCGCTATCCTTCACACTCCAAATAACAGACTAATATCCCACACTCAAATTACTTCCATGTTTCACCATACTAATTCACCACTAATCCTTTATGGGTTTCCGGAATACCATGCTACCCGCCAAAAAAAGCGCTTCAACACCCCCATCAGGGGTTAGAAGCGCTATATAAATACAAACCTTCTTTCCTCTTCTATCCTTCTGCTATCCTTCCGAATCCAAATAACTGACTAACATATCCACCACTTAAAAGTTACTTACATGTTTTACTATACTAATTCAAAACTAATCCTCAATAGGTCCCGGAGTAGCTTGCTACTCGCCGAAAAAGCGCTTCAACGCCTCGTCAGGGGTAGTAAGCGCTATACAAATGCAATTACAATACAATACAATACAATATTGTGATTTTATTGCAGATGCTGATGAGCAATGGGGGATCTTAAAGTTAGAACTGCCACCAATTAAAAAATGGCCTGAATTGGCAATCCAAATCAATGCCACTTATCTAGAGAAGGGACCACGGGCGGCGAATGTCAGATCCACATTAGATAGGCAAGGAGCAAATACTTTCAACAATGGCAATTGAGCCAGTCGCATAGACTACTTATTAATCAATCTGCGACTGTGGCATCCCTTAAGGGATGTGGTAGTAAGAGAGCGGCCAGAGAGTGACCACAAACCCCTGTGTGCAACTCTTGATTTGTTACCACAACGGGAACACACGCGATCAGAGAGTAATTTTCTCACCAGTGATGCGGTTCCATCAAACGACATAAAACGCCTAAAATGGGCTAATATACTCAAGCACCGCGAACCTTTAGCTTCAATATCCCAAGACTTTGAAGGGCGATTTCAGAGTTGGAAGTATGCATGCTAAACTCAGCGGCTCTTGACCCGGTGATCGGTACCCATGTTAGCTTTTTTGCGAAGCTACGCACTTATTTCATTAGATGCCATAAGGCCAAGGGAGTCTATCCTAGGAAAGGCCCACAATGGTTCAATATGGAATGTAAAGAGGTGCGTAGACAACTAGGAGCTGCAATTAAAGAGTGAAATCCCAGTGCTGTACGGCAACTAAGGTATAAATACCGAAGAGCACAAGTTAAGGCAAAAAAATCCTGGGATGAGAATAGATGGCAGGAACTCAAACTAGCATGCGTAAACAAAAATCCCAAACAGTTTTGGAACATAGCTAAGTGGGACAGGGGTGGTCTGCCAACCCAGCCGCAAAACCACGTTTCACAGGATCATTGGGTCACTCACTTTAAGCCTCAAAATGAACGTAGCTCAGGGGAAGGGACGGAAGAGAAGCCCCCGTGCCGATACTACACAGGCACAGTTTTTGAAGATGCTGAAGTTAGTCTAGCCCTAGGGGCAGTAACAGGAGGTAAAGCACCGGGCCCAGATGGCATTCTGCCGGACACATTTCTGTATGAAAAATCTAAATGGTGCCACTACAACGCGATGGTGGCTAACGCAATTGCGCAGGGTGCTCCAGTTACTGATTCGTGGAAAGGGGCGGAGATTATCCCCGTTTTTAAAAAGGGGTTAAATCCCTGTCAGGCAACTATGGGCTTATCAGCCTGATAGACTCACTCCAAAAGATAATTCTGCATCTAGTTTTGAACAAACTGCAGGATTGGGTGGGAGAGACAGATAGCTTATCTCCTCTACAGGCAGGCTTTAGGGCATGTACTAGTACCATTGATCAGGTATTTCGTTTTATTATGCTCTACTGGAAGACTGTGGTCTTGAACAAGAGTAGCCTTTATGCTGCATGCTGAGGTGTGACGGAGGGCAAGAACAAGAAAGATGGGCTTGGATGTGTCCCAGAGTAATTACCAGTGGCAGAGATGAACTCAAACGATCCACCCATCATTTTCCATATTCATAAATATGCCAGGTGTGCCCAGATGTGGGTCCCGTGCTCGCTGCAATGCTGGAATCAAGCCGCACCCTCCAGTCAGGACCCAGATGTGGGTTCAGTATTCGCTGCACCGCTGGAATCAAGCCGCACCCTACAGTCAAGACCCAGATGTGGGTCCTGTGCTCGCTGCACCACTGGAATGAAGGCGCACCCTACAGTCAGGACCCAGATGTGGGTTCAGTGCTCACTGCACCGCTGGAATCAAGCCGCACCCTACAGTCAGGACCCAGATGTGGGTCCTGTGCTCGCTGCACCACTGGAATGAAGGCGCACCCTACAGTCAGAGCCCAGATGTGGGTCCCGTGCTCGCTGCACAGCTGGAATCAAGCCGCACCCTACAGTCAGGACCCAGATGTGGGTTCATTATTCGCTGCACCGCTGGAATCAAGCCACACCCTACAGTCAAGACCCAGATGTGGGTCCTGTGCTCGCTGCACCACTGGAATGAAGGCGCACCCTACAGTCAGGACCCAGATGTGGGTTCAGTGCTCACTGCACCGCTGGAATCAAGCCGCACCCTACAGTCAGGACCCAGATGTGGGCCCTGTGCTCGCTGCACCACTGGAATGAAGGCGCACCCTACAGTCAGAGCCCAGATGTGGGTCCCGTGCTCGCTGCACCGCTGGAATCAAGCCGCACCCTACAGTCAGGACCCAGATGTGGGTCCTGTGCTCGCTGCACCACTGGAATGAAGGCGCACCCTACAGTCAGGACCCAGATGTGGGTTCAGTGCTCGCTGCACCGCTGGAATCAAACCGCACCCTACAGTCAGGACCCAGATGTGGGTTCAGTGCTCGCTGCACCGCTGGAATCAAGCCGCGCCATACAGTCAAGGCCCAGATAGGCTGAAACCAGTCTTGGGTTGGTTGAGTTCTGGTTCAGAAAAGATCTGCATTGGCTCTTCAGGCTGGACTGCTTCTATTGGAATGAGTCTAAAGCTGATTTGCATATGGTGCTTCCTGTTTGAGGTGGCATTGTGGGCGTACAACCAATTGATCTCCCTCTTCTGCTTGGCCTGGGGAGGACCTGGACGTGAGCCAGAGTCTAGTGAGGATGAGGATGTGATACGTGCCTGGTGAGGACCAGGGCTTGAGTCGGGCTTGTGAAGCTCAGGATATATGCCAGGGCATTGTGAGGACCAGGACTGAGCCAGGGTCTTGTGAGGACCAGGACATGAATCTGGGCCCTGTGAGGACCAGGACGTGAGCGGGAGCCTGGTGGACCAGGACGTGAACCAGGGCCTTGTGAGGACCAGGACGTGAGCCGAGGTCTGGTGGACCAGGACGTGAACCAGGGCCTTGTGAGGACCAGGACTTGAGCCGGGCCTGGTGAGGACCAGTACGTGAGCTGGAGCCTTGTGAGGACCAGGACGTGAGCCGGTGCCTGGTGGACCAGTACGTGAGCTGGGGCCTTGCGAGGACCAGGACGTGAGACGGGGTCTGGTGGACCAGGACGTGAACCAGGGCCTTGTGAGGACCAGGTCGTGAGCCGGGCCTGGTGGACCAGGACATGACCTGGGGCCTGGTGGACCAGGGCCTTGTGAGGACCAGGATGTGAGCCGTGGCCTGGTGAGGACCTGTTATGTTCCATATAGGTACCCATATATAGGTCCGGGTAATATCATATACTTTCACCTTTTAGGATTGAACCTTTACCTAGTTCAAGTCCTGGGTGCAGCAGGAGGGTTTTTCCCTGAACAATAGCCTCCTATAACTTCATCAATGGACTCACACAGTATGAATGAATATTCATGAGGGTTCTTGGAAACCAGGTAGAAGCTAAACCGCCTGCATAATATCTACGTACAAGGTTCATCCCCTACGTCATGCTCAAATCCAAACATGGCTAATACACGGGACAAGGGACAAAGAAACACTAGATCATTTTTGTATAAATACAGCACATCTTACTGAGTTAAGAGAGAGGAGATCAGGACTTCCATGCCGACACACTAACGTGAGACGCTGAAGTTCCTGCATGCAGACACTCCAGCTCGCAGTGGTCTGAACATCCCTTGCGGGTTGTCCAGTTCGAGACCAGAACGGGGGTCCCACACTCTCTCAATTCAGGTAATGGGGTTTGACTTATCCTAGGAGGATTCTTGGCTTAACACCTACATACATGCTTGGTACACTTAGGTACATCTAGCTAGGATTACATCGTAGGAGTACGCATTTTACTGTAATGTATTTTATATGCTGGCATGCATTCATTATTTTAGCAGAATGGTAGAAATCTATCATCCTTTTACGTTTCTAGTGCTTCTAGTTATGTATATCCTCTACTGTCTATTGATTGTCTCAGCACATCTATTTTACACTAGAATAACGACTGTTCATAAAATACACATTGAAAACATCCCAACCGTATATTCTGTGTATCTATCTGATAGGATCAGAGTTGTCATGTTTGATAGTTGCCAGAAACTCTTCCCTCCTTGGTAAGAGGAGTTTCCATTGGCACTGTGAGCTAGGTGGTATACACGCCAACATACCAGATAGAAGTATCCAGAATCAGTCTAACACCAATCCTATAGTCTATGTTGTCTAAACGCACAGAACCCATGTGACAAGCCAGGACAGGCCTCTATGTCTACACGCCTGGACAGACCTCCCCTCCTCTGCACCCCTGGACAGGCCTCTCCTCCTCTGCACCGCTGGACAGGCCTCACCTCCTCTGCACCCCTGGACAGGCCTCTCCTCCTCTGCACCCCTGGACAGGCCTCACCTCCTCCTCACGCCTCTGGACAGGCCTCTCCCCCTCTGTACCACTGGACAGGCGTCTCCTCCTCAGCACCCCTGGACAGGCCTCTCCTCCTCACGCCTCTGGACAGGCCTCACCTCCTCTGCCCCCTGGACAGGCCTCGCCTCCTCTGCACCCCTGGACAGGCCTCGCCTCCTCTACACCCCTGGACAGGCCTTTCCTCCTCTGCACCCCTGGACAGGCCTCGCCTCCTCTGCACCACTGGACAGGCCTCACCTCCTCTGCAACCTCTGGGCAGGCCTCGCCTCCTCTGCACCACTGGAGAGGCTTCACCTCCTCTGCACCACTCCCAGATATGCCTCACCTCCTCTGCACCCCCAGGACAGGCCTCACCTCCTCTGCACCCCTGGACAGGCCTCACCTCCTCTGCTCCCCTGGACAGGCCTCTCCTCCTCTGTACCCCTGGACAGGCCTCTCCTCCTCTGCTCCCCTGGACAGGCCTCACCTCCTCTACACCCCTGGACAGGCCTCGCCTCCTCTGCACCCCTGGACAGGCCTCACCTCCTCTGCTCCCCTGGACAGGCCTCTCCTCCTCTGCTCCCCTGGACAGGCCTCTCCTCCTCTGCAGCCCTGAACAGGCCTCCCCTCCTCTACACTCCTGGACAGGCCTCTCCTCCTCTGCACCCCTGGACAGGCCTCACCTCCTCACCACCCCTGGACAGGCCTCTCCTCTGCACCCCTGGACAGGCCTCACCTCCTCTGCTCTCATGGACAGGCCTCACATCCTCAGCACCCCTGGAAAGGCCTCTCCTCTGCACCCCTGGACAGGCCTCTCCTCCTCTGTACCCCTGGACAGGCCTCACCTCCTCAGCACCCCTGGACAGGCCTCTCCTCTGCACCCCTGGACAGGCCTCACCTCCTCTGCTCCCATGGACAGGCCTCACCTCCTCTGCTCCAATGGACAGGCCTCACCTCCTCTGCACGCCTGGACAGGCCTCTCCTCCTCTGCACCCCTGGACAGGCCTCGCCTCCTCTGCACCCCTGGACAGGCCTCGCCTCGTCTGCAACCTCTGGACAGGCCTCACCTCCTCTGCTCCCCTGGACAGGCCTCATCTCCTCTGCACCCCTGGACATGCCTCTCCTCCTCTGCACCCCTGGACAGGCCTCTCCTCCTCTGCACCCCTGGACAGACCTCTCCTCCTCTATGCCCCTAGACAGGCCTCTCCTCCTCTGCACCCCTGGACAGGCCTCCCCTCCTCTGCACCACTGGACAGGCCTCACCTCCGCTGCACCCCTGGACAGACCTCACCTCCTCTGCAACCCTGGACCGGCCTCAGCTCCTCTGCACCCCTGGACAGACCTCATCTCCTCTGCACCCATGGACAGGCCTCTCCTCCTCTGCACCCTTGGACAGACCTCACCTCCTCTGCACCCCTGTACTGGCCTCGCCTCCTCTGCAACCCTGGACCGGCCTCAGCTCCTCTGCACCCCTGGACAGACCTCATCTCCTCTGCACCCATGGACAGGCCTCTCCTCCTCTATACCCCTGGACAGGCCTCACCTCCTCTGCACCCATGGACTGGCCTCGCCTCCTCTGCACTCCTCTGGACAGGCCTCTCCTCCTCTGCACCCCTGGATAGGCCTCACCTCTGCTGCACCCCTGGACAGACCTCACCTCCTCTGCAACCCTGGACAAGCCACACCTCCTCGGCACCCCTCAACAGGCCTCACCTCCTCTCCTCCCCCTGGACAAGCCTCACCTCCTCTGTACCCCTGGACAGGCCTCCCCTCCTCTGCACCCCTGGACAGGCCTCTCCTCCTCTGTACCCCTGGACAGACCTCACCTCCTCTGCACCCCTGGACAGGCCTCACCTCCTCTGCACCCATGGACATGCCTCTCCTCCTCTGCACCCTTGGACAGACCTCACCTCCTCTGCACCCCTGGACAGGCCTCACCTCCTCTGCACACCTGGACAGGCGTCAACTCCTCTCCTCCCCCTGGACAAGCCTCGCCTCCTCTGCACCCCTGGACAACCTCACCTCCTCTGCACCACTGGACAGGCGTCACCTCCTCTGCACCCCTGGACACACCTCATCTCCTCTGCACCCCTGGTCAGGCCTCCCCACCTCTATACCCCTGGATAGGCTTCACCTCCTCTGCACCCCTGGACAGGCCTCATCTCCTCTGCACCCCTGGACAGGCCTCACCTCCTCTGCACCCCTCTGGGCAGGCCTCACCACCTCTGCACCACTGGACAGGCCTCCCCTCCTCTGCACCACTGGACAGGCCTCACCTCCTCTGCACACCTGGACAGACCTCACCTCCTCTGCACCCCTGGACACGCCTCTCCTCCTCTGCACCCCTGGATAGGCCTCACCTCCTCTGCACCCCTGGACAGACCTCACCTCCTCTGCAACCCTGGACAAGCCTCACCTGCTCGGCACCCCTCGACAGGCCTCACCTCCTCTCCTCCCCCTGGACAAGCCTCACCTCCTCTGCACCCCTGGACAGGCCTCACCTCCTCTGCACCCCTGGACAGGACTCACCTCCTCTCCTCCCCCTGGACAAGCCTCGCATCCTCTGCACCCCTGGACAGGCCTCACCTCCTCTGCACCCCTCTGGGCAGGCCTCACCACCTCTGCACCACTGGACAGGCCTCCCCTCCTCTGCACCACTGGACAGGCCTCACCTCCTCTGCACACCTGGACAGACCTCACCTCCTCTGCACCCCTGGACACGCCTCTCCTCCTCTGCACCCCTGGATAGGCCTCACCTCCTCTGCACCCCTGGACAGACCTCACCTCCTCTGCAACCCTGGACAAGCCTCACCTGCTCGGCACCCCTCGACAGGCCTCACCTCCTCTCCTCCCCCTGGACAAGCCTCACCTCCTCTGCACCCCTGGACAGGCCTCACCTCCTCTGCACCCCTGGACAGGACTCACCTCCTCTCCTCCCCCTGGACAAGCCTCGCATCCTCTGCCCCCTGGACAGCCTCACCTCCTCTGAACTCTGGACAGGTCTCACCTCCTCTGCACCCTTGGGCAGGCCTCCCGATGAAGGATTCTCATTAAGGACAGAGGAGCCCAGAGTTCATTCCACCCCATACAGCGCCTCTGACTCCACTCAGAGCCTCGGGGCGCTATGCACAGGCCCCAGAGGGACACTGCTTCCACGGACAGGCCTCGCCTCCTTTGCACCCCTGGACAGGCCTCACCTCCTCTGAACCCCTGGACAGGCCTCTCCTCCTCTGCACCCCTGGACAGTTCTCTAGACAGGCCTTACCTCCTCTGCAACCCTGGACCGGCCTCAGCTCCTCTGCACCCCTGGACAGACCTCATCTCCTCTGCACCCATGGACAGGCCTCTCCTCCTCTGCACCCTTGGACAGACCTCACCTCCTCTGCACCCCTGTACTGGCCTCGCCTCCTCTGCAACCCTGGACCGGCCTCAGCTCCTCTGCACCCCTGGACAGACCTCATCTCCTCTGCACCCATGGACAGGCCTCTCCTCCTCTATACCCCTGGACAGGCCTCACCTCCTCTGCACCCATGGACTGGCCTCGCCTCCTCTGCACTCCTCTGGACAGGCCTCTCCTCCTCTGCACCCCTGGATAGGCCTCACCTCTGCTGCACCCCTGGACAGACCTCACCTCCTCTGCAACCCTGGACAAGCCACACCTCCTCGGCACCCCTCAACAGGCCTCACCTCCTCTCCTCCCCCTGGACAAGCCTCACCTCCTCTGTACCCCTGGACAGGCCTCCCCTCCTCTGCACCCCTGGACAGGCCTCTCCTCCTCTGTACCCCTGGACAGACCTCACCTCCTCTGCACCCCTGGACAGGCCTCACCTCCTCTGCACCCATGGACATGCCTCTCCTCCTCTGCACCCTTGGACAGACCTCACCTCCTCTGCACCCCTGGACAGGCCTCACCTCCTCTGCACACCTGGACAGGCGTCAACTCCTCTCCTCCCCCTGGACAAGCCTCGCCTCCTCTGCACCCCTGGACAACCTCACCTCCTCTGCACCACTGGACAGGCGTCACCTCCTCTGCACCCCTGGACACACCTCATCTCCTCTGCACCCCTGGTCAGGCCTCCCCACCTCTATACCCCTGGATAGGCTTCACCTCCTCTGCACCCCTGGACAGGCCTCATCTCCTCTGCACCCCTGGACAGGCCTCACCTCCTCTGCACCCCTCTGGGCAGGCCTCACCACCTCTGCACCACTGGACAGGCCTCCCCTCCTCTGCACCACTGGACAGGCCTCACCTCCTCTGCACACCTGGACAGACCTCACCTCCTCTGCACCCCTGGACACGCCTCTCCTCCTCTGCACCCCTGGATAGGCCTCACCTCCTCTGCACCCCTGGACAGACCTCACCTCCTCTGCAACCCTGGACAAGCCTCACCTGCTCGGCACCCCTCGACAGGCCTCACCTCCTCTCCTCCCCCTGGACAAGCCTCACCTCCTCTGCACCCCTGGACAGGCCTCACCTCCTCTGCACCCCTGGACAGGACTCACCTCCTCTCCTCCCCCTGGACAAGCCTCGCATCCTCTGCACCCCTGGACAGGCCTCACCTCCTCTGCACCCCTCTGGGCAGGCCTCACCACCTCTGCACCACTGGACAGGCCTCCCCTCCTCTGCACCACTGGACAGGCCTCACCTCCTCTGCACACCTGGACAGACCTCACCTCCTCTGCACCCCTGGACACGCCTCTCCTCCTCTGCACCCCTGGATAGGCCTCACCTCCTCTGCACCCCTGGACAGACCTCACCTCCTCTGCAACCCTGGACAAGCCTCACCTGCTCGGCACCCCTCGACAGGCCTCACCTCCTCTCCTCCCCCTGGACAAGCCTCACCTCCTCTGCACCCCTGGACAGGCCTCACCTCCTCTGCACCCCTGGACAGGACTCACCTCCTCTCCCCCCCCTGGACAAGCCTCGCATCCTCTGCCCCCTGGACAGCCTCACCTCCTCTGAACTCTGGACAGGTCTCACCTCCTCTGCACCCTTGGGCAGGCCTCCCGATGAAGGATTCTCATTAAGGACAGAGGAGCCCAGAGTTCATTCCACCCCATACAGCGCCTCTGACTCCACTCAGAGCCTCGGGGCGCTATGCACAGGCCCCAGAGGGACACTGCTTCCACGGACAGGCCTCGCCTCCTTTGCACCCCTGGACAGGCCTCACCTCCTCTGAACCCCTGGACAGGCCTCTCCTCCTCTGCACCCCTGGACAGTTCTCTAGACAGGCCTTACCTCCTCTGCACCCCTGGACAGGCCTCTCTTCCTCTGCACTCCTGGACAGGCTTCCCCATATCTGCACCTTTGAACAGGCCTCTCCTCCTCTGCACCCCTGGATAGGCCTCTCCTCCTCTGACCCTTGGACAGGCCTCTCCTGCTCTGCAGCCCTGGACAGGTTTCACCTCCTTTGCACCCCTGGACAGGCCTCACCTCCTCTGCACCCCTGGACAGGCCTCTCTTCCTTCGCACCCCTGGACAGGCCTCACCTCCTTTGCACCCCTGGACAGGCCTCGCCTCCTCTGCACCCCTGGACCGGCCTCAGCTCCTCTGCACCCCTGGACAGACCTCACCTCCTCTGCACCCCTGGACAGGCCTCTCCTCTGCACCCCTGGGCATGCCTCTCCTCCTCTGCCTCTCCTCCTCTGCACCCCTGGACAGACCTCTCCTCCTCTATACCCCTGGACAAGCCTCTCCTCCTCTGCACCCCTGGACAGGCCTCTCCTCCTCTGCACCCCTGGACAGGCCTCCCCTCCTCTGCACCACTGGACAGGCCTCACCTCCGCTGCACCCCTGGACAGACCTCACCTCCTCTGCAACCCTGGACCAGCCTCAGCTCCTCTGCACCCCTGGACAGACCTCATATCCTCTGCACCCATGGACAGGCCTCACCTTCTCTGCACCCTTGGACAGACCTCGCCTCCTCTGCACCCCTGGACAGGCCTCACCTCTGCCCCCTGGACAGGCCTCTCCTCCTCTGCACCCCTGGACAGGCCTCTCCTCCTCTGCACCCCTGGACAGGCCTCACCTCCTCTGCACCCCTGGAAAGGCCTCTCCTCCTCTGCACCACTGGACTGGCCTCGCCTCCTCTGCAACCCTGGATCGGCCTCAGCTCCTCTGCACCCCTGGACAGACCTCATCTCCTCTGCACCCATGGACAGGCCTCTCCTCCTCTATACCCCTGGAAAGGCCTCACCTCCTCTGCACCCCTGGACTGGCCTCGCCTCCTCTGCACTCCTCTGGACAGGCCTCTCCTCCTCTGCACCCCTGGACAGGCCTCACCTCCTCTGCACCCCTGGACAGACCTCACCTCCTCTGCAACCCTGGACAAGCCTCACCTCCTCGGCACCCCTCGACAGGCCTCACCTCCTCTCCTCCCCCTGGACAAGCCTCACCTCCTCTGCACCCCTGGACAGGCCTCTCCTCCTCTGCACCCCTGGACAGGCCTCTACTCCTCTGTACCCCTGGACAGACCTCACCTCCTCTGCACCCCTGGACAGGCCTCACCTCCTCTGCACTCATGGACAGGCCTCTCCTCCTCTGCACCCTTGGACAGACCTCACCTCCTCTGCACCCCTGGACAGGCCTCACCTCCTCTGCACACCTGGACAGGCCTCCCCTCCTCTGCACCACTGGACAGGCGTCACCTCCTCTCCCCCCCCTGGACAAGCCTCGCCTCCTCTGCACCGCTGGACAACCTCACCTCCTCTGCACCACTAGACAGGCGTCACCTCCTCTGCACCCCTGGACAGACCTCATCTCCTCTGCACCCCTGGTCAGGCCTCCCCTCCTCTATACCCCTGGATAGGCTTCACCTCCTCTGCACCCCTGGACAGGCCTCACCTCCTCTGCACCGCTGGACAGGCCTCACCTCCTCTGAACCCCTCTGGACAGGCCTCACCTCCTCTGCACCACTGGACAGGCCTCCCCTCCTCTGCACCCCTGGACAGGCCTCACCTCCTCTGCACACCTGGACAGACCTCACCTCCTCTGCACCCCTGGACAGGCCTCCCCTCCTCTGCACCACTGGACAGGCCTCACCTCCGCTGCACCCCTGGACAGACCTCACCTCCTCTGCAACCCTGGACCGGCCTCAGCTCCTCTGCACCCCTGGACAGACCTCACCTCCTCTGCAACCCTGGACCGGCCTCAGCTCCTCTGCACCCCTGGACAGACCTCATCTCCTCTGCACCCATGGACAGGCCTCACCTCCTCTGCACCCTTGGACAGACCTCACCTCCTCTGCACCCCTGGACAGGCCTCACCTCCTCTGCCCCCTGGACAGGCCTCTCCTCCTCTGCACCCCTGGACAGGCCTCTCCTCCTCTGCACCCCTGGACAGGCCTCACCTCCTCTGCACCCCTGGAAAGGCCTCTCCTCCTCTGCACCACTGGACTGGCCTCGCCTCCTCTGCAACCCTGGACCGGCCTCAGCTCCTCTGCACCCCTGGACAGACCTCATCTCCTCTGCACCCATGGACAGGCCTCTCCTCCTCTATACCCCTGGACAGGCCTCACCTCCTCTGCACCCCTGGACTGGCCTCGCCTCCTCTGCACTCCTCTGGACAGGCCTCTCCTCCTCTGCACCCCTGGACAGGCCTCACCTCCTCTGCACCCCTGGACAGACCTCACCTCCTCTGCAACCCTGGACAAGCCTCACCTCCTCGGCACCCCTCGACAGGCCTCACCTCCTCTCCTCCCCCTGGACAAGCTCACCTCCTCTGTACCCCTGGACAGGCCTCTCCTCCTCTGCACCCCTGGACAGGCCTCTACTCCTCTGTACCCCTGGACAGACCTCACCTCCTCTGCACCCCTGGACAGGCCTCACCTCCTCTGCACCCATGGACAGGCCTCTCCTCCTCTGCACCCTTGGACAGACCTCACCTCCTCTGCACCCCTGGACAGGCCTCACCTCCTCTGCACACCTGGACAGGCCTCCCCTCCTCTGCACCACTGGACAGGCGTCACCTCCTCTCCTCCCCCTGGACAAGCCTCGCCTCCTCTGCACCCCTGGACAACCTCACCTCCTCTGCACCACTAGACAGGCGTCACCTCCTCTGCACCCCTGGACAGACCTCATCTCCTCTGCACCCCTGGTCAGGCCTCCCCTGCTCTATACCCCTGGATAGGCTTCACCTCCTCTGCACCCCTGGACAGGCCTCACCTCCTCTGCACCCCTGGACAGACCTCACCTCCTCTGAACCCCTCTGGACAGGCCTCACCTCCTCTGCACCACCGGACAGGCCTCCCCTCCTCTGCACCCCTGGACAGGCCTCACCTCCTCTGCACACCTGGACAGACCTCACCTCCTCTGCACCCCTGGACAGGCCTCTCCTCCTCTGCTCCCCTGGACAGGCCTCACCTCCTCTGCACCCCTGGACAGACCTCATCTCCTCTGCACCCATGGACAGGCCTCTCCTCCTCTATACCCCTGGAAAGGCCTCACCTCCTCTGCACCCCTGGACTGGCCTCGCCTCCTCTGCACTCCTCTGGACAGGCCTCTCCTCCTCTGCACCCCTGGACAGGCCTCACCTCCTCTGCACCCCTGGACAGACCTCACCTCCTCTGCAACCCTGGACAAGCCTCACCTCCTCGGCACCCCTCGACAGGCCTCACCTCCTCTCCTCCCCCTGGACAAGCCTCACCTCCTCTGCACCCCTGGACAGGCCTCTCCTCCTCTGCACCCCTGGACAGGCCTCTACTCCTCTGTACCCCTGGACAGACCTCACCTCCTCTGCACCCCTGGACAGGCCTCACCTCCTCTGCACTCATGGACAGGCCTCTCCTCCTCTGCACCCTTGGACAGACCTCACCTCCTCTGCACCCCTGGACAGGCCTCACCTCCTCTGCACACCTGGACAGGCCTCCCCTCCTCTGCACCACTGGACAGGCGTCACCTCCTCTCCCCCCCCTGGACAAGCCTCGCCTCCTCTGCACCCCTGGACAACCTCACCTCCTCTGCACCACTAGACAGGCGTCACCTCCTCTGCACCCCTGGACAGACCTTATCTCCTCTGCACCCCTGGTCAGGCCTCCCCTCCTCTATACCCCTGGATAGGCTTCACCTCCTCTGCACCCCTGGACAGGCCTCACCTCCTCTGCACCCCTGGACAGGCCTCACCTCCTCTGAACCCCTCTGGACAGGCCTCACCTCCTCTGCACCACTGGACAGGCCTCCCCTCCTCTGCACCCCTGGACAGGCCTCACCTCCTCTGCACACCTGGACAGACCTCACCTCCTCTGCACCCCTGGACAGGCCTCCCCTCCTCTGCACCACTGGACAGGCCTCACCTCCGCTGCACCCCTGGACAGACCTCACCTCCTCTGCAACCCTGGACCGGCCTCAGCTCCTCTGCACCCCTGGACAGACCTCATCTCCTCTGCACCCATGGACAGGCCTCACCTCCTCTGCACCCTTGGACAGACCTCACCTCCTCTGCACCCCTGGACAGGCCTCACCTCCTCTGCCCCCTGGACAGGCCTCTCCTCCTCTGCACCCCTGGACAGGCCTCTCCTCCTCTGCACCCCTGGACAGGCCTCACCTCCTCTGCACCCCTGGAAAGGCCTCTCCTCCTCTGCACCACTGGACTGGCCTCGCCTCCTCTGCAACCCTGGACCGGCCTCAGCTCCTCTGCACCCCTGGACAGACCTCATCTCCTCTGCACCCATGGACAGGCCTCTCCTCCTCTATACCCCTGGACAGGCCTCACCTCCTCTGCACCCCTGGACTGGCCTCGCCTCCTCTGCACTCCTCTGGACAGGCCTCTCCTCCTCTGCACCCCTGGACAGGCCTCACCTCCTCTGCACCCTTGGACAGACCTCACCTCCTCTGCAACCCTGGACAAGCCTCACCTCCTCGGCACCCCTCGACAGGCCTCACCTCCTCTCCTCCCCCTGGACAAGCCTCACCTCCTCTGTACTACTGGACAGGCCTCTCCTCCTCTGCACCCCTGGACAGGCCTCTACTCCTCTGTACCCCTGGACAGACCTCACCTCCTCTGCACCCCTGGACAGGCCTCACCTCCTCTGCACCCATGGACAGGCCTCTCCTCCTCTGCACCCTTGGACAGACCTCACCTCCTCTGCACCCCTGGACAGGCCTCACCTCCTCTGCACACCTGGACAGGCCTCCCCTCCTCTGCACCACTGGACAGGCGTCACCTCCTCTCCTCCCCCTGGACAAGCCTCGCCTCCTCTGCACCCCTGGACAACCTCACCTCCTCTGCACCACTAGACAGGCGTCACCTCCTCTGCACCCCTGGACAGACCTCATCTCCTCTGCACCCCTGGTCAGGCCTCCCCTCCTCTATACCCCTGGATAGGCTTCACCTCCTCTGCACCCCTGGACAGGCCTCACCTCCTCTGCACCCCTGGACAGGCCTCACCTCCTCTGAACCCCTCTGGACAGGCCTCACCTCCTCTGCACCACTGGACAGGCCTCCCCTCCTCTGCACCCCTGGACAGGCCTCACCTCCTCTGCACACCTGGACAGACCTCACCTCCTCTGCACCCCTGGACAGGCCTCTCCTCCTCTGCTCCCCTGGACAGGCCTCACCTCCTCTGCACCCCTGGACAGACCTCCCCTCCTCTGCAACACTGGACAAGCCTCACCTGCTCGGCACCCATCGACAGGCCTCACCTCCTCTCCTCCCCCTGGACAAGCCTCACCTCCTCTGCACCCCTGGACAGGCCTCACCTCCTCTGCACCCCTGGACAGGACTCACTTTCTCTCCTCACCCTGGACAAGCCTCGCATCCTCTGCACCCCTGGACAGGCCTCTCCTCCTCTGCCCCCTGGACAGCCTCACCTCCTCTGAACCCTGGACAGGTCTCACCTCCTCTGCACCCTTGGACAGGCCTCTCGATGAAGGATTCTCATTAATGACAGAGGAGCCCAGAGTTCATTCCACCCCATACAGCGCCTCTGACTCCACTCTGAGCCTCGGGCGCTATGCACAGGCCCCAGAGAGACACTGCTTCCACGGACAGGCCTCGCCTCCTCTGCACCCCTCGACAGGCCTCACCTCCTCTGAACCCCTGGACAGGCCTCTCCTCCTCTGCACCCCTGGACAGTTCTCTAGACAGGCCTCACCTCCTCTGCACCCCTGGACAGGCCTCTCTTCCTCTGCACTCCTGGACAGGCCTCCCCATATCTGCACCTTTGAACAGGCCTCTCCTCCTCTGCACCCCTGTATAGGCCTCTCCTCCTCTGACCCCTGGACAGGCCTCTTCTGCTCTGCAGCCCTGGACAGGTTTCACCTCCTTTGCACCCCTGGACAGGCCTCACCTCCTCTGCACCCCTGTGTGGTAAATAAAATTACCTGGTACTTAATTTCTATGCAGTAAAGTTCAATAAAATAGCTTAATCAAAATAAGAGACACAGAGTCCGTGGCATCTGAGTTTTAAGGGGTTTTATTCCATAAAATGGAATTAGTATGGTCCGGACCAGGATATCATGTTCCTTTCACCACTGGGGTTCAGGAAGGGACAGAGCAATGCTTTATTAACAAGGTACAATATTTATAGTTCATTCATGCAGAAGGCGTAACAGCTGAGAGAAGCGAGATAGGAAACATGTGCGTAGCAATACGTAATCAGAAGGCGTGCACTAGGGCGTACACGGAGGTGGGTACTAGAAACGTCACATAAAAGTGTCACAAGTGGGTGGATACATAATGAAATCTTGCAGTGTCAGCAGGAATCTGTAGCAAGGATGCGTGCGCAGCAGCATGACGTGTGACTAACGTAAACAGGAGGGTGCAGGGGACTTGACATTTAGCCTTAGAGGGGAGAGACAGAAGTCTGGTGGGTCAGATCAACTTGTTCCTAAATCATATCTGGTATCTTGTGTTTGGAGTACATGTTGCTGGAAACTAAAGGCTATCGGGACAGAGGTTACTTGTCACTAAGGCTAGGAGATGCATATATTTCTTTAAGTAACTGGAGTTTTCTATGGAAATTGGTACAGTAATACACTTGCATGGAGACGGAAAGACTGGACTGTATCTATTGCAGGCAGGATATGTTTATCCTACTCGTTAGCTAGGAATGTGGATTCACGGAGCAGAACTGATAACATAAAGGCAAAATACCATCTTGGCAGGCAGGCCGGACTGAGCCAGGCCCCGCGCTGCTTGGCAGGAAGGAAGGCAGAGTTCAGAGATGCAGGTGGGGGCTGCCGTTTTCAGAGGCAGAAAACAGAAATGAGCTTGATGGCAGAAATCAGGAAAAGGCTCGATGGCAGGCCTTCGCCAGAGCCATGAAAACATGAAAGTGCACCATGTAAAGACGGTGGCACGGCATACTTAGGAACTGAATTATTGATCCATTCATGGCGGATCTGAAAGAGGACATGTTAACGTTGGACGCAAATGTATTTGCGTCTTCATAGCTGGCACAGGAGGGAAGTTACATGCACTTTAACTCGTACATGGAGACGTTGGGGTCTACGATAGGGAACATAACTTGACCATAAAATTTATATTTCCTCATTCCCTCCTTGTTCCCTACGGGACCCTTCATGATATATCAATCTTCATTAATCCATCTATCTGTTCATATAACATCATTTGTTCTTCTTTCTTTAACCGGGAACTAGAACGTGAACTTGGACTAGAACGTGGAATACAGGATGTGGCGCACAATCCGCAAATCGATGGCCCACATTGTAAACATAGGCAACTACTGAATACTATGAGCAATATGATACCTAGAAATGACAGTACTTTCCATCCCCATGCAGAGATTACATTCCAGAACCAACCGGACCATGTCCAGGAGCCTGGATTCTGATGTATCAGATGAACTATTTCGTGAAGCCTAGTGATGGCTTTGTAAACCGATGGTGCGTTGTCTGGAATGAAAACGCAACAGCTCGAGTGGATGACGGTACAAGCCCCGCCCCTATCGGCCAGGATGACGTCAAGAACAAGACGATTTTGAAGGACAACAAGTCTCATAGCAGACTGTTCCTCTGTTAAGTTGCCTAGGGTGGAAGTAGTTTCATTCACTACAGCTTCAAGAGTTCTGGTCAATCTACGTATCAGTTTACTATTCGAGACAGTACCTAAGTAAGGAAAGAAACCTTTATTGAAATCTGTATATTGTTCCCATGCCGTTTCAGTATAATCGGGAGTTCTCTCTTGGGTCCAGTATATACTAGGTGGGAGTTCCTATGATAATCAGGTGGGGCTAGAAAAACAGGTGGCAGAAGGAATGCAATGTAACAGGTGCCATCCCAATCTAGAGGTAAGCGTATATATGCGGTATGACCACAAACGAAGTAGGAATGACGTGAAGCTTTAAAGGTAGACTATGACCCAGGTGTACTGAACCATTCTTTCTGACACATAATTCACCCTTAACTGGTAATACTGACATAAAGGGCAGGACTGATTCGGCTTCGGACTGAACATTCAGAATCATGATGTTAAGTGTAAAGTTACCTAATCCTTATACTTCGTTTTCTAGATCGGTCCCTGTCCTTTTGGGAAGACCCTCCTTGTCAGGGAAACATACTTTGTGCAGAACAGTGTTCAGATTTCCCCATACCCAATTGCCTTGGTAAACTATGGAATCAGAATCTACGGAATTAATTAGACTAAACCATGCACCTCAGGTGCCATTGTGTGTGAACGGGTACGGAAAGAGGGGCAGAACTCCCTTGTACTTCTGATAGGGAGGGAGTCGGCCACATATCCAACAATTGGTAGCATTGCTGGTCTGATGGGAATGGTGTAACATACTAATGAATGTATTGTTGCGCAGCGCAAGTCTGTAGGAGAGTTCATGTGGAGGTAACTCGCTAAAAGTGTGTTCAGCAGAAACATTGTAAGCAGATTGTTCACGCTTGAAAATAGGGTAATATATAGGGAGAAGTACACTTGCAACTATTATCAGAAGACTTAGGAAAAACATTATTAACAATGTCACTATACAGTGACTACGCAGTGATTTGCAGTATGTACGTTTCTTGAACTCTTTCTTTCTATCTCTCTCTCTATTGGGGTCTAACGGGTACATGTCAGAATCAGGTTTAACCGATTCACCTAGGGGAGGACTTAAACAATTAAACTGTCTGACTTGCTAGACCGTAATTTGGATTAATACTCCTGATGCAGAGTTTTTCTCGAAAAGGGGGTTTTGAGTCACTAGTTTCAAGGCAGTCTTTTAGGTGTTATCAAAGATTTGGGCAAAGAGAAAGTTCCAAATTGTCCATAGAATTTCCTTTTCGTCCTTCGAGCCGGATAGCAGTCCTTGTGGTGTGTAGCACAGGCTTCGGCGTCCTCCAATGCGGCTTAAGGGGGCTTGATCGGTCCAAAGTTCCGCTCATAGATAACATCTCCAGGGACTATGGCAGGCTCCTGGACTTGGATGTTGTCAGGGAAGGCGGTGGCAACCTGTGAATGAAGAGAGAGTAGTGCAGATATCAAGGAAGCTAGGTAATCTGTCAGCATGTTATTGTCAACATCAGATATTATCTTGGCATAGGAGATAGGCCTGTTCTGGAATGGACTGTTCTGGAATGGTCTGATTATGGCTTTCTACAAGGCTTGCTGTAGTATAATCTGGGACTGGGTTCGCTTCTGTCCGTCTGGTTAGTGCACACACTACTAAAACATACTTATAACCTTTACATCTGTCTATTTGGATATAATCCATCTGGAGGACTTCAAAATGATGGTCAGGAGGATGAAATCCACCTTGCTCTACGGGAATGCCTTTACCTGGGTTGAACTGACAACAGATCAGGCAAGTACGCACTTTCTGTTTTGCTGCTGCTCGTAAATGTTTATTGAACCAAAGGTTTTGAATACTGTCTAAGATGGGTTTTTCTCCTAAATGTGCAGGACTATGTGCTGTCTTAATGATAACTTGAACCATAGAGTCGGGGAGAAACCATGTGGCTTTTCCCTTCGTCATCCATCCCTGTTCTGTCTGGATCCCTCCTAGTTCAGTCCATTTCTTGATTTCGTCTGGTGTAGTATGTGTCTGTATGTCAATTACATCTAGGGCGGGATCCTTAACTGTCATGCAATGAGTTGGCGTCGGGACTATTGTCTTTGTCAAGTCAGGTGTGTGAGTCTGTGCTGTAAGCTTGGCTGTTCGGTCTGCCAGGTCGTTGCCCTGGGAAATGTTGTCAGTGACTTTAATATGTGCTTTACACTTCATAATGGCTATTGCTGTAGGCAAATGTATTGCTTCTAACAGAGCTTGAATGAGGGGACCGTGCTGGATCTTGGCCCCATGTGAGGTCAGGAAACCTCTTTCTTGTCAGAGTACACCGAAGTCTTGTACGACTCCAAATGCATAACGGGAATCTGTATATATGTTAACTTTCTTGTTCTTGGCTAGAATACAGGCTTGGGTCAGAGCAATGAGCTCTGCTGCTTGGGCTGACAGGGTGTCAATATGATGTGTTTCTATGACATCAGTTTCTGTTGTTACTGCATATGCAGCCACTAACTCTCCTGTACTTGTTCTCATACATGAACCATCCACATAAAGTGTCAGGTCTGGATCTGGTAACGCGGTGTCTGTCAAGTCTTGTCTGGGTTTCGTCGTGATGGTAACAACTTCAACACAATCATGTGCCAAAGGGTCTATCATATTTAATGGCAAAAGTGTAGCTGGATTCAAGGTGTTACAGCGTCTGATTTCTATGTGTGGCTGAAATAATGTCAATTCATAACCTGTCAATCGTGCTATAGTCAAGTGTTGTGTCTGGGTTCTGTTTAAAAGAACTTCCACTGAGTGTGGAACTTGTACTGTCAGAGGGTGTCCTAACACTATGGAATCACTCTGTCTGATTGCTAAAGCTGTAGCTGCCACTGATTTTAAACACGCAGGCAAGGCCTGTGCTACTGGATCCAATGTACTTGAAAAATAGGCACACGGTTTGTGTGACCCTGCTTGGTCTTGAGTGAGGACTGATAATGCAGTTCCCTCACGTTCTGTGACAAAAAGTGTAAAAGGTTTGCTGTAACATGGTGTCGCTAAAACTGGTCCTTGACATAAAGCTTTCCTTAATTCGTCAAAAGCCTGTGTATGTTCCTGAGTCCAAGGGAGGACAGTCGATGACGCTGCCTCCTGTGTTGTCAACTGTAAAAGTGGCTTGGCTAGAAATGCATACTGACGGATCCATTGTCTGCAGTAAGAAGTGAGGCCTATAAAAGCTTGTACCTCCTTCTGTGTTCTGGGCTGTGACAGGCTAGTAATGAGCTGTATGATTCTTGTGTTAGCTGTCTACCGTGTTAGCTGTATACCCTCCTTGGAAAGCAAGTGTTGTACACCACTTGCTTTACACAGAAAGTGCAAGACTGTCAGAGATGCAATGTCACAGTCTGGTTCTGATCCTGCTGTAGTTAGAATGACGTTTATGTTGGTAGGCATGTAAACACCGTCTAGCTGTCTGTAGTGTCTGACTGTAAATGCTAGGGATCACTGTCATAAATCCAGCGAAAATAATTATGTTAACATAAATAAATAAATAAAAATGACTTCTCAATTCAAAAGCACTATTTTATATTGGGGAACCTCTTTCCAAAACCTCTGCAAATTTACAATAAATCCTACTCTAGATCTTGTATGACCATACTACCTACAATACGCTCTCTAAATGTATTTGAATAAACCCAAACTAAACTTGTCATAGACAGAAGGCTGGAGCCTCGATACTCCTTTGAGAAACAGCCCCTCCCTCTAGAATTATGTTCGCGCTCGGAGCTTGAATCTGATCCAAGCATAATCAAGTAGCAGCCGAGCTTCATTGCGATCTAAAATTGAATGACTGCCAAATGTTGATCTCATCGCAGGAGCAAAGCTTCTGCCAATTATCCTGTTTACACTACTGAGGGAAAAACTATTCATTTGCAAGCATGCTCTTATCTGGAGTCAATGAAGCTTTTAGTACTGACTGTGAGGAAGAGCCTGACTCAGCTGGAGAACAGCCAATAATTGTCCGCGGAAAAGAATTGGAGGATGGCCAACAAGACAGGCACTGCTTGCTTCAAGAGGGAGTAGCCCTCCCTTTATATAAACATCATTTACTGGGAACCAGGGGACGGACTGTCTCAAGGTTAAAAAACACATTCCTTGTACGTCATAACATATCTCTTCCCAGGCCAGAGCTTTTCTAACTTTAACTGAAGCAAACCTTTAAAACGTGTTAAAAAGTAAATTAATAAAGACATATATTTTTCTGTAACTGAGTGACATGCTAGCATTTTAAAAATAATTCTGTACTGCTACTAGCTGCAAGGGAAACAAAACATTCATGGCATGGAAACACACCATATTTTACTCTCTTTTTTTTTTTTTTGAAAATAACATGTCGAACTCCTTAATTCTGCATTGCGTAACCAATATTTTCATAAGTAAGTGTGCAAACTTATCTATTCTACCTATTAAGAGGGCCAGGATTCATACTTTTTCAAAAGGCCATGTTTTCTAATTTTAGTGGGGACGGTTCTCTGCACACATCAATTGAAGCAGCCTGTCAAAGTACATAGGTCAGTCTTAAAACTAAATGCAAATTAAACTAATGTAGGGGACACATTGGGAAAAAATATTCTGTAGAAACATTCCTATTTAAAAAACACACTGTTCATTCACACTAATAAAAACGCATTCTATGAAGGGTCTGATTTATATTTTCTTGTCAACCCTAAAAAAACATCTAAGCACCCTCTGTGCAAAACCCTTATCTCAATTCGACTGGTCTATTTACAACTTTACCGTCTTCTGAGCTAAACACATTATATCAAGTATTCCAAGACAAAACCCTTCACAAAAACACTCCTTTACCCTCCATGCAACATTTTACCATTCAATCTGCAAACTGAATACGCCCATTGGATAACATGGCAAATCGCACCCCCGCACAAAACATGCTTTTTCCACCACTTCCACAGCTCGAATCCTTTTCAAACTTTGCATCACAGTAGTTCAAGCTATTCCCTAAATCCTCACCAAAAAGCAACCAAATCCCTCCACTGGAACGGGTACGAATTTCCGCTCAAAAACACGCCCCCCCCCCCCCCAAAAAAAAACGCTAAAATTCCTCAACACCTTGTCAAAACAAATACCGCCTTCTCAATCCAAGAAATTAACCTTTCTTCAAAACATTTTTTCCAAGCACTTGAAAGAGATCCAGCTCTCTCCTGACTGACGTAATGATAACATGCTCTGTACAAGCCATATCCACATGGCGCTATTCACAAGCCATATTTACAAGAAAGTCAACAAGTCCAAAAATGACATGCTCTTCACAAGGCATATTTCCAAGGCGAAATTGCACAAGGAACACAACAAGTCTAAATGAGAATATGCTCCTCACAAGCCATATTTACAAGGAGCTATTTACAAGAAACTACACAAATCTTCCTAGTCTTAGTGAAATCACGAGCATTGAGCCCTTTCCTGGTTCTGGATCGTATATACAGTGGGGAATTGCTTCTTTCTACATACTCTAAAGGGTACAGGTGGTGGCGCTCGTGACCTACGGGGTGTTTCTGAGGGGGTCACTTTAGCTAGTTCTTCTGAGAGGACCAGTAACAACGGCATTTCTTTCTATCAGCCTGTTCTGCCTTGACCTTGTCTAGTTCTCTCTGTTTGATGAATTTCTTTCTCTGTTCTCCTATGTGACTCTTTGCGCCATAACTCAATGGCATCTTTCTGTGAGGGTCTTGATTTCTTTTTCCATAGAGCTTCTTCTACTCTCATGATGCACTCGGCATCCCATGTTCCTGAAACAGGCCATCTATATTTCTCTTCTAACTCCTTGGTGTAGTCCACCCACAAGTCTAAGTACAGTATGGCATCTAAGCCATGTTTGTGGTACATAAAGTGCCCTGGAGTGTCCCTAGGTGGAACAGGCACTGCTTCTTCTAGAATCCCTTTTCTAGTTCCTATCTGTCTTAATTTACTGAACAGTGGCATCGTAATATTTTTGACTAGACTTTTACTTGAATTTTGAACACAATTATTACATAAAAGAACACAGTAACATATATCAAACAGTCACTCATACCACGACATTAATCACAAAAATCCTATACATATATTGACTATACTTGATTTCTATAACGAAAATACTCACTAAAATACTTCTTGATATACTGCTAAACAGTACAGATACACCGCTAAACAGTGCAGATACACTGCTAAAACAGTGCAGACTGGAATTCTTGATGCACTGCTAAACAGTACAGATACACTGCTAAACAGTGCAGACTGGATCTGTGTACCCAAACCCATCTTTACCGGATGCATAGTAACACACCCGTCTAGATACTCCCTCAGCAACGGTACTCACCGGGAAGCACAGAAAACGGAAGGCCTCAGAAACTGGACTGGACTGGACTGAACCCTGGACTGGACTGGACTCGCGACGTAGATACTTCGGAACTTCGGAACTGGTGGGCCTCAAGACACCTCGGACCTTGCACTCTCTGCTGGACTCGGGTTGGGATCCTCCGCACTCCTCACCGCCTCGTCTGGGTGTCGATCGCAGTCTCAGTCACCTCCGTTGGCCTGAGGGAGATACAGGAAATCCTGCAGATGCGCATGAGTGTCCGTCCGGCTGTGGCAGGGGACTAGGCCTGCAACGCACCGCCGGCGCGTAAGGTGGGGGAGGGTCCCATCTGGGGTGCCAATTTATGTGGTAAATAAAATTACCTGGTACTTAATTTCTATGCAGTAAAGTTCAATAAAATAGCTTAATCAAAATAAGAGACACAGAGTCCGTGGCATCTGAGTTTTAAGGGGTTTTATTCCATAAAATGGAATTAGTATGGTCCGGACCAGGATATCATGTTCCTTTCACCACTGGGGTTCAGGAAGGGACAGAGCAATGCTTTATTAACAAGGTACAATATTTATAGTTCATTCATGCAGAAGGCGTAACAGCTGAGAGAAGCGAGATAGGAAACATGTGCGTAGCAATACGTAATCAGAAGGCGTGCACTAGGGCGTACACGGAGGTGGGTACTAGAAACGTCACATAAAAGTGTCACAAGTGGGTGGATACATAATGAAATCTTGCAGTGTCAGCAGGAATCTGTAGCAAGGATGCGTGCGCAGCAGCATGACGTGTGACTAATGTAAACAGGAGGGTGCAGGGGACTTGACATTTAGCCTTAGAGGGGAGAGACAGAAGTCTGGTGGGTCAGATCAACTTGTTCCTAAATCATATCTGGTATCTTGTGTTTGGAGTACATGTTGCTGGAAACTAAAGGCTATCGGGACAGAGGTTACTTGTCACTAAGGCTAGGAGATGCATATATTTCTTTAAGTAACTGGAGTTTTCTATGGAAATTGGTACAGTAATACACTTGCATGGAGACGGAAAGACTGGACTGTATCTATTGCAGGCAGGATATGTTTATCCTACTCGTTAGCTAGGAATGTGGATTCACGGAGCAGAACTGATAACATAAAGGCAAAATACCATCTTGGCAGGCAGGCCGGACTGAGCCAGGCCCCGCGCTGCTTGGCAGGAAGGAAGGCAGAGTTCAGAGATGCAGGTGGGGGCTGCCGTTTTCAGAGGCAGAAAACAGAAATGAGCTTGATGGCAGAAATCAGGAAAAGGCTCGATGGCAGGCCTTCGCCAGAGCCATGAAAACATGAAAGTGCACCATGTAAAGACGGTGGCACGGCATACTTAGGAACTGAATTATTGATCCATTCATGGCGGATCTGAAAGAGGACATGTTAACGTTGGACGCAAATGTATTTGCGTCTTCATAGCTGGCACAGGAGGGAAGTTACATGCACTTTAACTCGTACATGGAGACGTTGGGGTCTACGATAGGGAACATAACTTGACCATAAAATTTATATTTCCTCACCTGGACAGGCCTCACCTTCTCTGCACCCCTCTGGACATGCCTCACCTCCTCTGCACCACTGGACAGGCCTCCCCTCGTCTGCACCCCTGGACAGGCCTCACCTCCTCTGCACACCTGGACAGACCTCACCTCCTCTGCACCCCTGGACAGGCCTCTCCTCCTCTGCACCCCTGGACAGGCCTCACCTCCTCTGCACCCCTGGACAGACCTCACCTCCTCTGCAACCCTGGACAAGCCTTACCTGCTCGGCACCCCTCGACAGGCCTCACCTCCTCTCCTCCCCCTGGACAAGCCTCACTTCCTCTGCACCCCTGGACAGGCCTCACCTCCTCTGCACCCCTGGACAGGACTCACCTCCTCTCCTCCCCTGGACAAGCCTCGCATCCTCTGCACCCCTGGACAGGCCTCGCCTCCTCTGCCCCCTGGACAGCCTCACCTCCTCTGCTCCTCTGGACAGGCCTCTCCTCCTCTGCACCCCTGGACAAGCCTCACCTGCTCGGCACCCCTCGACAGGCCTCACCTCCTCTCCTCCCCCTGGACAAGCCTCACCTCCTCTGCACCCCTGGACAGGCCTCACCTCCTCTGCACCCCTGGACAGGACTCACTTTCTCTCCTCCCCCTGGACGAGCCTCGCATCCTCTGCACCCCTGGACAGGCCTCTCCTCCTCTGCCCCCTGGACAGCCTCACCTCCTCTGAACCCTGGACAGGTCTCACCTCCTCTGCACCCTTGGACAGGCCTCTCGATGAAGGATTCTCATTAATGACAGAGGAGCCCAGAGTTCATTCCACCCCATACAGCGCCTCTGACTCCACTCTGAGCCTCGGGCGCTATGCACAGGCCCCAGAGAGACACTGCTTCCACGGACAGGCCTCGCCTCCTCTGCACCCCTGGACAGGCCTCACCTCCTCTGAACCCCTGGATAGGCCTCTCCTCCTCTGCACCCCTGGACAGTTCTCTAGACAGGCCTCACCTCCTCTGCACCCCTGGACAGGCCTCTCTTCCTCTGCACTCCTGGACAGGCCTCCCCATATCTGCACCTTTGAACAGGCCTCTCCTCCTCTGCACCCCTGTATAGGCCTCTCCTCCTCTGACCCCTGGACAGGCCTCTCCTGCTCTGCAGCCCTAGACAGGTTTCACCTCCTTTGCACCCCTGGACAGGCCTCTCTTCCTTCGCACCCCTGGACAGACCTCGCCTCCTTTGCACCCCTGGACAGGCCTCACCTCCTCTGCACCCCTGGACAGGCCTCAGCTCCTCTGTACCCCTGAACAGGCCTCTCCTCCTCTGCACCCCTGGACAGGCCTCTCCTCCTCTGCACCCCTGGACAGGCCTCTCCTCCTCTGCCTCTCCTCCTCTGCACCCCTGGACAGGCCTCTCCTCCTCTGACCCCTGGACAGGCCTTTCCTCCTCTGCACCCCTGGACAGGCCTCGCCTCCTCTGCACCTCTGGACAGACCTCATCTCCTCTGCACCCCTGGACAGGCCTCACCTCCTCTGCACCCCTGGACAGGCCTCTCCTCCTCTGCACCCCTGGACAGGCCTCTCCTCCTTTGCACCGCTGGACAGGCCTCACCTCCTCTGCACCTTTGGACAGGCCTCACCTCCTCTGCACCCCTGGACAGGCCTCACCTCCTCTGCACCCCTGGACAGGCCTCACCTCCTCTGCACCCCTCTGGACATGCCTCACCTCCTCTGCACCTCTGGACAGGCCTCCCCTCCTCTGCACCCCTGGACAGGCCTCACCTCCTCTACACACCTGGACAGACCTCACCTCCTCTGCACCCCTGGACAGGCCTCTCCTCCTCTGCACCCCTGGACAGGCCTCACCTCCTCTGCACCCCTGGACAGACCTCACCTCCTCTGCAACCCTGGACAAGCCTCACCTGCTCGGCACCCCTCGACAGGCCTCACCTCCTCTCCTCCCCCTGGACAAGCCTCACCTCCTCTGCACCCCTGGACAGGCCTCACCTCCTCTGCACCCCTGGACAGGACTCACCTCCTCTCCTCCCCTGGACAAGCCTCGCATCCTCTGCACCCCTGGACAGGCCTCTCCTCCTCTGCCCCCTGGACAGGCCTCTCCTCCTCTATACCCTTGGACAGGTCTCTCCTCAGCTGCACCCCTGGACAGGCCTCTCCTCCTCTATACCCTTGGACAGGTCTCTCCTCCTCTGCCCCTCCTCTGGACAGGCCTCTCCTCCTCTGCTCCTCTGGACAGGCCTCTCTTCCTCTGCCCCTCCTCTGGACAGGTCTCTCCTCCTCTGCACCCATGGACAGGCCTCACCTCCTCTGCACCCCTGGACAGGACTCACCTCCTCTCCTCCCCTGGACAAGCCTCACATCCTCTGCACCCCTGGACAGGCCTCTCCTCCTCTGCCCCCTGGACAGCCTCACCTCCTCTCCTCCTCTGGACAGGCCTCTCCTCCTCTGCAACCCTGGACAAGCCTCACCTGCTCGGCACCCCTCTACAGGCCTCACCTCCTCTCCTCCCCCTGGACAAGCCTCACCTCCTCTGCACCCCTGGACAGGCCTCACCTCCTCTGCACCCCTGGACAGGACTCACTTTCTCTCCTCCCCCTGGACAAGCCTCGCATCCTCTGCACCCCTGGACAGGCCTCTCCTCCTCTGCCCCCTGGACAGCCTCACCTCCTCTGAACCCTGGACAGGTCTCACCTCCTCTGCACCCTTGGACAGGCCTCACCTCCTCTGCACCCCTGGACAGGCCTCTCTTCCTTCGCACCCCTGGACAGACCTCACCTCCTTTGCACCCCTGGACAGGCCTCTCTTCCTCTGCACTCCTGGACAGGCCTCCCCATATCTGCACCTTTGAACAGGCCTCTCCTCCTCTGCACCCCTGTATAGGCCTCTCCTCCTCTGACCCCTGGACAGGCCTCTCCTGCTCTGCAGCCCTGGACAGGTTTCACCTCCTTTGCACCCCTGGACAGGCCTCACCTCCTCTGCACCCCTGGACAGGCCTCTCTTCCTTCGCACCCCTGGACAGACCTCGCCTCCTTTGCACCCCTGGACAGGCCTCACCTCCTCTGCACCCCTGGACAGGCCTCGGCTCCTCTGTACCCCTGAACAGGCCTCTCCTCCTCTGCACCCCTGGACAGGCCTCTCCTCCTCTGCCTCTCCTCCTCTGCACCCCTGGACAGGCCTCTCCTCCTCTGACCCCTGGACAGGCCTTTCCTCCTCTGCACCCCTGGACAGGCCTCACCTCCTCTGCACCCATGGACAGGCCTCTCCTCCTCTGCACCCTTGGACAGACCTCACCTCCTCTGCACCCCTGGACAGGCCTCACCTCCTCTGCACACCTGGACAGGCCTCCCCTCCTCTGCACCACTGGACAGGCGTCACCTCCTCTCCTCCCCCTGGACAAGCCTCGCCTCCTCTGCACCCCTGGACAACCTCACCTCCTCTGCACCACTAGACAGGCGTCACCTCCTCTGCACCCCTGGACAGACCTCATCTCCTCTGCACCCCTGGTCAGGCCTCCCCTCCTCTATACCCCTGGATAGGCTTCACCTCCTCTGCACCCCTGGACAGGCCTCACCTCCTCTGCACCCCTGGACAGGCCTCACCTCCTCTGAACCCCTCTGGACAGGCCTCACCTCCTCTGCACCACTGGACAGGCCTCCCCTCCTCTGCACCCCTGGACAGGCCTCACCTCCTCTGCACACCTGGACAGACCTCACCTCCTCTGCACCCCTGGACAGGCCTCTCCTCCTCTGCTCCCCTGGACAGGCCTCACCTCCTCTGCACCCCTGGACAGACCTCCCCTCCTCTGCAACACTGGACAAGCCTCACCTGCTCGGCACCCATCGACAGGCCTCACCTCCTCTCCTCCCCCTGGACAAGCCTCACCTCCTCTGCACCCCTGGACAGGCCTCACCTCCTCTGCACCCCTGGACAGGACTCACTTTCTCTCCTCACCCTGGACAAGCCTCGCATCCTCTGCACCCCTGGACAGGCCTCTCCTCCTCTGCCCCCTGGACAGCCTCACCTCCTCTGAACCCTGGACAGGTCTCACCTCCTCTGCACCCTTGGACAGGCCTCTCGATGAAGGATTCTCATTAATGACAGAGGAGCCCAGAGTTCATTCCACCCCATACAGCGCCTCTGACTCCACTCTGAGCCTCGGGCGCTATGCACAGGCCCCAGAGAGACACTGCTTCCACGGACAGGCCTCGCCTCCTCTGCACCCCTCGACAGGCCTCACCTCCTCTGAACCCCTGGACAGGCCTCTCCTCCTCTGCACCCCTGGACAGTTCTCTAGACAGGCCTCACCTCCTCTGCACCCCTGGACAGGCCTCTCTTCCTCTGCACTCCTGGACAGGCCTCCCCATATCTGCACCTTTGAACAGGCCTCTCCTCCTCTGCACCCCTGTATAGGCCTCTCCTCCTCTGACCCCTGGACAGGCCTCTTCTGCTCTGCAGCCCTGGACAGGTTTCACCTCCTTTGCACCCCTGGACAGGCCTCACCTCCTCTGCACCCCTGGACAGGCCTCACCTTCTCTGCACCCCTCTGGACATGCCTCACCTCCTCTGCACCACTGGACAGGCCTCCCCTCGTCTGCACCCCTGGACAGGCCTCACCTCCTCTGCACACCTGGACAGACCTCACCTCCTCTGCACCCCTGGACAGGCCTCTCCTCCTCTGCACCCCTGGACAGGCCTCACCTCCTCTGCACCCCTGGACAGACCTCACCTCCTCTGCAACCCTGGACAAGCCTTACCTGCTCGGCACCCCTCGACAGGCCTCACCTCCTCTCCTCCCCCTGGACAAGCCTCACTTCCTCTGCACCCCTGGACAGGCCTCACCTCCTCTGCACCCCTGGACAGGACTCACTTTCTCTCCTCACCCTGGACAAGCCTCGCATCCTCTGCACCCCTGGACAGGCCTCTCCTCCTCTGCCCCCTGGACAGCCTCACCTCCTCTGAACCCTGGACAGGTCTCACCTCCTCTGCACCCTTGGACAGGCCTCTCGATGAAGGATTCTCATTAATGACAGAGGAGCCCAGAGTTCATTCCACCCCATACAGCGCCTCTGACTCCACTCTGAGCCTCGGGGCGCTATGCACAGGCCCCAGAGAGACACTGCTTCCACGGACAGGCCTCGCCTCCTCTGCACCCCTGGACAGGCCTCACCTCCTCTGAACCCCTGGATAGGCCTCTCCTCCTCTGCACCCCTGGACAGTTCTCTAGACAGGCCTCACCTCCTCTGCACCCCTGGACAGGCCTCTCTTCCTCTGCACTCCTGGACAGGCCTCCCCATATCTGCACCTTTGAACAGGCCTCTCCTCCTCTGCACCCCTGTATAGGCCTCTCCTCCTCTGACCCCTGGACAGGCCTGTCCTGCTCTGCAGCCCTAGACAGGTTTCACCTCCTTTGCACCCCTGGACAGGCCTCTCTTCCTTCGCACCCCTGGACAGACCTCGCCTCCTTTGCACCCCTGGACAGGCCTCACCTCCTCTGCACCCCTGGACAGGCCTCAGCTCCTCTGTACCCCTGAACAGGCCTCTCCTCCTCTGCACCCCTGGACAGGCCTCTCCTCCTCTGCACCCCTGGACAGGCCTCTCCTCCTCTGCCTCTCCTCCTCTGCACCCCTGGACAGGCCTCTCCTCCTCTGACCCCTGGACAGGCCTTTCCTCCTCTGCACCCCTGGACAGGCCTCGCCTCCTCTGCACCTCTGGACAGACCTCATCTCCTCTGCACCCCTGGACAGGCCTCACCTCCTCTGCACCCCTGGACAGGCCTCTCCTCCTCTGCACCCCTGGACAGGCCTCTCCTCCTTTGCACCGCTGGACAGGCCTCACCTCCTCTGCACCTTTGGACAGGCCTCACCTCCTCTGCACCCCTGGACAGGCCTCACCTCCTCTGCACCCCTGGACAGGCCTCACCTCCTCTGCACCCCTCTGGACATGCCTCACCTCCTCTGCACCACTGGACAGGCCTCCCCTCCTCTGCACCCCTGGACAGGCCTCACCTCCTCTACACACCTGGACAGACCTCACCTCCTCTGCACCCCTGGACAGGCCTCTCCTCCTCTGCACCCCTGGACAGGCCTCACCTCCTCTGCACCCCTGGACAGACCTCACCTCCTCTGCAACCCTGGACAAGCCTCACCTGCTCGGCACCCCTCGACAGGCCTCACCTCCTCTCCTCCCCCTGGACAAGCCTCACCTCCTCTGCACCCCTGGACAGGCCTCACCTCCTCTGCACCCCTGGACAGGACTCACCTCCTCTCCTCCCCTGGACAAGCCTCGCATCCTCTGCACCCCTGGACAGGCCTCTCCTCCTCTGCCCCCTGGACAGGCCTCTCCTCCTCTATACCCTTGGACAGGTCTCTCCTCAGCTGCACCCCTGGACAGGCCTCTCCTCCTCTATACCCTTGGACAGGTCTCTCCTCCTCTGCCCCTCCTCTGGACAGGCCTCTCCTCCTCTGCTCCTCTGGACAGGCCTCTCTTCCTCTGCCCCTCCTCTGGACAGGTCTCTCCTCCTCTGCACCCATGGACAGGCCTCACCTCCTCTGCACCCCTGGACAGGACTCACCTCCTCTCCTCCCCTGGACAAGCCTCACATCCTCTGCACCCCTGGACAGGCCTCTCCTCCTCTGCCCCCTGGACAGCCTCACCTCCTCTCCTCCCCTGGACAGGCCTCTCTTCCTCTGCACTCCTGGACAGGCCTCCCCATATCTGCACCTTTGAACAGGCCTCTCCTCCTCTGCACCCCTGTATAGGCCTCTCCTCCTCTGACCCCTGGACAGGCCTCTCCTGCTCTGCAGCCCTAGACAGGTTTCACCTCCTTTGCACCCCTGGACAGGCCTCTCTTCCTTCGCACCCCTGGACAGACCTCGCCTCCTTTGCACCCCTGGACAGGCCTCACCTCCTCTGCACCCCTGGACAGGCCTCAGCTCCTCTGTACCCCTGAACAGGCCTCTCCTCCTCTGCACCCCTGGACAGGCCTCTCCTCCTCTGCACCCCTGGACAGGCCTCTCCTCCTCTGCCTCTCCTCCTCTGCACCCCTGGACAGGCCTCTCCTCCTCTGACCCCTGGACAGGCCTTTCCTCCTCTGCACCCCTGGACAGGCCTCGCCTCCTCTGCACCTCTGGACAGACCTCATCTCCTCTGCACCCCTGGACAGGCCTCACCTCCTCTGCACCCCTGGACAGGCCTCTCCTCCTCTGCACCCCTGGACAGGCCTCTCCTCCTTTGCACCGCTGGACAGGCCTCACCTCCTCTGCACCTTTGGACAGGCCTCACCTCCTCTGCACCCCTGGACAGGCCTCACCTCCTCTGCACCCCTGGACAGGCCTCACCTCCTCTGCACCCCTCTGGACATGCCTCACCTCCTCTGCACCTCTGGACAGGCCTCCCCTCCTCTGCACCCCTGGACAGGCCTCACCTCCTCTACACACCTGGACAGACCTCACCTCCTCTGCACCCCTGGACAGGCCTCTCCTCCTCTGCACCCCTGGACAGGCCTCACCTCCTCTGCACCCCTGGACAGACCTCACCTCCTCTGCAACCCTGGACAAGCCTCACCTGCTCGGCACCCCTCGACAGGCCTCACCTCCTCTCCTCCCCCTGGACAAGCCTCACCTCCTCTGCACCCCTGGACAGGCCTCACCTCCTCTGCACCCCTGGACAGGACTCACCTCCTCTCCTCCCCTGGACAAGCCTCGCATCCTCTGCACCCCTGGACAGGCCTCTCCTCCTCTGCCCCCTGGACAGGCCTCTCCTCCTCTATACCCTTGGACAGGTCTCTCCTCAGCTGCACCCCTGGACAGGCCTCTCCTCCTCTATACCCTTGGACAGGTCTCTCCTCCTCTGCCCCTCCTCTGGACAGGCCTCTCCTCCTCTGCTCCTCTGGACAGGCCTCTCTTCCTCTGCCCCTCCTCTGGACAGGTCTCTCCTCCTCTGCACCCATGGACAGGCCTCACCTCCTCTGCACCCCTGGACAGGACTCACCTCCTCTCCTCCCCTGGACAAGCCTCACATCCTCTGCACCCCTGGACAGGCCTCTCCTCCTCTGCCCCCTGGACAGCCTCACCTCCTCTCCTCCTCTGGACAGGCCTCTCCTCCTCTGCAACCCTGGACAAGCCTCACCTGCTCGGCACCCCTCTACAGGCCTCACCTCCTCTCCTCCCCCTGGACAAGCCTCACCTCCTCTGCACCCCTGGACAGGCCTCACCTCCTCTGCACCCCTGGACAGGACTCACTTTCTCTCCTCCCCCTGGACAAGCCTCGCATCCTCTGCACCCCTGGACAGGCCTCTCCTCCTCTGCCCCCTGGACAGCCTCACCTCCTCTGAACCCTGGACAGGTCTCACCTCCTCTGCACCCTTGGACAGGCCTCACCTCCTCTGCACCCCTGGACAGGCCTCTCTTCCTTCGCACCCCTGGACAGACCTCACCTCCTTTGCACCCCTGGACAGGCCTCTCTTCCTCTGCACTCCTGGACAGGCCTCCCCATATCTGCACCTTTGAACAGGCCTCTCCTCCTCTGCACCCCTGTATAGGCCTCTCCTCCTCTGACCCCTGGACAGGCCTCTCCTGCTCTGCAGCCCTGGACAGGTTTCACCTCCTTTGCACCCCTGGACAGGCCTCACCTCCTCTGCACCCCTGGACAGGCCTCTCTTCCTTCGCACCCCTGGACAGACCTCGCCTCCTTTGCACCCCTGGACAGGCCTCACCTCCTCTGCACCCCTGGACAGGCCTCGGCTCCTCTGTACCCCTGAACAGGCCTCTCCTCCTCTGCACCCCTGGACAGGCCTCTCCTCCTCTGCCTCTCCTCCTCTGCACCCCTGGACAGGCCTCTCCTCCTCTGACCCCTGGACAGGCCTTTCCTCCTCTGCACCCCTGGACAGGCCTCACCTCCTCTGCACCCATGGACAGGCCTCTCCTCCTCTGCACCCTTGGACAGACCTCACCTCCTCTGCACCCCTGGACAGGCCTCACCTCCTCTGCACACCTGGACAGGCCTCCCCTCCTCTGCACCACTGGACAGGCGTCACCTCCTCTCCTCCCCCTGGACAAGCCTCGCCTCCTCTGCACCCCTGGACAACCTCACCTCCTCTGCACCACTAGACAGGCGTCACCTCCTCTGCACCCCTGGACAGACCTCATCTCCTCTGCACCCCTGGTCAGGCCTCCCCTCCTCTATACCCCTGGATAGGCTTCACCTCCTCTGCACCCCTGGACAGGCCTCACCTCCTCTGCACCCCTGGACAGGCCTCACCTCCTCTGAACCCCTCTGGACAGGCCTCACCTCCTCTGCACCACTGGACAGGCCTCCCCTCCTCTGCACCCCTGGACAGGCCTCACCTCCTCTGCACACCTGGACAGACCTCACCTCCTCTGCACCCCTGGACAGGCCTCTCCTCCTCTGCTCCCCTGGACAGGCCTCACCTCCTCTGCACCCCTGGACAGACCTCCCCTCCTCTGCAACACTGGACAAGCCTCACCTGCTCGGCACCCATCGACAGGCCTCACCTCCTCTCCTCCCCCTGGACAAGCCTCACCTCCTCTGCACCCCTGGACAGGCCTCACCTCCTCTGCACCCCTGGACAGGACTCACTTTCTCTCCTCACCCTGGACAAGCCTCGCATCCTCTGCACCCCTGGACAGGCCTCTCCTCCTCTGCCCCCTGGACAGCCTCACCTCCTCTGAACCCTGGACAGGTCTCACCTCCTCTGCACCCTTGGACAGGCCTCTCGATGAAGGATTCTCATTAATGACAGAGGAGCCCAGAGTTCATTCCACCCCATACAGCGCCTCTGACTCCACTCTGAGCCTCGGGCGCTATGCACAGGCCCCAGAGAGACACTGCTTCCACGGACAGGCCTCGCCTCCTCTGCACCCCTCGACAGGCCTCACCTCCTCTGAACCCCTGGACAGGCCTCTCCTCCTCTGCACCCCTGGACAGTTCTCTAGACAGGCCTCACCTCCTCTGCACCCCTGGACAGGCCTCTCTTCCTCTGCACTCCTGGACAGGCCTCCCCATATCTGCACCTTTGAACAGGCCTCTCCTCCTCTGCACCCCTGTATAGGCCTCTCCTCCTCTGACCCCTGGACAGGCCTCTTCTGCTCTGCAGCCCTGGACAGGTTTCACCTCCTTTGCACCCCTGGACAGGCCTCACCTCCTCTGCACCCCTGGACAGGCCTCACCTTCTCTGCACCCCTCTGGACATGCCTCACCTCCTCTGCACCACTGGACAGGCCTCCCCTCGTCTGCACCCCTGGACAGGCCTCACCTCCTCTGCACACCTGGACAGACCTCACCTCCTCTGCACCCCTGGACAGGCCTCTCCTCCTCTGCACCCCTGGACAGGCCTCACCTCCTCTGCACCCCTGGACAGACCTCACCTCCTCTGCAACCCTGGACAAGCCTTACCTGCTCGGCACCCCTCGACAGGCCTCACCTCCTCTCCTCCCCCTGGACAAGCCTCACTTCCTCTGCACCCCTGGACAGGCCTCACCTCCTCTGCACCCCTGGACAGGACTCACTTTCTCTCCTCACCCTGGACAAGCCTCGCATCCTCTGCACCCCTGGACAGGCCTCTCCTCCTCTGCCCCCTGGACAGCCTCACCTCCTCTGAACCCTGGACAGGTCTCACCTCCTCTGCACCCTTGGACAGGCCTCTCGATGAAGGATTCTCATTAATGACAGAGGAGCCCAGAGTTCATTCCACCCCATACAGCGCCTCTGACTCCACTCTGAGCCTCGGGGCGCTATGCACAGGCCCCAGAGAGACACTGCTTCCACGGACAGGCCTCGCCTCCTCTGCACCCCTGGACAGGCCTCACCTCCTCTGAACCCCTGGATAGGCCTCTCCTCCTCTGCACCCCTGGACAGTTCTCTAGACAGGCCTCACCTCCTCTGCACCCCTGGACAGGCCTCTCTTCCTCTGCACTCCTGGACAGGCCTCCCCATATCTGCACCTTTGAACAGGCCTCTCCTCCTCTGCACCCCTGTATAGGCCTCTCCTCCTCTGACCCCTGGACAGGCCTGTCCTGCTCTGCAGCCCTAGACAGGTTTCACCTCCTTTGCACCCCTGGACAGGCCTCTCTTCCTTCGCACCCCTGGACAGACCTCGCCTCCTTTGCACCCCTGGACAGGCCTCACCTCCTCTGCACCCCTGGACAGGCCTCAGCTCCTCTGTACCCCTGAACAGGCCTCTCCTCCTCTGCACCCCTGGACAGGCCTCTCCTCCTCTGCACCCCTGGACAGGCCTCTCCTCCTCTGCCTCTCCTCCTCTGCACCCCTGGACAGGCCTCTCCTCCTCTGACCCCTGGACAGGCCTTTCCTCCTCTGCACCCCTGGACAGGCCTCGCCTCCTCTGCACCTCTGGACAGACCTCATCTCCTCTGCACCCCTGGACAGGCCTCACCTCCTCTGCACCCCTGGACAGGCCTCTCCTCCTCTGCACCCCTGGACAGGCCTCTCCTCCTTTGCACCGCTGGACAGGCCTCACCTCCTCTGCACCTTTGGACAGGCCTCACCTCCTCTGCACCCCTGGACAGGCCTCACCTCCTCTGCACCCCTGGACAGGCCTCACCTCCTCTGCACCCCTCTGGACATGCCTCACCTCCTCTGCACCACTGGACAGGCCTCCCCTCCTCTGCACCCCTGGACAGGCCTCACCTCCTCTACACACCTGGACAGACCTCACCTCCTCTGCACCCCTGGACAGGCCTCTCCTCCTCTGCACCCCTGGACAGGCCTCACCTCCTCTGCACCCCTGGACAGACCTCACCTCCTCTGCAACCCTGGACAAGCCTCACCTGCTCGGCACCCCTCGACAGGCCTCACCTCCTCTCCTCCCCCTGGACAAGCCTCACCTCCTCTGCACCCCTGGACAGGCCTCACCTCCTCTGCACCCCTGGACAGGACTCACCTCCTCTCCTCCCCTGGACAAGCCTCGCATCCTCTGCACCCCTGGACAGGCCTCTCCTCCTCTGCCCCCTGGACAGGCCTCTCCTCCTCTATACCCTTGGACAGGTCTCTCCTCAGCTGCACCCCTGGACAGGCCTCTCCTCCTCTATACCCTTGGACAGGTCTCTCCTCCTCTGCCCCTCCTCTGGACAGGCCTCTCCTCCTCTGCTCCTCTGGACAGGCCTCTCTTCCTCTGCCCCTCCTCTGGACAGGTCTCTCCTCCTCTGCACCCATGGACAGGCCTCACCTCCTCTGCACCCCTGGACAGGACTCACCTCCTCTCCTCCCCTGGACAAGCCTCACATCCTCTGCACCCCTGGACAGGCCTCTCCTCCTCTGCCCCCTGGACAGCCTCACCTCCTCTCCTCCTCTGGACAGGCCTCTCCTCCTCTGCAACCCTGGACAAGCCTCACCTGCTCGGCACCCCTCTACAGGCCTCACCTCCTCTCCTCCCCCTGGACAAGCCTCACCTCCTCTGCACCCCTGGACAGGCCTCACCTCCTCTGCACCCCTGGACAGGACTCACTTTCTCTCCTCCCCCTGGACAAGCCTCGCATCCTCTGCACCCCTGGACAGGCCTCTCCTCCTCTGCCCCCTGGACAGCCTCACCTCCTCTGAACCCTGGACAGGTCTCACCTCCTCTGCACCCTTGGACAGGCCTCACCTCCTCTGCACCCCTGGACAGGCCTCTCTTCCTTCGCACCCCTGGACAGACCTCACCTCCTTTGCACCCCTGGACAGGCCTCTCTTCCTCTGCACTCCTGGACAGGCCTCCCCATATCTGCACCTTTGAACAGGCCTCTCCTCCTCTGCACCCCTGTATAGGCCTCTCCTCCTCTGACCCCTGGACAGGCCTCTCCTGCTCTGCAGCCCTGGACAGGTTTCACCTCCTTTGCACCCCTGGACAGGCCTCACCTCCTCTGCACCCCTGGACAGGCCTCTCTTCCTTCGCACCCCTGGACAGACCTCGCCTCCTTTGCACCCCTGGACAGGCCTCACCTCCTCTGCACCCCTGGACAGGCCTCGGCTCCTCTGTACCCCTGAACAGGCCTCTCCTCCTCTGCACCCCTGGACAGGCCTCTCCTCCTCTGCACCCCTGGACAGGCCTCTCCTCCTCTGACCCCTGGACAGGCCTTTCCTCCTCTGCACCCCTGGACAGGCCTCACCTCCTCTGCACCTCTGGACAGACCTCATCTCCTCTGCACCCCTGGACAGGCCTCACCTCCTCTGCACCCCTGGACAGGCCTCTCCTCCTCTGCACCCCTGGACAGGCCTCTCCTCCTTTGCACCGCTGGACAGGCCTCACCTCCTCTGCACCTTTGGACAGGCCTCACCTCCTCTGCACCACTGGACAGGCCTCACCTCCTCTGCACACCTGGACAGACCTCACCTCCTCTGCACCCCTGGACAGGCCTCTCCTCCTCTGCACCCCTGGACAGGCCTCACCTCCTCTGCACCCCTGGACAGACCTCACCTCCTCTGCAACCCTGGACAAGCCTCACCTGCTCGGCACCCCTCGACAGGCCTCACCTCCTCTCCTCCCCCTGGACAAGCCTCACCTCCTCTGCACCCCTGGACAGGCCTCACCTCCTCTGCACCCCTGGACAGGACTCACCTCCTCTCCTCCCCCTGGACAAGCCTCACCTCCACTGCACCCCTGGACAGGCCTCACCTCCTCTGCCCCCTGGACAGGCCTCTCCTCCTCTGCACCCCTGGACAGGCCTCACCTCCTCTGCACCCCTGGACAGGCCTCACCTCCTCTGCACACCTGGACAGGCCTCACCTGCTCGGCACCCCTCGACAGGCCTCACCTCCTCTCCTCCCCCTGGACAGGCCTCACCTCCTCTGCACCCCCTGGACAGGCCTCTCCTCCTCTGCACTCCTGGACAGGCCTCTCCTCCTCTATACCCTTGGACAGGTCTCTCCTCTGCTGCACCCCTGGACAGGCCTCTCCTCCTCTATACCCTTGGACAGGTCTCTCCTCCTCTGCCCCTCCTCTGGACAGGTCTCTCCTCCTCTGCACCCCTGGACAGGCCTCTCCTCCTCTGCCCCTCCTCTGGACAGGCCTCTCCTCCTCTGCACCCCTGGACAGGTCTCACCTCCTCTGCACCCCTGGACAGGCCTCTCCTCCTCTGCCCCTCCTCTGGACAGGCCTCTCCTCCTCTGCCCCTCCTCTGGACAGGCCTCTCCTCCTCTGCCCCTCCTCTGGACAGGTCTCTCCTCCTCTGCACCCCTGGACAGGCCTCTCCTCCTCTGCACCCTGGACAGGCCTCACCTCCTCTGCACCCTGGACAGGCCTCTCCTCCTCTGCACCCCTGGACAGGCCTCTCCTCCTCTGCCCCTCCTCTGGACAGGTCTCTCCTCCTCTGCACCCCTGGACAGGCCTCTCCTCCTCTGCCCCTCCTCTGGACAGGCCTCTCCTCCTCTGCCCCTCCTCTGGACAGGTCTCACCTCCTCTGCACCCCTGGACAGGCCTCTCCTCCTCTGCCCCTCCTCTGGACAGGCCTCTCCTCCTCTGCCCCTCCTCTGGACAGGCCTCTCCTCCTCTGCCCCTCCTCTGGACAGGCCTCTCCTCCTCTGCCCCTCCTCTGGACAGGCCTCTCCTCCTCTATACCCTTGGACAGGTCTCTCCTCCTCTGCCTCTCCTCTGGACAGGCCTCTCCTCCTCTGCACCCCTGGACAGGCCTCTCCTCCTCTGCTCCCCACTCAGGCTCAGCAGGAGGAAGATCCATGTATTAATAAATTGCAGCCAAGTAAGTTAGCAGCTCTCCTACCTGAGCAGAAACCTGTCCAGGCTCTCTCCTCCTCCTGGGGGGCCATGGGGGGCAGATCTGGGGTCTGAGAGGGTGGTGGGGGGCAGATCTGGGGTCTGTGAGGGTCTGCAGATGAAGGTCGCTGCACAGACAGACAGGGCTCCTTCCTCCTCTGCAGCAGGCTGAACACACAAGGAGAGGCTGGAAGTGATGTCACCACCGCTGCTGGTGCTGTCTCTGCCGCCGCTGACCCGGAAGAGGAAACCCTTCTCCCTTCCATCTAATGTGCAACTCAGTGGGCTTTATTGGCAGGCGAGGACCGCCCTCTGGTGGCCGCTGACGGAACCGCCGCCACCAGGCTCCAGCAGGGAAACAAGCTTTGGTGACTGTAAAGACCTGGGTTTTTAAAAGTCACAGAGGTGTGGACATTCACAGTCCATGACAGGGTCTTGTATAGGAATCAAGCATTGGCGCCTGCAATTGAACAGACATGACATTCATGAGTGAATTTAAATGACGACTTGTATTTCATTCAATGTGTGCAATGTAGACACAGCTGCTGCAATGAGGCTGAGCAGCGTTTCTAATGTTCCTGTTCCTGGCGGTGATTTTTTATATTTTACAGGGCCGTGAATCCCCAAACCATAGCTGCCAAGGTTTCAGACTGCTATGTGTGACATTTTCATAATTTCAGTGAAATTATGAGTGACATTTCAATGACTATGAGTGACACTGACTTGCAGCGGGCAAAATCAAGTAATGAAGATTAGGGAAACAGATAAATATCAGAAATTACCCCCATTTGAGCAACAAGAAACTCTAACAAGGTCTTAAAACTGCAGCAAAGCAGCAGAAATGGAAGAAAGGGCACT
This sequence comes from Lissotriton vulgaris, assembly GCF_964263255.1. Taxonomy (NCBI): domain Eukaryota; kingdom Metazoa; phylum Chordata; class Amphibia; order Caudata; family Salamandridae; genus Lissotriton; species Lissotriton vulgaris. Next base: position 170,435,176 of record NC_141685.1, read on the forward strand.
AACCGGAGACAGCAGCATGACTGCAGCTCTCAGAGACAGAGACGTTTTCCCCCTGAAATAAAACCAAACACATAAGTCCATGGAAAAAGCGAAATATCAGAAATTGCTACGCCATTTAAAACAGTAATAAGCTTTGGAAAGACGTTCAAGCTTCTACATAGCCCCTGAATTGCAAACTTACTAACCTACAGTCCCTTTCTAAGATGAATGTTACTGGAAGGGGGCCTGCTACAAAAGGCATATGTTTTAAAACTCACTATTCACAAAGAAGGGGAGAGGGTCAAAGAAATTATACAACTCCACCACTCCGAACCCCCTAAGGCAAAGTATACACACAAGAAGGGGTGGAGAGATTAGAGTACACGTGTAATAACACGAGACAGAAAAAATAAATCTGTTTTGAAAACTGCCCTCACCCACACACAAAAGTGTGTGACATGCTTCATCATCGGGTCTGCTTACAAAACGCCCTGGTGTAGCCACACTCAGGGCGGAGCATAAGGGAAGGGGAAAAACTAAAAATATTTTGAGAACCTAGTCTTCTCTTCTAACACAACCCATCCTCATTCTTTTTAACCCCTTCCATGCTGATGACGACCCCCAGCCGTCATACACTACGGGGCTCGTGTGCTGATGACGGCTGGGGGCCATCATAAACCCGCCCACTCGCGATTCTGCCGCACAGGCGCTGAATCGCAGCCGCATGGAAGGGGTTAATCCTGGTTGTGGAACCTATAAATAAAGGTTTCATTGGTATCCACAAACCAGTTTTAAAGCACTTTCCCATTAACTGCACTTTGTCGTATCACCATTCCCAGTCACAGGGTGATATTCACTGTTCTATCACTTGGTTTGTTACATTTGTGTTTTGTCTTGTCATTTCTCAATATTTTATTATTTTTTCCCCTTCCCTTATGCTCCGCCCTGAGTGTGGCTACACCAGGGTGTTTTGTAAGCATATGTTTTAAAACTTCATGGGATATAAATTGCACACAGATGATCAATCATGGTAATTAAGGAATCATTTTAGAAGCATTAAATGTGAACTGTAACGCGTCCAAGCATGTTTTTTTTTTTTAAGGGACCACTTCTCCCTTTTCCGTCTTCATACTGCTTTTCAAAAAAGGTTTTTGTTTTGGCATTTATAAAAACAGAACAGTTCAGGTCTTACAAGCATTATTCTGCCTAGGCCGCATGTGGAGAGCAGGGCACGTGCACACTCCAGTACGGATGACAGCACACGGTCAGGTGTAACATGAAAACAAAGTACAGAACTCCCATGATCGCTTTTAGGTGACCCCGAGACGCCACAATGTACTAAAATAACAGCCCATGGAAAATAAAATGCAAAAGTTTAAACAAAAACACAGTCATGTAGATAAGAACCGGAGTTTGTGCAAAACAAGAGGGGTTCGGTATTAAATACACTCGTATCACTGCTAAACAATTCCCAAGCAGGCCTCTGCAACAGGTTATGAAATAATTGCATAACATTATGATGTGAATGCAGAGCCCGCACACTGCCCAGATGAACAGAAGGGCCCTGCACACATTTGTTTTCTGAAGTTGCTGTCACGGAGAGCTACAACATAGATACTGAGCACGTGAGCTGTGCTGAATTAAGTTCGCTAGAAGAAACCAAGAGAACCCGTTTACTAAATAGATTAATTCAGTCTAAAAACAAAGCTACATAGGCACAACTAAGCTGAATAGCTTAGACAATTGTGACAAATGAGGCCTCTGTCTTTACAACAATGGAATAAGACACCTACAATGAATTCTCATGTCTTGTAAAAAAAAGAACTGTCACACACGCTAGTTACATGATGAAAGAGAGCGCACAACGGGAACGTCGTACCACACATAAATCAAGGACAATTTGCAATTAAAGAAACTTTTACTACTTAAGGAACGCTACAAATTGAAGATATTTTCCATTCTTATTGAACGATGCCACTCCAGTAAGCAAAAACAAAGCCAGGACTGCATAGAAGAGGGTTTCGCTGTGAATAAGCAGCACAACCTTTTACTATTTAGTACAAACAACTCAGGTCACAAACTGGCACTGAAAGTATTAGGAATGGCAGAACTGGCAGCGCGCTAGCGCTATTAATAAAATGTAAAGTACACTTTGAAGAAAACCGATACCTCTCGAGGAGCAGCAAATGTACGGGCCGGACTTCGCCGCAATGACTACCTCAGACAATCAACTCTCTCCCGCTGCTTTACTTCACATCAGGGTTTGCATTTCTCTGCTGCTTTCTTGTCCACCTCCCCTTTCAAGGATTCACTCATAAAACAAGGAATGAAGCAAGTTGTAGTCACAATAAATTCATGAGACAGAACCATCAGCTGTGACCCACACTGGGGTTTCTCACTCAGTGGATGGGGTCTGAGGACAGAGGGGTATCTCACCCACACAGGGGTCTCTCACTCAGTGGATGGGGTCTGAGGATGGGGGGTATTTCACCTACACAGGCGTCTCTCACTCAGTGGATGGGGTCTGAGGATGGGGGGTATTTCACCTACACAGGGGTCTCTCACTCAGTGGATGGGGTCTGAGGATGGGGGGTATTTCACCTTCACAGGGGTCTCTCACTCAGTGGATGGGGTCTGAGGATGGAGGGGGTATTTCACCCACACAGGGGTCTCTCATTCAGTGGATGGGTTCTGAAGACGGAGGGGGTATTTTACCCACACAGGGGTCTCTCACTCAGTAGATGGGGTCTGAGGATGGAGGGGGTATTTCACCCACACAGGGGTCTCTCGCTCAGTGGATGGGGTCTGAGGACGGAGGGGCATTTCCCCACACAGGGGTCTCTCACTCAGTGGATAGGGTCTGAGGAAGGAGGGGGCATTTCACCCACACAGGGGTCTCTCACTCAGTGGATGGGTTCTGTTTTTTTTCTTATGGACTTAATCTGGGGAGCGGGCCACAAGAGAGTCGTGCTTCGCAAACTTTACTCTACCTTTAAAAAACCAACAAAGAACTACAAACTACTGTGTGACTTGGAAGACGATTATTTCTCAATGCAGCCCTTGAGGGGGTGACAGCCTGTTCATGAAGCACAACCCAACTTATTTTTGTAAAAGTTTGTACATTACACAGGGAGTGTGATTCAGGTAACAGTGTGAGTGTTGTATGACAGGAGAGGGCAGTCTAAGTTGCTGAGACATGAATGTCTGAAGGGTGCATCTTTAGCTCTTTTAACCGTTTGAAAGAGGGTGACAGTCTCAAATTCTGGGGGCACAGATAACAACAGCTTCCCCATAATCTTTGATTTTTGCATCTACAGTTGGTGCAGATGCCACCTAAGAGAGTAACCTTTCCAGCTAGGTAGTGTGCGTTCTGGAGTCAGCCTTTCTTTTCCCAAACTTTGGTCAGCAAAGCTAAATGTGTCTTCTACTCAAGTGTTCTTAGCTCGCTTTTGGTAACGTGGCTTGAGCAGTATGGCCTAAGGCACGCTGAAAGCTAAAGCAAAACAGTGGAAGTCACAAATTTCAATACAGTTTATTAAAAATAGACAAGGAACTGTAAGATTCAAACCAAGTTTAGATAAAAAACAATATTTAATAATTATTCAGAAGCAAATTCTAAAGGAGGGCTGTGATTTAAGGATTATTAATTAGCAAAAACAACTGTCAAAACTAAACAAAAGGTAAATGAATTAAAAAAAAGCAGATCCACTAAATCAATCAGGTAGTCACCTACAAAATTGTAGCTGACTTCGCTAGCTATGCTTGAGGGGACAAAGGTAAGTTTAGTCTCTGGTGATGATCAACACTTGAATTTGATGTGAGGTTTTTGGCTGAATCAATCTCAGAGGTGACGAGCTGCACAGAAGTGGTTTGAAGTGCCAACATTCCCACAGAGTAGAGTTGGGTCATCACATTGAACCTGAATCTACAGCCATCAAAATCTATGAAACTTCAGGCAGTTACAACAGCTGCAAAGTCTTCGGAGCTTCCAAGTTGTGGAGATGGTTCAAGGTTGATCATATGAGCCAAAGCATGGAACGTGGTGTGAGACAAGCAGCGTACTGGAGCTCACGCTGGAGGTTCAAACATGAAACTTGTAACCGTCAAGGTGTATCACAGCAGGTTCAAAGGTTGTTCAGTGATTCAAACCCATATCTCACTTATCCAAGTGGAAAGGTAGAATACCAATAAAGGCAGATCAAGGTACAGGAATCTCAGGGTTAGGGCTCTCGGTGCTTACACTGTAGTCGTACAGCGAGGGTAAAAACTGTTCATCGTATAAACATTTACACAAAGGATAAGACCTCAGAACCAATTAACAGCAAAATACATTTCTGTGCTAATGTTGTGGTAAAACCAACAAAATCAGGTAAAAGGAAGAGGAGAAGGGAAAAACAAAAGCAAATCATGATAACATGGCTAACAACACACAGATATGACCTGATCCTACTACGATAATGATAAATCGCTGCTACACGAGTCCCTTAGGAGGCCCAATGATGTAGCAAATCCAGGAAAATTACTTCAAGATATTTGTTGCCGCTCCCCAGCTAAACAGACACATCGGACGAGTGCTCTGGTGTTCGTGCAGGATCATCCCATTCGCTCTAATAACAGCCCAAGTACCCGCGTCCACTTTAGAGTTCCCACAAAAATGAAACACCCAGGCGGAGTTGGACACCTCAAAGGCTATTCACAAAGGTACCTTACACCTGTGAGTAATCTGTACATGCAAGGATGCTCGTAGAGTAACTTTGCTACTTGTATCTATTCACTATTACGATAACGTTACTCACAAGTGTGGACTTGCACGTCTGCACACCCTTAAATAGATGTAGAGCAAAAGGTACAAATGTAACTTACTGAAGCATAAATGGAGCACTAGAAAGTGCAGTACTACCCCTAACCGGCCACTGATAATGCCTTCTAAAACTGCATATACATTCAAAAGAATGTTACAAAATTACCTATATTTTAAAAATATTTATTGCATGATATAATATGTTGAGCTTTTAATTAATAATGTTGTTTAAACTATTAAGTACATTTCAATTAATTCTATCTATAACTTTTTGTAAGGCAGTTCCGCCTCTGAACAGAGTTGCGAAAGGAAATGTAGTAATTATGAGTACATAAAAAAAAAGAATGATTTTACTTTAGGTGGGATTTCTCATACAAACCTTTAAAAAAAGATGTTTAAAATGAATTAAATTTCAAGTTAATAGTGTTGCATCATTTGTATTTGTTATAAAGTAAATTTACATTCATATTTAACATACAAATATTTTATTTTTTTCAAGTTTGATAAACTTGTAACATGTTCCCTACATTTTTTACACAGGGAAAGCTTCACCCAAGTTGAATATATATAAAGTTGTATTTTTTCTAAAGCCTAAATTAAAAGTAAGCAACATTTTTATTATGTATTTATAATTATTCATTGTGAGGTAGAGAATTAATTGTAACAAGTGTAATTAAACCTTACTAAAAATGAATGTTATATCTGTGTTTAAATTAAATAACACTTTTTATTAAAATAATCAAAAGTTTACTTTTGAGATATTTTTTGTCATTGAATTTTTTATTTTTTATTTGTAACTAGTTGCAGTTCCAGTGGATGGCCATGTGTGATATTGGACTTACTCCGGCTCTGAGCAGGAGTACATTTATGACTCTTTAGGTACATTATGGCTGTAGTGACTTTATAGTTGTGGTTCATAAATAGAAATGGGCCTACTCCCTAGTGAGTGCCTGTCCTTCCCTAAACCCCTCCCTATACTCCTCTTTTCTCCTGCCTTACCCCTCCCCTTTATTCATAATTATTTCACATTTCAAAGCCACTTCCCTCTGTCACTCCCACATTTACTACTAAAACTATACTAACTTGTGCGGAAACTCTGCAGTCAAGGCAGATAACTCCACAAAGAAAAAGATAGGAGAGGCAGAACGACTGCACGTAGTTTGTGACTCGCATTTTCTTGTATTGTAGTCGTCCTATGGTAGTTTCTGAATAGGCCTGATTATCTGTGAGACTCTCTTGGGTGTGTCTGATGTGATTGTAAAGCTTGTGGAACTGTCCTCAGCAGATGGGAAGCAGGTTCCATTAGTAGCAAAAAGAACATGGAAAGAGGCAGCTAAAGTGGATCTTTGTAATATGAGGCCATGTCTCCTCGGAACAGAAGTCATTAGGACTATCTAGGGTGGCCCAAGAATGGTTTGCATATGGTTGGCCTTGTCTTTAGTGGCACAGAGACTGGAGAATGATGTGGCGGGATGTTGCAGTGATTAACTACCAGTCCATCTATCACCTTTAGCTTTCAGCCCTACGTGGCACAGAACAGATGTTGGTCCCATAGAGACCTATGACACAGGGACTCCTGCTGCAGCCCCCTGGTGAGGCTCATTAATGCTGGAAACAGTTTGAGGTTACATTAATTCCTGAATCTAGCAGTGTGGCCTCAAAGTTCAGGATCACATGGCCTTTGTGGGTCAGAGCTCTGCTTATAAACACTCAGGGAGCAAAACACACTGAATGTTTACAAAGGATTGAGTTTAATTCAAGCATTTCCATCCCTCACTGTGTGTTTTTCCCAGTAGACGGTTTGTTGGACAATCAATGGAGCGGTGTCTTTGTGGCTGCTTCATGTAGATGTTTTGTGATGCTGAAAGCTCCTCCTCAGGGTTCACAGTGAGCACCTTTTATTCTCCCACATTGTCTCTCTTATGTAGAAAGATTACAGTTACAACTGAAGTTTTTGTCACATTGATAGCACGGGTCATTTTCTCTCTCATTGTGCGTTCTCTCTTGTTGAATGAAATTGAATCTCCAGCTGACGCTTCCCAGGCATTCAGAACAATGACAAGGTTTTTTCCAGGTAAGTTCTCGCAGGTTGAGTGAGACCAGATTTCCGACTTTTTCAGCATCCAGAGAGCTAATCAGGTATTTTCCCAGTGTGAGTTCCCTCGTGGTGAGTGAAAGTTATTTTATGACTGAAGCTTTTCTGGGATTCAGAACACTGATACGGTTTGAGCCCAGTGTGGGTTCTCTCATGTACAGTAAGGTTGGATTTCTGCCTGAAGCTTTTACAGCATTCAGAGCACTGATACAGTTTATACCGAGTGTGGGTTCTTTCATGTGAAGTGAGATTGGATTTGGTTCTGAAGCTTTTCCGGCATTCAGAGCACTGATACGGTTTGAGCCCAGTATGGATTCTCTGATGTAGAGTTAAACTGGATTTGTAATAGAAACTGTTTTGGCATTCAGAGCACTGATACGGTTTATGCCCAGTGTGGGTTCTTTCATGTACAGTAAGGTTGTATTTGCGAGTGAAGCCTTTCTGGCATTCTGGACACTGATAGGGTTTTCGTCCAGAGCTAGTTTTCTCATGTTTAGTGAGGTGGATTTGATGGCTAAAGCTGTTCTCACAGTCATTGCTCTTATTCGAGTTGTTTGTTTCTTTAAGTTGGGTTTGTTCCTGGATACATGCCATCTTAAGACTGACTCTGATTTCTGATCATGTACTTGTTTGTTACAACTCAGCATTAACTTTTAAAATACATTTCAGATGCTCTTCTTAACATATGTATTTAACTAATTATAGTTTTTTCCTGGAGATCATTTTCCTACCTTTAAAGGCACCGATCTAACTTGTCTTATAAACTTTCACTGAGGAACCCCTTGTATTGATTAAGAGGCCCCTCATGGATTCATTTTCTCCAAGTTATGCCCGGGTGAATTCTATCTAGTTTAATTTGTCTCATTTAGTTATTCTAGTTTATCACATTTGATTTAGGAGTTTTAAAGGCACTGATAAGGTCTTTGGGCTTTAGTGTTTGCCAGTTAAGTATGTTTGTTCATACAAGTAATGGCAGGTAATTAGGGCATGCCAGGGTGGTTTATGAATTATCAATAGTGTAACACTGGCCTCTTTTATACTTTCTGTGCCAGTATATGCTTTTTTTGTTCAGTGGTTAAGACAGGTACATGATCCACTTTGGAAGTTACAGGACAATTTGAAACTACTCGGATCAACCCAAGAGACAGAGTTGGTGGGGGAAAATCTTCCTATATTGGAAATGATAATCCGGCATCTTTGCAGAAACAACATCTAAGAAAGAGCATTTACAATTTGTTTCTTTTAAACAATCTTTAATCTCCTCTGAATCACAGGAGACGGAGTCAAAAGCTTGCACTTGTAAATCGGGGATATTAGTCTTTTTGACAGTTCTGTCACATCACAACACGTCTACGGATGCTAATCTGTTGGGGAGGGTTTAAGTCTCCAATGACTTTCTCATAAACCATCAAACAGAATTTACAACACTGAGTTTTCTCAAGTGCTCTGTGTGGGTATCAGTTGTGGCCAATGTTCTCCTTACTCTCAGTTACTGACACTTGGTAAACATTTATGATCATTTTCCTTTAGGGATTTGACAACTTTCACATTCACCAGTTTCTCCCGCTCCAACATCCTCACCATTCCTGGCACATAGAATGTGTTTCTTCTCTAGAGCTCGAGAATGTTTTAACTTTCCTTGAAATAATCCTTTTCGTTGTGTTTCACTAAATTTAAACCTTCTTTTTTCTGTTCATGCTTCTGTCACCTGTAGAAATGGAGTAAAAAATTGTAAATGAACAAAAAGACAAAATATTTGTGACTGTATACTTTGCACAAAGAAAGCATTAACAAAAACAAGATAGGAAATCAGTTTGAGTTGCATTTCTGATAGTGGTGAAACAGTGTTGATCGGAAGCTTGGGATCACTAGAAATCAAGGATGTGAGAGCAAAAGAAGTAAATATTTAAGAAAGAAACACAGATTCTCAGAAGCAGCCACACTATCAAATTGCAATTTCTGTGGCAACGGCTGGGAACATAGTGAGATATTTGTCATTCTTGTAATAAATTACTAGATGTTATTTACTCCCCTGCCCACCTAGACTGTTAATCTAATCCTTTTTCCAGTGACCTAGGAAGGGACATTTTATTGAACAGCACAACAGCAAAGGAAACCAAAAAGGGTAAAAAAAAGAAAAACACAAAACAGAGGAAAGAGAAAAAAGGCTATCTTCCACTTTCACCACAGGGGTCAGGCGTAGGAAACTCCGCAGTAAGCCTGGGTGGTAAATTCTGCTCGTGGAATTTGCGGAATCTGGGTAATTTCGCGTTCTGCGGAGAACACGGAATTGCCAAAAATTCTGCGATTCGACGGTTTCGAGGAATTTTTTGCTTGCTCGCGCTTTCAAAATGCTTGTTTGCGAGATATTTCTCCCCGAGCACGCAAACAGCATTCGCGAACAGGAAAAAAGCAACGCGAACGGGCGGAACAAGCAATTCCTTGTGTTTGCAGAACTTTTTCGTGCTCGCAGAGATTTTTTACCGTTTCGCCAAGCTTTGTGTAGCGCGACTACTCAAATTCCTCCCACCCCTACTCTTCAGCAGATGCTTGTGAACCCATAAGTTACTTCTAAATACAGTGCCCCCAAGGTCAGCAACAGGTGCAGTTCCACCGGTCGCACCACCCTAAAGCAAGCCCTGTGTGCATGTGTGTCCACATACATGTACTGTGTCTTTTGCTTGTAGTAGACAGGACAAAAAAGGGAAGGATGGGAGGACGCCAAGAGATGGAAGTCAGATCCAGAGAGAAAATACGCAGAAAGAACAGACAGAGGGAGGATGGTATCATATGGTCTGGAAGAGGAGACAGATGTGCCAATTGTTAAGGAACTGGTGGGTAAAACTGACCTAAAATGAACTGGACCTGCACTACACTCCCAACATGTTCCAGGAGGAATGTGGCTCCATCAGGTGATTATCAGAAGTTTGATAACAACAAGAATAGTGCACAGAGGGAGTCAAATGTGGAAGCTGAAGAGACAAAAAAAACAGAGATCAAGAAAGGGAATAGAGAAAGAAGAAACAGGGGTAGAGGAAATGTAGAGTTATAGGAATCCTTACCTGACAGTTATATTATATTTTGTTCTTCCGAAGGTGGCAGCCACGCTGCACTGCCTGCTCATCCCAGAATAACTTGAAAGGAAGGAAATAAATGTTTTTGTATCATTCGACAATCACACTTCATCCCATTTTACAAATAACCGTCCTGAACTTACAAAACATAAGAATCTCTTGTTCTCTGGATGCCATTGTCAAGCAACTCTGGTTATGAATACATATTTTTTTTTTGGTTCAAGAGCCAAGATCCTTTGCTGGAAAAGGTCTCTGTGAATATAGAGTGCACCCACAGTCTCAGAGAACAAACCCTAACAACCCAGTCCACGTCTTCATAACCCCCATCTTTCCATTTACAGACCATGAAACTTGCAAATCAAAACAATCTGATTTGCAAAGGTACCTTAATGCCCTTGTACATAATTCTGCCCACCGTTTATTTATTTTATTTTATTTCGTGTATTTTGATATATTGCACAGAATCCCCAACGGGGTGTCCCGGCGCTCCTGTGTGGTCTTATGCTGGCTAAGGTATTATTTAGAAAAGAAATGGTCAACAGAACAGGTGAGTTTTTAGGGCTCTCCGGAATGGTTGTTCTTCCTGAATCAACCGGATGGAATTTGGTAACTTGTTCCCGAGGGCAGAGGTAAACACTTGGAAAGTTTTTCCGCCTGAGCGAGTTTTCCTAAATCTGGGAATAGCGATGAGATTATTTTGAAGAAGAACGAAGAGTCCTAGTGTTGTTGTAAGGGATCAGACAGGTGGAAAGATAGGCAGAACCCTTGCCTCTCAATGCACGGTGAGCCAGTACCAGTGCCTTGAATTCTGCCCTTTTTTGTATCCGTAGCCAATGAAGTCTACGACGGTGGGGCGAGATGTGCTCACGTAAGGGAATACCACCAACCAGTCGCACTGCAGCATTCTGGACTGTCTCGAGGCGATGACAGAGACCCGCAGACAGGCCAGTATACAAGCCATTGGCGTAGTCCAGGTGCGAGGTAATCAACGCCTGGACTACAATCTTCCTGGTGTTACTGGGCAAGAAATTGATAAACTTTTTTACCATTCCGATCTTGGCGAAGCATGCAGCGGAGACTGTGTGGACTTGATGATGTAGTGTGAGGTTGGAGTCCCATCTTACCCCTACATTTTTCACAGAGTCTTTGGGCAGAGGTGGAGCACTCAAATCAAGAGGCCACCAGATGTTAGGGTCAAGTGGAGACGGCTGGTGAAAGAAAAGTACCTCAGTTTTTCCTGCGTTTAGCCTTAAAAAATTATTGTCCATCCACTGGGAGTTTTTTAGGGGATCAAAGGGGGTAATGCTGTTGAATGAAAACAAAAGTTGAATATCATCGGCGTAAGAGGTGGCCTTTATTCCAGTTTGGGCGATGATATCAAAGAGGGGTGAAAAATAAACATTAAATAGGAGGGGACTCAGCGAGGAGCCTTGGGGGACTCCCCACCGAAGAGGGCGGCTATCTGAGGTGTATGGGGGAGTGAACACTGCCTGCGTACGGTTGGACAAAAAAGATGCAATCCATTTTAAGGCCGTACCCTGGATACCTCTGGATTGGATACCTTTGGATTGGAGGCGGTCTAGGAGGAGGGGGTAGGAGACGGTGTCGAATGCTGCTGACAAGTCCAGCAGCACCAACACCGCTCTTGATCCCTCGTCCATCCTCCAGCGTACTGCATCTGCCATCTCGATTAGTGCTGACTCAGTGCTATACCCTGGCCTGAAGCCGTGCTGGGAGTCATGGTAAGCACCTGATGTTTCTAAAAAACCCGCTAGTTGTTGCTGAGCAAGTCTTTCGAGCACTTTAGCGGGAGCTGGTAAAAGAGAAATTGGCCTATAGTTGGAGGGTTCACTCGGGTCGGCGTTGGCTTTCTTGATTATGGGGACTAATCGCGCATGCTTCCAGGAATCTGGAAATACTCCCATCTGTAGCGAGTCATTCCAAATCCCGTTCAGGGTATGGTTGAGAATGGGTGCTAGGGACTTGTATTGCTTGGCAGGCCAAGGGTCAAGAGGAGTACCGGATTTGCTTTTAAGGAGTTCCATAAGAGATTGATCCAAAGCAATCTTTATAAAGTTGGAGAACGTACACTCAGGTCCAGTGATGATAAAGTTAATGGTACTTTTGTTTGCGTGGGTATTACTGGGAAAGGAATCGTAAATGGTGGCTATTTTGTTCTCAAAAAAATCAGAGAGGCTATTGCAAAGAGTCTGAGACACCACAGGTGGGCGTTTTAAAGCCAGGGGATCGGTGAAAGATCTGACTGTATCAAATATTTCCCTAGAGGAGCCTTGTGAACGGTTGATTTTTTCTTCTAGAAAAGTTATTTTATGTTCAATGATCTTTTTCCTATATTTTTTTAAGGCAGATTTATAGAGAGATTTACGATCAGGTGAGTAGGTTATTCTCCAGCGTCTCTCAAGGCGTTTACATTCTGATTTAAGATTTCGGAGGTCATTGGAGTACCACGGGGCCGATGGAGCAGAGCGGTAGGTTTTGATGGGCCTGATAGGGGCGAGGAGGTCGATTGCAGAAGAAATCTTGCCGTTAAAGTTGGTCAAACGAGTGTCTAGGTCAGAAGTCGTGTCTAAGAGATCAATAGATTGGAGATGGGCAGCAAGGCTGTCAGGGGAGATCTTGCTCTAATTTCTGCCCTGTAGTTTGGCCGGGCAAATATGGCGATCTTGACGGTGCCAAGGGAACGAGAAAGGGACGAGGAGGTGGTCCAACCAGATCACCGGAAGGGGATCACTAATGGCCAGACCATCCAAGTTGGTACAGATCAGATCAAGGGTATGGCCCGCTTTATGTGTAGGGCAACTAATAAGTTAATTTAGCCCTCCATCTGATAATGTAGACAAAAAGTTAAGGGAGGTAGAGTCCGAGGTATTGTCAACGTGAAGATTAAAATCCCAAAGAAGAGTAAAATTAGCATATCGCGATGTGGCTTGTAGAACATAGTCTAGGAATACGGGGAGATGAGATGTTTCAGAGTTAGGGGGACGATAAACCAGAAGGCCAGAGAAAGTAAAATTGGCCGCTATTTTAATACAAAAGGGAAGTGCTTCAATGCGTTCCAATTGGTTGTAAGGAAAAGAGGATATAGTCCAATGAGATCTGTATATTATGGCAACACCGCTTCCAGGGTGTGAGCCCTGTCTATTAGCGCAGAATATACTATAGCCGGAGGGAATGGCTAAGTGTATCGCGGGATTAGTATAATCTCCTAACCAAGTCTCGGTTAGAAATAAAAGATCCCATTTGTCCTCTTCCAAAGTCTGGGCGATATCGAGGGTATGTTTTACTAGGGAACGGCAATTTATCAAACCAGATTTTATTCGTGCCAAGTTAGGAGTTGTCTGCAGGAAGAAGCAGTTATGCTTTAGGTCGTCAGGTTGTCCTGAGAGACATTTTATGAGAGGTAAATGGGGGCTAGCATCCTTGGATGTAATAGGAGGTAAAATGCAGTGTTTAGGCTTCAAGGACTTGAGCGTGGCACTATCATAGGAGATGGAATGTGGGGGATTACTGGTTCTGGTCGCGGACGGGCACAGACAGGCAGGACTCTGGCACAACTCCGGCGCAGGTCTGGCGCGTCCGCTGATCGCGTCCGCTGCGCGGAGGCATAGCCTTCCTTTTTTATACTGTACAATCGAGTGCCTTCGAAGGCTACCCCAATCAAAGATGGCCGCGGAAGTAATTCCGGCCGCCCAAGACAGCGCTAACTCAGCGTCAAGATCGGCTGAGGTAGGTGAGAGTCTTGGGGACGGAAGAAACATTTTTTAAACGAACGAGCAGCGAGGGGGGCGAGGGGAGGATATAACCACCGCTTTTTAGTCAGGCGGGGAAGATCACATTAAATGCAAAATACAGTGCAATGATTAAGCTTCGTATTCAAGCAAAAGCGAGTGAAATTAAAAAACTGGATGAACAGCTAGTAAAAACATGCAAAGTAACATAAATCAGAACACAAAATACAGTAACCTCCCGGCTCACGCCTCAGGAGGGGGTATCAATCACAACAGGTTAGAGAGCCAATCCAGGAATGTCCTTTTATACTGGCCAATCGAGTGCCTTCGAAGGCTACCCCAATCAAAGATGGCCGCGGAAGTAATTCCGGCCACCCAAGACAGCGCTAACTCAGCGTCAAGATCGGCTGAGGTAGGTGAGAGTCTTGGGGACGGAAGAAACGTTTTTTAAACGAGCGAGCAGCGAGGGGGGCGAGGGGAGGATATAACCACCGCTTTTTAGTCAGGCGGGGAAGATCACATTAAATGCAAAATACAGTGCAATGATTAAGCTTCGTATTCAAGCAAAAGCGAGTGAAATTAAAAAGCTGGATGAACAGCTAGTAAAAACGTGCAAAGTAACATAAATCAGAACACAAAATACAGCAACCTCCCGGCTCACGCCTCAGGAGGGGGTATCAATCACAACAGGTTAGAGAGCCAATCCAGGAATGTCCTTTTATACTGGCCAATCGAGTGCCTTCGAAGGCTACCCCAATCAAAGATGGCAGCGGAAGTAATTCTGGCCGCCCAAGACAGCGCTAACTCAGCGTCAAGATCGGCTGAGGTAAGTGAGAGTCTTGGGGACGGAAGAAACGTTTTTTAAACGAGCGAGCAGCGAGGGGGGTGAGGGGAGGATATAACCGCCGCTTTTTAGTCAGGCGGGGAAGATCACATTAAATGCAAAATACAGTGCAATGATTAAGCTTCGTATTCAGGCAAAAGCGAGTGAAATTAAAAAGCTGGATGAACAGCTAGTAAAAACGTGCAAAGTAATATAAATCAGAACACAAAATATAGCAACCTCCCGGCTCCGGTATCAATCACAACAGGTTAGAGAGCCAATCCAGGAATGTCCTTTTATACTGGCCAATCGAGTGCCTTTGAAGGCTACCCCAATCAAAGATGGCCGCGGAAGTAATTCCGGCCGCCCAAGACAGCGCTAACTCAGCGTCAAGATCGGCTGAGGTAGGTAAGAGTCTTGGGGACGGAAAAAACGTTTTTTAAACGAGCGAGCAGCGAGGGGGGCGAGGGGAGGATATAACGACCGCTTTTCAGTCAGGCGGGGAAGATCACATTAAATGCAAAATACAGTGCAATGATTAAGCTTCGTATTCAAGCAAAAGCGAGTGAAATTAAAAAGCTGGATGAACAGCTAGTAAAAACGTGCAAAGTAATATAAATCAGAACACAAAATATAGCAACCTCCCGGCTCATGCCTCAGGAGGGGGTATCAATCACAACAGGTTAGAGAGCCAATCCAGGAATGTCCTTTTATACTGGCCAATCGAGTGCCTTCGAAGGCAACCCCAATCAAAGATGGCCGCGGAAGTAATTCCGGCCGCCCAAGACAGCGCTAACTCAGCGTCAAGATCGGCTGAGGTAGGTGAGAGTCTTGGGGACGGAAGAAACGTTTTTTAAACGAGCGAGCAGCGAGGGGGGCGAGGGGAGGATATAACCA
Organism: Lissotriton vulgaris; assembly: GCF_964263255.1. Classification (NCBI taxonomy): domain Eukaryota; kingdom Metazoa; phylum Chordata; class Amphibia; order Caudata; family Salamandridae; genus Lissotriton; species Lissotriton vulgaris. The sequence goes on from NC_141685.1 coordinate 170,450,594, forward strand.
CCGCTTTTTAGTCAGGCGGGGAAGATCATATTAAATGCAAAATACAGTGCAATGATTAAGCTTCGTATTCAAGCAAAAGCGAGTGAAATTAAAAAGCTGGATGAACAGCTAGTAAAAACGTGCAAAGTAACATAAATCAGAACACAAAATACAGCAACCTCCCGGCTCATGCCTCAGGAGGGGGTATCAATCACAACAGGTTCATAAATCAGTCAACCAGACTCTTAGATTTAAACAACCCATGCTCCCGGAGCAACAGCAATTCAAGCTCAAGCTGATGCAGAGTTTGAATGCTGAGCAATGGAAGCAACAAGGCATCAATGTGTTGGTGCTTTTTATTGATAAATTATCTGAAGGGATGATGCAGAGGGTCAGTATAAATAAATCCTTCACAAGACAAAGCTTGGAACATTGAAATGTTTAGACCTCCATTGAAGACAACGGAGCAGCAGCAGCCTATACAACCTGATATAGGCCCGCTGCTCTCAACATTACAATGTCCTAATACACAACCTCTGCCTCTCTCTTTCTTCTGCCTCTCTGAAATATATGGATTGGGCCGGAGAAGGCAGTAGTTAGAGCCTGCAGCAGGGCACACAGGAGCCTCCCCTCTTCCTCCTCCCGTAGGTCGCAGTGTCACTGGTATCTAAGAAGGAAGAAGGGGATTCTGCTCATCTCCTGCATCTCCCCGGCTCAACTGAATGATGAAAAGCTGTTTAGTCGAGCCCAGGGAGAATCGAGGGCTGACTTCAGCCTCCTTTAACAGCTATTGCTGTGAATGTTCAACAATTAACCACTGTGGTCCTGCATGCGGCTGTTAACTGTTCAACATTCACAGCAACAGCTGTGAAACAAAGATTCAGGAGTACCAGAGGTGTTTCAACCTCCTCAGTCTTTGGGACACCTTTGTTTTATTAATTAACACATTCTGCCCTCATAGGGCAACAGTGTAATGAAGTTATAGTCAACCATAGCAGGCTATACTGCCCATTAAAGCACCGCTCCCTTGGTAAAGGCACTTGCATTTAGCTTTGGAGCTACAGCAAGCAGTAAGCTCATATTAAAGATATAATGGTTACTTAGTCAGAGAAATAATCATCTTAATATTTGCAGAAGGATCACATACAGTTAACCTCAAATGATATCAAAAGCCACACTCTGATATAACTCAAGATGTAAAGTCAATAGACAGACCACCACAACAAATGCGTGCTAAGAAAAAAGAAAATATTTTTCTATAATATCAAATAGCAAACTGACATAGAATCTGACTAGTTCAAAATCAAGGAAAAGTTTTACGTACAAAATCAGTAAGAGGAGTGACTTGTAGTCTGCATTTTGGAAAATTGTAAAATAAAACAATTGCAACAAATATCCCAAAACAGTACATTTCATAGGTTTTTAGACAGAGAGAACACATTATTGACATGGTTCATGATGAGGTAAAAATGACAACAACCAATGAATGTTCATGAAAACATAGCACAACAAATGTAATTTTATAAAAACACACCTACAAAATGAATATTTAATTATGACTCTTCACCTTAAAGCAGGATATTGGCATTGGACCTTGCATGCTCTACCATACAATACAGCAACATGGGACAACAATAGTATTAATTCTTCTTAGGTCCTTTACTATCCTCCTTTGTAGGTCTCGGCCTAGCGTTACACTGCGCAGCAGTGTTCGCGCAGCCGAGATTTAATGTTTACAGTATTGGGGGCTTAAACCCGCCCCTCTTCTCCATTGGCTGGTCTCGTAAATGCTGGCCAGCAATTGGAGGATAGGGGCGTCACTCCATTTAAGCCCTGTCTTTTTTGGACTCGGGTGTGTTTTTTAGGTTCTCTCTGTGACGTCTTCAGTTACTCAAAGCTAAAAAGACACACCCCCAAGTCTGAAAAGGACAGGGCTTTGTTGTGATTGCATGTGTCCCCTATCGGACACCGTACTCTTGTCTTGGCGAGCGCTTCTCTTCACGATCCCTCCCCTGGTGTCCTCTCCTGCCCCGTCTTTTCCCACCTCTTCTCTTTCCCCAGATGCCTCCCCCTTCCTCCCTCCCTCCCCCTCCTCTCGTCGGAGCCTGCCGAAATCCAGGATCTGCCTGATCGGCGCCTCGCGGACGCTCTGCGGACCCGGCGATGTCTTGTTTACAAGTACAGCAAGATTTAACGTTAGTGGCCGCACCCCTTCCCTTCTCTTTCTGTTTTGTTTTTTTGTGGGTTTTTTTAGACAGCATTGCAGCTTACTCTGCATTGCCTTCCCGCTCCCAGGCACGTGCAAAACTTTCAGTATTAGCAACAACACAGGTGCCATGCTTAATATTTCAGCAGGCTCCTGATTGACTTGCTGACCTTGCCAATGCTTGTTTTTGAAGTTTGGGGTGAGGAGAGGAGCACGCAGGAGTTTTGGCCGCTGTCTCCTGCAGTTCAGCCAGTCCGATAGTTATCGTTTTCGACAAGGGGTCAGTCAGCGAGCGAGTGGCCCGGTCATTACTGGTTGCCGGGAGCCGGGTCAGGTAGGCGCTGGTTATTGCAACATCCGTGTTATGTACACATGAGGGCAGGGCTTTGCTAGTTTCAGGCATCCCTCCGCATATCCATGTTTATGTTTTTGTCCTAGTGAAACTTAAGAAACTTTCATGGTTGCCCTCCTTTCCTAGGTTTCCTTTCTTATATTCCCCTCTCACATTCCCCAACGGTCGCTCTTTCCTCTCTCCCAAGTATCTTTTACCTGCCCTCTTTCGGTCTTCTCCGTCCCTCTCTTCTCCCTTCCGTATATTTCCTACGTTCGTATTACATCTCCCTGCCTAGCCTGACAACTTCTCCCCGCCCCCATCATGCCCCACCATCTCCTCTTTTCATCCACACTGTCTACTTATGTCTTTATCCATCTGAAGATAATCTGCGCTCCGAGATTCCCCAAACCGCGAAGAGGCAAAGGGATTGGTGAACTATGCGAAATATATAAGCAACAAATTCTCTCAGCCTTCTATTTCTCTATCTATAATCTTTTCCAATTTCTTTCATTTTCCTCCTTTCTCCCTTATACATTTTATTCTTCTTCATGTCCACATCTCCTGTCTGTTTCCTCCTTCTCAGTCTCCTGCTCGTTGTACATGTTGCACAGTGCCACTGAGAACAGATGCTCCTTTCATCCGCTTATTGCTGAGTGGGTCACTACCTGCCAGCTATGTTTGCACAATGGAAATACTACTGGACGTGCCTTTCTCAAACATTTGTAACGTGTTTTCGGTCCTTGTGGTTCAGCTGAAGTGCTCAAAGACTACTGAGGATGTAGCTGCCATTTACAAAGCAGGAATGGTGATGCCACGGCTCTGAAGAACAGACTTCAGGTGGCCACCTCACTCTGTGCAATCACATTGTTTTCAGTTACTAGTATTTCATATGACAACCTAATGCCTTCTGGGTATTGTAGTTTAATTTTGCTAACATTGCACTAATTGTACAGAAACATTTGATATCTGTCATTTGTTAATCAAAAGTTCAAGAGTGGAAACGCTGTCTCCGGTGACATGGAAAAAGAGGGCTACCCTTCGCGTACTGCACATCAGCTATGCCTTTTACTCCTCAACCAGTCGGGCAGTGTGCCCATTTTCCTTCGCTGCAATAGGACCCAAGGCACTCGCCTATCTAATGTTCTCTTGCTCATCCTTGTCCCACCTTTTTCAAGCAGTCTCCAAAAAATGAAGCAGAGGTTTTCTCCATCACATTTTTGTGGACTGTTGTTGTCTTTTTTCCTTCCTTTTCCCATGTAGTTTTGCCTCCTACAAGTCGTTTTATTTATATTCTTTCTATCCCCTTCTCTGGTTACCAACCTTAATTCCTCTATAATTCCATCTCTATTTCTGCAGTTTTGAACATGTGGTTTTCATTGATTTCTTCAATTTTTCCTGACTTTTTCTTTTCACTCTTGTCTCTCGGCCGCTTCTATTTTGCAGTTTTTTTAAAAGTCTCCTATCATCTTCTTGTTACTGCTTTACGCACCCTTCATGGCCTCTTTGCTTCCTCACCATCCCTTTTGTCTACTTGTCCCTCCTGATTTTTTAATATATCACCAACCTTTCCTGACAAGCGGTGAGGGGCAGGGGGGGGGGTTAGCTAAATTCCCTCCAATGTACACGATTTATAATCCCAAACATTGCCGCTTGTGTAGCCCACACATCACGTGCATGAACTGGCTTTTCTTTTGCCACCAGAGCTCTCCGTTCTTCCGGAACAGACCGGAAGGACGTGTGTGTGTGGGGCTCTGTGTGTGTGTGTGTGGGGGGCTCTGTGTGTGTGGGGGGGCTCTGTGTGTGTGTATGCCTCTGTGTGTATGTGACTCTGTGTGTGTGTGGCTCTGTGTGTGTGTGGGTGTGTGTGGCTCTGTGTGTGTGTGGCTCTGCGTGTGTGTTGGGCTGTGTCTGTGTGTGTGTAACTGTGTGTCTGTGTGGCTCTGTGTGTGTGTGTGTGGCTCTGTGTGAGGCTCTGTGTGTGTGGGTGTGGCACTGTGTGTGTGTGTGTGTGGCTCTGTGTGTGTATATGGCTGTGTGTGTGTGTGTGGCTCTGTGTGTGTGGTCTGTGTGTGTGGCTCTGTGTGTGTAGCTCTGTGTGTGTATGGCTCTGTGTGTGTGTTTGGCTCTGTGTGTGTGTTTGGCTCTGTGTGTTTGTCTCTCTGTGTGTGGCTCTGTGTGTGTGTGGCTCTGTGTGTGGGGGGCTCTGTGTGTGTGTGTGTGTGGCCCTGTGTGTATGTGGGGCTCTGTGTGTGTATGTGGGGCTCTGCGTGTGTGTGGGGGGCTCTGTGTGTGTATGTGGGGCTCTGTGTGTGTGGGGGGGCTCTGTGTGTGTGTGTGTGTGGGGGGGGCTCTGTGTATGTGGGGGGGCTCTCTGTGTGGGGGGGGCTCTGTGTGTGTGGGGGGTTCTGTGTGTGTGTATGGGGGGCTCTGGGTGTGTGTGGGGCTCTGTGTGGGGCTCTGTGTGTGTGGGGGGATCTGTGTGTGTGTGTGGCTCTGTGTGAGGCCCTGTGTGTGTGTGTGTGGCCCTGTGTGTGTGTGTGTGGCTCTGTGTGTGTGTGGCTCTGTGTGTGTGGCTCTGTGTGTGTGGCTCTGTGTGTGTAGCACTGTGTTTGTGTGGCTCTGTGTGTGCATTTGACTTTGAGTGTGTGTTTGGCTCTGTGTGTTTCTCTCTCTGTGTGTGGCTCTGTGTGTGTGTGTGTGGCTCTGTGTGTGGGGGGGCTCTGTGTGTGTGTGGCTTTGTATGTGGGGCTCTGTGTGTGTGTGTGTGGGGGGCTCTGTGTGTGTGTGTGGGGGGGTCTCTGTGTGTGGGGGGCTCTGTGTGGGGGGGTTCTGTGTGTGTGTGTGTATGGCGGGCTCTGTGTGTGTGGGGGGCTCTGTGTGTGTGGGGGGGCTCTGTGTGTGTGTGTGTGTGTGTGTGTGTGTGGGTCTGTGTGTTTGTGTGTGGCATTTGCTAGAGATTACGCTATTGACATTGTAAATGACAATGCCATTTATTTATGTTTTCAAAACCAACACATAAATACAAATGTCGTCATTTACAATGCCAATATCTCTAACTTTTGCAAAGGTGAGACCGTAGCATTGTAAATGCTTGTTCTACCTGTTTCTTTAATTCCTGTGATAGTAGAGTTACATGGGCTCCATATCTCTTCTTTTAGAATGCCTGCTTAAAATTTTTATCAATGACAGGTATATGCCCTCCTCTGCTTCACGTGTACGGTTGTACTGAGGAGTGTGTGGATACACTGCATTCGTTTTCACCGTGATTTAAGCTGGCTCTGCACTTTCAATCAATTCATATTTCTTTCCTGTAAAATTCCAAGCCTCTTGATTTTTCGAGCAATTTAAATCTGGAGTTAAATACTCTTATGTAAAGCCTGGAAACAAGTTAACTCAGAAGTTGCCGAATGTAAGTTAGAGTCTTCACATTGTGTTTGAATACCAACACCATCCGGTGTACAGTAATTTACACAAGTCATTTCACAAGGTTATTCCCTAACAGTATAACTGGATCTTAATCACAGTTTAAGTTTGTGGCCATTCATCATTGACACAATTTGTACGGGAACATTTGCTGACAGCATATTAGTTGTTTATTAGAAATGCCTACAACTTGGACTCCTTTCCCAAGAGGGGTGGGTTGTGAGCTCCCGTCAGTCTGACTGTGGAACCGGAGGCACATTTATTGATTAAAAGAGATGCTGGATTCCCATTTACTTCCTCCACAAAAGGGCCACTCTGGGTGACCTCTAGGACTGCACCAAGCATGCAATCATTCTCCCGTCTCAGGCACAGTCATTGTGTCTGATTCAGTCCAGTAGAAACTCCTAGTGTAGATGCAAGTTGTGGAAAATCATTATTAATCACTGAAGAATTTTGTTGAAATCCTGAATTTGTCAAGAATTTGGCGTTCTATTCTGTATTGGGCTGTGGGGCCATCAGGACTGAAGGCATGTTCCAATTTAACTGCCTTTGATTCTGCATGCTCGGCACAGAGGCCAGTTGGGCTGGGACCATTGGCTGTGACATCCCATTCTGTGCCATCTGATTTAAGTTCTAGTTTCCCAGTTTGATGCAAGCATGGCAAGGGGCGTGTCTTATTCTGCACATTATTAATATTTTAGGTATTTATATTGTCATGGTTAGTAAAACCAATACTTTGAGAAAAAACATTTCTGGATGCAACGCTAAAAGACAGGCAGACCCCACGTACCCTCTTCTGTCCGGTCTCTGACTTTGCTATATTGTGTAAATCTGCACTAACTCGCGATGGTTGGTACTCGCTCACTATGCTTGCAGAAACTATGTGTGGTAATTGTGATATAGATTAAACATGGTACATTTCTGAAAGTTCATTAAGTCCATCTACTGCTGTGTTGAATTTGATAATTAGTGTTGCTTCTCTTTTGGTTAGCGAGGCTAACGCTTTAGAGAACAGAAGATACCATCCTTTGCTGAGTACCCATGTTATACAACAGTAAAGTGACAGGAAAGGCTGAACTGCGCTTGTATAATTGTGACAGACATCTTGAGAACACAATCCAAGTTCCCAGAGAAATTATGAGATCAACACTATTATTCCTCTTTTAAGAGCAATGTTTAACTTGAATAAGACAGGATTCTCATCCGCTGCACTCTTCAAGAAAGAGGTGAAAACCATCCTTCTGGCCAAGATCTCCTGAACATTATAGGTATTGGTTCAGAGACTCTACATTGCCTGGTATCAGTGCTCACCTTGTCCTTTGGCATTATACCTCTACCTGATGGTGACACTACTTCGCCTCATTCGTCCTACCGACCAATATATGAGATACATTGGTCACAGATTCACCCTCCCGATGCCCTCACCCAGTGCGCTCTCTATACTAAAACACTGTTATAAGCTTGCCACACACCCAAGGTGTACCTCAACACCTATATAATGTGATCCATGACTTGTGCAGTTTTATTACCTGTTCACCTGACTGTATATTGATTTGTTTATGTATGTTGTTTTCTTATTATCCTTCATGTTGTGACTACTACATTGCTCCCATTACCACTGTTCTTTCCTACTGCCACTACCCTGCCATTGTGAAGCGCTCTGATATCTGTAAGGATCTTGTTCGCGCTATATAAAACTTTGAATAAAATAAAAAATAAATAAAATAAAAAATATACAAAAAAGTGCTTGGATTCTATCTCGCATGTTCACTTCATTTTTATTCCAACCATGAACTAGATTGGTATAGTTTCACTTATCTATTAGAGTAGTAATAGTGCTATGTAATACATCGTGGCAAATGATTGCACGAATGATTCCCCCCCTTTTTAGGTTTTGCTGGCAATGCGTACGAAGTACGCATGCGCTAGCAAAATCCTTATGTTTCTCTGTTGGGTCGGGTATCCCGCCCCCTCCTCGCCCCCTCCTCCCATTGGCTAGCTCCATAAATGGAGGCTAGCCATTGGGAGCCGGATCTGTCCGTCAAAGGCCGGACCAGATTCGGGGGCGTTCCCGTGATTTTTTCCCTCTCCGCCCCTCTGTGCGCTCATCTCGGCGGTGGGCGTGTTGTTTTTTTGTTTTTTTTTGTCAGGGCGTGTTCTCTCATTCCGCCGAAGATGGCGCCGGGGGCCCGTCGACTTCTCTTTGCTCCACGAAGTCCAGGTCAGTGCTCTGCATTTTTATTTGATATCCCGCCCCCCTCCCGCTGCCCGTGTGTGCCCCGTTCCCGCCCCTCCCCCCCCCCGTGTTTCCGGCCGTAAATGCTTCCGCTGCCCGTGGCCAGGTCCCGCTGTATGCACTCGTCACTCCTCTATCCGTCAGGAGTTTTTTTTTTTTGTTGTCAGGGCGTGCCCGTTCCCGCCCCCCCTCCCCTTTCACTCTCTGTTGTCTTTCTTGAAACCACAGGTTGGAGCGGTGCACGGGTTTCCCGGAGCTGCGCCTCTCCCATGCCATGGAGTTGGAGGGGCAATGGTGGAAGGGGCAGCTGGCTCCCACGAGGCAATCAGGTAAGTTTATGTATTTTGTCCGCCGTTCCCCCCCCCCTGTCCGTGTGTCCGATCCGCCCCCCTCCCGTGTGCCCGTTCCCGCCCCCCCTCCCCTTTCACTTTTAATTTTAGGACGGGGTACATCCATCAGCATGTGATTAGAGAGGGGCAGCAATGCCTTGAAACGCTACTTGTGTGTTGAGGTGCTGTGTTTATGGTATGTGTTGGTTTATGGGACTTTTGCTGCTGGAATTTACTTGGTCATAAGAGATGTCATGTGCATTTCGACTCGTAGGATTAGCCAACGCTTTTTTATAATTATTTTTTTGTCATCATATATAATTAAATATGCTTTAAATTCAATGCCAATGCTTGTAGTTTGTAAATTGTGCTGTTGGGGGTTCTGCGTGTAGGATCGCATGCTGGCTGCAAAGGCAAAACCGTTGCATTGTAAATGCTTGTTTTTATTGGACTTCGGGAGAACTAACTATGGGCAAACAATGTATACGGGAAATCGTATGACAGCTACATGATGATCCATTGTGTCAAATATGAGAGATTAAGATCACAGACGTATTTATGGAACAGCCTTTTCGCAAACAAGTATTGACTACAATTCCCAGAATTCAATGCATATTACTCACGTTCAAGTACCGAGAGGATACGTCCCAAAAAAATAACAAACAAGACAAGCAGAACTCGGCCGAGACAACAGAGGTAAACGCCAATTTCTAGAAATTATGATAACGCTGGCTGCAGTCTTTAAGCATTTTAATCATGTCCCTGTAACGCCCAGTAGAGCCCACAACATTTGACAACAGGTTAGACAGCAAAACAATAGTCACGCTTTAAGTATTTACAAGCCCCGGAGGTAAATAGTTCTGCTGTTCGCTTGCCTATAATACGACGTCCCCTGTAATTCGTTAAGAGTTTTGTATCAGTAGCACGAAGAAAAAAATATATTACCCCATCCAGGACCTTGCAACGCTAAGCAGAGCCCAAAACAATACGCGGAGCTTTAAACACTCACTAGCTCCGGATAAAGATAGCTTTGCCCACCGCGTAGACATAACACGGCGTTTCCACTAATACATGAGGCATTTGCTTGAGCAGTATGTGTTTATTATTCCCACACTCTACATTTTTGGACAATTGGAAAGTTTGAGTTTAAGGACAAAATATCAAAACCAAAAGAAGCACATTCTGCCATATTATGCTCAGCCCGGTTACTGGAAAGCAATAGAATTTGTTGTTCTATAACTAATACCACCTTATAAACAAACAATTCTTTCAGCACGTGTGAGCAAAATTCATTGCGGCCATGGCACGATAGAACGACCCCATTCCAATGCAGAATAATACCATCCGAAAATAAGCATAATACATTTGGTCCCTTTTTCATTTTCAGAAACCCGGCTTACTCTACATGGAGAGAATTCCTCCCAGAAGAACATCAGAGCTAAACAGGTACGAAGATGCAACCTTAACTGTTCTCAATTACTGCTACCGTTTTTGACATCTTGGTTACTGATAGACCCGATCCTCACTTTTCAGAACATCAGCACATTGACTACAACAACATTTGGGAAGACTACCCAGATTCAGGCGCTCCACGCCTGGACGGTTTGAAGTAAGCAACTTCGGTTTTTCAGACTAGCAATGTATGCCATGACATATTTAAGAGGGAGACTGTGACAAGTGTATTCAATTTTTGTTTATAGATAAGACATGAGAAAAAATCCATGAGAATCTGCCGAATGGTTGAAAAGGTAAGAAGTCCCAAGCTGTGGACAGATATTGGAGTATTAAGCCACAAAACAGCAGAGTAAGAAAAGGTCTAGCATGTTTTTCAGAGACACTTGGTCCATAGGAGAATCCCTTGAATAAAGGGATTCCAAATACGTCGACCACAGTTTTTTTAGGCCAATCAAGTCAAATCATCATTTCAAGAATTGTATGGTTTTGTTGAATCACGGATGGCCTATTTTGAAATTTGAAATGTATTAGCCTTTGTTTGTATTTTTGGAAAAATGTTTTGTTACACTTGCATTGAAAAAGATTTGTTGTTGGTACCCCAGGGTGGGTTTAGAGTGAATGAAAGAAGGATGTATGTACGAATTTGGTAATGAGTCCAAACACACGTATGAATGTGACACTATATGTGAGTATGAAAGAGAGAATGCTGATGGAAGATTGTTGAAAAAGGAATACTAATTAGGTTCCAAAAAGGGTGACATTTTCTGTGGGGAATTTTGTATAGTTTTTATTGAGTATGGAAATGTTGTAATGAGTTGTATTTTGAAAAAAGAAAAAAAAATTGGTAATTGAAAAAATAAAAAGATTAATTTAAACTGAAAGAGTGGTTAAGAGGGACTGGTTGTATTCTTTTTCCTCGTTCTGAAGTAGAAAAACAAGTGGCAGTATTGGCGGTTGTAGTTGTTTATTGTTATCTGGAACTACAGCCCTTTAAATGTACCTTGTTTCAAGAGGAATAAAGAGTGGGCTCCGTGCAAGCTACAGGTTAACAGAGCTCACCTGCATCAACTCCACCAAGAGTCCCCTACTTAGAGTGAATCCAGTGGACTTTTAAGGGTGTTGTCCAGGTGCACTTTGGGAATTGTGGTCCTAACCTTTCAAGGACCATTTTTTGCGATTCCAGACCTTTAGGTTGTGTTTTGGACACTTTGGACCATCAAGAGGAACTTCAGGAAGAAGTTCCAGACTTTTGGGAAAGTTTGGTGAACTTTTGTGAAAAAGCTACATAGGGAGACAGGACTCTCACAGAAAGGCAATCCGGCGAACCTCACTGAATCTGGCCTGCTGGAGGAGGTTGCGAGTCGTCTGGTGAGAAATCCTCCAGAAAAGGTTCTTAGTGTAAAGGTAAACTCTTGACAGGGCCTCCTGCTTTGTGTATCCACCAGGGATCGATCTCGTCGGCCTCAAACTTGGACCTTGTCCCAGTCAGAGGCGACCAAATGTCTAGAAGTGATTCTATTGGTTCCTAAGCACTAAAAAGTGCTTAATCTTTAAAAAACCATATCTCTGGTACCCTACATTGGATTGTTTTTGTTTTGATGTTATTTAAAAGATAAACATATTTCCTATTTTCATAAATTGGTGTTGGATTTTTATATTGGGCTGTGTCTTAATTAGTTACTGAATTGGTGTTTTTAAATGCTTTACATACCTGTTTCTGAAGTTAAGCCTGCCTGCTCACAGCCAAACTACCATTTTGAAAACTTTGTTTATTGGTGGTTTTGCAACAAAAGAGAACAAGACAATACACACAGTGCAACATTACAGTGGCTGGGGCACAAGATTCACGAATTCTTATCCAAGTGGAATACCGAATCGCAGCAGAGTATAGTACATCGAGGCGTCCAGAGCATCAACAGTGCGACAGAAAGCAAAGTTCATACCATGATCAGAGGCAGTACAGTGGTGTTCATACATAGGGCATAAGCAAAAGGATCAGGTACATTACATCAAGGGGTCAACAGATGCACGGAAACACACATGTGCAAAAATAGGAATAGTTAATAGCGGAGCGGTAGGGAAGCATAGTAATACATGCAGTCGTGAGGCAGCACAATAGTAATAATAGCATGGACAGTACAGAATCATTAGGTGATTGAATTACCCTAAACCAGGTAACCATTACCGTCCCCAGTGGGATACACCTAAGGCTCGTCATCACGAGCCGCCTGGGCTTGAAGATAGGTAACCAGGGGCTGCCAAATGTCACCCGGCCTGCTAGACATTGGGAGCAGGTCAGCAAAAGTCGTGTGTTGGTCCTGACTATATGTCATATCAGCAAGCCATTCTTTGAATTTGGGGGCCCTGCCACGACCCCATCTGCATGCTACGCGCCTTTTTGCCAGGAGGAGCGCGACATCTACAAACTTTCTGCATTGTGATGGAATTTGTGGTGAGTGTCCCAGCAGCATCAGCAGTGGGTCCGACGGCATGGATGACCCGATCATGGATGTTAGGGCGGCATGTACCTGTTGCCAATAGATCTGTATGGAGGGGCATTCCCAGGCTAGATGCAGGAAATCGGCATGTTCTGCGTGGCAGCGGTCGCAGCGGTCTGTGTCAGATAATTGAAATTTATATTTTTTCACGGGGGTATAATACAAGCGCTGTAGGTATTTATAATGAATGATTTTGAGCCTACTGCTCGCCGATATTCGAACCGTAAGAGTACAGCAGTACATCCATTGGTCATCAGTGATATCAATAGCTAGTTCGGCAGCCCAGCGCGTTTTTGCTGGGGCCATCGGTAACGGGCAACTCGCTCTTATGTGACGGTACATTCCTGAGACCAAATGAGAGCCATCACGCGAGCTCAACAGGAAGTGAAGCGGGGGCGTAATGGCAGGCTCTGTGGGGTAGTCAGGAAGTATAGCGCGCATGCCCTGGCGAAGTCGCAAATAGTAAAATACCTCGAGAGGGGTACGGGCATGCTCATTGAAGAAAGCATCAGCAGATTTAAAGCAACCCGCAGCGAAGAGGTCACCCCAGCAAGTAATCTTCAGGGCCGCGCACACCCTCTGAAAGCCTTTCTCCTGCAGGAGGGCAAGCTCGGGATGATACGTCAGTGGCAGTAGGGGAGAATACAATAGGTCGCAGTGCAGCCTTTTAGCCAGTCGGCGCCACGCATCAACTGTACATGTGACCGACGTATGAGGTGTCGTTATGGCCGAGGGCTGACAGTGCAGTAGGCCCTTCAATGGTAGGGGGTTGGCAATCCAGTCCTCCACTGCCAACTGAGGCATAAAGGGAGTAGGGAGAAGCCAGTGGTACGCATAGTGCGCCTGCGCGCATAGATAATAGGCTTCGAAATCCGGGAGGTCAAACCCCCCTTTATCATACGGTAGGATCAGCATCGACCATTTAAGCCGCGGGCCTTTGCCTCCCCAGAAAAGGCGGCAGAGTTCTGATCTCAGTGTTTTGAAGAAAGAGGCTCCCGGGTGAAAGGGGATATTGAGAAAAAGATAGAGAAAGCGCGGGAGCACAACCATTTTGATAAGAGACGCTCTCCCTGCCATGGAAATGGGTAGAGAAATCCAGCGATCCACAAGGGCAATAAGTTTGGTCACAGCCACGCCATAATTGGAGCGGAGAATCTCATCCTTGTCACGTGAGATCTGTATGCCCAGATACCGAAGGTCAGACCTGCACCACTCCAGAGGGTAATCTAGGGGGAAGTCAGGTACGGCATCTGTGAGTGGGAAAAACTGGGATTTTGTCCAATTGATCTGCACCCCCGACATTCTTCCAAAGACCACAAAATCCCGGAGCAGGGGGTTCAGGTTGTGCACTGGGTCCTTAACGAACAAAGTCATATCATCTGCATATAGGGACACATCGATCTGGCGCTGGAAACAGCGAATCGCTCCCTCGCCATGGAGCTGGCGGAGCCGACACGCAAGGGGTTCGATGGCAATCGGGAATAACAGGGGGGACAGTGGGCACCCCTGCCGGGTGCCCCTGGAGATGTCAAGTGGCGTGGAGAGATGTCCGTTGATCAGGACTCTCGCGGTAGGTTGAGTATATAGTAATCGGACCCAGGAGATGAAGATGGCGGGGAACCCCATGCGGGCCAAGACGGTGAACAAATAGGGCCATTCAACAGAGTCGAACGCTTTTGAGGCGTCCAAAAAGATCGCCGCAACAGGGAGGTCAGGGTGAATTGTATGAAGCAGGGAGAAAAGAGTGCGCAGATTATGTGAGGTGGAGCGGCCCGGGACAAAGCCAGATTGGTTGGGTAAAACTATCCGGGTCATGAGGAGTGACAACCTAGTGGCTAGGACTTTGGCCAGAATTTTGACATCACAATTCAGGAGTGACAGGGGCCGATACGAATCACAGGATGAGGGATTTTTGCCGGGTTTTAATAAGGAAGTGATAACGACTTCGCGCATGGAGCATGGGAGGACGCCGTCCTCGAAGGATTCCATGAACACCTCTCGGAGGACCGGGGCCATGACATCTATATAGGTCTTGTAGAATTCGGCGGGAAGACCGTCCAGTCCGGGCGCCTTCCCGTTACTAAGCGACATAATGGCATCCCTAATTTCGTCCAGTTCGAAAGGAGCGGCAAGGAATTGCCTGTCAACATCGCTCAACCAGCATAAGGCCAGCTCACTTAGAAAGTCGTCGTAATGCATATCAGGAGTAGTGACTGTGGTATATAGCGTGCGGTAGTGGGAAACAAAGGCATCTAACAATTCATCTGAATCCCTGACAGTGTGACCTTGGCGAGTAACCACCTCAATGATAGTGTTGTCTATGCGCGGCGATCTGGTCAGTATAGCTAGCGCCTTGCCGGGCCTATCCCCCTCACAATATTTCCTTGCCTGCCAGTGTTTACTCCTAAACCTAGTTTCCCTGTTTGCTTCTTCTTCATAGTGTGTAAGCTTATCCCTGAACTCAGCATGAGCGGCAGTGCTATCGCCCTTCACCATCCGCGCCTCCAATGCCCGTAGCTCATCCTCGAGCTTCCGGATCGTACGCTGTATGTCGCGCAATACCCCAAAGCTCTTAGACATGCAGTGGCCCCTGACAGTGACCTTAAACGCCTCCCAAATAGTTTCGACAGATGCGACAGAACCCTTGTTCCTTGGGAAGAAAGCAGTGATCTCATCCTCCAACTCAACACGGAAGACCTCGTCCAGCAAGGCCGCCGGTTGCAGGCGCCAGCGTGGTCTAGAGCAATCCCAGCCGGGAATCAACAAAGACAGCAGAACCGGGCTGTGGTCCGAATACATTCTAGGAAGGTGTGTCACATTAGTCACCCCAGGTAGCAGTGCTCGGGTCAGAAAAAAGTAATCTAGGCGCGCCCATGTACCAGTCTGTGATGTAAAGTGGGTGCCCTCCATGCAGCCAGGGTGCAGCTGTCGCCAGGCATCCAATAGGTTACCCTCCGAGAGCACACCCGCCAACGCCTCCCTCGATCTAGGCTTGTAAATGGTCGCGCCATCAGCTCTATCTAATGGAGGCACTAACGCTATGTTGAAATCACCCCCCCAAATGATATGGCGGGACCCCACATCTAATATTTTACCCCACAGTGTGGTAAAAAAACATGGCACATCAAAATTAGGGGCATAGCAGTTAACCAGTGTGACTGTATCGCAACCCAGCCGCCCCCAGAGTAACACAAAGCGGCCATCTAGGTCCGCCAGCTCACCACATACCTGAAAAGGAACATTACGTTTGATCAGGATGACAACACCCCGTGCATATGAAGAATATGACGAAAATGACCGAGTAGCGGCCCATTTACAGCCAAAAGTAGGGCGCCCCTGTGGAGCCAAGTGCGTTTCCTGTAACATAGCGATTTGTACCTGTTGGCGATCTAAATATGCAATAACATTTCTGCATTTTTTGGCATCGTTGAGCCCTCGGACGTTCCAAGACAAGCATTTCAATTGTACAGTAGATCCAGAACTAGCCATAACCCGGACATGAACTGACTAAAACATTTTTCCACTGCAGAGTCCAAAGCTGCGGCATCTTGTATATGAAATCACAGAATGCTACCACCAGCCAGCCAAATGTCGACGTCAACAAACCAGACATTTCCGTAACAGGTCCCACCCCCCCACCCACTACTGCATCCCAATCATGCCAGCAGCCATTCAGTCCCACACCCACCCACCTCCCATTCCCCAGAATCTCCCACAACGTGACTAGAACAGCGGGGTACTCCCGTAGGGGGAACATCAGCAAAGGCGCACAGCCACCCCCCTTCCCAATAGCCTCACATTCGGTGCCGTCCATGGTAGAGGCAGGGATAGCGGGGCGGTTCCTACATATCTCGCACCATCAGGGGGCTCAGTGAGGCTCAATGCTTAGTATACACATCAACGCCAATGTAAGTAGCAGGTGCAAGTCAATGATACCAAGGTAGTCCCAAGACTGATACTTGCGGGGAGGGCAAAGTTCGTCAATCTTCATTGACCACCGGGGGCAACTCCTCCTCGGGGTCCTCATGACCCTCTCGTCGATCTCTCTGTGCCCTGCGATGCTGCTTCAGATAATCCTCAGCTTTACTCGGATCCGTGAAAAATCGTTGTTTACCCTGGTGTGTCACCCTCAGCCTTGCTGGATATAACAGAGCATAATCTATCTGAGCCTCTCTCAGCTTTTTCTTGACAGCCAAAAACTTCCGCCTTTCCTCCTGCACAATGGGGGTGAAATCGGGATAGATAGAAAAAGCAACGCCATTATAGTTCAGGGTACGTTTGGTTCTAGCAGCTCTTAAGGCAACATCCCGGTCACGGTAATTCAACAGTCTGGCAATGATAGGCCTTGGTGGCAAGCCAGGCTGTGGCACAGGTGCCAGGGATCTATGTGCTCTTTCCACAATGAACTGAGGCGAGAAGGCATCCTCCCCTATGGACGCCCGGAGAAGTGACTCTACGTATATTTCCATCCTCCCAGTGGCTGTAGACTCCGGAATACCCGTGACGCGGATGTTATTGCGTCGGCTACGGGCTTCCAAGTCCTCATTCTTGGCTGCTATGACCCTGAGAAGGTTATCCATACGAGCAAGTCGGGAGGTGTGGGTCACAGTGAGGTCGTCGTTGTCCGATATACGTTGCTCCGTCGCGGTAAATCTCTCCTCGTGTTGGTCAACCTTGTGAACCAGTGCGTCCAGGCGGGAGGAAATCCTGTCCACCTTCTCCACCACCGTGGCAAAGCCTTGGCGCATTTCTTGAAACAGGCCCTGAAGATCAGAAGCAGTCGGGGGGGAGGGCGCAGCAGCAGGGTCCGCGCCGCTAGGCCCAGGATCCATCACGTTCGACTTTGTTCCCTTTTTGGCGTTCTCAAAGCTGAGCTTTGCTTGTCGGTGCTCTGTGCGCACCATCGTGCCCCTGCGCCTCTCTTGCGCCACCACTATAGGATCTAGCCAGGAAGGGTAGGGCCGCAATGTGATCAGGCAGGTTAGTCAATTCCAGGCCCCGAGAACCAAATGCCGTCGTAACTGGTCGGCCAGGCTAGGGCCACAGGCAGGACGATGCGGAGGGGAGGTGGGGAACAGTAGTACCAATGGTGCCTGCTCACTGCACACAGGTCGGATAGCCCCAGGCCAGTCAATGCACCTCCAGGACCTCCAGCAGACCTGTGCAGCAATCTCCCAATTCAACCCGGTTCAAGTATATGTGCAGGCCAGGCCTCCGTGAGGGCCGAACTCCAACAAAAGCAGTAGTGGTGGGACAGCACACCTCTCGGGGAGCAGAGACAACACCGCCGCCAGGGCACCCGCACGTGATAATGAGGTCCGCTATGAATTGTCAGCGTTAGCAAGTCAATGCCCAAAGTATAGCCAGGTACTCACTGCGCAGCACGGAGGGCCATATCGACAGCGGGATCTCAGCAGGGGCAGGGCACCTCAGACTTGCCGTGGTCGGCGGCCGCCATGACAGGGCGGCCGGTCCCGCCGTGTATCGCGTCCCTCTCAGCCAGTTCCCGCAGCGAGGCGGCGCGCAGGAAGGCAGGCGCGCGCGAGCCCGCGAAGGCGTCCGCTGTAGCTGACGGCAGAGTCGGGGGCTCAGCCAGCCCGATTAAGCGCGGTGGATTTCTGCGACGAGCCCCTAGCCAGGGGCCTTCTACCTCGCGGTCAGCACCGGCCTCGCGTGGGTGCCAGAGGCCGAGTCGCGCACCTCCGCGGGGCCTGGGAGGATGCCGGTGAGAGTCACAGCTCCAATAACTTGACGGAGGCGGCCCCCAGCAGTCCGCAAATTGGACCGGGCGTAGAGAAGGCTGTGAGAGGTTGATTCCGCCGATTCAGGGAGAGGCAGCCCTCCAGACGGTGAGGATGATTGCAGGATCAAGGTCGTAGGAAACGGGAGCTGCTTAATTAAGCGGCCATTCCGTTTGCGCGCTAAGCCACGCCCCCTTCCACAGCCAAACTACCATGGGATGAGCATGGGAATACTTTTCTGAGACCTATTCTGATCCCTAAATTGTGTCCGTGGTATTACTGTCAGTGGTAGATATATATTGACCACAACTAATAATCCACTTTCCAACAATGGGCCTCACCTCTCCTGCCTGCCCTGGACAGACCTCCTCTTCTCTGCACTCCCTCCGAATTGACCAATCTCACCTCCTCTGCACCCCTGCACAGGTCTCACCACCTTCGCAACCCTACTGGACAGGCCTCATATTCTCTGCATCCCACCTAGAGACTCCCCACCTCCCCTAAACTCTTACAAGCACAGGACATCTTCTTCATCTCCTGAACAATGCTTACCTCCTCTGCACCTCATTGGATAGGCCCTACCTCCTCTGCACTCCCCTGAACAGGACAGGCCTCACCTCCTCTGCATCTTCTGGACAGGCCTCATCTTCTCTGCACCCCCCCTGGACAGGCCTGACCTCCTCTGCACCCCTGGACAGGTCTCACCTCCTCTGCCCCTGGACAGGTCTCACCTCCTCTGTATCCACGGGCAGGCCTCTCCTCCTCTGCCCTCCTGGACAGGCCTCTCCTCCTCTGCACCCTTGGACAGGCCTCTCCTCCTCTGCACTCCTGGACAGGCCTCTCCTCCTCTGCACTCCCTGGACAGGCCTCACCTCCTCTGCACCCTTGGACAGGCCTCTCCTCCTCTGCACTCCGGGACAGGCCTCTCCTCCTCTGCACTCCCTGGACAGGCCTCTCCTCCTCTGCACTCCCTGGACAGGCCTCTCTTCCTCTGCACTCCCTGGACAGGCCTCTCCTCCTCTGCACCCCCTGGACAGGCATCTCTTCCTCTGCACCCCTGGACAGGCCTCACCTCCTATGCACCCGTGGAGAGGCCTCACCTCCTCCGAACCCCTCTGGACAGGCCTCACCTCCTCTGCACCCCTGGACAGGCCTCACCTCCTCTGCACTCCTGGACAGGCCACACATCCTCTGCATCCCCTGGACAAGCCTCACCTCCTCTGCACCCCAGGACAGCACTCACCTCCTCTGCCTCCTGGACAGGCCTCAGCTCCTCTGCACCCCTGGACAGGCCTCACCGCCTCTGCACCCCTGGACAGGCCTCACCTCCTCTGCACCCCCTGGACAGGTCTCACCTCCTCTTCACCCCTGGACAGGCCTCAGCTTCTCTGCACCCCTGGACAGGCCTAACCGTCTCTGCACCCCTGGACAGGCCTCACCGCTTCTGCACCTCCAGGACAGGCCTCACCTCCTGTGTACCCCTCTGGAAAGGCCTCACCTCCTCTGCACCCCTGGACAGGCCTCACCTCTTCTGCCCCCTGGACAGGCCTCTCCTCCTCTGCACCCCTGGACAGGCCTCTCCTCCTCTGCACCCCTGAATAGGCCTCACCTCCTCTGCCCCCTCTTGGACAGGCCTCAGCTCCTCTGCACCCCTGGACAGGCCTTACCTCCTCTGCACCCCTGGACAGGCCTCTCCTCCTCTGCGCCCCTGGACAGGCCTCACCGCCTCTGCCCCTCTTTTATACAGGCCTCTCGGTGAAGGATTCTCATTAAGGACAGAGGAGCCCAGAGTTCCTTCCACCCCATACAGTGCCTCTGGCTCCGCCCTGAGCCTCGGGCGCTATGCACAGGCCCTGAAGAGAGACACTGCTCCCCTGGACCTGCCCAGAGGTGCCTCCCAGGGTCAGGACTGTGGCTCGGAACGAAGCGCTTTAATACCACACCCCAGACTCAAGGCGCTACACACGAGGCACGTGTTCATCCCTCAGAATGAGGGAAATGAGAGAAATGTCCTGATCCATTTCCATCTTTCAGCCCCGGGACCTGGTTCCGGTGATGCTGCTGCCCCCCCTCGTTCAATGATCCATCTCCAAACAGGTGACCAAGTCAAGTCAAGTCAAGTCAGAATATATATAGCGCACTACATACCCATAGGGTCTCAAGGCGCTTGAGGGAGGGGGGGGGGGAGGTTTACTTATCGAATATCCATGTTTTAAGTTTTTTTCTGAAGGCTAGGTGGTTTTGAGTAAGGCGGAGGTGGATGGGAAGGGAATTCCAGGTCTTGGCCGCTAAGTAGGAGTAGGATCTTCCTCCCATGGTGGCTTTGTGGATGCGCGGAACAGCGGCGAGGTCTTGGTTGGATGAACGCAGCTGGCGGGTGGGGGTGTAAAAGGAAAGGCGCGTGTTGAGACAATCAGGTCCAAGTTCGTATAGGGCTTTGTGTGCGTGGGTGAGGAGACGGAACGTTATTCTCTTGTTGACGGGGAGCCAGTGAAGGTCTTTCAGGTGAGCGGAAATGTGGTCTGTGCGGGGGATGTCTAGTATGAGTCTGGCTGAGGCATTTTGGATGCGTTGGAGTTTTTTCTGTAGTTTCGCGGTGGAACCGGCGTAAAGGGTATTTCCGTAGTCCAGCCGGCTTGTAACCAGTGCGTGGGTGACCATTTTTCTTGTTTCGGTGGGGATCCAGTGAAATGTTTTTTTGAGCATGCGTAGGATGTTGAAGCATGAAGATGAGACGGCGTTGACTTGTCTGGTCATCGAGAGTGAGGAGTCCAGGATGATGCCCAGGTTCCGTGCGTGGTCCGTCGGTATGGGGGCTTTTCCTAGGGCCGTTGGCCACCAAGAGTCGTCCCAGGCGGAAGGGGATGAGCCTAAGATGAGGACTTCCGTTTTGTCCGAGTTCAGTTTCAGACGGCTCTGCTTCATCCACTCAGCTACTTCTTTCATCCCTTCGTGTAGGTTGGTTTTGGCGGTGGTAGGGTCTTTGGTGAGTGAGAGGATCAGCTGAGTGTCATCAGCGTAGGAGATGATGTTGAGGTTGTGTTGACGTGCGATGGTTGCGAGGGGGCTCATGTAGACGTTGAAGAGGGTGGGGCTGAGTGATGATCCTTGCGGGACGCCGCAGATGACTTCGGTGGCCTCTGATTTAAAAGGGGGGAGGCGGACTCTCTGAGTTCTTCCAGCGAGGAACGAAATGATCCAGTCCAATGCTTTTCCTTGAATTCCGATATTTCTGAGGCGATGTATCAGGGTGCTATGGCAGACTGTGTCGAAGGCTGCGGAGAGGTCAAGGAGGATAAGGGCGACTGTGTCTCCATTGTCCAGTAGTGTTCGAATGTCGTCTGTTGCTGCGATGAGGGCGGTCTCGGTGCTGTGTTTGGCTCGGAAGCCAGACTGTGAGGAGTCGAGTGATTTGTTAGTTTCGAGGAAGGTGGCAAGCTGATTGTTAATGGCTTTCTCAATGACTTTGGCGGGGAATGGGAGGAGCGAGATGAGGCGGTAGTTTTTGAGTTCGGTGGGGTCAGCTGTGGGTTTCTTCAGAAGGGCGCTGAGTTCGGCGTGTTTCCAGCTATCTGGGAATGTGGTGGAGTTAAGGGAGTGGTTGATGACATCTCGGAGATGGGGTGCGATAATGGCGGCCTTGGTGGAGGCTTACGGGGCCCAGATCGTCTCCTATGCCGACGACACGCAACTCCTCTTCACATGCGGGAAAGAACAAGAGTTTGATGGAGAGAGAATCCGGGACTGCCTTTCGCTGGTCTTCGACTGGTTCCAGCGGAACAGTCTGAGGGCCAACTCGGGCAAGTCCGAGATTTTATTTTTTGGTTGCGTTGCCGATCCGGCGTGGCAGCACTGGTGGCCGACCGGCATGAACCCTCCAGCACAGTCCTCCCTGGTGGCCAAAAATCTGGGCGTTAAGCTAGACAACCAGCTGTCACTACAAACTCATATTCTTGGCCTGGCCGGCACCTGCTACGGAATCCTAAAAATGCTCCGCAAATTTTTGCCTCTGCTGTCGGAGGAGCATAGGAGGATTACTGTGCAGGCTCTTGTCGGATCAAGGCTAGACTATGTCAATGCCCTCTTTCTTGGCCTCCCTGATTATCTGGTCCAGCGCCTTCAGGTGGTGCAGAACTCTGCTGCCCGGGCGATTTTTGGCCTAGGCAGACGAGCTCGAGCTTCCGGGTTGCTTCAGACGCTCCACTGGCTCCCCATCAGGAAGCGGATCCAGTTCAAATCCTTGACCCTGATGCATAAAGCTTTGCATGGATCAGGAGCTGGATATCTGCAGCGGAGACTGACTTTCTACCGTCCTGTCCGTTCCCTCCGTTCGGAATCCCTTTTCAAAGCTGTGGTCCCGCGGGTGAGGAAGGCCCGCGTGGGAGGACGGTCTTTTAGTTGCAGAGCTCCCCAGCTTTGGAATCTGCTTCCACTTCCACACCGCAGCACTGTCAACTTGCTCCAGTTTAGGAAGGGCCTGAAGACCTGGCTTTTTAACTCTTAGTTTGTTGTACTGCTTTCTGTTTTTATTTATTTTCTCTGATGTCTTCTGTTTTTAGCTGTGTTGTGTTATTTTACTCTGATCTGTTGGTGGAAAGCGTCGGGACACTCTAACCGAGTAGCCGTACGCTATATAAAAGCTATATAACATAACATAACATAACAGTCTGCTTTGTTGAAGATGTGATGGGGACATGGGTCTGTGGGGGATCCTGAGTGGATGGAGTTCATCAGGCGAATGGTCTCTTCTGTGGTGATTGGGTTCCATTCGAGAAGGATATTCGGAGGAGGTAACGGTTCGGAGGTGAGTGGGGTGGATTGGTTTACAGGTGTGTTGTCAAAGCTGTTATGGATGTCGGCGATTTTGTCATGAAAGAATGAGGCAAGGGAGTCGCAGAGGACTTGAGAGGGGGTGATGTCGTTAGAGCTGGCGGTGGGGTTGGTGAATTCTTTGATGATGTTGAAAAGTTCCTTGCTGTTGTGGGCGTTGTTGTCTAGTCGATCTTTGAGTGCTGATTTCTTGGCTGTCCGGATTAGTTGGTGATGTTTGCGGGTGGCGTTTTTGAAGGCGGCTTGGGTGATAGTGTTTGGGTCTGTTTTCCAAGTTTTCTCAAGGGAACGACAGAGCTTCTTGGATTTCTTAAGGTCATCGTTAAACCAGGGGGCGTTCTTGCTTCCTTGCTTGATTTGATGTTTTTTCAAGGGTGCTAATTTGTCGGCGGTTTGGGTTAACCATTGTGTGAGGTTAATGGCGGCTTGGTTAGGGTTCGTTGAATAGGCAGGGGGTTTTTGAAGGAGCGATGTGGATATCTGGTCTATTGTGATTTTGTTCCAATTTCTTCGCAGAGTTGGTTGAGGGTGGTTGTGGGTCGAGGTCTTGTTGTAAATGAAGTGGATGCAGCTGTGGTCCGTCCAGTGGAGGGGTGTGGTATGAGTAAAGGAGATATGATTGCTGGAAGTGAAGATAGGGTCAAGTGTGTGTCCTGCGTAGTGTGTGGGGGTGTTAACAAGTTGTTTGAGTCCGAGATTGGCGAGATTGTCCAGAAGGGTGGTAGTGTTACTGTCGTTGCTCTTTTCCAGATGGAAATTGAGGTCTCCCAGTAGAATGTATTCTTCCGAAGGGAGGGCGTGTGGGGTGATAAAGTCAGTGATGTCTTCGCTAAATTTTGTACGGGGTCCTGGTGGCCTGTAGAGGAGGGTGCCTCTGAGTGTGGTCTTGGGGTCGGTGTGGATCTGGAAGTGAAGGTTTTCGGCGATAGCGAGGTTGTCATCTGAGCTAGTTGAGGGGCGGATGGTGTTCTTGTGGACGATGGCGATGCCTCCTCCTGTTTGGATGGGGCGGTCCTTACGGATGATCTTGTAGCCGTCCGGGATGGCTATGGTGATGTCTGGAGCTGAAGAGGCATTCATCCAGGTTTCTGTTAGGAAGGCGATGTCCGGGGAAATGGTGTTGAGTAGATTCCAGAGGTCGATGGCGTGTTTGTGAACCGAGCGGGTGTTGAGAAGGATGCACTTGAGGTGGTTGGTGTTGGCTCTCTGTTTGGTGTTTGTGGATTTGGATTGGGGCTTGACGCAGGTGAATTTGCAGGAGTGGCAGTTGAAGGGTCCATGAGTGAGTCCTGGTGCTGCTTGGGCGCAGTTAGTGTGTCGGCCGGGGTTGAGTGCTATGAGGGAGGAGGCGTTGTATGTAATGCGGGGAGGATGGGTGAAGCGGGGACCAGGGGGTCTGGCTCTGGGCGCGGTCCAGGCGCGGACGGGCTTACCTTTGGCGCACCTTCGGCGCGGCCGCAGCGCGTGGACGCTGCGCGTTGGAACATCTGCCTCAAATGGTGGATAGGGGGCGGAGCGTGGGAGGGGCAGCTGGGAGGCGGTATCGGGGAGGGTAGGCGGGCCAGGGGAGTGCACACCAAATGGAATGGAGGAATGGGAGTGGAACGTGAGACGGGGCAGAGGGCACAGAAGTTCCAGAAACAATAAACAAATAGTGATAATGCAATTGAAAGCAGCAGTACCAAGCAGCACCTTGTGTTCAACAAAAATAACACAAATTAAATTGCAATAGCTCGCGCATGCGCAAATCAGAGGGCGAGACTCGGGGCTAGTTATGGTAGAAAGCGCCAGCAATTACAAGCCAAACAATACCACACAGCAGTTCCCAACAGCGCTGGAAGGAGGCTCACGCTCGGGGTCTGGAAGCAGGAAGCGTGTAGGAGCGACCGCAATGGACAGGGTCCAGACGGTCACAGCGTTGGGAGGGGGAGGTCAGCTAGGTATTCGTGGGTGGGAGGGGCAGCTGGGAGGCGGTATCGGGGAGGGTAGGCGGGCCAGGGGAGTGCACACCAAATGGAATGGAGGAATGGGAGTGGAACGTGAGACGGGGCAGAGGGCACAGAAGTTCCAGAAACAATAAACAAATAGCGATAATGCAATTGAAAGCAGCAGTACCAAGCAGCACCTTGTGTTCAACAAAAATAACACGAATTAAATTGAAATAGCTCGCGCATGCGCAAATCAGAGGGCGAGACTCGGCGCTAGTTAGGTAGAAAGCGCCAGCAATTACAAGCCAAACAATACCACACAGCAGTTCCCAACAGCGCTGGAAGGAGGCTCACGCTCGGGGTCTGGAAGCAGGAAGCGTGTAGGAGCGACCGCAATGGACAGGGTCCAGACGGTCATGGTGACCCAGGACAGTGTCCTGCCCTATCTCAGCCTGAAGCGCCCCGAGGTGAGCGCCTCGTGACTGCATGAATCCAGGCACAGACTGCAGAGGGTCACACAGCGCGTTGGGTCAGACGGTAGAAGCTCCGCCCGGATCTGAATGTGTTGCTGTGACTCGAGTCTGATTTTTATTAGGTCGAGGCCTGACCCATCGCGAGCCAGACCTATTGTAAGAAGGGCTTCAAAAAATGCAACCGCCAAAAAACGCTGCTGGCGACAGCTTACAGTGCATGTGAGCGGGCGCGCGCTTTAGCATGGCATTCCTCATGCTCATTAAGCGCATCGCTCTCCTCCCGCTCGCCGCCCACTTGAGCGCAATCACGATCACTTTCACTTTCGCTGCCGCGCGTTTGAGAGGGGCTTTAAAAATAGACCTGCAAATTCCACACGCTCGTGCGTATGATTTTCTTTTTGTGGCCTGCTATTGGCCTTTCACTGCTTGCTGTTTTGTAAGATAGATACCAATAGGCCAGAGGCGGGTGCATAGCTCTGTCCCTGGCCTATTGGTGTCTATTACGCGCATTTCCTGACATATGCTTTAAATTATTGCGGCCAAAGCATATGGCAGGAAAGGTGCGCGCACCACTCGTTATCCACGTTCTGCAGCTGAGAGGGTTGAACTGTGAGCTCCCCTCTGCCGATTGCTCTCCCCTGTCTGCCCTTTGCCCCCTCCTTCACAAGGCAGCTGGTCTGATCTTGTTACTATAGCGATCGCGAAAACGATCGCTTTCAGTGCTGCTTGTGTTTTTTTCCCACTTTGACCACTGCACTGAACACTGAGCAGCAGGCCAGAGTGCACGTCTTTGTGCTTTTCCCTCAGCTATTCCTCGCCCGACCTGCCTGCTTAGGGACAAGAAAGAGGCAGTTCAGTTTACAGGAGCAGTGTGTATAACGAGGCCAATGTACAGCTTACTTACAGCTTGCAGCAGTCTGCAAAACACAGTGTTGACGTTGCATACGAAATGAGCATGTATTGTTTCTCAAATGATGCAACGCTAAAAACAAACCGCAATGTCTGATTTCGATGTAAGAAGCCATGCACTGCTTATGCAGGAAATTGAGAAACTAGGGCAATATGGCTGACAGGTATTTTGGCTGATTTTGCAAATCACACAATGACGTTGTTTTGCTGTTGTGCGCCTGGAATGCTCTCAGGCAGCCCTGGAACGTCCTCGAGCAAACGTATAATTTGTAGCTTGCCGTGCCGACTGATGCCCGATACAAACATTTCTGTGCCCCATTTCTTGTACTATGGCCAAGGCGTACTTGAGGTGTGCAGGATAATAGAAAATGTCACTGAAACTCATCTCACACTACCCGGTGTGGAGGACGTACACCTGTGTCACATTCACAGGCGAGTCTATAGGGTCAGTGTGTTGGCTTGTCTATCGTCCACAAAACATTAACAACAAACAAAGAAGTAAACTTTTACGTTTATTGCTTGTCTTACCTTGATGTTTTATATATCCAAACCTGCCCTCTCTAATGACAGTATAATGATGCTACCCAATGCTTGTTTCTAAATGCCTCGAATCCTATGTGTCATGTCGAAAGTGTCACCAGTTGGTAGGAAGACCAACAAGCATTAACAATGAAATAGGTCTCACATTTACGTGCGTTTGAGCTATTGACATTGCAAATAACAATACCTTTTATTTTTATTTTCATTTGTGAAACCAAAATAAAAGGCATTATCATTTACAGCACCTTCAAGGCGCCAAAGCAAATGAATTATTCCCTCATAATTTGGCAAAGCCAGGCAGAAAATACCAGTGTCAGTTTGCTTGGCAAGTATAGCTCTGCGTCCGTGTAGCACATCCCTGGATATTACCTGTACATAACTAACCAAGTAACAGTTGAACAACAATTTAGATGAGACATTCCAAGAGTGACTGGGATACAGGCTGGAATGAATTGTATGTCAGAATACCAAACACAAAAATATTGTGATGGAAAAATATCATTCTGACAGGGTCTAGAGTAAACTGAGGTGAATGGTGTGCAACATAACGATGGGCGGGGATGACGTTAGTGCAAAAATATAGCCAGAGTATCAGACCGCCAAAATACTGGGAAGGTAAGTTGACATAGGGCAATATAGATTTACTATAGTTAAGCCCACATTTACGTGCCACAAAGGTATGTAAATCGTCATGGTACCAGTGGTTAATTTGTGAAAAAATAAGTGCTTGGGCTCTCGTCAGAAGGCAGCTTCCACTAGACCATTGCTCCTATTAGCGAATAACAGATCTAACCGAAACCCTACAAGTGGGGAGAGAATGTGGCATAAGGGCCTGATCAACTGACTTTGACGCTGTGATGTATTCCTATAGGTTCTATATCGATCCCCCCTATTCCTGACCCTATTCTGGTTAACAAACTAACAAGTTAACTAGCAGCCATCCCATGAGGCAGAAAACCCCCATGATGCAGGAACCGTTATCTGATAAAGCCACACTACGGCACAGGAACGTGTTATCTGATTAGGTCATAACGCTTGCCATCTAATTAGACAAGCGATATTCCTCCAGCCCCTGATAAGGCATACGGAGTTCTCTAAACAAATCAAACCTATGACAGACCTGGGAAAAACCCTGCGGCCATTGTTTTGATTTCACCGAGAACTTCAGCAAAAGAATGCGCTAACGACCAAGTCGTATGACATCCTTATTGAGGTATCTATGTCCATCATTACGTCAATCTCGGCACCTTAAAGGTATAAATATTACCGATATTGCACTATGCAAAGACACGCGGTGGTGACGAGACGGAGCAGCCAGACTTGCCGAAGCCCAGAGCAGAGCAGACCCCGCTGGCGCAGCCCCGCCTTCCTGACGCGCTGAGAGAAGCTGCCTTTCTCCTGCCGAGAAATCCAGCACCGGCGTTTCCGGGTAGCCCTCGCAGGCAGCCTGGAATATCGAGACCAGAGACGAGAGATACCATCCCTCATTCCTAGATTCCAGGTACAGAACTGAATAACCCCTCACAGAGAATTCTTTAGTCAGTCACTTGGCAAAACAAACTTAACTTAAACTGTAACTTTCTATTCCCGCCCAAGTATTAGGCTTAGGTCAGGTACACGGGGTAGGCGTATTTAGAAACACCAGTTGAGTACGTTTAGTCAAATGTATATATGTATGTAATCTATCTTATTCATTTTAAACCTTCATATGGCTTAGAAACCATATCAATGTTTTTACAGTATTATTTTATACTTCTGCTTTTAATGTATGCACTTTACTTAACCATAAGTATTGCAATAATATCGATCCATTTCTCTTGTATGAGAAAAGAGACTGATCAATAAATAACATCTTTTATTGAACACGCCCGTCTCTTCCTTTTCTCTACAATCTGATGAGACTAAGAATGCACGTACTGACTGAGTAAAATAAATTGCCTTTTGTTCACACGACTCTAGAGATAGACTCTTGATTAGGGGAGAGCAAAGTTGTCATGTTCTATGGTTGTCAGAAACTAAATCCCTTCTTGTCTAATCAGGGAAGTTAATTCCTCCCTGAACATTCGAGAAAGTTTCTAGTGAACTCTGAGCTAGCTGGCAAACCCAAAACTTTAAGTCTAATATCGACAGTAGTAGACCTAGTTAACGTCTGGCCTAGGCCTATACTATTGAAGGTATTATTCCAATGCGCAGAGCCTATTGGGATAATAGGAACTACACTACATGGCGCCCAACGCGTTTGGAAAGGGCGATAAAACTAACGTAAGAAATTTAGAGTAACTCAGTCGTGCTTTCTCACTCAGACCCCTTTTCCCATAATACTCCAAAGACGTCTGGAGTGGGTGAAAGGTAATATATCCGCCAGACCTCGCAGGAGGGTACTCCTATGTATGGTTCTTGGTTTAGTCAACGTTGAAGGATACACTGTTCCAAAATATTGTGCATCTAATCTTTGTTTCCATAAGAAACCTGATCTGCAAACAAAAGAAATAAACTTCCTGTCAGTAAAATGGTAGACAGTGATGATGAAAGAGAGGCGGTTAGATTAGCAACTGAACTCGCAGAAGCTGATGCTACTATGCAGGAAGCAGACCCGAATATAATACTCATTCCGGTCATCAAAAGGAAATCTATAACCTTAAAACTTATAGAAAATGGACTGACACCTAGAGGTGGCACAGTCATATTCGTAATTGAGGCACACGGATATCGGCAGACAGAGGTATACTATTCATGGATAAACTTTCCAGCAGCAAATCCTGTAACAAAGTACTTCCACTATTACAAGATAGAGGAACCTCCTGAAATGTACACTCCTTTCGAGGAGGTGGAAGTACCACTCAAATTTCAAGAGCACCTGCTCTTATTTGATGGCGCCCTAAAACATAATAATCACATCACCAGGCTCGGTCCCTTAGGTAGACCAGGAGCAACGTGGCCAGTCCTAGCCGGATACACACCACATCCAGACATCGACGGGATGTCTGCAGCAGAGCTTTTAACACAGCTAAAACAATTAATAAAAGTACATAGACAACTAGTCCAGTATGTGATGCGGACTTCAACAATTCAACCAGCAATTAAAATTCCACAGCTGACCCCTCACCAGGGGAACACAAATAAAATTACGCCACAGAACATATAGTCCTGCCTAGCAAAGTACCGACTAAACAGGAACAAATACCTTTCTGGCTAGCACAAAAAATCACCCAAATAGAGGCGGTGTTTCCAGACACCACCCCGTTAGAAAAACATAGGATTCTGACTATCTGTCTTCCAATGGGAATCGCACCACACATTGAGGACTGTGACACTTGGGGTACAGTCTTTGCTTCCATCTACACAAAAACGCACGGTGTTCCATCCATTTCGGTAATACCAGATGTGCTAAAACAAATTCAAGACGAATACGGTCCAGAACCCGCTTTAACTCTTGGTATGAAATTACTAAAAGACTTCAAGCAGGTCTCGGCTATATTATTAGCCAACATAAAGGGAGAAGCAGCAAACGTGGCGATCCGCCAGAGGTTAAAAGAGACAGATATAGCAGACCAACCAGCTGAAATTGCCAGAATCATAGAAAAATCCTATGAGGAACTAGGTAGAGATAGTTTAGGTGGAATACCAGTAAAACCACAACTGATTGAAAGTCCTGAAAAAATATTTTTTAATAATAATTCAACATCACCAAAAAAGAACTGGGATGGAAACAAACACTCCAATCCTAAAGAAAGGAAATTCCAGTCCAGAGGAAGGTCTCCTAGGCGGAGAGAAAAATCTCCGAACCAAAGACACAGGTCACCCCAAAGTGACCCCTCTGGGAAAAGATATAACCTTAGAAATAGGGATAATATAAAAAAGCCTGATAGATATCAAGACATTGATACACGTCCCTCTCAATCTTTTCAGACTTCCTCGCAGAAATCGGAAAGAAGAGGACGATCAGAACAAAGAGAAGAGCACGCCAAGTCCAAAGACAAGGAACCTGCTCAGCTAAAAAAGAAATTAAAATTTCAAAAAAAGAAGGTAGCCAGCATTAAAATAGTTAACAATGCCGAGAATTCTGAGGACACAACTGAAAAACGGAGAATGGGCTCAGACAATGCTAGACAGCTCAGCAGAAGTGAGCATAGCTTGCAAAGTCCTTATGAATCATCTGGAGACAGTGGACACGAATGAATATCTTCAAGTGGAAACTGCCGACACCAGAGTTAGCAAACCTCACAAAATATATGAAATAACATTACGTATAGAGGGGGATAAGACTAGAAAAATAAGGGGACTATTTTGGGATAATCTCTCCAAGGGCTATGACATCCTTCTAGCTGAAAAAGACTGGCCACCAGAGTTTGTCAGGGATTGCCCTCATGGCGAAGAAATAATTATGCCTGCCTTCTCAAATCATATCCCAATTCATAAAAAATATACACTTGCTAGAAAGTGGGCAGTAGCTCTAGCTCCTGCTTTATATAAAAATCACGTTGGATGGGATGAGGACTCTCCTCCTCACAAAATCCAGTAAAAGTCACAACCTACTGCACAAAGGCAGTACCCAATTAAGCAAGAAGCTAAAAAACAGGTAAAAGAAATACTAGATCAATTAGAATACCAGGGGGTGATTGAAACTTGCACCTCACAAATGAACAACCCTTTGTTTCCGGTCTCCAAACCAGACAATTCATATCGTCTAGTTTTGGATTACCGACACCTTAACTCATGTTGCAAAACTTTTGCAGTGCAAAACTCACATAGTGCTGCACTAATGAATAACATAGTGCGCAAAAAATACAAAACAACATTAGACATCTCTAATGGATTCTTTTGTCAAAACATAGCACCAGAGAGCAGATATTTGTCTGCATTTTCAATAAACGGCACTCAAAAACAATTCTGTCGGTTAGCCCAGGGGTACAAGAACAGCACGGGGGTATTCTCAGCGAGAGTAACAGAATTACTACAAACATATGATGACGAAGCATTATCTTATGTCGATGACATTTACTTAACAGATGATGACTTGGAGACTCACTTGAAAAGAGTGAACACCATAATACTTGGGTTCGCAGCAGAGGGTTACAAATTCAACTTTAAAAAATCCAGAATTGCCCATCTGACAGTCCTGTTCTTAGGATATGAATTATCAAGTGAAGGCAAAAGCCTGGCTGACAATTTCCTAGAGAAATGTGCCGTACTCCAAGCACCTAGAACACTAAAAAACCTACAGTCAATTCTAGGCTTCCTAAATTTCGGAAGAACATACATTGCAAATTACGCAGAAAGGGTCAAACCCCTTTATGATCTAATTAAACCAGATTTTAAAAGAACGAATTGGACTCAAATACACACAGAAATTCTGAGATCCTTACAAACAGACATGTTAATTAAAACAAAATTAGAAACACGTGATAACACACGCAATCTTGTGATTCGAGTCATCCCAGGAAGATGCGGATTCACATACCTGACCTCTAATGAGGGAGAAAAGGTACCAATTGCATTCAAATCACACTTGTACACAGAAGCTGAAAAGAAGTTCAGTATTAAAGAAAACATTGTTCGTGCAGTTCAAACCGCAATAGCTAAAGAAAAAGACAAAGCTGACGGTAGACATATCACAGTCAGAACAGCGGAACCAGCCTTTGAAGCACTAACAACACCGTGTAATTTACCAACAACATCATTGAATCCGGAATGGATACAATGGGTGAGTTCAATTACAACGGACAAAGTATACTACTACTTTGATCCAGAACTAGAAGAATTAAAAAATCTAGAATATGAAAGAACATTCCCTCTGCCAATCGACATTCTGCCCTTACGACACTACGCCTGTGTAATCTATACAGACGGACATGCTCAACCCCCCGTTTGGGGAGAACAAGCATACAACCCCACATGTGGGATTACAAAAGAAGTGTGGCGCGGAGGTAAACTAAGACCTCTATTAACAAAAACACACTCAGTTGAAACTAATTCAGAACAACAGACTGAAATATTAGCATTGAAAATGGCGCTAGATAATGCGGATCGCGAATTCCCGACACTTATAGTGTCTGATTCATACTACTGCGTCAAATCATACAACAAGGATTTGCAGACATGGATTCAAAACGGTTACAAAGATGACACAGGTGCAACAATAAAGCAAAAACTGCTTTGGGAACAAATAGTTCTGTTACAAAAAGAACTACCAAAGACTCACGTGACACACTCACTGAATCATCAGCGTGATGGCGTTCACGTTGCAGGGAATTCATTGGCTGAGACAGCCACAGCGGCAGCCACTAAATCGGCTTCCGTAGTTCGAAAAAAGCGTACAGCGAAGTATATTGACGGTGAAACAGTGCTGGCGGTGAAAACGTCATCAAAAGGCGACTGCTCAGCGCTACCGATCAACTATTCACTCAATTATACATACATAATCGATGAAAACTCCGTCCCTTTTGCTCGAATCCCTGGAGTGGGGGATAGAGTGATTCCAAACATGGACAGGAGAAACTTGTTAATCGCAGACGCACATATGGGCGAGGGTCTCAGACACCTCAAACTAAAAGATTCTCTGGAAGAATTACAATCAAGGTACTGGTGGCCAGGCATGAGCCTGCATCACACCGTGTTTGTAAAAAACTGCCCCAACTGCAACAGGAATCGCAGTGGTGAGAGAAACGGTGTAACACCGTGTCGTTTCACTCCAGAAAAAATCAACAGCAAAAAGCAAGGCTTGCGATTAACATATACAGGCTAGTTTCCACTTATAATGCAGATCACCAGCACTCAGCTGACGTCTGGACTGTTATACAGAGATTTGCGAGTCTAAATGGCATATACGCTAAGAGCATGCTACGTTTGACCATTGTTTTCACTCTAGCCCTACAGCCTGAGGGGAAACATGGCCAAATGAGCATAGCACAGCGGGAATCTTCTCACTTCCTTCCTGAGGGATACGGGATGGTGTAAAGAAAAAACCAAGGCATAAAGCAATCTATAACGGAAAGGATATTAGGTTGGGGAGCTGGGTGGGTCTAACATCTAATAAGTGTCCAACGTAGTCTAAATAACCTGCCAAGAAATTCTCTGAAGGGATTCAGTCCGTACAAATTATTATTTGGAACTAGGATGTTAATCTCTGACCTTGATAGTCAGACTTCAGTGGTGAAGGAAAAAAGCTTTGATATCAAAGATTGTTTGGCTATTTTACAGGACTTAAACGAAACAAGAAAAGACCTGAGCAACATAAAGTTGAAACAACAGCCAACAACCACTGAAGAACCACCACCTGTCCCAGCAAGACCTGTCTGGATTCCAAAAGTCGGGCATCTAGTCAGAGAAAAGATCGCGGTAAAGAAGGAATTTTGGGCCTTCTTACAGAAAAGCAGTTCCTGTCTTGTCTGTCAACGGGACAAGATCAGTTGTACTACCGCCACTTGCTGGTAAAAAGGAGAACCGAGTTGTATCCATCGACCTGGTAACACCACAATCATGTGGCCGATAACAAAGAGTAGGCCAAGTGGACTTCCCAATAAGTAGCAGAACACCAAGGTTTGCTACCAGTACAGAGGTCCTAACAAAGAGGCTCATCACATTCGAAACGCCTACAGAAGAACAACAAGGACTATGCAACAATGCAATGGAACTTAGACCTCTGAAAACCCAAATAAAAACATTTAGCAGAGACACACCAATCTATAATGAAGTACCAAGTGAAAATGCAAGAAACAGTAATCCTGAAGCAATTGGAACAATTGACAGAACTGCATCCGGCTACTTCATAAACTTCGATGATTCCTCTGAAGGCTTCAGTGAATCAAAGACACAGCCACCATCAAAAACCTTTAAGGATAAAGCTAAAGAACTTTCGAAACAACTGAAAGAAACATATCTGATTTCTCCATGGATTGAATTTTGGGTGGGTTTTGGTGCATTTATCCTCATACTTTGGCTCATCATGGTACTAACTTTGGGACGCTTCATTGAGGGAAAATATGCTAAAATGGACACAGCAAGTCAGAAAATCAACTTGATCCTCAAACCACACACATCTTCACACGTCGAGAAAAGAGAACTTTCTTCAGTCAACTTCACAGCCAATCCTATACCGGGTGGGGTAGCATGGGACAACACTGACTACGAAATCTATGGTCCTGTTGAAATCCTGAAATATCCACACCAAATTAAGATTTCATTGAGTGACTTTGTAAAACCAAGCTCATTTGCTGATGATTGGGACTTCAAAAGTATAAATAATATGATGTCTGACTTAGTAATGTCTGCTAAATTTACCAAACATGATTATTTGCAGGGTTCTACAAATTATGATAGTATGTATTGCTACAACCACTATGGTAACCATTTTTTACATAAATCTGCACAACCTAGAAATGTTTTAAATTATAATCAATGGGAACATTGTGCAACCCCTCCAAAAGGAAGCTCAAGAACCGTTTATGACAAATATTCATACTTTTCAGGTTTTAACACAAGTAATGCTGAAACATTTTATTTCAAATTGTCAAATAAGACAGGGACAAAGACCATGATAACAAACACAAAATTGATATATTCAGACTAATTTTTTGAACAAATGAATACTTTTGGTTTTGATTATTGGGACAAAAATGTTGAATTGAAAAGTGTTTGGGGTACAAAAGAATGGCAAGTACAGGGTATAGAATCTTTGTTTAGAGCCTGCATGATCCCAGAACAAATTATATTTTTAAATGACACTGTTCAACAAACTACCTGTCTTGGCCTAGCCAAAATCAAAGACTTAAATAAACCGTCTATTCCAAAACCAACAATGAACAGCAAGAGCTCTACAGATGAAGAGATAGACGTAAACTATGTATTAAACCAAAACAGAACACATCCTGATTGGAAACAGTGGTTGATCTGGCCCACAGATACTAATAACTGTCAAGACAGATTCCTGAACAAAACACAGGGGTTCAAAATGACCAGGCCAGACCCTAGATATTCCCAAAGACATCACCCAGGGATAATAACCACCTACAGTGTGGGCAAATTATGCCTTCAATGGCTACAAACTTCCACACTGGCAGAAATTAAGCAACACCTAACTTTACTTACTGATGGTGCTGACTTGCGTGATTTCATTATGGGACCACGCAAACAGCGTCAAAAACGTTTCATAGCAGCCTCTGTATATGCAGCATACAACGAGGCCTGGAAGGTGACTCAAATTGAAACAGCAGAAAGAATACGGGAAATTGACTGTATTAATTTGGAAAAATCACTTTCTGTAGTGGACAATGGGTTAATGACTCTGTCCTCCAGAATTTTTTCTCTGGACAGCATTGTGTCTTCAGCAATCGACATAGTATCGCAAGACTTACTGTTGTTACAACACGGTCAGTCTCAATTGCGTTCTATTGTACAGCTTGGCTGGACGTTACAAAATCTGCGTTCAGGCTATGTGCCTTGGCGTTTAATCAACACAACGTCACTATTCCATATCTTTAACCTTACTGATAGACAGATTAGTATGGCACAAAAGGGTGCTGATTATACAATCCTGAGCATTGAGAAACTCGAAAGATTACCAGTGACAATGTCAGAACGACCTGTCAGTGAATGGATAATACATGGGATAATTAATATTCCAATATCAACCTTCAGGTTTCAATACTGCCAAAAATATATACAGGCTGGCATCTACGAAAAATTGGGGAAAGGGTACATTAAAACAACATGGAACTTGCCCTATTCACATGCATGTGTCAGTAATAAAGGACAGAAAGTGTTTCTTAGTGGCAATAATTGTGCGATGTCACTAAGCGGTACACTACTGTGTAACGGAATTAGTTTGCATGGAGCCTGTGAAGGGAATTCAAACAACCTTTCATGTCACCAGCTAGGCGCACCTGCAACAGAGATAGAACCATTCTTTCAAAGACTCTATAATGGGAGTTACATTCTAATTGTAGATCGCAGATGTTGTAGTCTTATGCCCGGGACTCCTTATCTCGTAACTACGACTGCGAAGGTCAAGTGCTGTGGACACTCATTGTACCCCAGCTCCTTTCCAGACAGGGAGGCAAGGGCATGGCCCAACTTGAAAATTACTTCTATTCGAATAGATACTTTAAGCAGAATGAAAACAGTGCTTCTTCAGACGCCGACCAGGCTCAAGTCATCAAAAGAAACATATGATCTCCAAGTCGCAAGGACGACTGCAGAGATACACTCTTTATTATCAACTAATTCCCCCATACATTTCGCAGAAATCCTTAATGAAATCTTAAATATTTCTGATACCAGTGGGGTCTCAAATGTATTTAAGACAGTATTTTCGATGGCATTAACACCATTCAAAGCCATACTGGGTATTTTTCCAGATTTCGTCCACTCGATTTTTGGCGGACTTCCCCTCATCTTGGGACTAATTGCAGGAATCCTATTCTTGGTCCTAATTTTTCGTTATGGCAAACCGTGTCACAGACAAAACACCTGCGACAAGGGAAGAAACAATCCGAGCCATTGGATACCGGGACCGGATATCAAAAATCCTGGGACTATCCCGGCTTAGATACCTGAACATGACT
Source organism: Lissotriton vulgaris (assembly GCF_964263255.1). Lineage (NCBI taxonomy): Eukaryota > Metazoa > Chordata > Amphibia > Caudata > Salamandridae > Lissotriton > Lissotriton vulgaris. Next base: position 170,488,037 of record NC_141685.1, read on the forward strand.
TGGTTTCTATCATTTCGACCAATGTGGCAACGATGTGTTTTACCTGTATTAAGGTGCCTGCTATGCGGAGAAGAATGCGTGTTAGACACCTGTCTGACGCTACAATCGGATGCGCCAATGGATGCAGAAACATTGTTGAGTCCAATCAAGGCTCATGCTTTGTGCTGCCCTCAACGGCTACCAATCCTGATGACGGCATTCGTGGAAGCTTCACCACTACGATTGAGGGGTAGTGAAGTTCAAGATGAAAGCAGCATCGATCAGGTACGACCTTCTGTCAGCAATCCAAATCAGAACGTCAATGGAGACAATCATGCGCACGAATGCATGGTTACACCTATTTCCGAGTTAGTGGAACTTTCCCAGGAAGCTGTTGACAGCTTTTTCGAAAGCCTAAATGATATGATGTTCTCACCAGAGCAGAAATAGAAACTTTTGAGCAAGCTCGCACACGGCGTTCCCTGAATTTGGCCTTCAACTTTAATAATAAAGTCACATGAACAATTTTCCCTCCAGTTCACGTACAGCAATTTTTTCAGCAGCCCCAAAATATTTTTTACGAATTTTTCGGGACACTTATCTTCTGCTTAAAGTAAGAACTATTCTTAGAGAACTAAAATTTCTATTTTTAGATACTTTTATAGACATTAGCTGCCCGCTGGAATGTTCATTATTAATATATTCTGTGATGAAATGGTCTCGAACCTTTTTCTTCTGTATTAAGAGCCATTTCATGTGTAAATTCTCATATACCGAATAAGCAATAATGTATACAAATGCGTGTTACTTTAGCATTATTCTACAGCTTGAGTGCATACAATACATATGACTGCATTTTTTCCGTATATTTGATAATTTCAAAATGCATTTATGTATTTTGGGGTGGTAAGGTATACACTATACTCTATAGTATGTTGTACTATGTTTACTATGCCTAGATTAGTAAATATGTCCATAGTTATCGTGGAGTGGGTGTGATGTATTCCTATAGGTTCTGTATCGATCCCCCCTATTCCTGACCCTATTCTGGTTAACAAACTAACAAGTTAACTAGCAGCCATCCCATGAGGCAGAAAACCCCCATGATGCAGGAACCGTTATCTGATAAAGCCACACTACGGCACAGGAACGTGTTATCTGATTAGGTCATAACGCTTGCCATCTAATTAGACAAGCGATATTCCTCCAGCCCCTGATAAGGCATACGGAGTTCTCTAAACAAATCAAACCTATGACAGACCTGGGAAAAACCCTGCGGCCATTGTTTTGATTTCACCGAGAACTTCAGCAAAAGAATGCGCTAACGACCAAGTCGTATGACATCCTTATTGACGTATCTATGTCCATCCTTACGTCAATCTCGGCACCTTAAAGGTATAAATATTACCGATATTGCACTATGCAAAGACACGCGGTGGTGACGAGACGGAGCAGCCAGACTTGCCGAAGCCCAGAGCAGAGCAGACCCCGCTGGCGCAGCCCCGCCTTCCTGATGCGCTGAGAGAAGCTGCCTTTCTCCTGCCGAGAAATCCAGCACCGGCGTTTCCGGGTAGCCCTCGCAGGCAGCCTGGAATATCGAGACCAGAGACGAGAGATACCATCCCTCATTCCTAGATTCCAGGTACAGAACTGAATAACCCCTCACAGAGAATTCTTTAGTCAGTCACTTGGCAAAACAAACTTAACTTAAACTGTAACTTTCTATTCCCGCCCACGTATTAGGCTTAGGTCAGGTACACGGGGTAGGCGTATTTAGAAACACCAGTTGAGTACGTTTAGTCAAATGTATATATGAATGTAATATATTTTAATCATTTTAAACCTTCATATGGCTTAGAAAACATATCAATGTTTTTACAGTATTATTTTATACTTCTGCTTTTAATGTATGCACTTTACTTAACCATAAGTATTGCAATAATATCGATCCATTTCTCTTGTATGAGAAAAGAGACTGATCAATAAATAACATCTTTTATTGAACACGCCCGTCTCTTCCTTTTCTCTACATTCTGATGAGACTAAGAATGCACGTACTGACTGAGTAAAATAAATTGCCTTTTGTTCACACGACTCTAGAGATAGACTCTTGATTAGGGGAGAGCAAAGTTGTCATGTTCTATGGTTGTCAGAAACTAAATCCCTTCTTGTCTAATCAGGGAAGTTAATTCCTCCCTGAACATTCGAGAAAGTTTCTAGTGAACTCTGAGCTAGCTGGCAAACCCAAAACTTTAAGTCTAATATCGACAGTAGTAGACCTAGTTAACGTCTGGTCTAGGCCTATACTATTGAAGGTATTATTCCAATGCGCAGAGCCTATTGGGATAATAGGAACTACACTACAACGCTGGGGACCCAGGTTCGAGTCTCAGCATAGGCTCAACATCCTGTGATTCTGGGCAATTTACTTAACCTCCCCGAGCCTACAAAAATGAAAAAGAAATGTGTCCTTTGGGTGTTGATTGCGCTGTAGGTGCCTGTGTTGACAATTAAGTGCCGTTGCTGAGCACCGGAAAACCACTGCCTCATGCGGTGCTTTCGCCATGCAAGACCTAAAAACAGGTATCCCAAAAAATCTGTTTCTGCTGAGGACTTCAAAAGAATGGCACACAGAAACCGTCTGATGTGGTTGCCATCGCATGAAGCCCCTGTAAAACGGAAAGGGAAGTCTGATCACTGTGTGCAGGATGTCATTAGTCAACAAAATAGCTCGCCGCTTTCAGCAGTCGCAGACACCGACTGAGCCAGAAATTAAATAACCTTATTTGAAAACCATTTACGGCACAGAAGTCATTTTGCAACTAATGAACTCTGAAATGGCACTTGTTTAAAAGGTTATAAATTATCGACGTTACAGCGAGCCATGTTCAGCTCATGGGTGGTTTATTGCTAAATGTATGGCATTTTTTACATTTTTCGCTCTGAGATACACAATTGGCAATTGAGCGCTACTCTAACTTATTAGCTACCAATTTGCCAAATTATCAGCTATTTTCAAACTTAAGAGTAGCGCATATTCTAAAATATGAATCGATCTGAGCGCAGGGCAATTAGAAGAGATGTGGTCAAGTGACAAATTTGCTGATGCAGGACCTCAGCAAGCAAGTCTGTTTGCAATCCTGCCTTTGCTCCGGACTTTGGCCAAATTACTTATTACCCCCGTTTTAAATTTAGAACTATGCATTGTGTTAATTTAAATATGCGTAATGTAGAAATGTCAATAACAAAGGTTAAGTGGACTATATAGCGTCTCTGAGTTACAGGGTTTCACCAGGTCCGTCTTTAGCATTGGTGGCGTCCGGTGCAATATTTATTTTTGGCGCCCCCACACCCAATGACCGCCTCCTCAAGATTCCCTCACTACCACCTGGCAAAAGTGCCCCTCCTCAGTCAAATAAATGATTGCAAAACATAAGGACCCCCTTATGAGGCCAGCTCCCCCTCCACAGGTTAGAGCTCAGTTCGACCACACTGCCCTAAAGCCAGCCCTGGTTTTCACCCGTCTACTTTCTGTGTATGAATCCACACGCCACACTGGTCTAACTGCACTACCTCGTGTTAGAGGCCTCTGAGACATAACAAGTTTGTTCGTATTACAATGGCGACCAACTCCTGAGTCATGCTGTGAGCTACGCACGGGCACTAGTGATGACTTTTAAGAACTAGTCCCATCTCCCCACCACCCACCCGAAAGTGCCGTACCTCAGATGTAGGCGCACGTGCTCTCGTCCAGCTGGCTGCACGATGACCCGCCCATGGGGCCTCCGAGACGGGGTGCTCGCGGGTGCCCGGGTCAGAGCGGTCAGTGGCCGTCATTGGCTGTTCAGGGAGGGACTCCGCGCGGATGCTGTCCCAGCTCCTCTGTGCGAGCTCCCGTGCCCGTGTTCAGTAAAAATGAAAACTTCCTGCCAGAGGCCGTGATGTCGGGATGTGCAGCCGTGAGCGTGCACATCCCGAAACCGGAAGTTCGGGTGCATGACGCCTGTCGTGGGGCGGGACTTCCGTCTTCTGAAGCCTGCACCCACGGAGTGGCTGGCACAGAGAAGCAGTACTGACGCGGGGCTACCATGCCTGAGGGAGAGCCATGTGGTGGTGGCAGAAGTCAGGAGTGGCGTCTGAGGCCACCGATGCGGTGAGTGGGGTGGGGGCAATGCGCCTATGCGTGTGTGTGTATGTGTGCACGTGTGCGTGTGTGTATGTGTACGTGTGTGTGTGTGTGCGCATTTGTGTGTGTGCGTGTTTGTGTGTGTGTTTATGGAAGGGGGGCTGGCTGTGTGTGTGTGTGTGCGCGCCGTTAGTGCATGCTAGCCGAGCGAAAGCAAGGGCTGTGTGTGTATATGGAAGTGCGTCTGCGCAAGCGCGACTCTTTAGAAGCGCGCCCACAGACATCAATCGGCGCGTGCCCCAGTCTGTACCACTTGGCAGGCAAGACGACCACAATAGATCTCGCTGGTGACAGCGATTTCGCGCTGCATCACCAGCGAGACCTAAAAACGGGTTCCTAAATGTTGGCTCTACTTCAGGACTGGAGATCCTGGCATGTTTTGCTTGACCCGTGTCCTTGCACTGAGCTCTTCTGTCAAGCTCTTAAACCACCTTAACCACTGTGTATATTCTTCCCAGGCCCCAGCTTTAGCATCCAGGTGAATTTACTGACCGTCTTAGCACTTAAAAAAATATGAATTCAAAGCCTCTACGAACGAAATGTGCTCACTTTGCTGTTTTGCCACAAACGGGCTGTTGTATTTGTTTTTTATTTGATGGTTTTATTATTTGTGATGTGCACATTACACATGGGAAACTAATGGCGGCACTTCATTTGTTGCCATCTGGGTCTTTTCAGAGTATTTATGGCCTGATAGCAGGAATCGCACAAGTGCTTTGTCTTCATTTTTGGAAAGTGTCCTGGATGCCTTCTTCAGACTAACACTTCAATTTCCGCACTTCCCAAATCTAGCAAGAACAACTAAAGTAATTTTTTTTTAATTATATTGCTGCGTTCCCTCATGTGTTGGGACCTATTGACTGCACACACGCAATTGGTGCCACCAGCTGCAACATCACACATCTCCCGAAGCCTTCGCTCACCATCCTGCTGGTTCTAGTCCAGTTCGTGTTATGCAGTCAACCGGTGATCAGAGGTGTGGTGAGCAGAGTTGGGCGAGGAAGTGGCAGCGGCAGCAGCGGCTCCACAGTACCTCTATACCTTTACTCCTTCGTTCTGCGGTCGAGACAAGCGGCCTGCTCCTCCTTTCTGCCCTCCGCTCTGTGGCAAGCCAGCAGTGGAGGTGTGCGGCGGAGTCAAGTGCGGATCTCGGAGTCCTCGGCTCAGCAGCAGCGGAGCTGAGCGTGGCGTTGACCACGGAGTCGAGCGGAGAGGGAAAGCGGAAAAAGTTGCCCCTCTGCTCCTCCGCACCTCTGCTCCTCCGTCGACAACGCCGTAAATTATCCACCACTAATCCCATGGCTGTGGGGGGGAGGAGAGCCGGAGTGTCGTGCAAAGAAGGGACAGAAGGCAGAAAGCAACAGGCAGAAAGGTGAGAGACACAGGCTGTGAGGCACTGGGAGAAGATCTGCCCCTTCTGTGTTTCCGCCTTTAGGAAATTAGGTGTTAGACCCGGCCTTGTGGTGTGGTCTCTCTCTCCCGAAGAACGGCCCCGCGGCCGCACCCAGTACAGCAGAATTCCCGGAGCATTCTGTCCTCTACCCACCTCGCTTCCCGCAGGACCCTTCTAAAAGGACGACCGCTCCTGGACCCCAACAGCTCTCTCCCGGATACCGTGCGCCCACCACCCGCATCAACCCAGAAGGGCCCGTAGGCCTTCCCTGTCCCCCGATCCCTGACTCCATGGCCGCTGCACGACCCCAGCCCCGGCCCAAGCGCAGCCCAGACACCTTGGCACCACAACCTGACCAGGGGGCCGAAGGATTCATTTAGCTAACAGAGGGTGGAGCAGTTTCAATTGCACCTCCGGCCTCGCCCTAACGACTGGTTTCGATCACCCCTCCAGCCTCCCTGGGAGTTGGCTCCAACCCCCCGCTGGGTGTGTGGACGGCACCTAAACCCCAGCCCCGGGCACCAGACCACTGGCCGTGAGGGCCCGGACTTCAAAGGACACCCGGCCTATAACAAGGGCTACTCTGGAGTAGGCGGACAGTTGGATCCTGGATGAAGAGAGCCCCGCTGACGTGATCGCGGCACAACGAACAACGAAAAAGACGCTACCAACCTGACCTTTGGAATCTTGGTGAGCCCTGCTGACATTGTCGCGGCTCAAGCGTGGCAGAGATGAGCATCTGCCTGAACCATCCGAGCCCTGCTGACGTGGTCGCGGCTCTCTTGAACCCTCGAACACCTGAGCCCTGCTGATCGAATCGCGGCTCCCCAAAGACTGAAAGACCTCCTGTTTGTTCCGGCTCGAGCCCTGCTGTCTTGGACGCGGCTCGAAGAATATTCTGGTCCGGCTGGACCCAAGAACTTACCGTATCCCCCGGCTCGAGGATTGAGAGCTGTGCGCCGGATACGCTTTGCATTGACCCTGAACATTTAGACTGTCCTGCTACCCATACCCTTACCGAGACTTTCGAGGAACCCTTGTTCTGATTGTAAATACGTGACCCTGCAGATCATAAAGATCCAAATTCTTATGCGAGATAAAAGAACCTGTTCTTCAGAACTCTACAGTGTGGTGTCACCTTGTCGAGTAGTGAAGCATCAGCGCGTGCGATCCTAGATACGAAACTCTTCCCCTGAAGGGTCTCCCGCCAGTGCTCGGCAGTGTTCCTAGGAGAGGTGGGTCACGGGGTGGTCAGAAGTGTATTGTGGGCCCCCGGGGATCGCCCCTTCTAACAGGGAAACTGGGGAAATTGTGGGAGACTGGTGTGAGACCCACGAAAGAGACCCGCAAAAAAACACAATAGACCAGAGATACCAACAGGGGAGACACCAACAGGGGCCAAGCCAAGGGGCTGGGGAGCACAGTCCCCCCGGGACATAGACCAGTCAACCCAGTCCTATCCCTCATCTCTCAGGAGGGAAAACCCTCAGCCAGCGAAACCTGCCATTTCAGATAAAATCAACTAGGCCCAGAGAAATCTGAAACAAACTGAACAAATTGAATAGCAGCTAACTGGACAACCCGGATAAACACCTATATCTACAAAGGAACAAAGAGTCACCACTAGCTGTCACTAACTTCAATAATTCAATAATTACCACTAAAAACAGGAAAACCAATAAATCAAACAAATCAAATAACCAAAGAACAACCAAGGAAAACTTGTGTCAAAGCTCACTAGAACAAAAACCCCGCAAGCTATTTAAAGCAACCTATCATTGGGAGGGGTGCCATTCAGCCATACAAAAAATTCACAAGCAGACAGAGGAACTACAACAAGTCATCGCAAAATCACAAAACGCATATCCAGTACAAGCAAGCAATCACAACTCTCCCGGTCGCGAATCAGAAGACCCAAAAGACCCATAAGAACAGTGCCAAAGCATGTTATGAGGTCAGGAAAAATTAGGAAAGTAATAGCCAGTGTCCCGACTAAACGGCACGGGGCCAACAAGCGCGAACTTATAAACAATCAGACAACTTGGTGACGGAACAAGAAGAGCCCCTACTACTAGACCCGACGCCAGAAAGGACTGAAAGGACTGGCTTAGACACCAGTAAAACAGAAAGAAATAGACTTCAACCGAAAATTTACTCTATTTTTTTATTTCTGAAAGAACCTGGCTCTTTCCTAAGCACCTCAAATAGCAATCTTAAGGGCCTGCCCTCGCCAATGGAGCCTGAGGGGTGCTGTCAAAGCACCAACATAGAAAGCGCAGAAGACAAAAAATGTGGAAAAGTGTGGAATTCGTACACCCCCAAGGAAAGTAGAGCACAAACGGAAAGACTCGACAATGGCGACAGCAGGGCTGACAACGACATGAACACATACACTAGCAAAGTAATGGGTTACCCCCTTGAGCCAAACATTGTAATACAAACAAATGTGCAGCCAACTGCCATAGCAACAGGGGCCGAGAATAGCAGCAATGAGACCAACAGTGATAGTAAAACAGACCCACCAAGAACCGGTGAGCCAAAAACTCCAACTCTGTCAGCTATGGAGCCTCCAAAGGAGCTGGAACAAATAAACAAAATAAAATCCAACTCAGGAGGCAATACCAGCACCGTGAAGGTGGCTCCGGCCACAGATCGGGACCAGGACATAATCCTGGGGATTCAGCTAGCCCAAAATCACGATCACATGGGGTGGGGCAGAGAGTCAGAAAAAACTTCGGAAAGAGAGCAAATAGAAGCAATCGAATCCACAGAAAAAAACAGAATGCCTGGCCCAATCCAGGCACATGATAAACCAGATGCCTTTAACATAGAAGATAACTCCCAGCTAACAACAGAAGAGTGAGAGAGGTTAGTAGCCTCATACTCACCAGCTATCAGTCAGGCCGACGGCACTACAGCAGATAGTAAACGAGACTCTGACATGATCCCACCAACTGAAGAACATCCAAAAAGTGCTGAAGTCCTATGGTCATCTTTGCTAAACACGCTTCAATTATCAATAAAGGCCATGTAGTATCACTCGGAAAAAATGGACATCCAACTATCCCTCTTAAACTTCTTGGCCATACATGTAGCCAAAATTGATAACAAGCTGGCAGATATGAATGGCATGATAAAGAGGGTGCAAGCGGAGACCAAAATAGAGCAGCCGAGTTGCGCCTGCCAATCAATTGTGGATAAACTCACAACAATCCCTCAACTCCTGGGAGGCATCCTGGCGGATCTAAAACAGACAACGGAAAATACAACCATAATCAACCCATATCTTGGGAAAGAGGTCTCTAAACAACACCTCAGACATCCTAGAGAACAGTCAGACATTGCAAACTCACAGAACTCACCAACTGCGCCCAACAGCCAAAATGAGAGTTCGAGCCAAAAAGCCCAATTGCCCCGGAGGTCAGTAAACCTATTTATGAAACCTATGCAGGGGTCATAAGAAAATCCTTAAGGCAGCTTCCCGACAATCAAAGGAGAGAAGCCCCGGTGCAAACAAACATACACCCAGGTCACACGCAAGGGCTAGAATCAGACATCTCTACAAGTCCCCTTAATGAAACCATTCGTAAAGCAAGCAAGGAAGAACTCAGGGTAGAAAACAAAAGACCTCGAAAACAAAAAAGGAAAGGAAGAAACAAGACGGCCAACATAAAAACATTCTTCAAAAGGATAATTACGACCACAGATGAAGAAGCTGTAGACAAAAAAGAAAGCCCGCCTATGACTATAAACACATCTCCGGTAAAGGAAAAGACAAAGACGACACAAAGGGAGAATACCACCCATTCAATTTCATGGGGGGGACTGTCGATAGACGGAAGCAAGGGTTCCCCCCAGAAACAGGCATCCACAGCAGTTCCCAACATGATAAACTGGGTGTTGGACTTGGCCCTTTCCCCCGAAATGTTTCCTCTTTCACCCCCCTAATTCAGGATGTCTCCTGAGGTTCCGTGATGATTTGAACCCGTGTTTTCAACATTGTCGTAAATACATAATTTTGGTATCAGTGAACCGCAAATGATGCATTTAGCATATCCTGGTGTTTTCGCTATGCTACGAGCAAGAGTACTCCTGTTACAAACACATTTCCGATCTACCCATGGCATCCATCTTAGATAATGGCAGCCATTTTGTGTTTCTTGCCCTCACATAGACAATGGACACGCAATGACCTCTGATTACTTCATTTCGATTAAGGACACGTAGGCTTAGCCGGCGATTCACCTCTCTAGTGACACGTGCACCTTAGAACAGAACATGCCGTGGCTGCATGACTCGACAAAGGCTTCCTCCTCTGCCTGAGGCCAGTCCTGCTATACTGGTTCTCGTGTTCGTCGGCCTGATCATGATTAGGCGGCCGAAGCTGGTAGCCTTGCCCATTTACGACCCACAAACATCTCTTATCCTGCTTTTCTATCTTCTGCACCTGGCTCTGCTCCTTTCCTTCTGGGCCTTTATTAGGGGGAGGTAACGAAATTTACGATGAGGCGGTCCGGCTCTTGAATGAAATGTTGACATGGGATTGTGATAGAATAGTGGGAACCCCTCTTCGTAATGTTTGACATCAGATATTATCGACGATTCCTGTGCAACACCAAATATTTATTGTTTAGGACACAAAGGTTTGGGAATGTACTAACATTGTGAAGAATTTGCCTGAAGGCCAATATTTAGTATATAAGGAGCAGCCCTTCTTGTACAAATCGAACAGGCTCCTAGATACTGCCCGTGTGTAGTTTCTGTGACTTCTGTGTCCCTGCAGTAATAAACCTTTGGTCTTTGACGCCACCATCGAGAAGCCCGTGTTTCTGTTTATTTGTGCACCGAGACAGGTAGAACTCCGGGGTCTTCGGGTGTTATCCCTGACACCTCTGGACGGAACCAAAAAGTCCAGAACTCCAATTGGCGCCCAACGTGGGGCGACATCATTCGGTACCGGTCCAAAAGCCTGAAGAGTTCGAGAAGCTTCGTGTGAAGATTCCTGAGGGAGGCGCCCCACTTCATCGATCCCAGCATATCGCAAAAGTGGCCCGACGTTCTCTTCCACGAGGGTTCCCGTTCAGGATGGCTGCAGTGGTCCGTTGCCTTGACCGTCGCCCTGTCTTGGACCCGAGGTGCAGTCCTTAGTACGGCGAAACGTGACGGGTTTCTCCTTGGTGACGTCTTCGGTGCCTCAGTTAAGTATTAAGTGGTTGCAAGTTGGTTGCTTCGTGAGGGTTGTTAAAATCCTTTTAGTTCTTGGTTTGGTTTGGTTTCGTAAGATTATCACTGGTTGTTCTGGTTACGATAATCTATTGGTTTAGTTTGGGTATCGATACATTTGTTCGCTTTTGGTAGGCCTAAGTTCTTGGTTCGAGTGCACATTTTTGTATGTGTTTGTTCGTTCTGTGTTCCAGATTACAAAATGGTAAGTCGGAAAAATTGTATGTTGTCGTGTTTTGGTTGCAACAGTGATCCCCGGTTGGAGGACTCATGTCTGGTTCCTCCGATTGGAACTCCTCTATATGATCTTTATTGTAAACACGGTGTAGGTCCTATATCTTATAATGAGGTGTGGGTCCGATATACGGAAAAAGACGGTGTCCTTAGTTGGCCACTGCATGGTAGTTTTGAACCCGAAGTCCTTGACAATTTAGAAGTAAAATTGTTTAAGAAGAAAGCCCGGCCGGCAATGTTTGATTCTTTCCGTTACTGGCGAAAGGAATCTAAACAGAGAGAAATTAAAAGGTTGAAGAAAGAACAGAAAGAGCAAGAGCTGACTTTAGAACAGGCTGCTAAGCAGCTGCAAGTCAATGAGTCTGAGAAGGCAATAGAGGTGGCTACTAGAGAGCGTAATTTAGCGATAGACAAGTGCTACCCTGCCTTGCCATCGAGTACAAATAAGATAGTAGAGGACCCCGAAAATGATCCTCTGTTGTCTTACTTGTTACGGTCACCCTCACCGTATGCACAGGGTGCTACGGCTCCGCCTGTACCGAATGTTCAATTGCCGGTTGCTGGACAACCTGGTATTCCTGCTCCTGCTCCCCTGAATCAAGTTCCTGTACCTCCTGTGGTCAATGTTAATGTTCCTTCGGCACCCCCTCTTCCTGGGTTGCCGGTTTCTTTGCCTATACCTGTATCACTTACACCTACTGTTTCACAAGCTACCTTACCTGATACTCCTACTGTTCCTGTCCTATCTGTTCCAACTGCTACTGTGTTTTCTACATCTGCTAGTATTATGACTCCGCTTTCTGTTCGTCGAAGAATCACTGATTCTGTCTCTAACATTCTGTCTCCCTTCTATAAAACTTTAATTAAGACTCCTACTTCTGACTCTGTACAGAGACGTAGTCAGCTCCCAAGTACTGAGGAACGGGGAATCTTAGATTCCACGGATCTCAGATGGATTTCGAAGAGTAGGAGATATAGTACTAGAGATGAATTAGATACATTTATGCAGTGGAATGAACCAACACAGCGATATGTGTTCGACGAGATGTGCTCTCTTTTACGTGAGGAATTAGAAGAAGATGACTCTGACTCAAATTTAGAAGAATTAATTAGTGTTCAAAAAGAGTTTGCTGCTGGTATGATAGTTGGTCAGAATATAAAGGAAGCGATGGAACTAATTTTAAGTTATAGGAATGATCCATCACTCCGTTCACCAAGGGAGTTAGAGAAGAGTAGTACGAAGCAGAATCGCCAATATCCAATGAGGGAGGTTCCACCAATTTGGCGTGAAGCTGTGCAAGCCGACGCACTAAATGGTGTTGTTGCCGCTCCGGCGCAATTCCAGAGAGTGTGGATACACATTCCGTGGAAGCGAGCTGAAGTGTTAGCAGTGAAACAGGCCTTGCCAGATCCGCGTAAAAATCCTGCCGGATACTATAAGGAATTAGCGCAGACAGTTGAGGCTTGTGTAATGAATCTAGCGGACATTGACATGTTATTTGGGAATGTAGTTCCGCAACCAATTTGGGCTAAAATTCGTAAAGAGAATCATCCAGTTGCCCTAGGTGGTGATTGGGCAGCTATCATAGCAGCAGATGGTCAACAAATAGGTGGTTCCAAACCCGAACCTCTAATTGCTAATCTACCAGGTAGAATAATTGACTTAATGAAGACTCTGATGCCAGCCTTGCGAGTTAATTGGGACAAGTTGTCCGCATGCAGGCAGAAGAAAGACGAAAGTGTCTCCGACTTTTTCACGAGGTTCGAAGAGACTTTTGTAGATCACAGTGGTCAGGATATGAGCACAGAAGGAGGACAGAGATTGTTTGTCGATAAATTTGTACACAATCTGCTACCAGAGCTCTGTAATAAATTGAAAGATTCCGAGAGTGCGTGGGCTGTCTCTACAACTGCGCAAATACTTGCAACTGCACAGTAATAGGGATAAAGAGGAGAAAGAGAAATCAGATAAGAAAACGAAAGAATTAAAGACTAAAGTTCTTTTGCAACAGGCATATCCGCCTCGCATGAATCAGAATAATACACAGCAAGGGTCATATCAAAGGACAGATTATAGTTCACCGAGGCCGCAATATCAGTGGAACCAGTGTGCCTACTGTAAGAAAGAGGGTCATTATAAGAATGACAGTCCAATCTTAGCGCAGAATAACGCTGCAGCAGCTCAAAGAGGTCGTGGTAGTTCCATGCAAAATTCTAGGGGTCAAGGACGAGGTGCTATGCCTCCACAAACGAATGATCGCCCTTCTAATCATTTTGATCAGCGAAATGGACAGTCTGCTCAACAGAATAGGTCACAACAGTATCATGTTGAAGACTATTGTGAAAATGATGAGGGATTTCAACAAACTGAATACTAGGACAGCCATGGACAGAGAGAGGGAGTAGTATCAGTTCCAGTGGATCAGAGTGGGCCTTATGTCGCAGTAGCAACATCAGGTGTAGTCGAACCGTTTCTGTTGGATACTGGTGCCGCAAAAAGTTCTATCATTCATGCGAAACTCCCTGGCGCACCTTTGTCCGGCTTAACAAATGTTTCAGTAGGTTTTTCAGGTGCCCCTGTTTACAACCCTGTATCTGGTCCTTTGTCTATTCCTCTTGGACCCCGTCAATTGAAAGCACCTTTGATTTTGACGACAGGTTGTAATGAAAATCTGCTTGGTTTAGACTTGTTAAAACGCCTATATGCGACATTGTACTGTTCTCCGAAAGGAGTACAGCTTACGTTGGGTAAAAGAATCACCTCTCCGATGTACTTGTCAATGGATGCACTCCCGCCAGAGCTGCGTTCACTCCCTGATACTCTTTGGGCGACTGGTCCTAATGATGTAGGCCTTTTGGAAATACCACCATATGTAGTCACTTTGAAAGCAAATGTCAAATTTCCACGAATTCCTCAATACAAAATCTCTAGTGAAGGTGAACGTGCACTTTTATTGATTGTGCAAGATTTGATTAAGAAAGGTGTGGTTGAGGAAACTAAAGGAAATGTCTGTAACAGTCCTGTATTACCAATTTTGAAACGTACTGATCCTTCAAAGCCTCCAGTATATAGGTTTGTTATCGATCTCAGAGAGGTTAATAAAATTGTGGTTCCGCAGTTTCCTGTGGTTCCAGACATTACTGCATTGTTAACGTTGATTCCTGCAACAGCCACATGGTTTTCAGTTATCGACTTGAAGAATGCCTTTTTCAGCATTCCGATAGCCGAGGAAAGCAGAGATATTTTCGGCTTCTCTCTAGGAGGTCGAAGCTTCAGGTTTAAACGTGCTCCACAAGGCTATTGTGAGAGTCCATCAATTTACAGTCAGGCATTAAAAAGCCAGTTAGATTCCTTTGTACTTCCTTCAGGTTCTGCTCTAGTGCAGTATGTAGATGACCTTCTGTCGGCTGCCGATGACAAGGAAACTTGCAAAGCAGCTACAATTTCGTTATTGCATCATTTGTCTAATTTGAATCACAAGGTGTCACCTTCGAAAATGCAATACTGCTGCCAAGAAGTGACCTACCTAGGTCATCTCTTGTCAAAGGAGGGAAGGAAGTTGACCCCAGAGAGAATAAAAGCAATTACGCAGATGAGTGTTCCCCGCACACAGAGAGAAGTACGTGCCTTTTTAGGTATTACCTCGTACTGTAGGCAGTGGATCCCGAATTTTTCTCTTTTGGCAAAACCATTGGTAGCTTTGACTGGGAAAAATGTTCCGAGTCCGGTGCCATGGTCTGCTGAATGTCAGGAGAGTTTTTCTGAGTTACGAAATGCACTATGTTCAGCTCCTGTATTGGGTACACCCGATTACAGTAAGCCATTCACGCTCTATGTTCATGAGAGAGAAGGTTGCGCGTTGAGTGTTCTGACACAGAGATTTGGTGATAAACAACGCCCTTGTGCGTATTTTTCATCAACATTAGATCCGGTAGCTAGAGCGTTGCCTATTTGTTTGAGAGCTACAGCGGCAGCTGCGGCTTCCATTCGACAATCTGCTGGTTTGGTGATGAACAACATGCTAGTGGTCATGGTTCCTCATGCTGTGGATACACTCATGAACCGAACCAAGACGCAACACCTTATCAGTGCTAGATTATCTGGCTACGAGCTGACACTGCTAGCAAGTCATATACAGATCAAAAGATGCAATGTATTGAATCCAGCAACATTGTTGCCGGCTAATCAAGAGTCGAGTGATTCTGAACCCCACGATTGCTGTTTCAGAACCGAGGAGGAGACAAAAGGACGAATTGATTTAAAAGACACTCGGTTGTCAGATCCAGATGGCACGTTGTATGTTGATGGGTCATGCTTTAAATTGGAGAATGGTGATGTGACTGCTGCTTACGCAGTAACGACTTTGAGTACGATTGTGGAGACCGCAAGAGTGAGTCAGAATTCTGCCCAAGCTGCAGAATTAATCGCTCTAATGAGAGTGTGTGTTTTAGCAAAGGGAAAGAGAGTGAATGTGTTCACAGATAGTCAGTACGCATTCAGCGTGGCCCATAGTTTTGGCCGTTTGTGGAAAGAAAGAGGTTTCATTACGTCCCATGGGACTAAGATTCAACATGGTCAGCTAGTTAACGACTTGTTGGAATCTCTAACCTTGCCGACTGAAGTTGCGATTGTGAAATGCAGTGCTCATAAAGCAATCACGGATGATGTTGGTCGTGGGAATGCTTTTGCTGATGAAACCGCTAAACAGACAGCTAGAAATATGATGAGTAGAATGTATGTTGCAACGTCTGCAAGATGGATTTCCGAGTCTGGAATGTGTGAGGACACAGTGGAAAGTGTGAAAGAAATTCAGAAAAAGGCGACTGAGGAGGAAAAGCTTGCATGGAAAGAGAGTATGGGTAAATTGGACTCGAGTGGATGTTGGATTGATTTGTCAGAACAACAGCGTTGGATGTTACCTGATGCGTATGTGCTTGCAGTAGTGACGATGGCACATGGAGAAGCACACATTAGTTCTAAAGGGATTTGTAAGATGTTGGCTCCAGTCTGGAAGAATGATGGGATTAGTAAATGTGCAGAGAGAGTGGTGAAAAATTGTATGGTATGCCTGATGCATAATCCTGGCAAGGGAGTCCCTACACCTGCTGGTCACTTCGCTCCTCCCTCTTGTCCCTTTGAAGTGATTCAGTTAGACTTCATTCACATGGATCGTTGCAACAACCTAAAATACGTCCTAGTGGTAGTTTGTGCTTTCTCCAGGTGGATCGAAGCATATCCACTGAAGGACAACACTGCCCTATCAACTGCCAAAATCCTTATCAAGGAATACTTCCCTAGGTATGGAATGCCACGGATTGTATGGTCAGATAACGGAAGTGAGTTTGTAGGGAAAGTTATGCAGAGTGTGTGTGCCGGTTTAGGGATCAAGCAGAAATTTCACAGTGCAAACCATCTTCAGTCTGCTGGTTTAGTTGAGGGTTACAATGGCACCCTCAAGCTAAAACTTGCTAAAATACAGGCATCCACGGGTTTGTCCTGGCCAGATGCACTACCCTTGGCTTTGTTATCCACGAGAGCGACTGTACATTCTAGAGTAGGGCTTAGTCCTTATGAGATAGTTTTTGGTCGTCCCGCTAACGTTTGGGGAGTGCCAAGGCCAAAAGAATTCTGTTCTCTGGAATATCCAATGTTGATTGATTACCTTTAGGACTTGACTGCTAAATTGAGTCTTATTCACCAACAGGTTTTCGATGCATTGCCAAAGCCACCAGAGAGTCCAGGTCATCAACTGAAACCTGGGGACCAAGTCGTCGTGCGCAACTTTGCAAGGACGAAAAATCTTCAACCCAGATTTGTCGGCCCCTACCAAGTGCTGCTGGCGACGAGAACTGCTATTCGTGTGGCCGGCCGCAAGAACTGGATTCACACGACGCACGTCAAACGTGTGCCCCTGCCACTTCCTTATGATAACTGGGTGAAGAAGGGAATTGGTGCCTCTGAGTTTGAACGAACACCCAGGTTTATCCCTTTCAGCGATGCCGAACTAATAACTGACACATCGAACTCTGACTCTCCTCCTGAAACTGTTCCTTTGAATTCTGAACATTTGTCCTCTGCATCAGAAGAAACTTTGCCATCTGCGAACTTGAACATTACAACCCCTGCTGAAAATACACTGTTTCCAGATCAAACAGTTCCTGCAAAACTGAGATACAATTTACGGTCTCGCAATATGGACAAATAAAGCAGGAAACTGCCTATTTTTACACATTTAAATTTTGACACTTTGCCTCCAGCCAGGAAGTTTGCTATTGTTTTATTGTTTTAAAATTGCCTTGCCGTCTGGGTAGCCGTAGGGTCGTGGCTGTGTGCCTAGTTGAATCTGCGGGGGTCAGACACAAGGTCGATCTTTCTGTTAGTTCTGGGAACTCCCAGGGCTGATAGAGGCATTTTCATCTACGTACACATCATCAGTGGTCGCGAGCGGATTGTAGAAGATGGAGCTTCCTGAGCTGCAACGAGACAATGTAATTTATGTTCGCAGAAACAGACTTTACAGAATTCTTCATAGCAAATGTTTTCTGATGCAATGTGCCATTACATTTTTTATTGTTTTGATAACGTTCGTGGGTGGAATCGTCTTTGGTGTGAATTTGATTTTTATGCCAGTAACTACAGTACCTCCCCTTGATCCTACTGCTTCTACTGTTTCTTCTATGCATTCTTTTCACTCGTTTCCTGAACATGAGCAAGCTCGACGCTCAGAATTTATCAATAACACATTTGTACAGCTCTTGCACCAACACCAATTGGTAGTTAACACTACAGACTGCTGGGTGTGTGGCTTGATACCCCACACTATGGATAAAGGCATTCCCTACATGGATCATTTCAGGCCTTTCAGACCATTTTTGCCTATGCCCTTGAAACCTATCCTCCGCGTCCACCACGTTCCACTAAATATAACTCTGCCAACAAAGCTTTAGTCCAGGGAATTATTGACATGATCAAGGACGTCAATAATACTCCATCTTACCCTAGAGATGAATTACGAGTATATTTGAGTTGGAACTCTACAGAGTATCGCCTTAGTTTGGGAGAAAGCAAGCGTAAAAGCTCCACTCCAATCCAATCGAGCTGCTGTGTTTTTATTCCCAATAATGCTCCAACAGTCTATGAGGCGATCTCTAAGCTACACAAGATTTCCGACTCTATACACGTAGACAAGGGAAACTGGTCCTTCATGGAGTGGTTTTGGACTCTGATATCAGCGTGGGGATGGAAGGTGCTGATGGTCATTGGTGTCATCTTAGTATTCCTATTCTCATGCTGCCTGATTATCCAGTGTGGTCCCGCTCTGTGTAGTCTCTGTGCTGCAACCTGTTTCAGATAACCACCTGCTTTTGGAGAAAAGGCGCGAGACAGGATGATGATACAACAACATGTCACTGACCTGATGAGCATAGAACTAGACTCTGACATAGACTGAGTAATTGCCTATGTAAGGGCAAAAGGAGGGTCTGAGGTTCCGTGACGATTTGAACCCGTGTTTTCAACATTGTCGTAAATACATAATTTTGGTATCAGTGAACCGCAAATGATCCATTTAGCATATCCTGGTGTTTTCGCTATGCTACGAGCAAGAGTACTCCTGTTACAAACACATTTCCGATCTACACTTGGCATCCATCTTAGATCATGGCAGCCATTTTGTGTTTCTTGCCCTCACATAGACAATGGACACGCAATGACCTCTGATTACTTCATTTCGATTAAGGACACGTAGGCTTAGCCGGCGATTCACCTCTCTAGTGACACGTGCACCTTAGAACAGAACATGCTGTGGCTGCATGACTCGACAAAGGCTGCCTCCTCTGCCTGAGGCCAGTCCTGCTATACTGGTTCTCGTGTTCGTCGGCCTGATCATGATTAGGCGGCCGAAGCTGGTAGCCTTGCCCATTTACGACCCACAAACATCTCTTATCCTGCTTTTCTATCTTCTGCACCTGGCTCTGCTCCTTTCCTTCTGGGCCTTTATTAGGGGGAGGTAACGAAATTTACGATGAGGCGGTCCGGCTCTTGATTGAAATGTTGACATGGGATTGTGATGGAATAGTGGGAACCCCTCTTCGTAATGTTTGACATCAGATATTATCGACGATTCCTGTGCAACGCCAAATATTTATTGTTTAGGACACAAAGGTTTGGGAATGTACTAACATTGTGAAGAATTTGCCTGAAGGCCAATATTTAGTATATAAGGAGCAACCCTTCTTGTACAAATCGAACAGGCTCCTAGATACTGCCCGTGTGTAGTTTCTGTGACTTGTGTCCCTGCAGTAATAAACCTTTGGTCTTTGACGCCACCATCGAGAAGCCCGTTTATTTGTGCACCGAGACAGGTAGAACTCCGGGGTCTTCGGGTGTTATCCCTGACACCTCTGGACGGAACCAAAAAGTCATCTGCGCCCAACAGCCAAAATGAGAGTTCGAGCCAAAAAGCCCAATTGCCCCGGAGGTCAGTAAACCTATTTATGAAACCTATGCAGGGGTCATAAGAAAATCCTTAAGGCAGCTTCCCGACAATCAAAGGAGAGAAGCCCCGGTGCAAACAAACATACACCCAGGTCACACGCAAGGGCTAGAATCAGACATCTCTACAAGTCCCCTTAATGAAACCATTCGTAAAGCAAGCAAGGAAGAACTCAGGGTAGAAAACAAAAGACCTCGAAAACAAAAAAGGAAAGGAAGAAACAAGACGGCCAACATAAAAACATTCTTCAAAAGGATAATTACGACCACAGATGAAGAAGCTGTAGACGAAAAAGAGAGCCCGCCTATGACTATAAACACATCTCCGGTAAAGGAAAAGACAAAGACGACACAAAGGGAGAATCCCACCCATTCAATTTCATGGGGGGGGCTGTCGATAGACGGAAGCAAGGGTTCCCCCCAGAAACAGGCATCCACAGCAGTTCCCAACATGATAAACTGGGTGTTGGACTTGGCCCTTTCCCCCAAAATGTTTCCTCTTTCACCCCCCTAATTCAGGATGTCTCCCCCATGGTATAGGCCATGTGAGGTATGAGAAGCCCTGTGTAATGATAAATGCAATGCAATGGTGTGTACACTTATTCCCCCCCCATTGTGTAAATGTACCCTGGTGAACTGCTATTTTTAAAATGGAGGCCATGGCTGTGCGTTGTGCCACCTGACTGCAGGAGGTTAGCAGTCTAGTTGTTAGGTACTCAGCCACCCCTAGCTTTTGGAGGGAGAGCCTGGCACCCAGGGTGCTATACTCCTCCCCCTGAGCCAGCTTAAACCAGTTTGCAACAAAATTCTAGAAGGCTCTGGCACTGTCTGGGAGGTGGGGTGAGGAGGGTATAAGTAATGGGGATGTGCCACCATGTGCAGAGACAGAGCTAGGACAGGAATGTGAGGGAACCTGCTGCCAGGGGATACCGCCACTTGGGCCTGTGTGCTGGACCTTGCACACATCTAGGACCCCCCTACTGTCCCCAGGGCTTGTGGAGCCCCACTTCAGGAGTCCAGGCTGCCGTGTGGGAGGAGGGCCACTCTGCAGTGGGGATGGTGAAAGCCTACCACCCTGTTTTGATGATGCCCCCACTAACTGCTGACCTGGCCCAAGAGGGCCCCCCTAGGTCCCTGAAGCTGCTGGGACCTTGCGCGAAGAAGTGCCTAGAAGGGAAGGAGCATCGTGGACTGGACCCCCCAGGAGGTGAGAAGAGTTACCCCGGGACCCCTGGGCCTGCTGCGGGGACTGTCCGCCCCCCCCCCCGCGCTGTGCTGCAGAAGAGCTGCCTGGCTTGAAGGAGCTGTTTTATCGCGAAGCGCCGCTTCACCTAAGCGATGTGTGGCCCAAAGGAACTGATTGCCTGGCCCGGGATGCGTGCGGCCTGATGTGTACCTGCCTAAGCGCTGTGATCCCTGAAGCGCTGGGCCAAGAAGAAGCGCTGTGTGTCCAGAAGCGCTGTGCTGCCTCTCCAGTGCTCCCTGCTGTGGCCCCTTTGCTGTACCAACTAAGCGCTGGGGCTTGAGTAGCTGCACGCCCCCCTAAGCGCCCCAATTTTAAAGCGCTGTGCTGCCCAACAAGCGCTATAACCTCGAAGCACTGGTGTCCCCTTCCTAGCGCTGGGCTGCAGAAGTACTGAGTGGGCCAAGAAGGACCTGTGGAGCTGAAAAGCGCTGCAGGTGCCTACCCCGCGGTTTGGCGCCTTTATGCCCATTTGAAACAAGGCGGGTGCCTACCCCGCTTCATGAACCAGTAGTAAGAGGGAGCCTACCCCTCGTTACTGCCGTCTCACTGCTGCAGCCCGGGATTCCCGGCCTGGGGATTGTAGGCGCCGGCTCGCGCCGCCCGGAAGCCTTCTGGGTGCCGCCGCCGTGGACTGTCGCCGGCATACCGAGGCCTCCGCTGTTCGAGCCCTCGTTCCGGCGGCCCCCGGAGCCAAGGGAGGGCCGCCGAAGTGAAGTGTGGGCCGCGCTAGGCCCGAGAAGCCCGCCCCAACCGGCTCACGTGACTGGGGTGCCCAGCCGCGTCATTGATCGTGCCCCGCCCGTGCCTCGCAACGATTGGCCTGCCCGGCCATCCCCCCCCCCTTGGAAAGCAGTCCCTGATTGGCCCTTGGCCCTGACTGCCGAGAAGCAGGAAGAGGCCCGGGAACAGGAAGCAACGCTGCTGGAGGGCTCGGTGGAGACCGAGAGCACTCCTCATCGGGAGACACCACCGAAAGGGGCCCGAGTGGCCCGAAGAACCAGGTAACCCCCAGGGAGAGACTGACTGGACTGGTGCGAAGAGGAGGACGTCGCCCCCTGCAAAACTGACCCATTGAGTGGGAGCTCGAGTGGGGCCACCCCTGGAGGGACCTGGGTGATTTCCGAGTCCCGGTGGGGACTCCAACATTACAAGAACTTACCGCCCTTCGCGTAGCTGCCCCGCAGGACCGTGGGTGGCGGTAACGGTTGTGGGGGCACTTGGTAGTCCTATGCTCCGAGGAGGGATCACCCCGTGCTGATGTTCTTGGGCCTAAGGTTTGAGGCCCCATGTTAAAAGTGATTCTGCCTGTCTAGGCCTGATGTCAATGTTATGCACCCATTGTTTCGTTTCTTGCAGGAGACGCCCATTCAGGTCATACTGTGTCCTTATACTTAATGTTTCATCCTATGCTGACATGCCCAAAGGCTGAGGCCTAGTGTTCTCTCCCTCACATTGTCAATGTTGTTGTTCTACATCATTGGTTAACGCTCTTTTTTATTTCAGCTGGACACTAATGGACTTACCTTTTATTCTTTTTCCCACTTTTCCTTGCAAATAATCCCCCTGGTATACTTTGCTCTGGCGCCAGTTGGCGCCCCCTTGTGATTACTGCTATTGTTGTGTTTTACGTTTGCAGGTTGGAGATAATACAAAACTTATTCTTTTTCCAACCAGGAGCAGTGTTGTGTCTCTTTTGCGGTGTGCCTGGCGCGTCGTCTGTGGGTACTGCGTGAATGCTTCACACATGTCCTTTGAAGTTTGGCCTGCTCTCTCTGCTCCATGCTACCCCCCATAGAATTGGCAACCCCGATTTCTAACACCGGGAAGGGAAGGGGGAGGAGCCAATACTTGACAAGAGACACGACAGCTCACAGACTGAAATAGACATAGAAGACCGCAAAAAATGGGAGGTCAGGCAGGCGGAAGCCGATAGCGGCATAATACTGTTCATTCTCGAAGATAAGTCAAGAGGCAGAGGGGACACCCTCAATCAAAATATCTTACATCTACTATCAACTTTCAGCAGTCTGACTGATATTAGCACTAAAGACTTAGAGGCAGTGGAATTTACCCATGCTAACCATCTGTCGGATCTTGAGGTTACAAAAACAACTTGCGCGAGGAAAGAAACAGTGACGAGAATAATGGAATTAGAATCACACTTTCTATCCTGGGGGATACGCCTAAAAAGACTGGAAAAAACGGGGTACCCAGAACCACTATGCCAGGCATACAATGTGCGACAAGGCCAAAACTCAACAAATAAACAAAAACTGCAAAGTGTCTTAAAGGGGGCCACAAGCCTCTCACTCTCTAGGATGACCTCTCAGACCAACAGGCAAGCGCACGGGCCACCGGGACAAGATGACTGGAATTGGATAGCAAGAACAATCAACACAACGCCCCCAAAGTTCTGACAAAACACTCAACAAAACATTGCAACACAACAACAACTAAGAATATGTTCTTGGAACATAAATGGCCTAGTGAATAAAAGAGACGATACTCAGCTATTCTTCTATCTCCAAAAATTTGATATAATATCCCTCCAGGAGACTTGGCTAGACCAACCACATCAAATCCAGGGCTTTAACTCATATCACCTCCCAGCGACAAGAAACGCCAAATATGGCCACCTAAAAGGTGGCCTAACAACATACACTGCCATAAAGAGCTTCAATGAACCTAAGTACACAAATGCGAAACAGACAGGCACCAATTGCATACTCACAATAGAACTGGAAGTGAGGGGAAAAGATCAAAAACAAAAGTTAAGACTGATGAATGTATACTTACATCCCCGGGAGAAAAAAGCTGGAATGAACCTCTTGATGTAAGAAGTTTCAAAAACATTGGCAGAAGTGGAAACACCCAACCTCATTGTAACAGGGAACTTCAATATGTTCCTGGGAGGGCCTCAAATAAGGGACACATTTTTGGAAGACCAGTTCCGGGCATGGGACATACCACAACAAGCGACAAGTATATGGGACAAACAAAATCGTCTGGCAAGGGACAGTGCAAAGGACCTAGAACACCTCAACCTGGCTGCTTTAAACGGTCGCTTCATAAATGACAGCCCCCCGTCAGCCACTTTTCACAACTCGACCGTTAGCTCTACCTTAGATTTCACATTTTCATCTCTTCATCTCTTTGGGAAAGTCACAGACTTCCGAATAGGCACAATGTCAGCCAGCGACCATCAGCCGCAAGAATTTAGCCCTAATTTCCAGGGGGCCGTGCTATCCACGCCAGCAAGAAACTTGGGATGCTAACTTTCGGTGGCACATAAAAGAAGAAAATCTAACACGACAAACTTGGAAGGCTTCATAATTGACGCAAAAAGCCGGTGGGAAAAGAGCTTCACAAACCAGCCCGATTATCTAAGCTCCTGGGAGCAATTTACGAGCAGTCTTGGACAGGCACATACAAGGAAAACTAAGATCTCCATAAAGCTGGATCATCGAAGCTGCAAAAAACAAATAAAGCGGCCTGAATCAACTGGCAACTATGATAGGGCCATAAACCATAAAATCACAATAAAGCTCCTCAAAAGAAATATTAACAAACTACTGTGGAAATTACACCGAGACGGACCGGACATTGTGACTCAAAAGGAACTGCAAAAATTCAAACAGAGCAAAAAGAGAATAATTTGGCATGAAAAAAGGCAAGCAGAGGAAGAGCTATGGGCTAGGCTTCTTCTTGACGCAAAAGGAACCAACACAAGCGGAAGATTCTGGAAGAGAGTCAGCACACTCCAGAATTCTAGAAGTCCTAGCATTGATTCTTACTTAACCGAGGAAGCATGGACCAATTATCTCCAGGCCCACTTCAATACAGCGTCAAAGTTTGTTACAACTAGCAGACCGGAAAAGGCCAAAAAACTTCAAGCTTGGACCCCATAACTGGCTATTACTTCATTTGAGCCCACCGAAAAACAAATCATAAGTAGGATCGCGAGAGGGAAGGCGGAGGGGGCTCCAGGTCCCAATGGGATCCCTCCAATATTGGACAAACAAAATCCGGAATACTGGGCAGCGGCCTTACTGCCACTTCTTAAACAGATTACAGATACCGGAACAATTCCAGCATCATGGAAAGGCTCTCTAATAGCGCCAATTCATAAGAAATGCAAGTTAAAGGACCCTAAAAACTACAGACTCGTAGCCTTAATTGACAATGAGGCCAAATACTACGCTGGCCTTCTCCTAGAGGAGCTTTCGGAATGGTCGGAAGAAAATACAGTAATCCCCATCAACCAGACAGGATTTCGTAAACAAATTGGAACAACATCAAACATTTTGGCACTTTCGCTCCTCATTGATGCCACTAAGACAGCTAATCTGCCCCTGTATGTAAGTTTTATCGTTTTTACCTCAGCGTTCAACAATATCAGCAGGAACTTTCTGTGGTCGAAGCTGGAAGAAAGGAATATTCCACCCGGGTTACTAACACAGCTGATTTCGCTACACACCGATACATGGGTCCAAGTCAAGCTAGGATCAGGAGACCTCCTGTCAAGGAAAATACAGACTACAAATGCAAATGTATGTATAGGCATTTATATAGCGCACTACTTACCCATAGGGTCCCAAGGCGCTTCGACCGCTGCGAAACCCTTCCTGGCTTCCCTGAGAGATGGTCCCTTAATGGGTATCTCCAGGGTGAGACCAGGCATCCCCGGCGGTCTGGTGGGGCCGTTAGTGAAGATGAGGCAAGCTAATGCCCAGAGTTGCCGAGTGTGATCGCTGATCAGAGTGGGCACCGAGGCGAGAGAATTATCGAGTCCGCTGACCCTGGTCCAGAAACCTGCCGCGCCGGGAATCGAACCCTGGTCCCGGGCCGTCCTCTGCTCTCGGGTCTGCCGCCTCTAACCAGTGAGCCACACTACTTCACGGCCTTAAACAAGGGTGTGTGCTAGCGCCAACATTATTTAACATCTTTATGTCCGACCTTGCACAGCAGCTGGATGAAAGTAACTCATGCTCCAAGCATAGGTGGCTTTACTCTCTCTTATCTAATGTACGCTGATGATAATGTACTAAACAGCAGATCACTGATAGGGCTACAACACCTAATAAGCACAACTTTTAATTATTCAACAGAGAACAGCCTAAGCATTAATCTCTCAAAGACCAAAATAATGAGGATAAATGCTAACACATCATCAGCAAGGTTCCGCTGGCACATGGGAGGGTTCACACTGGAAACAGTGAAGGAATATAAGTACCTGGGCGTAATTGTGGACAGAAAGGGCTCATTCCAACAGCAAAAGGAAGCAATAAAACGGAAGGGAACAGCATAGCGATTGCACTAAGGAGCCTCAAAATGAAAGCAGTCGGTCAAAGTTTCACCCACCCACCCTGGCCGCTCTGGCTCTGCGCGCTCTCCTCCCGTAGCCTGGCCGCTCTGGCCCTGCGCGCTCTCCTCCCATAGCCTGGCCGCTGTGGCTCTGCGCGCTCTCCTCCCGTAGCCTGGCCGCTCTGGCTCTGCGCGCTCTCCTCACGTAGCCTGGGCACTCTGGCTCTGCGCGCTCTCCTCCCGTAGCCTGGCCACTCTGGCTCTGCGTGCTACAACCACACACACAACCACACACACACACAACCACACACGCACACAACCACACACACACACACCGACACACACAACCACAAACACACTCACAACCACACACACAACCACACACACAACCACACACACAAGCACAACCACACACACAACCACAACTACACACAACCACAAACACACATACAACCACACACACAACCACACAAAACCACACACACACAAACACACACACACAACCACACACAGAACCACACACACAGCCACACCGTCAGTGCACACTTTTAACAGACACAGATACCATCAGTCGTCAGTGCATGCTTCCACCAGGCACACACCACCAGACGTCAGTGCATGCTTTTATCAGGCACACACACACCACCAGCCGTCAGTGCACACTTTCACCAGGCAGACACACACCACCTGCCGTCAGTGCATGTTTTCACCAGGCACACACACACCACCAGCCGTCAGTGCACGCTTTCACCAGGCACACACACCACCAGCCATCAGTGCACTCTTCCACCAAGCACACACACCACCAGCCGTCAGTGCACGCTTTCACCAGGCACACACACCTCCAGCCTGCAGTGCACGCTTTCACCAGGCAGACACACACCACCAGCAGTCAGTGCATGTTTTCACCAGGCACACACACACCACCAGCCGTCAGTGCACCCTTTCACCAGGCACACACACCTCCAGCCCGCAGTGCACGCTTCCACCAAGCACACACACCACCAGCCATCAGTGCACGCTTTCACCAGGCACACACACCACCAGCCGTCAGTGCACGCTTTCACCAGGCACACACACCTCGAGCCGGCAGTGCACGCTTCCACCAAGCACACACACCACCAGCCGTCAGTGCATGCTTTTACCAGGCACACACACCACCAGCCATCAGTGCACGCTTCCACCAGGCACACACACCACCAGCCGTCAGTGCACGCTTTCACCAGGCACACACACCACCAACCATCAGTGCACGCTTTCACCAGGCACACACACCACCAGCCATCAGTGCACGCTTTCACCAGGCACACACACCTCCAGCCGGCAGTGCACGCTTCCACCAAGCACACACACCACCAGCCGTCTGTGCACGCTTTCACCAGGCACACACACCACCAGCCGTCAGTGCACGCTTCCACCAGGCACACACACCACCAGTCATCAGTGCACGCTTTCACCAGGCACACACACCTCCAGCCGGCACTGCACACTTCCACCAGGCACACACACCACCAGCCGTCAGTGCACGCTTTCACCAGGCACACACACCACCAACCATCAGATTCAATAAGTCTTTATTTCGAAATAAAATTCATAAAAGACAGGTATACAATTCATGAAATATTAATAAGTCATCATATCATAAGAACGTTTAAAAAGTTATTAAACAATTGATAAAGACTTTACAATAAAAATGCCTTCGGACATTATCTATTATAAACCAGCATCAATATATAAAACCATCATAAAATGTTCGAATTCCTAGTACGAATAATCCATGCCCAACCTAGTAAATAAACTCAGACAGGTTAGTGCGAAAGATCCTCAGGGCTTCAAGATACCCCTTACCATCCAGTCTACCACATAAGGGTTTAATCCATTTTAGGCGTGGGGCACGATAGGCTGGGCAGGCAAAGAAAAAGTGACCAATGCTCTCTAAATGATCCGGACACCAAGGACAGCTGTTATTTGAGTTCACAGTCCACTTAGCAGTTAAGGAATTAATAGGGAGCGTCCCGACACGGAATTGATGATATAATTTCCGGTCAAGGGTTTTACAAATCACATCCCAATGTGGCTCAAGGGAAGGTGTCAGTTTATAAGTCAAAAAGAGACCTGTTAGGTTGGTATCTTCGGATTGGGTGACTGCAGTTAACTTAACAGATGCCCAAAACTGGTCTTTAAAATCTTGTTTGGAGGGAAAAATGGAACCCCCCGGATTAATCCAGAGCTGATGGAGGCCCATTTCTAACAAAACCTGTTTCACTTCCCTAAGCCATGGGATTCTAGAAGCTCCCCCCAAAGATTTGACCTCGTCTAATTCTTTGGCAAAAAGGCTTAGCTCCGGAGTCGTCCAGATCTGTCGCCATAATGCCACCAAACGGAACCGGGCCATCTCATTTAGGGGTTTACAACCTAAGTCTAGCAACAATGGTTTGGTAGGTGTAGACTGGGGAAGGCCTACTAAATTTCGCAAAAACTTATTCTGTGCTTTGACCAGGAGGGATAAATCCTTAAAACCCCAGATATCCGCACCATACAAAGTGGCTGCATTTATCTTAGCTTCATAGAATTTTAGTACAGGGGCAATTCGTTTAGTCCGGGATTTCTTTTGTTCCTGAAGCAAACAACCCGTGAGACGTACGAATTTGAGATATAATGCCTCAATCCGGGGTTTCCAACTTAGATGATAATCCAGAGTCACACCCAGATAAGTCATTTCCTTCACCTGTTCTATCAGAACACCATTCAAGCTAACGAAGCTGGTGATTGGATTTTTATTACTGAAGACCATAAATTTGGTTTTATCAACATTAATCTGTAGGTCATTTACCCTGCAAAACTCTGCAAACCTATTCAGGGCTGTTTGTAACCCACTACGAGTTTTAGAAAGAAGCAGGGTGTCATCAGCAAAAATTAACATTGGGTACTTAGACCCGCCCAAAGATGGTGCATCTGTCTGAGATTTTGAAAAAAATTCGACTACCTGGTTGATGAACTGGAGAAAAAGAGTGGGGGCCAACACACATCCCTGGCGCACCCCACGTGTTACCGGGAAACTGTCAGTCACCTGTCCTTGTTTACCACACCTCACTCTGGCAAAATTATCCTCATGTAGTCTCATAACTATGTCCAGAAGTTCTACGGGTAGGCCCATAAGTCTCAGTGAGTCCCACAATTTTACTCTTGGAACCAAGTCGAAAGCCGACTTAAGGTCCACAAAGGCGGCATAGATAACCCCTCCACCCAGTTGAACCACCTTCCAATATAACATAGTAAGTCTGAAGACCTGATCTATCGTGCTAGTGTCCAGTCTGAACCCAGCTTGCATGGGGGACAATATATTTTCCTGCTCGATCCACCCCTGTATTCTTGCCAGTACCATCCTAGCAACTATTTTTTGAAGTGAATCTATCAGACTTATAGGGCGGTAATTTCCTGGGAGTGAGCGGTCCCCTTTTTTAAAGACAGGTAAGATATCTGCCTCTTTCCATGAGTCGGGAATCCTAGCCCCTGCTGCAATGGCATTGGCCAACTTGGTTATATACGGGACCCATACATCAAGATTCAATTTAAAAAGATCTGCTGGGATTGCATCCAATCCAGGTGCTTTCCCTGACTGTACTACACCAAGGGCATGCTCTGTATCAGTACACGAGAAGGTAAGCACAGCCCCATCAAAAAAAGTCAAATCTGCTGTAGGCACCTGCAGAGTTTCATGTGCTGCACTTGTATCTGTAAATTGAGCAGAGTAGAAGACCACCCAATCTACTGCAGAAACATGGTTCACGGGTATTTGAGAATCCGGATTCCTGCCCCACTTGACGGTCTCCCAAAACTTCATTTGGTTGGATGATTGACACGCCAAGAGGAGTTCTGACCAATATTTGTCATCCCACTCCCTCTTAGCTGCCCACAAAACTTTTTTATATGACGTCCGGGAGATTTTAATGTCATTAATGTCCCTGGATTTGACTACTGAAATTAGTTTACTGTGTGCTGCCCTACAACTCTTATTATACCACCTTTTACAAGCATTATCTTTCTTTGGCCTCAGTGGCTTAGTGCGCAAAATTTTTAGTTCCATGAAGCATTTCTCATGTAAATCAATTATTTGAGAGTTAACACCAGCGTAAGATGGAAAATCCGCCATGGCACCCATTGTTCTCATTACTACCTCCTCTATGTCTTTGATAAGTGAAGGGTCTGCAATGACCTTGGGCCATTTTACCCGTCTTCTGTCATTACACAGAATGACATCAGATGTTAGACATGCTGTTGCAAGGGGTCCAACCCCCGCACCGGGTATCCTAAGGCCTAATGAGAGAGGGTTATGATCACTCTCTGGCCGTACCACAACCTCCATATCAACCACAAAAGACCAAAAATCTACTTTAACTAGTACATAGTCAATCCGACTCATACTAATCCCATTATTAAAGGTAGGTTGACCAAACTTATCAGAAGGTGTACGCCCATTCACTGCCCTCAACCCCCACTCCAAACAAAATCCTATCCAAAATAGTGCCGCCTCGGTTCCTCTGACACCCTTGCTTATGGTCAATGGCGGGATGTTCCAAACAGTATCCTCGTCGGCTCCCACATTCTCAACTAAACTAAGAACAGGTTCAAATGAACAATTTAAATCCCCTGCCACTAGGATAAAATTGTCGCTGCCTAATTCCCTCAAAAGCAAATCAAGGTCGTTCATGACAAGTTGCTTACGACCTCCTTGGCAGCCCCGGGCATAAATATTTATTAACACGATGCTCCGATCATTTCCCCTACTGAGTTTGATACA
This sequence comes from Lissotriton vulgaris, assembly GCF_964263255.1. NCBI lineage: Eukaryota > Metazoa > Chordata > Amphibia > Caudata > Salamandridae > Lissotriton > Lissotriton vulgaris. Next base: position 170,518,897 of record NC_141685.1, read on the forward strand.
TAAGAGGTCTGAATTGTCCACCAGAAATTCAGAGGGTCGGAACCCCAGAGAGTGTCTAATTCACATCGCTCTTCCCTTTAGGCCCTGGATGGCAGGTTTATAGTAGTTTAAGTATCCTGCTCTAAATAACGGGGCGGTTGCCCAACTCTCCTGCAGCACAACAATGTCAAAGGTGTCGATGAATTCAGCCCAATCTTCATTATCCAAACGACCCCTTAACCCTGCTATGTTCCAGGAGACCACTTTGAGCAACCCCACTTGACTACAGGCAGGATTAGCCTCTAGTACGCTAGCATCCGCCACCCTGGTCTCAGTGATCTTAAGGGCAGGACTCAAACTCAAACTTAGACTGGGGCCTTCAGGCAAACGTGCACTGTCTTCACATTGTTCAAGTGAAATAGGGACAGTACTCACAGAAAGGGGAATATGTTCAGGGTCATAAGCAGATGCCTTTATCCTCGTGAGTCAATCAACCTCATCTAAACATCCATACCGATTATAAGTTGGGGCCCCTTCCCAACAACCATTGCGACCTTGCCATCCATCCCTTCGCCCGCCCCGCACTGAGTTTCGAGCAAATGACCAATTCCCCTCTTGATTTGGACTTGGCCGTGGGGGGTAGAAAAAGGTAAGTGGCCTAACAACAATTGTTAAGTTTTCACCTCGTGCATCCCATGAGCATAGATGATGTGCCCTGTGAGGGTCTGCAAAGGAGACAACAATGCAGTCACCTGGGATGGATTTAGAAGTAGGGCCTATCCAGGGGACCCTTCGTACCATTAGGACATTACTTCTTAAATGATTAGGTAATTGCCTGTTTGTATTAAGCCAATAAATTACCTTATTTTTTAATGACCAGAAGTTCACAGAATCATCAGACTGCATTTCTGTACTGTGTAACGAAAAGGTTACTGTTTCACGCAAATTACGTATTCTGTAATGAAGTGAGATACTGCTCAAGGGACGATCCCTGAATACCATGATTGACACTGTGCGTCACTTCCTTGCTGCACCGAATCTGATTCCTGAGTCAATTAGTCGTGTCACTAGAGTGATGTTGAGTGGCAGCATGAGCATCACTACTTGTGAAAACGTTCTGAATGCTGAGAATCTGACTGGCATATTAGAAAGAGTAAGAGGAGTGTGCCCACGGTTGCTGGACAGGCTTACAATGTGCGCAGAAAGAAGCAAGGGAAATATTCAGCACAGTTACACAATGTTTTGTCAAGGCTAATGTCTTTATTATAAAAACATAGATTGGGTTCTCTTTTAATGACCGTATATGTAGTTCATTATTGTGAGATGACCACTATAATAGCCGTGGGTATCCTAGTCATGCTTTCCTGCTCCTACGATAATAAACCAATTAGTGTCTAGTCTAACCACAAATGATGAATGAAACATGTGCTAGCGATTTGGAAACCCACTCAGAATATGATTAAGTAATTATGGCAATCTGACAAGGGAAACCTAACCTTTTTGAATGAATCTACCGATGACTTACTTAGAATTAATTTATTTGACCATTCTAAACAGAGTCCAAACGACGCACATTTGCAGATGAAGACAGGCCGGCCATTATTTCCCGCCGCTGCTCTGTTCCCGGCGGGAGATGTAAAAAATTCAGTACCTTTGTATGTAAAATATTCACAGGCTTTGGAGAAGCATGCATCCGTGGAGATATAATCAGCTAGGCTTATGGAGGACGGCTAGAGGCTAGAGGTTCGAATAACTGATCTTCAAAAAGATTACACAGCCAAAATACATTTGTCGTGCAAAACACTCCGTTCACAATACCAGAGTGCTTTTTTCACGAAGATGGCCAGACAGACAACAGCGGCAGCCCAATTTGTTAAGGGAAGGAGCCTGCACTCCCAGAATAGAATTTGACATTGTGTAAGTCAGTTTATAACAGTGTTAGAAATGGGATCCCCGGCTGGCCAGGGCTTGCGCCAAAGTCAGTCAGAGACCACCACTCCCAAGTCAGGGCAAGGGAGTTACACGCCAAGATAACCCTGCTAACCCTCAAGGTAACGTGGCGTGAGCAGCAAGGCTAAACTTGGAGGCGATGTAAGTTAAGTATTTGCGCACGCACCCCAGCAACAACACCCAATAGCCTTTGTATTACACCAAAACACATTTTTTTTTATTTTTTTTTAAATATATTTTTATTGCAGAGTTATAAACCACAGGATACAATTAGTCAGCCAGTTCACTCGTGACATCCCCCCGTTCAGTAGTAAAACACAGATCGTACACAGCCATTCAGCCCGCATCCCGGAGGCCGGGCGGCATAATACTCCACTCAAGAGGAAAACATCACGGTGCACGTCCCATAGGGACCATGGTTGATATGTCGTTTTACGTATCTGCTTTTACCCCCCCACCCTCAACATTGCTCCCGTCAGCCATCCCAGTGGTAATCAGTGGTACCGCCCCTGTCGGGACCTGCCCCAGGTGCTGTATGACTATCCTGCCTGGCCGCTCCCCCCAGCCATTCCTCACTCCACGCAGTACCCCACCAACCTATTAATTCCAAAGTGCCCTGGCGGGCCACCATCCATGTGGCTTCCGACCCACCCCAAACTCCCATTAACCAACCCCCCCAAAACCCCCCCCTCCCTGGCAACTGCTAAGGTGTATGCCTCGTCCCGACAAGTTGGATGGATCCATTACAGTGCGGGTTATGATACTGTTTGTGTTCGCCCCGCGGTGTCCACCGGCCTAAGTCTCACCGTCCTCATCTTCCACCATAGAATCACGCAAGGCCTGCACCACTAACTCCCATGCACGTGCCGCATCCAATGCCTTCTCATTCCCCATCTTGACGGCCTGCTTCATCCGGAGCACACTCTCGCAGTCAGACCACCGCAGCAATTCATTCTTCCAACTACGCAGTGAGGGTCCCCCCCTGGACTTCCAATGCCACGATATTTCCCTTTGCGCCAATATCAGGCCCAGATCAATGAATTTGCTCGTCACCTTGGTGTGTTTGGTGTGCGGGAACCAGAGCAGCAGGCATGCCGCCATATTGAATTCCACCTCCCTATCAGTCACTTCGTTCAGGTCCCCTACCTCCGCACCCCCAGAACAAATGGTCCATGTCCGCTCCCAGAGACGAACACCGTGGGCATCGGGCATCCGGTACCTGAAAGTACCGCTGTAATTTCTCAGGGGTTAAGTAGGCCCTATGAAGCACATAGAAATGTACTTGCTGAAAGCGCGCATTTCTCGTGCCCTTCCACGTGTGCCGCAGGATATGGCCCCACGCCGTGTCCGGTATGGGCCGGCCCACACTCTCCTCCCATTTAGACTTGAGTCCCTGGAGCGGTTCCAGTCCCTCATTCAGCATCCTATTATGGAGGCACGTCACAGCTTTGAACGTGCCTGAACGTGCCTGCCGCCATTACCACATACTGGCACGCCATAGTTGTTGTCGGTTCCATGAGTCCCCCTTTCCAGTGCTTCTGTATGGCAGCCACCACCGCCGCGTGCAGGAGGAACCCCCCGTCGGGCAGCCCAAACTGGTCCCGGAGCGCTTCGAACGGTGCCAAAGCCCCGTCTATGTATAGGTCGCCTATTACCTGTAGTCCCGCCTCTTCCCAATCCAGCAATGGGGACCAATCTCCCCCGTGCGGCAAGGCCGTCAGCATGCCGATCGGGATCTCCGGCGCATAAGGCCGCGAGGCCTTCGCTCTCCGAAGGCTCCTCTGCCAGCACAGCCGGAGTGTCCGTTCCTCCATAGTGAGGCCCTACAACTCAAGCCTCTGTTGCATGATAATATAGGACAGTATGTGGCGTTGTATCCCCCGATCCCGGTCCTCCTCTGGACCCCGAAACACCCTAGCCACGTTCTGCGTAAGGACCTGCAACTGCGCCGCTAGATAGTACAGCTCGAAATCGGGCACAGCCATGCTCCCTTCTATCTTGGGGCGAAGTAGCGTGCTCAGGGCCACTCTTCGGCGGCCTTGCCCCCATAGGAAGCCAATAATCATTGACCTCAGGTCTCTAAAGACCCCCTGAGGAATCCAGACAGGCAACGTCCGGAAATAGTAGAGGAAGCGGGGGAGCGCCACCATTTTTAGAAGTGCGATCCTACCCAGCACCGTCAGCGGGAGGGTCGACCAGAAGGACAAGCTGCCCCTCAGTGCCCGGACACATCGACCAATGTTGCCCTCCAATAGGTCCGCAGTCGCGTGGTAGATGCGGACTCCCAGATAGGTGAAACAAGATGGCTCCCAGACCACGCCTAAATCGCCGCCGGGGTCGGGCGATCCCGCTCTCAGTGGAAACACACAAGTCTTCGCACAATTGACCTTAAGGCCCGATAGCCGGCCAAACTCCGACAACAGGTCCATCGCTCCGTCCTGTGCCCGCGCCGTGTCAGCGAGGTACAGGAGCAGGTCATCCGCATATAGCGATATATAGTGCCACTGCCCGCCGCTGGCTATCCCCGCGTACCTGTCACCCGACCTCGCATGGACCGCCAAAGGGTCCATCGCCAGAGCAAACAATAGGGGGGATAGGGAACACCCCTGTCGCGTGCCCCTGCCCACCGGGTACGCCGCAGACACCAGACCGCCCAAACGCACCCTCGCCGTCGCCGAGGTATATAAGACCCTCGTCCACCTGCGGAACCCCTCGCCCATGCCAAACCTCTCCAACACTCCATCCAGGAAAGACCACTCTAAACTATGAAAGGCCTTCTCGATGTCCACGGACAGGGCCGCCGGAGCTCCCTCCCCGTCCAAGATGGCGTCCATTATTCCCACTAGGCGGCGAATATTCAGCGCCGTGCTCCTCGTGGGTATAAACCCGGCCTGGTCCCTGTGTACCAAGCCCGTCATGTGTGGGGCCAGCCTGGTGGCTAGAATTCGGCTCAGAATCTTGTAATCCACCGTCAACATGGATAGCGGGCGATAGGACCTTACATCCGTTGCATCCCGGCCAGGCTTTAGGAGCGGTACAATCAAGGCCTCTCGCATGGACCCAGGCAATTCCCCAGCCTCAAAAGCTTCCGTATACACCACCAGAAGCCTGGGAGCCAAGCTGTCCACATACTGTTGGTAAAATTCAATCGGCAGTCCGTCCACCCCAGGCGTTTTGTTACGGGCCATATGTTTGATGGCCACCCGTATTTCTGCAAGCGTGATCGGGCCGCCCAGCTCCCTCGCGTCTTCCTCGTCCAGGACCGGAAGCTGCCTCTCCCCTAGGTATTCCGCAATGTCCTGAACCCCCACCCCCAGCTGACTCTGGTACAATTCCTAAAACATTCCAATACCGCTGCCTGGGAGTACACCATCTCCCCCCGCGCATTACTAATGCTGAGGACCGGGCAGCCCCTAAGTTCCGGGTTAGCTAGTCTGGCCAAGAGGGTGCCCACCTTGTCCCCTTCCGCATGTGCTCTGATGATATACTGCCTGTAGTCGTAGCACCTTAAACGTTCTGTCTCGGTGGCAACCACTTCCTTTGCTTCCAATAACTGGGTCTGCAAATCCGGCCTAGCCGGCCTGCGGCGCTCCAGGTCCCTCAAAGTCTCTTCCGCTTTCATGAGTGCATTCAACACAGTCGTTCGAGCATTCGAAAACCTACCCAAACACACACCTCTAACCACCACTTTCATTGCATCCCATTCAGTGGACCTACTCGTGGCCGTGCCCTCATTCACTCCGAAATAGCTATCAATGCCTTGCTGGACCGCATCGCTGAACACAGAATCCTCAAGCGTCTCCGGCCGAAGCCGCCATGTTGGTATCGCTGAGCGCTCCCGCTGCCACTGAATGTGTACCAATAGGGGGTTATGATCTGAGATGGTCCTAGCCAGGTACTCCGTATGAGAGATCAATGGGGCTAGGGACCCACCGCAGAGCACCGAATCGATCCTGACATGCATATCATGGAGAGCAGAATAAAAGGAATAATCCCTGGCGTCCCTGTGCCGCTCCCGCCAGACATCCAGCAACCCCCATCTATCCTGCCAGTCCTTCCTGTGCGCGGCCAACCTGTGCACCTGGGAGTCCACCAGGGGGGGATGGGACCTATCCAGAGCCACATCCGTGATCGAGTTGAAGTCCCCCCCTAACACTATCGGGCCCGCCAGGAAAGAGGCCAAGGACCCCGAGAGGCCATCAAAATATGGAGCTTGATCAGTGTTCGGTGCATACACACAGCAGAGAACCACATCCCTTCCATATAACCTCCCCTCCACCGCCACAAACCGGCCATCTGGATCCACCACTTGATTCAACACTTGAAAGGGTATCCCCGCCCTCACCCAGATCAACACCCCCCTGGCATACGCCGAGTAAGTGGTGCCAAACACCTGGCCCGCCATCTTTTCTGCAAAGCAGTGCACTCTTTTTTGGTGAGATGAGTCTCTTGTAGCATAGCTATCTGAACCCCCCTACGCACTAGGTATGCATGAACTTTGTGGCGTTTTATCATAGTTCGCAGCCCCCGGACATTCCACGTCAGGCATTTCAAATTAGGTAATGTCCCCATTCCAACTTCGAGCAGTCCGATTCAAATAACGAAGGTTCATAGCCCCCCCAATGCAGTTGCCCCCCCCGAACACACCCAGAACAGAAAAACTCCCCAAACCCCACTCCCCAGGACAGAGCACACGAACCCAATGTCAGCCCCCATCCAAACCTTGATCCAACTTCCCACACTCCTACCCTGTGGTCTCCACCACAGTCGGCCTTAGGGCCCAAGGGGGGTGAGTCACCGCCGACCCCAGCTAGCGGAGCCCGCGCCCCGCGTCTTCATCCCCTACTAAGCACTCAGCCCCCCCCCCGGCAACCCGCCTTCCACCAACAGGATACCACCCTACCATGAAGTCTCGATCAAGTCCCAAGGCAGTCTCAGCCGGAAAATATGCCAACCGATGTCTGAGGGGTCACTATCGGTCCCTTCGAGCTTTCCGCCTCTGAGAGTTCTTCTCCCGTCCTGCTGCCTTCCCCGCCTGAGTCCGATTCTGCCAGTTCACTGGTCTGTTGTGACCCCGTAATGGCCGCCGTCACTGCGAGTGCATCCCTCTTCTCCGCCGCCATTTGAGCCTCCCGTTTCTCCCGCTGGCGCCTGTTGCGGGACCTGATGCGCTGCGATTGCCTCACCCGGGGCGGCTTAGGTTGATCTCGCCTACTTTTATGCGATCTGTCTGTCCCCGCTCTATACAACTCCAGCCATTGCCAAACTTCATCCGGAGTCTGAAAAAAGTGCGTAGTGCCATCCATTATGATCCGCAGCTTGGCCGGGTAGAGCAAGGAGTACTGGATGCCTTCCTCCCTGAGCTCCTTCTCCACCGCTAGGAACGATGCCCTATTCTTCTGGACCGCTTGGGTGTAGTCCGGGAATATCGTGACCTTACTGTTCTCTACCTCATATGGGCCCGACATCCTGGCCCGCTGGATGAGGAGATCCCGGTCCTTGTAGTGGAGGAGCCGCACCACCATCGGTCGTGGGGGGCGGCCAAGCCCCGGCGGGCGAGCAGGTACCCGGTGAGCTCGCTCCAGAGTGAAAAAAGGAGTAAGCCCCTCCGGCGCTACCACAGTGCGGAACCAGTTCTCCATATAGGCCACCGCATCCTCCCCCTCAATCCTTTCCGGCAGGCCTACGACCCGCACGTTGTTCCGTCTATTGCGGCCTTCGGCATCCTCCGCCCGTCGCTCCAGCGAGTCCAACCAGGCCAATATATCCGTGATCCTGTGTTCCGCGGTCACCACCGATGGCTTCAGGTCCAGCAACAGTTGGTCATGGTCCTTGACCTTGTCCGCTAGCTTCGCGTGGTCCGCTCGTAGCAGCCCCAGGCCCGTGGCCACTTGGGCGATGTCTTGGTGCAGCGCCTCCTTAGTCGAGGTGATCGCATCGAGTATGGCATCCAAACGCCGGTTCAGCCGCTGTTCCTGGCCCAGCTCCGGGGAGGGAATCTCGCCCATCCGGGTTAATGTCGCCGGGTCCCCCTCAGCACGCTCCTCGGCCATCGACCCTCCGATCGCCGCCATTCCAGGGTGCTGCGTCACAGGCCCAGGAGCCCGTTTGGCGTCCGCTCTCTTAGTTCAGTGCCAGCACCCTGGCACCGGGCAGTGTTCAATGTCGCCACCGATGCCCTCGGGAGCAATGACCAGCTTGACGAACTCCGTTCAGCTGACCCCCTCGGTAGCCTGAGGGGGGAAGGATGGGTCCCGGGACGGTGGCCAGCGAGGGTCCCCAAGGTCCGGGCGAGGCAGGTCAGCGTCCCCTGGTCTCTGGACACAGCACCGCTGATCCCAGTGCTTCGAACAGCCGATTGCAGGATCTCTTGCCAGTCGGCGACAACTCGGCTTAAAGCGAAAGTACGGGGCCGCCCGGCCTCCTCGCCGCCATTTTCTTCGCACCCTCGGCAACACCTCGGTCGTCTCTTCGGCTCGATCTCCTTTTCGGCCAGCAGTCCCCCAGCGACTCTCCGATCGTGCCCGGCTGTCCCCTTACACTTCAGAGGGCAGGAGCGTCGTCTCCGGGTCGCCCAGGGTACCGAAAACAGGAGAATTAGCGGGAGTCCGCGCGGAGCTGCGAGCTCACGCCGCCATCCCGATCGGCGTCCAAGCCACGCCCCTTACACCAAAACACATTAGATAAAACACACACTTTACAATGTGCCAACAGGCACGGGCAGAATTTACAAGGGGATATTTACAAGACAGGGCCACCTGGACCACTGTCAGGAATCAGCACTCTTAGAACTTGAAATACTGTTAGAAATAGCACTTGCACATAGAATAATAATAGAACATAAAGCACACAACCAGTGACTACTGGTAAAGGTAAGTATCACCTACGCAATCCTAACCACCTTAGGAACAGGTCACGCAGGGAACCAGGACCTCACTAGCACCACTTGTACTAGCAAGAACAACCAACTAAATATCACCATACATTTAGGGGTATAGACCTGGGGACAAAACACATGATGCATAAACATACATTCAGAGGTGCAGGGAAGGAAAACACATGATGTATCAACAACACATTCGGCGGTGTAAGGAACACATGACGCATCAACACACGTTCAGCTGTGTAAGGAACAAGGCACATGATGCATCTACGACACATTCAGAGGTGCAGCAAAGAACACTTTGCATAAATCACATTAGCACAGAACTTAAGTCCAGGGTCCAGGTTGCGCCACTGCGCCAACACCTAAACGTAGCAGCTGCCCACTACCTGCTGGGCAGCTGAGGGACAGAACAGGAGGCCTAAATGCTGCAGCTGGCACTAAGTGCTGCACAGCTGGGGAAAGGCCAGGGATGAAGGAATGCGTCTCACTCCTAAGTCCAGAATACATATCCCTAAAAGAGAAAGACCTAAACGGTGCAGCTGCCCACTAATTGCTGGGCAGCTGGAAACAAATATCGCCAGGGGCTCTCTCTAGCCCCTCAGGAACACTGCGCCCAAAACGTTGGAGTCCCCCCTCCGAGGACTCAGAATGAACAAATGCCCCTGTAGCCCTCTTAGGGCTTCCCAACAAAAATGCGGCCGTCGCTGGAGCCTCACTGGGCTCTAAATCAACAATGGCCCCCGAGCCTCTCTGGGCTCTATCAAAGAATGCGGGGACCGAACCTCGCAGGCTCGTCGGGGCAAAGGTAGGCAGAGTCCCTCTCGGGGGACTCGATATCACAGGGGGCCCCACGGGCCTCTGCAGCACAACAAAGGATTCCCTGGAGGGGAGGGACGGGCACCGGCAATGTGCCCCGATGTCCCTCCTCTCCCTCTCGCGCTGCAGCACTCACCGGTTTTGGTGCGCCGGTCTCTCCTTCTCCGCTGGCCGCCTTTCGCTCTCCGGGGCTATCCCTCACTCTAGGGAGCCCCGGGGAGGGGTCGGCGGTATCTCGGAGCAATGCAGGAGTGCGGAGTAGGCTCCCGCCGCTACCTGCTTCTTCGTACCTTCGGGGGGCCAGACTTCAGAGTCCTCGGGCTGGCAGCCAATCACAGCGCGGCCCGGGGACAGCGTCACTAGGGAATCCTGGGCCGGCAGCCAATCACGGCGTGGCCCCGGGGAAGGCATCATCAGGAGGCTCGGCCGGCTGGACCAATCCCAGCGCGGCCGGGTGGGGATGCCGGCGGCTATCTTTCTCTGGGTCTGGGGCCGCTGCGGTGATCACGGGGCCATGCCGGGTGGGCACCGGCTCTTAAAATTATAATGCGAGGTGGGTTCTCGTAAATAAATAACGAGCGCAGCAGAACTCCACAAATGCCGGGTGGGCACCGGTTTGACAAGTAAAAGCGCTCTCAGCGCTGCAGGCCGAAAGGAAGCGCTCCCAAGCGCTTAGTGGAAAACAGAGCGCTCTGAGCGCTAGCAGTCAATAAAGCGCTCCCCAGCGCTACAGGGCACACAGGACAAGGCTCAGCAGAAGGTCCTGGGCAACAGGAGGGGCATGCAGGGCCCAGGGGCCAGCGCACAGGGCAGGAGACAGCCCCCATGGCGGTCCCTCCTGGGCCCCACCAGCAGCAGCCCCCTCCTATCAGGATCCTGGAAGAGAACAACCTCTGTGGGGACACAGCCCCATTTTCATACACCGAAAACCTTTGTCTGTAGGTGCAGGGTGGGGGCAGAACCAGTCGCAGCTGGTCTGTGAGCACTGTTGATGGCTCAACCACCCCTTTTCATTCATCAGGCAGGCTAGGGTCATCAGTCGCACCACAGGGGGCAGAGCCAGCATTGTGTGGGGAAAACCCAGCCCCATGCAGGACACAGGCGCAGCCCCTCCCTCACATCAGCATGCTAATCTCTCCATTCACCACCGGGGCAGACCCACACAGACTTCCTGGAGCCTGGCATCCCAGCCAGCTCCCGCCAATCACACGCCAGCACCTTCACAGCACATACACAGCCATGTCTAGAAGTGGCACTTCCCCACTAGACACATACACGCAGCACATACCATTGCGCAGCATTCACTCTCACGAGTTCGCACATACCAAACTTGAGCATGCACGCCTCACGCATCAGGAACTACCAGGGACACAGACATTCCCCATGCATTCCTATGGGAGAGCAGGCCAATCTCACACACGCACTCAGGGAGCGCATGTACTTTACACTGTGCCACAGTGTCAAAGTGCGCAAAGACCAGAAATCACTATAATTCAAGGCAAAAAGTTCAGGGGTGAACCTGCCAGAAGGGCCAAGTCCAACACAACCCCCTTCCAGCCAAAACGCAGGGGAGAACAATCACCACCGTGATGGACTTCCCTGCTTGGGGCGATAGAACACGGACGCGGGCCCGCTCTACAGGGACACCCTCCGGTTCTACGCCACGTTGATCCATAAGACAAGCACATACTTTAAAAAAAAACAGGCCCAACTAGGCTACCCCACTGGTACTCCTTAGTTGTCCACGGCTAGGACCAGGCCCTAGGCCACCCAGATACCACTGGTCCATGCCCATCCACAGAGTGGGGGGTGGTAACCCCTGGCCTACACTTGCCACTCTCCACTCCCTTTCTCAGTGTAGTTCCAAACTACCACTGATCCTTCAACCTAGGGCCCGCACCCTCAGGCTGACCAGAGGTCACGGGCAAGAATGTCCCACCCTACCTCTACTTCTGAAGCACCCTCCAGAACACAACTCTCCCACCAGTTCGGGACCTTTACTCCCTCAGCAGCAGTGACCACAGTCAGACCAGCACAAGAACGGTGTAGTGAGGCGTTGCACTTTGCGGGTTGCCAGATGCGGCGCAGACGGCGGCTCGCGGACCGCGTCGAGACGGGGACGGCGAGCGGCATAGGCTGCACGGCCGAAGGCAGACGCGGCTCAGTGCGGTGCCTATAGGACACCAGGCTGGTCATGACAGATAGGTCACCGCTCCCTTAACTGGTCTACCACCTGGGATTCAAATTCTCTCCTCCTTCAGCAGCAAGGCAACCACTGCAGGTCAATCCCCCATACAGCTTAGCCGGTTCCTTCTCTTCAGGCAGGAGTTCCTTCTTGTAACTTCAGGACACTACGTACAGTTGCCCTTACGTCCAGATCCAGACACACCGGCTACTGGCTCCCCAACCGAGGGACGTACCCCTTTGGTCAGATGCCTGGCGCACCAGGACTTCCTTGAGGGTGACACATAACTAATGTGTCATGTACAAGTCTGCCTGACACTCAGGACAGAAGTGGCATCACCCTGGTCACTCCTTGGCGACGCAACCCTTCTGGTTGGCCCCTGACCCACTGGTTACTCCACTGGGGAACCTATCCCCCTCGCACCCCTCCATCTGGACTTCTGCACCCTCCCAACTGGAGCGGTACTGCCAGATAACAGAACTACTAGAGCCCTGCTTACAGGCGCTCCACGTTCTCTCCACACTGGGAGATCTCCCTAGAAGGACGCTCCATACGGACATGCTAGGCTCCCTCACCTGGTGTTCCTAAGAAAAAAAACACCCAGACTATGAAGACCAGGCTTGTGCTCCTCTGAGCCACTTCCACCACACTGGGCTGGAAGACCAGAACTTTCCTTAGGGTCACTCCCCAACAATTAACACAATGGAACAGGGGCAGGGGAAACTCCCAAGAGCTTAAGGCCCACCCATGAAATCCTGTTCACTGATGTTCTACGTTCTTCAAACACTCTGGGAGATCTTCCTCAAATGACCTATTGGTACAGCCTAGGCCCCCGACCTGACGTTCCCTTCAGAAACATTCCAGGCCCTGACACTGGGTTTCGGGCACCTGGAGACATCCAGTCCCACCCACTCCTTCTCCTCTTGAGACAGGACGTGAGCCCCTACACCGAGACCTAGCTGGGCTACACTTAACCTCTTCCACCACACTGGGCTGGAAGACACCTCAGCCACTCCTTTTGGAATCACTCTATCCCCTATGCCTCTCTCCTCCCAGAACATTACCAACTCCAAACATCTGTCCCTAAATAGACCACAGAAATCAAAAGCCGGCTCCACTGTCTGCAGACGTTCTTGGGAAAAGTTTAACACACGGAACTTAGGTATCTGAGCAAAACAAGAGTACACAAGCATTCAGCAAGCTCCCCATCCAGAGAACTCACACACACGTCCAGTGCCACACACCAATCATCCACACACACCCCTCCCCAGACTGGTAAGGCAGTTTCTACCACCCCTGATTTCTCAACCTGACCACACGTGACACAGGTACCATTACTCCAGGACAGGGACGGGGACACATGCACTGAACACATTTATGCTGCCACCACTGGATCCCACCCTCCTGGTGAATCCAGAAAACACACTGCACTTAGGGGGATGATCTACCCTCCCGAGCTAGGGACACCTGACTCAAAGTGCACAAGATACAAATTTCCACAGAAATGACATTTTTAGCAAACTCCATACAATAATCCCCACAATGTGATTTATCTAAAATGCAGAGTTTTGTTGTGCGGCCAGTTGCCACTGTGGTACAACGCAAACACAAATCCTTATCCTCACCGCTGCGTCCAATGTTAGAAATGGGATCCCCGGCTGGCCAGGGCTTGCGCCAAAGTCAGTCAGAGACCACCACTCCCAAGTCAGGGCAAGGGAGTTACACGGCAAGATAACCCTTGCTCACCCTCTAGGTAACGTGGCGCGAACAGCAAGGCTAAACTTGGAGGCGATGTGAGTAAAGTATTTGCGCACGCAACCCAGCAACAACACCCAAGGCCCACCACAAAGGAAACTCCACACAAGGTTATATATAAAAATAGCCTTTGTATTACACCAAAACACATTAGATAAAACACACACTTTACAATGTGCCAACAGGCACGGGCAGAATTTACAAGGGGATATTTACAAGACAGGGCCACCTGGACCACTGTCAGGAATCAGCACTTTTAGAACTTGAAATACTGTTAGAAATAGCACTTGCACATAGAATAATAATAGAACATAAAGCACACAACCAGTAACTACTGGTAAAGGTAAGTACCACCTACGCAATCCTAACCACCTTAGGAACAGGTCACGCAGGGAACCAGGACCTCACTAGCATCACCTGTACTAGCAAGAACAACCAACTAAATATCACCATACATTTAGGGGTATAGACCTGGGGACAAAACACATGATGCATAAACATACATTCAGAGGTGCAGGGAAGGAAAACACATGATGTATCAACAACACATTCAGCGGAGTAAGGAACACATGACGCATCAACACACGTTCAGCGGTGTAAGGAACAAGGCACATGATGCATCTACAACGCATTCAGAGGTGCAGCAAAGAACACTTTGCATAAATCACATTAGCACAGAACTTACATCAAAGTCCAGGGTCCAGGTTGCGCCACTGAGCCAACACCTTAACGTAGCAGCTGCCCACTACGTGCTGGGCAGCTAAGGGACAGAACAGGGGGCCTAAACGCTGCAGCTGGCACTAAGTGCTGCGCAGCTGGGGAAAGGCCAGGGATGAAGGAGTGCGTCTCACTCGTAAGTCCAGAATACATGTCCCTAAAAGAGAAAGACCTAAACGGTGCAGCTTCCCAATAATTGCTGGGCAGCTGGAAACAAATACCGCCAGGGGCTCTCTCTAGCCCCTCAGGAACACTGCACCCAAAACGTTGGAGTCCTCCCTCCGGGGATTCAGAATGAACAAATGCCCCTGGAGACCTCTTAGGGCTTCCCAACAAAAATGCGGCCGTCGCTGGAGCCTCTGTGGGCTCTAAATCAACAATAGCCCCCGAGCCTCTCTGGGCTCTATCAAAGAATGCGGGGACCGAACCTCGCAGGCTCACCGGGGCAAAGGTAGGCAGAGTCCCTCTCGGGGGACTCGATATCACAGGGGGCCCCACGGGCCTCTGCAGCACAACAAAGGATTCCCTGGAGGGGAGGGGCGGGCACCGGCAATGTGCCCCGATGTCCCTCCTCTCACTCTCGCGCTGCAGCACTCACCGGTTTTGGTGCGCCGGTCTCTCCTTCTCCGCCGGCTGCCTTTCGCTCTCCGGGGCTATCCCTCACTCTAGGGAGCCCCGGGGAGGGGTCGGCGGCATCTCGGAGCAATGCAGGAGCGCGGAGTAGGCTCCCGCCGCTACCTGCTTCTTCGTACCTTCGGGGGGCCAGACTTCAGAGTCCTCGGGCTGGCAGCCAATCACAGCGCGGCCCGGGGACAGCGTCACTAGGGAATCCTGGGCCGGCAGCCAATCATGGCGCGGCCCCGGGGAAGGCATCATCAGGAGGCTCGGCCGGCTGGACCAATCCCAGTGCGGCCGGGTGGGGATGCCGGCGGCTATCTTTCTCTGGGTCTGGGGCCGCAGCGGTGATCACGGGGCCATGCCGGGTGGGCACCGGCTCTTAAAATTATAATGCGAGGTGGGTTCTCGTAAATAAATAACGAGCGCAGCAGAACTCCACAAATGCCGGGTGGGCACCGGTTTGACAAGTAAAAGCGCTCTCAGCGCTGCAGGCCGAATGGAAGCGCTCCCAAGCGCTTAGTGGAAAACAGAGCGCTCTGAGCGCTAGCAGTCAATAAAGCGCTCCCCAGCGCTACAGGGCACACAGGACAAGGCTCAGCAGAAGGTCCTGGGCATCAGGAGGGGCATGCAGGGCCCAGGGGCCAGCGCACAGGGCAGGAGACAGCCCCCATGGCGGTCCCTCCTGGGCCCCACCAGCAGCAGCCCCCTCCTATCAGGATCCTGGAAGAGAACAACCTCTGTGGGGACACAGCCCCATTTTTATACACCGAAAACCTTTGTCTGTAGGTGCAGGGTGGGGGCAGAACCAGTCGCAGCTGGTCTGTGAGCACTGTTGATGGCTCAACCACCCCTTTCATTCATCAGGCAGGCTAGGGTCATCAGTCGCACCACAGGGGGCGGAGCCAGCATTGTGTGGGGAAAACCCAGCCTCATTCAGGACACAGGCGCAGCCCCTCCCTCACATCAGCATGCTAATCTCTCCATTCACCACCGGGGCAGACCCACACAGACTCCTGGAGCCTGGCATCCCAGCCAGCTCCCGCCAATCACACGCCAGCACCTTCACAGCACACAGACATTCATGTCTAGAAGTGGCACTTCCCCACTAGACACATACAGGCCGCACATACCATTGCGCAGCATTCACTCTCACGAGTTCGCACATACCAAACTTGAGCATGCATGCCTCACGCATCAGGAACTACCAGGGACACTGACATTCCCCATGCATTCCTATGGGAGAGCAGGCCAATCTCACACACGCACTCAGGTAGCGCACGCACTTTACACTGCACCACTGTTTTAAAGTGCGCAAAGACCAGAAATCACTATAATTCAAGGCAAAAAGTTCAGGGGTGAACCTGCCAGAAGGGCCAAGTCCAACAAACAGGGTAATAGGTAGCAGGTGTAAGGTCTTACTGTTGGGTGTTCCTCTTACAGGTCACAAACTCGATGGAGGATCCGATCCCGTCATCCCAATCATCGTCATACTGACTTTACCTAATTCACTTCACAGCAGCGCAGTAAACGGAACCCATGCATCCCAGCGAAATGGCCAATCACTGCATGGCTTCACTGTGAAGCCATGCAGTGATTGGCCATTAAGTTGTGGCACGGTGGCAGAGACAGTGTGTGTGCCACCCCCACGCGCGGCATCCAATGATGGATGCTGCGCGGTGGACCAGCCAATCCTGGCGCTGCATGCAGCGCCAGGATTGGCTAGGGGGGCACATTTGCTACTCGCCCTGTCGCCCTTTTGTAAACCCGGGCTGTGGCAGGCAAAAGTACCCCTGGGTCCCGCTGGGGATCTTCAGTGCGCATGCTTCGGCTAGTTGGAAACCATATCGCACTTGTGCACTACGGTCTGCTGCAGCCTGAGTGTGTGGACTGTCTGTCACTCAAGCTGCAGCAGGCCACCCCACCTGCGCTCTCCGAAATCGCCGGGTGTGTCCCGGATTCCCGGCGGCTGATTATTGTTGTAATGTTTATGTACAGTCAGTAATTTTATTTTAATAGGATTGCGGCCGGCGGCCGCGATGCGGGTCTATGTGGGCTGGTGGGGCTACGCCCCTACGCCCCAATGGACGCACCGCGGCTGCCTCCCCCCCACTCTTTCCTTCTTCTCTCTCTTTCTGTATAGCAGTTCTTCCCTTACTGAAAACCGTGACTTCAAGTAGGGGATCTCACTCTCTTTCCTCTCCTTTCTTTTATTTGCTTCCTGTTAGACCTGGCACCTTGGCGTGAGTCTCCCTTCCACTTTTTGCTGATGTGCCTCAGATGTTTTTATAGTGTTCGCTGCTCAGGGCACTGCGCCACGGCCAATACGTGCTGTAGTGCAAGTGCTCCCAATGTAAAGTGTACCTGTGATTGATGTCCATTATTGGTTCAGTTGATTTACTGTCAGTCATCAGGTAAAGTGCACCAGGAGTGCCAGGGCTTGTAAATACCACTACTGCTAGTGGGCCTGCAGCGCTGGTTGCTTGAGAAACAGAATGGAGGCAGCACCAAGTATGAAGTGAACCAGGACCACGTTGTATCAAAAATATATTTTCTTTTATTTTTTCATTTTTAAGACAGCCAACGCGTTTCGCTCCCCAACCATGGGAGCTTCGTCAGGGCTGAAAACAACACAAAAATAATACACCAATATTAATAACACATACTGATATTACATTTACAACAAAGAGACAAACAAGGTTAAAAATACATTTAAGTCGAACTTTTTCGAAACGAGATGGCAACACTTAGAAGGGCCGCAATATCAATCCTATGTTTTGAGAGACATCTTGCCTTTAAATCTAAATATACAAACACAAAAGTGGTGCAGCTGGATAACAGTAGATGACATTGATAGACAGAGCCGAATACAACCAAATATAAGCTGCTTAAGGTCAAACAAGTGAATAGAGATGAAAAAAGGCCGTTAAATAAAACCAAAGTACGAGGAGGGGGAAAGGAGGAAAACAAGGAGGTATAGCCCCTAAAGAACCTATACCGAAAGGTTACCCAATGTGAAAAGTATGTACATACACCCACGTCCAGGTGAATGGGCCAAAATTGCCACTATACAAAATAATGGTCTCACCATCGATAGTATTAGATCTTGAAGCGACGAAATGACGTAGGTGAAAAAGTTTGACCAACACAGTAGTATGGATGCTGGAAATGACAAAAAAAGTTTTATAGTGTATAAGAAATTTGTTCAGAGATCAAACCCTAATAAGTGTGTCAGGGCGTCCAAACTCCTTACCCGATATCAAAATTCCGATATCCGGATAAAGTTATACACACGTCAAGGGCCTTTGGGTAAAGGGCACGATTAACCAAGGGGATAATATTTCCACTGTATCGAAAGGAAAAAAATGGGTTTAAATAAATATATGAGTAATCAGAGTTTGTTAGGGTTATCATTCAAGTTCGGGTTATCAAATAGTCGTGTATACAAACAATCACACCAAGAAAGCTAATCACAGAGACAAAATACTTTTATATACAAAGAGAGGGGGGATTCCAATTCGTCACAAATCAATATTGCAAAATTACTCACAAAAATAATGAGAACTTCGCGTCCAGTGACAGGCACGTGCGCAGACCTTAATAAGCTGCTACCACAAATACTGTAATGGAAAATAAAAAAGGGGTTGTAATAAACAGGCATGTAAATTGCGCCCCCACACAGTAATTTTCCATTAATCCACAGTATTGATTCACAAGAGATTAGTCACTGCTAGTCAACAAGATATTTGCTAAAATATTGGTCATGTAACAAGTACATAGCGACCAGGTATCGTTAAGAGTAAAAATGAGTCCAAGGGAATTTACAATTGGATGTTTAAGAAACGGACCGTATGTGAAAACGAATTACCACATATGCAATCCTATGGAAAAAATTGCTGTCACAATAGTTTAAGACAACGTGTGTGAAAACGCATTACCACATATGCAATACCATAAAAAAAATATACTGTCACAATGGTTTGCGAAAAACTTGGGCAGGCTTAAAATATTAATCTCAGAGAAGGAAGTAACACGTAGTAGCCCGTATTGCATATCTATATAATATACATTCCCAATGTTTCCCCAATGTGGGAGCGTACCAATGTAACCAAGCAATACCCTCTCCAAAATACGAAACTCGTATAAATAAAACATACGGACCAGCAATAAAATAACTGCAGTCAGAATGCATTCCGTTTTTGAAAAGCTAAAGAAAACGGAGCGCTTTGAACCCGCCACCCATAACAAAGAAATAAGCAAAAGGCAACTTGGCAGAAAACGGAGCGCTTAAAAACCGCCAACTATTACATAGAAATTGACAAAAAGCAACTGGGCAGAGCCTGGTAACGTTAGAGCATAGGTCCGTATAGCGCACGCTTACCTCCATGCTTCCTGTTACAGCAGTGTCTCCATGACGGATTCGGTCGAACAGATTCGGCCAGGTCGGGTGCGTTTTTAAACGCCCCGCGCACCAATCACATGGTATTTAATTGCACACACCTGGGCTTGTGCAAGCGGAAAGAAAGCCCCGTGACTACAGCATCGAACGGAGAGCTAGACAAGGGACTAAACGGAGTCCGATTGGAGCGGCCATGTTAGACTGCACACGGAATACCGGCAATCCATAAAGAACAGACCTTTAACTCAAAAAGTCGCACTTTACCCAGAGCGAAAGGATGGCCAAATGTAGAAAATGTATATATATGTGTCAATTATGGATATAATGCCAGAGCCCTTGAAAAGTAAGAAAAAAATGATTAAAAGATTAGGTCGAGTAATAGATAAGAATTGCGCCATGCAAGACTAGTTCCAATTAAAGGTATGAGTAATCACAAGCTATTAAAATTGGATGGAAAAAGAAAAAAGACCCAATCACCTTTGAAATACCGAGTGCAGACACAAAGAATCGCAAAATGTTAATACAGCAAAGCATAACCATTTCTAAATAAACATTACAAAAATACAATCGACAACAAAACAGCAAACACAAAGTTAAAAACAACATATCATAAGGACCGATGTTATTGGTCACACTGGGGTGCAGTCATACCCCTTATACCTAAGCCAGGGTCATGGAAAAGCAAGGCATAAAAATGAGTACAGATTTCAGGACTTAATCAACCTAAGGGCAATGGGTCAAAGATATGTCAAAGAAATATCACTCAGGGGATAGCTCAATATTACATTATAAAAAATAGTGCATTTCATTATCAGAATTATGTCCCTGATTGATGGCTCGAAGGCGACATATCCATTTGGCTTCCTCTCTCCTCAGGGTAAGCTCCCTATTACCACCTCTTTTGTTAGGTGGAATGTGTTGAATTGCGTGGAACCAGAATGTATTATCATGAGCATGTTCCAAGTTGTAATGTTCCATTATCGGATGCCTACTGTCCCTATTGATGATTGCCCTGCTGTGTTCTTGGATTCTCAGTTTAAGTGGTCGTATACTGCTGCCTATATATATACGCAGGGACATCCTAGGACGTAGACTGTGTGGGTGGTGTTGCAATTACAAAAGTGGGTGATCCTGAATTGACGATCGTTGTTGTATGAGAAGGTGGTGGTCTTATTTTTACCCATCTCACAGACATTGCAGGTTCCACAAATAAAGAAACCTGAGGGTTTGGGGGCTAGCCAATTTTTATTGTTGGGGGGAGTAGTCACATCACTTGGACATAGTTCTCTGCGTAGGGAAGTGCCTCTCCTATAAGTGATGGAAGGTTTTTCTCCTACATGGTTTTTCAAGCCCTCTATTTCAGTCAGTAAATGCCAATTTCTCCTGAATATGTTGAAGATTTTATCACTGTGGGATGTATATTGGGTGAAAAATCTAACTCTGCTGGTTCCCTTGTCCAATTTAGCTCGTTCATTCTTACTGGACAAGGTGGATTCCCTGTCCACCGTCTCAATTCTGCATACCGCTCTATCCACAATTTGTTGGTCGTAACCTCGCTTTAGGAATCTCTGTTTGGTCACATTAACATTGTCTTTAAATGTGTCTTCTTCACTGCACGTTCTACGAACACTGACGAGTTCACCAAACTGAATATTTCTGATTACCGAACTGGCATGTGCACTGGAGGCGTGTAGTACAGAGTTACAAGAAGTTTCCTTTCGATATAACTTACTTTGGACCCGACCATTCTGTACATAGAATGTGATGTCCATGAAGTTAATACTACTCCTGCTATGTGACATGGTGAACTTCACATTGTAAGGGTTGTCATTGAGGTATACAAAGTAGTTGGCAAGTTCCTCATCAGTTCCAGACCACAAACATATCACATCATCGATGTACCTCCCCCAGAACACGATGTTGTTGGTCCAGGGGGAGGCACATCAGGCCCAGGCGTGCTCCCTCTCGTACCACCCCATAAAGAGGCAGGCATACGAAGGAGCAAACCTGGAACCCATCGCGGTACCACTGGTCTGCTGGTACCAGCGATCATCGAAGAGGAAGTAGTTGTTGAGCAGAATAAGATCTATCATCTGCATAATCATTTCATTCTGAGAATAGAGCTGGGCATCTTCTCTGTCTAAAAATGATTGAACTGCTATTTTCCCATACACTCTATCAATACACGTGTAGAGACTGGTGACATCTAATGTCACGAAACTAAGGTCATCCGACCACTCAAAGTCGTTAAGTTTGATCAGGACGTCCTTACTGTCCTGAACATAGGAGGGAAGACTCAGCACATATTTCTGCAACTTGAGATCCACATAATGGGAGAGGCCTTCGGTGGGTGAGCCCACCCCCGAAATGATAGGTCTACCAGGTTGCGCCACCCACTGAAGCAGCCTTGTAAACTATGTCTAAGGTCTGCCATTGCAGAACCTGCATGCAGTCTGGTACTGTCATGCTGGCTCATCAAGTACACACTTGCCAGCCTCTAAACCTTCCCTGTACTTCATATTAGTCACCCCTATGGTAGGCCCAAGGGCAGGGCGCATTGTAAGCATAAGGTAGGACATGCCCTGATGTGTGTGGCATGTCCTAATAGTGAATCACAGCCAATTTCATTTGTCACTATTGTAAGGCTACCTGTTCTCATAGGCCAAGATGGGCTGCTGGAATTATTACACCCTATAATCCCAGCAGGCTCAGGGAACATGGTAGAGGGTCAAGTTTAGTATGCCTGAACTCAGAATAATAAAATACTTATTTTAGTAAAGTTTATTTTAATATCCTGTGTTTGCAAATGCTACTTTTAGAAAGTTAGCATTTGCTTGCCTAACCATTTCAGCCCGCCTCTGCTAGGATGTGTATCTGCTGTCTGGGTTGTGTGAGTGACAGGGCTGGGGGATGACAGGTGGTAAATGCAAGGATTACACCTTAGTGGGAGGTAGGAGTGCCCCTGGACTCTGAATAGGGCTGTGCTCTGCCACCACAATGATGGCTCCACCTCCGGGGGAGCGACTGATGACTCAGCCCAACACTTAGCCCAGGAAGAGGGAAGCCTGTCAACAAAGTACTCCTAGCTGCCCTTGTCCACACAATGCCGTCTCCACCTCCTGTGGAGTGTCTGATGTCCCTGCCCTCACACTGAAAGGAAAAGCCAGGAACAGCACACCAGAGTGTTTCAAAACTGAAGTGGGCTATGCAAAGGCCCCCCTGGCCTGAAAGAACAAAATAAACTGAGTATAAGTATAGGAGCCCTGCTCCCAAGAAATCAGATCCTGTTTCCCACAACAAACCTCTGCCCAACAAGAAGGACTAAGAAGAAGCTGGAAGGACTCGCCAGCAGTTTGCCTTGCTGAGAAAGGAGAGGAAAAGACCAGAGAAGGACTTTGCTGAATTGTGCTTGAAACTTTCTCCAAGGGCTTGATTGAGCTTGCCCCCTGAACTGAACCCCAGGACCAGTGGATTCTCTGTGCCTTTGCTCGTCTGTAACTGAGCCGTGTGTTTCCTCCCGCCGGAGGCAAGACTGCGCCCCCCTTGCCCTGTCCTAAAGCCGTGACACTCGGGAGCAGCCCGCCCTTTTGCCTGTTGAGAGCCTCGCTCTGCCAAGAGCCGCACAACAAAGGAATCCGCCCCCGGTACGGACCGTACCGGAGGCCTCCGTGCCGCGCCCCACCCTCTGGAACCCGCCCACTGTTTCAAAGACCCCAAGGTACGTCCCGTGCTTCGAAGCGCACCGACCTTCTACATCGCGTCTGCCTGCCCGGTAGACTGAGTGAGGAGCGGACGTCACGCACAAGCACAAACCTGCACACAACGGGCTTGGGCCCTCAACGTTTTATTTCCCCGTGATCACTGTGCGCCTCAAACGTGCCCGGAACGCTCCTATCTGCCCGCCTGGACCGCTGACAGCATTCGGCGCGTATCCGGCTTGAAAAGCTCCCCCTTTGCATCGGAGTACGAGTCGCACCAGAACAGTACGATTCAAACCCTGCCTTGAAGCGTGGGAGTCGGCAGGACTCCGCTTCCCTGCCCGTACGACGCGACGCGCAGCGAAGCACTACGAACCGCACAGCCAGCACGGCCCGTGCCCCAGTGCCTGGAAATTGTGTCCAGAGAGTAGCAGAACTATTTTAAGATTATAAGGACTAAAGAGAAGCAACCACAAGTGATTTGCAGCCAAGAAGAATACTTGCCATTTTTGTATATCTGGTGGCCCCAATTTTAAAACGTTATAGAAGGTCTTGTGATATCTTACCTGCCTACATATATTTTTATATAAAGAATACTTATTTTTATAGAAATACCGCCTGGTGTCCATTTGTGGGGGGAATCAGTGTGTTTTACTGTGTAAGGTTACAAATGCTTACCTAATTTATCTCTCCTGAGTTTAGCCTTGACTGCTTGCGCCACGCAACCTAAAGGGTGAGCAGGGGTTATTCTAAAGGGGATAATTTGAACCCTGATTAGAGGACAGGGTCCCTGTTTGTCACAAGTGTATACCTGTGCCAACCAGAGACCCCCAATTCTAACATTGTTGGCAGCGGTGAGGATTCGAATTTGCATTTGTAGTTTATTTACAGTAAAATTGCTGATCACCACATAGTGAGAGCAGACCTATAACACAGCCACAGATTTCTGTTCTTTTAATTTTGTTGAGAAATCTCCCATTTTTGAAGCCATGCCTGGCTCACTCTCTTCTGGAAGGGCACCCTCCATAATCTCTGGGATTGATGAAGTGGATTGGGAGCACCGGGGACTAAATGGCTACACAGTAGAGCAATTGAGAGGCTACTGCCAAAAGTTCAGAGTTGCACAAACAGGGTGCAAAAAGAAAGCCCAATACATCAAGGCGCTGAGAGCCTGGAAGGAGTCAAGAGAGCCACAGAATTTGGTGGAAGTCATACCACCAGATGGCATTGTGGATCCCAGCGGAGGCCTGTCACCAGAGGAGCTGGCAGACAGGGCAGCAGACAGGGCACATGAAGTGGAGATGGCAAGGTTAACTGGACAAATGGAAATGGAGAAGCAAAAACTGGCATTGGAAGTGCAACAACGCCAGATGGATCATGACATGAGATTGAAGGAGTTGGAGCTAAAAGCGAAAATTTTGGAAACAACTCCTCCTGGTGGCAGCACGATGCTGGTGCAGGTAGAGTCCAGGTTGTACATGCCAAAAGATGCAGTAAAGGAATACTTTAAGGGGGATGACATAGGGCAGTGGTTTAGGGCCTATGAAGTGGCCATGTCCTCCCACCGGGTCCCTGACAAGGATTGGGGTGCAGGGTTGTGGGGGAAGTTCCTTAGCGAAGGACGAGACACACAATTCCTATTCCCACATGAACGATGCCATAATGACCAGGTTTGGGTTAACTCCTGAAATGTATATACAGAGGTTCAGGGGTTGTACTAACATTTCTGGGAGTACGTATGTGGAGTATGTAACCTTTTTCTGCAGAGCACTGGATGGTTGGGTAAAGGGTAGTAAGGTGAATGATTTTCAAGGGCTTCTTGATTTAATGGCCTGGGAGCACTTGTCGCTTAATTGTTTTCCACAGCTATGCCAGCACCTGATTGACAGCAAGCTGTCCAATCCGAGGAAGCTTGCTGAGGAGGCGGATCGCTGGCTTAGCACCAGGGTCCACAAGGGTCCAGTGGGAGACTCAGCCAAAGGTGGGCAGGGTCCCCAGCAGAAGAGTGTGGGGGACAGGGGTAAACAGAAACGGTTCCCCAAAGGCCCCCAAAGTAATCCCAAGGGAACCAAGGGAAAGGTTCTCAGCCTCCCCCACCCCTGAAGCAGACCGGGGCCCAACAGGTAAACCTGTTCCAAGAGGGCCCTTCAATTGTTACAGGTGTGGTGACCCGGGTCACATTGCCAGTGACCCTAAGTGTCGTCTGTTTGGTAACCCAGCACCCACTGGCAAATGACTAGTGTTAATTTTGGGGAGGAAGTAGCTGTCCCAGGGGGTGGAGATCCTGTTCAGATGACCCTAGTCTCTTTAGGAGACAGTGACATGGTCCCTGAGAACTACCTGCCCTCTAACACTAAGAAATATGGGCAGGTGATGACCATTAATGGTAAGAAAGCAGAGGCTCTTAGAGACACAGGATCCAGTGTGGCTGCAGTGCGGCAGCACCTGATGTCTCAAGAGCAGGTTCTACCCCATGCCTTTTGCCGTGTTGTCAATGCTGACAACACAGAGAGCCATTGTCCAATGGCTCAGTTTCCCTTTGAGTGGGTGGGGGGGGCCTCTGGTACTCTGCAGGTTGCTGTGAGAACTGACATGCCTGTTGACTGTTTGCTGGGGAATGACTTGAAAGACTCCCCTTGGGAAAAGGTGGAGAAAGCAGCTCACCTGAGGATGGTGGGTTTGCCTGACTGGGCGTGTGTGACCACCCGGTCAATGGCAGCCAGTAGGGGTGCTCAAGAGATCCTGGAGCCTGAAGGAGAGGCCCAGGAACCGGCCTTAGATTAAAGGTGCAGGGGGCGCTGGAAACCAGCCCCTGAAGTTCCTACGGTCCAGGAGGAGGCAGACCTTGAGGGGGATGCCCTGGAGCCTACAGGGGAACAGATCGCCGAACTGGGGGACCTTCCTGAGCTGACCCATTGGCAGCAAGAAGGAGGCCCCTCTAGGGAAGAATTCTGCAGGGAGCAGAAAGAATTCCCTTCTCTCATCGGTGTGAGGCAGCAGGCTGCAGACCAGGCCAATGGTGTTCAGTCTGGAACACATTATGTATACTGGGTGAATGACCTCCTCTATTCTGAGCCTAAGGTTGCTGGACCTGGGTCAGCCCATGCGCTGGAGGTACCCCAGAAGTTCAGAGCCTTCCTACTGGGGCTGGCTCATGATTTGCCTTTAGCAGGACATTTGGAGATGGACAAGACCTATGACAGGCTTGTCACCCACTTTTATAGGCCCCAAATGCACTGGAGCTCAGATGCTCACTGTAGGACCTGTCTGACTTGCCAGGCAAGTGGTAAGAGTGAAGGGAAGAACAAGGCTCACCCGGCAGCCCTTCCCTGTGGTCAGTACCCCATTCCAGCGAGTGGGTATTGACATTGTTGGGCCTCTGGACCCCAAGACAGCCATGGGCAACAGGTTCATCCTGGTCTTGGTGGACCATGCCACCCGGTACCCTGAAGCCATACCTCTGAGGACAGTGACGGACCCCGTTGTGGGACGGGCACTGATGGGAATTTTCTCACAAGTGGGATTCCCTCTTGAGGTGGTGAGTGACAGGGGCACCAATTTCATATCTAAGTATGTGAAATCCCTTTGGCTAGAATGTGGTGTAACCTACAAGTTCAACACACCTACCATCCCCAAAGAAATGGGTTGGTTGAGAGATTCAACCGAACCCTGAAAGACATGATTATGGGTCTAGAAGAATCCATGAGGCGTAAGTGGGACGTCCTCTTGCCATGCCTTCTCTTTGCATACCGTGAGGCGCCACAGAAGTCCCTAGGGTTCAGCCCCTTCGAACTTCTGTATGGTCACCCCGTGAGCGGACCTCTGAGTTTGGTAAAGGAAGGCTGGGAGCAACCTCCCAGGAAACCTCTCCAGAATGTATACAGTTACATGCTGGCCTTCAGAAACCAAACCAGGCGATTCAGGCAACTTGCTGAGGCAAATCTGGAAGCCAGCCAGAAAGAGATGAAGCGGTGGTACGACCAGAATGCCACTCTGGTAGAGCTTCAACCTGGACAAAAGGTGTGGGTCTTGGCCCCAGTGGAACCCTGTGCCCTTAAGGACAAGTGGACATGTCCATTTGAGGTTGTGGAACGCAAGAGTGATGTCACCTACTTGGTGGACATGCAGTCTCCCAGGAACCCTTTGAGGGTCCTACATGTTAACCGCCTTAAGCCCCACTTGGAGAGGTCCGAAGTGGGCATTCTGTTGGCCACATATGATGGGATGGAGAAGGAGACTGAGCCTCTTCCTGACCTGCTGGTGGCCTCAGAGAAAGATGGGTCAGTCGATGGAGTTAACCTCTCACCCACCCTGACCCCTGAGCAACAGGAGGACTGCCGCCACGTGCTGGGGCAATTTCCTGATCTGTTCTCCCTGGTTCCTGGTATCACAGATTGGTGCGTCCATGATGTGGACACAGGAGACAGCTTACCTGTGAGGCACAAGGCCTACAGGGTAACTGACAGGGTCAGAGCCTGCATCAAAGAGGAGGTCTCTAAAATGCTTGCTCTAGGGGTGGTTGAGTCCTCCAACAGCCGTTGGGCCAGCCCATGGGTCTTGGTCCCAAAGGCTGCAGCGCCGGGAGCCACACCTGAACTCCGGTTCTGTGTGGACTACAGAGGACTCAATTCAGTGACCAGGACTGACGCGCACCCCATCCCCAGAGCTTATGAGCTCATCGATTGGTTAGCGTTCCTCAGAACGTTTGATCTAATGTCCGGGTACTGGCAGATCGCCTTGACTGATGGGGCCAAAGAGAGGTCAGCATTCTCCACACCAGATGGGCATTTCCAGTTCCGGGTAATGCCATTTGGAATGAAGAATGCCCCTGCCACCTTTCAGAGGTTGGTCAACCAGGTGTTGGCTGGACTGGCTGAGTTCAGCGCCGCCTACCTGGATGACATTGCAGTGTTCAGCAGCACATGGGTAGAACACCTGCAACACCTCTGGGAAGTGTTGATGGCACTGCGCAAGGCAGGCCTCACGATCAAGGCAAGCAAGTGTCAGATCGGGCAGAGTTCAGTGGTGTACTTGGGACACCAAGTAGGGAGTGGCAAGGTGGCACCCCTGCAACCCAAGATTGCAACCATCCTGGCTTGGGAACCCCCCAGACCCAGACTGCGGTGAGAGCCTTCCTGGGGCTCACTGGGTACTACAGGAAGTTTGTCAAGGGGTATGGCCGCATTGTTACCCCCTTGACAGAGCTGACTTCTAAGAAGCAGCTCAGGAAAGTGATCTGGACTGACACCTGTCAGAAAGCATTTGACACCCTGAAGAATGCCATGTGCACGGCGCCCGTGCTCCTGGCTCCTGACTTCTCCAAGGAATTCCTAGTGCAAACAGACGCTTCAGAGCATGGTGTAGAGGCTGTTCTCTCACAGATGACTGAGGAGGGCTGGGACCAACCCGTAGCCTTCATCAGTAGGAGGTTACTTCCACGGGAACAGAAGTGGAGTGCAATCGAGCGAGAAGCATTTGCTGTGGTCTGGGCATTGAAGAAGCTAAGACCCTATTTGTTTAGGTCTCACTTCCGGGTTCAGACAGAGCACAGGCCCATCAGATGGTTTATGCAAATGAGGGGTGAGAACCCAAAGCTGTTGAGGTGGTCCATTTCCCTACAGGGTATGGACTTCACGATGGAACACAACCCTGGCACCATTCACGCAAATGCTGACGGTCTGTCCAGGTTTTTCCGCCTTAGTGATGAGGAACTCCCTGGGGTAGGGTAGTTCTCCCCACATTTCAGCTGGAGGGGACATGTTTTATATCTGGCACCTTGGCGTGAGTCTCCCTTCCACTTTTTGCTGATGTGCCTCAGATGTTTTTATGGTGTTCGCTGCTCAGGGCACTGCGCCACGGCCAATCCGTGCCGCAGTGCAAGTGCTCCTAATATAAAGTGTACCTGTAATTGATGTCCATGATGGGTTCAGTGGATTTACTGTCAGTCCCCAGTAAAGTGTACCAGGAGTGCCAGGGCTTGTAAATACCACTACTGCTAGTGGGCCTGGAGCGCTGGTTGTGCCACCCACAGAAGCAGCCTTGTAAACTATGTCTAAGGTCTGCCATTGCAGAACCTGCATGCAGTCTGGTACTGTCATGCTGGCTGGGCAAGTGCACACACTTGCCAGCCTCTAAACCTTCCATGTACTTCATATTAGTCACCCCTATGGTAGGCCCAATGGCAGGGTGCATTGTAAGCATAAGGTATGACATGCCCTGATGTGTTTGGCATGTCCTAATAGTGAATCACAGCCAATTTCGTTTTTCACTATTGTAAGGCTACCTGTTCTCATAGGCAAAGAAGGGCTGCTGGAATTATTACACCCTATAATTCCAGCAGGCTCAGGGAACATGGTGGAAGGTCAAGTTTAGTGTGCCTGAACTCAGAATATTAACACCTTGGCTGCTAGGGGGTTTTCCCGTCCTGTGCTGACATTCTATGAATCCCATTATTCATGACAAGGTCAACTCGTCATAAGCCAGGGCAGGTAAAACCCATGACGAGTTGACCTTGTCATGAGCATGGAAGGGGTTAAAATACTTATTTTAGTAAAGTTTATTTTAATATCCTGTGTTTGCAAATGCTACTTTTAGAAAGTTAGCATTTGCTTGCCTAACCATTTCAGCCCGCCTCTGCTAGGATGTGTATCTTGTGTCTGGGTTGTGTGAGTGACAGGGCTGGGGGATGACAGGTGGTGAATGAAAGGATTACACCTTAGTGGGAAGTGGGAGTGCCCCTGGACTCTGAATACGGCTGTGCTCTGCCACCACAATGCTGGCCCCACCTCCTGGGGAGCGACTGATGACTCAGCCCGACACCTGGCCCAGGAAGAGGGAAGCCTGTAAATGTAAATGTAAATGTAAATGTACATGTATTTATATAGCGCAAATCGCCCACATCGCAGGCATCTATGCGCTTGCTTAGGGAACCCGTCCTGGTATTCCCCTGTGAGATACCCCAGCAGGGTATCCACAAGGTGAAAGCCAGGCATCCCGCCGCGAGGGGCTGTTGTGGAGATTAAGCAAGCTATTGCCCAGAGTCGCAGAGTGTGAACCCGTGAGTCGAGTAGGCACCGGAGTGAGAATTATCGAGTCCGTGGAATTATTGATCCCAACCCCCGTCGGGGCGGGGAATTGAACCCTGGTCCAGGGCCGATCTCGGCTTCCGGGTCTGCCGCCTCTAACCCCTGAGCCTGTCAACAAAGTACTCCTGGCTGCCCTTGTCCCCACAATGTCGGCTCCACCTCCTGTGGAGTATCTGATGTCCCTGCCCCTCACACTGAAAGGAAAAGCCAGGAACAGCACAGCAGAGTGTTGCAAAACTGAATTGGGCTATGCAAAGGGCCTGAAAGAACAAAAGAAACTGAGTATAAGTATAGGAGCCCTGCTCCCAAGAAATCAGATCCTGTTTCCCACAACGAACCTCTGCCCAACTAGAAGGACTAAGAAGAAGCTGGAAGGACTGGCCAGCAGTTTGCCTTGCTGAGGAAGGAGAGGAAAAGACCAGAGAAGGACTTTGCTGAATTGTGCTTGAAACTTTCTCCAAGGGCTTGATTGATATTGCCCCCTGAACTGAACCCCAGGACCAGTGGGTTCTCTGTGCTTTGGCTCATCTGTAACTGAGCTGTGTGTTTCCTCTCGCCGGAGGCAAGATTGCACCCCCTCGCCCCCTCCTAGAGCTGTGACACTCGGGAGCGGCTCGCCCTTCTGCACGTTGAGAGCCTCGCTCTGCCAAAAGCCGCTCTCTGCCCCTCGGGTCAGGCCGCCTGCTCCTCTGCCACTGCGCTAGTCATTGGAGTGCTTGGAGTGCTTTCTTCCCCCTCCCACCAGAATCCTGGTCTCCTGAGTGCACTGTGAAGCCTGGACGGCCGCACGTGCGCTGCAAATGCATTCGGCCGCCCCGCTGTGCCCTCTGACCTGTGGAGAGGCCGCGCCGCACAACAAAGGAATCCACCCCAGTACGGACCGTACCAGAGGCCTCCATGCCGCGCCCCGCCTTCTGGAACCTGCCCTCTGTTTCAAAGACCCCAAGGTACGTCCAGTGCTTCGAAGCGCACCGACCTTTAACGTCGCGTCTGCCTGCCCGGTAGACTGAGTGAGGAGCGGCGTCGCGCACAAGCACAAACCTGCACACAACGGGCTCGGGGCCCGCAACGTTTTATTTCTCCGTGATCACTCTGCGCCTCAAACGTGCCCGGTACGCTCCTATCTGCCCGCCTGGACCGCTGACAGCGTTCGGTGCGTACCCGGCTTGAAAAGCTCCCCCTTCACATTAGAGTAGGAGTCGCACCAGAACAGTACGACTCGCACTCCGCCTTGCGATCAGCAGCGCAGTACGCGGCGCACCGCAAGAAGCGAGGGAGTCGGCAGGACTCCGCTTCCTTGCCCGTACGACTCGCAGAGAAGCGCTACTAAGTGCACAGCCAGCACGGCCCGTGCCCCAGTGCCTGGAAATTGTGCTTAGAGAGTAGCAGAACTATTTTAAGATTATAAGGACTAAAGAGAAGCAACCACAAGTGATTTGCAGCCAAGAAGAATACTTGCCATTGTTGTATATCTGGTGGCCTCAATTCAAAAATGTTATAGAAGGTCTTGTGATATCTTACCTGCCTACATATATTTTTATATAAAGAATACGCATTTTTATAGAAATACCACCTGGTGTCCATTTGTGGGGCGAATCGTGTTTTACTGTGAAAGGTTACAAATGCTTAACTAACTTATCTCTCCTGAGTTTAGCCTTGACTGCTCGCGCCACGCAACCTAAACGGTGAGCAGGGGTTATTCTGAGGGGATAATTTGCACCCTGATTAGAGGAGAGGGTCCCTGTTTGTCACAAGTGTACACCTGTGCCAACCAGAGACCCCCAATTCTAACACTTCCCTGTGAAATGAATCCAAAAAAGAAAGACCCTTTTGCTGGAAATGTCGTATTTTTCTGACTTTTTAATTCCAAAGTGTAGCATTAGCAATAAAAGGTTAAAAGTGTGAAAAATTGATAAATAACTAAATAAAGTAAGACAGAGTGGTTGCAAACTGGCCAAATTGCTTTTATTCACACCCAAACACATTAGCACCACTTTTACAGAGTTTGCCAGTGAAGCGCTATTTTTTTTTCTTGTCTTTGTTTTCCCTGGAATTGGAACTAGTGCACCAGTGCTGGAGGTACTGCAATGTGTGGATTAGAAAACAAAATGCGTACTGTGGCTCTGCGTCCAGGGATGTAATCTTTTTACCACACTGCTTATGTTTTGTAAGGATATAAGCAATGGCCATTGAAATGGATCCATTCAGGGCAATGTAGTTGTGTCCTTAACTTTTCAGGCAAAAGCACTAACTGATTTCTGAATAGTGCGTGTAAAAGCATTAATGTAACTATGTTGTTCCTGTTTACATTTCTCATGGTTTGCTAAATTTTGCATTCCCTATAAGTGTTTGCTTTTTCTAGGATGTTGTTATATTTTTTTTGGGTGGCCGCACATTGCTGTTGTCTGTTGCGTAATTTAAATTGAGCCGTATGCAGGTGTTTATAGCCGGCAACAATAGGGTTGTAGTTGAAGGCAGTTTAAGCTTTTCTCAGTAGGGCTGTAAGGTGTTCAGTGCGGGAGAGGATGTGACACTGTGGCCAGAGTTGCTGAATTTGGAACTGTGAACCAGGTTCAGCCTTAATAACCAGTCCACCAGACCACTCTCCTGAGGGAGCACAATCCCATGCTAGACCTTAGAAGGCTTCACAAGGCCGTAGACACCCTGGTGTCGTAGCACCAGCAGGCGGACCCTAGCATGACAAGTGTGGGTTAACCTTCAAGGCCTGTTCACCACTATCCATACTGAAGTTCACCTCCAGTCTTGCGGGAAGGCCTATGAAGCAGCACACCCTAGAACTACAGTCACTGAGGTCACAGGACCCTTGAGAAGGGCCAGCTCTGGGGCGGTGCAACCCATGTGACCGCACCGGGCGCTGACTTTAGGTGGAAGCATCATGTTTGCAAATATATTATGGTTTTAAAAGCACTTGCTGTCTCCTTCCTGGCCTTCAGCAAGGAAGGAGGCAGCACCACCCCGGCCCCTGTAACCTGGTTACAGGAGAGGCAGAACTTTTCGCGGGGTCCCTGTTCAGGCACCAACTGAAGGGCGTGGCCCTCTCATGGCCCCGTGGGTTATTTCCACAACCACCTGCTATGCCTTCCCAAATGAAGAGTCGGTCAGTCAGTAGAGAATACATGCTTTATTAGTAGTTCTCTGCCGAGAGAGCCCCGGTCAGACCTGCACCCTAAGATGGACGCTGAGGGGACTGGCTCCCCAACAGGTTACAGTAGGTAAAGAGGACTTCCCAGCCATCTTTAACCATGGTCACCGTGGGAAGTTACTGGCCCGGGCTGAACATGAACAATGGAGCACAGAGAGATGAGCTAACACTTGCCAGAAGGGAACATTTTATCAGTACTGCAAGGCCACAGTGCTGGGTTTCAAATCACCTAAGGTGGGGGCAGAAGCTACACATTCAGCTAGTCATGTGATGACAGTATACCTTATTCATTAGCAAGTCAAGGAAACAGCCTTGAACAGCAGAAAGAAAGAATAACAAAACACAGTGGTCTGCTGAGGCAAGCAATATGAGCACCGAGGCCCAACCCAGGCACAGTCTAATATGGATTGCAAAATTTAAAATCGATGCGCACTGGCTAACTAAAGCCTACATGTTGCGAGGATAACTCAGTGGGTTTCATAACGTGAATACAAATGCATGTATTTTAGCAACACACTGCTAACCTAAAAACAGCACTGCAAAGGCATATGGGAAAGGGAATTTTAAATCTAACAGGGAACCTGACCACCCTTCTGGAAAATCCCCAAGATGCCTTTCTAAACACTCTAAACCTGACATAGATATCTGCTTCCTTTTCATGTTCTCTGCGGTCAGTTAGTTTGTAGGATGATGGAGCAGTTCTGAAAAACAAATGTCAAGCATGTGATCACACAGAATGAGATTGTACAGCCCTGTCAAATCAGTTGCCGTATTGCCACTCAGTGTTTTGCTGGAATATTGCAGAAAGTCCGCCCAGCCCTGGTTTGCGAGTTTCTGGCTGCCCCTGAATCTGATGTGGTATTTTCAGATGTCAGTTCAAACTTAGTGAGTAGAATGGCCTGCATGGGTGCATATCTCATCTGATGCCCCACTTCTAGTGTAAGAAGGGTGTCCCTTCACTGGATGCATTTGTTTCCACAGCCTGGCACCCCAATCCTCTTCTGGGACCCTGTGAATTCCCAGCGCTACCGCATAGGTTGAAAACCATTGATCTATTTAATACCCCCAAATAAAGCTGGGCACCCTAGGGATGCTCTTTAGCTATTGAAAAGCAAGGTTTAGGTCTGGAAGAAGGTTTATTTTGCCAGGTTGAACTGGCAGTTTAAACTCTACACACAGGATGCAATGGCAAGCTGGAGACATGTCTAAAGGGCTGTGAAAGACAATGGATTCCAGCTAAAGTGATCTTTGCATCTTCTACCGAATCACCCAACAAGAAATATTGCTTGGCAGAGGAAGGAATGCAACTCATAAATACTCATTAATCACTAACTACAAAATAAAGAGAGCATAGAAGGAAAGAAGGGCTATGTTTTTCTTGCTGAAAATATAGGCATTTATTAAGAGAATGCTTAAGCTCTTTAAGAAATTCCGGGATTCATCTATGAAGGGCGATCCAGACTCGAGTTCTTGTTCTAATTCTGAGACGCAACTACAACACATAAGTGTGGCCGAGAACATTTTCAACTTGTGGTGCAGATTCTAATGAAGGGTGGACCCCATACTACCTGGGCTCTTTTTGACAGTGGAGCTTCAGTGTGCTTCATGGAAGTTTCTGTACCTATCATAAGTATTGATGCGAAACCTCTGATGTCAGCAGAAGTGTGTTGGGAAATCCCCTCCTTGGGGATGGCATTAAATAATGGACACTTTGAATTCATTCATGTTAGAATCATTGAAACCCCATTCTTTGATGTAGTGTTAGGAACACCATGGCTAAGAAAATGGATTTCCTCTTTTAACTGGGGAAAACAAACCTTTACCTTCTCATTACAAAGCTGCCATCAGCACTGCTTTGCTAGGAAGGGCTTAGAAAAGCTTCTTTCTTTACTGTGTAGTGTGGTACATTAGCAGCTTGATCAAACCCATATACCAGAAACGTAAGAGGATTTCAAGGATGTCTTCAGTATAAAGGGGCACATCAATTGCCATCTCATCACCCATATGACAGCTCCATCAATTTGATTAATTAATTAATTAATTAATGTTTGAGCTTGTAAAGCGCACTGCTACCCGTAGGTTTCCTGGCGCTGTATAACACTGGGAACCCGTCCTGGCTTTCCCTGTGGGATCGTCCCTGCTGGGAGCCCCCAAGGTGGAGCCAGGCATCCCCGGCGTTGATGGGTTCATGTCCTCTCATTGGAAATTGCATTGACTGCACACTAAATATTTACAGAATACTTGTAAATTGTATATGGACAGGCTTACGTTAACTGATTTTTGTTATCACTATGTGTAAAATATCAAAGTACCTCTCCCTTTATTCTTTGATTCACCTTCACTACCCAACACCACTATCCTCTCAACCTTTCACCTCTCCTTTTTGATTGAATCTTAGTAATTATCCTGTAAATGAATACAGAATTTGGCGCATGTTTCCTGTGTGGTCTATTAACAAGTGGATATGCATAAATAGTTAT
This sequence comes from Lissotriton vulgaris, assembly GCF_964263255.1. NCBI lineage: Eukaryota > Metazoa > Chordata > Amphibia > Caudata > Salamandridae > Lissotriton > Lissotriton vulgaris. The sequence continues at coordinate 170,554,625 of NC_141685.1, forward strand.
TGTATATTGTCCAGAATATCTTTCAGAGGCTATTTGATAACCGTGCTGCTCAATTTGGTTATGCAACAGAAATTGTGAATTGTTGGTCACGGACCATTGTCTTCATTCCCGCATTGTGCCCAGGTCCGGCTTGACTTTAAGGGCTACCCCATTATCTATCATGAATACTGTACTATAGTGCAGGTATCATCAGGTACCCTATCCAAAATAGGGGATTGGAAGGACTCATGTGCCATATGGAGCACCTGAAACTACCCTTTGCAACTCTCCATGTATGACAACGGCATGGGTAACAAACTTTCACCCCTATGTGTGGCTGAGGGAAGTAAGCCACAAATCCAGCTCTTAGTATTGTTCAACACAGCATGGGCCTGATACAACATTTGTATAGAAGTATTATCATCGTAAGTCTTCCGAAGCTCCCCTTTGTGAGGAGCCAAAGTAACAAACAAGTATTTAAGGGGAACAGGCGTTGTACCGATCAAAGAGCGTGGAGGATTCTTTTCCTCCCGAAACTAAGTTATCCCCACTACAAACATCAATGCAATTACTACTATCGATACAAAAACTATTTTGCTTTTCATGGACCAGCCTTGTTGCGCTAGGGAAAAAGGGAGACGAGAAAGCTAATGGCAAATGACAAGTGTTCTCAGCGTCCGTTAGAGCTTAGCTGGCAGACTCTTATTGTTCTTCAATGTTGGCGCTGTTGAGCACTGGTGGTGGAGCTAGTCGATCAAAGCTCTTGAAGAAACCCTACAACGCTCAGGATAAGGTACCCACCCTGCAGGGGAACACCCTCGATCTATTCTGTCCAATGTTCAAACGGTGCACCAATTGCGCCTTTCCCTCAACTAACTCCCTTGGTACTACAGCAAAGCACGCCCTAACTTGCACAGTCCATCCCTAACTAATCTGACTTTTCCTTTGGTGTACCGCTCTTTCTCCGAGATTGCAAATTGTATCTTGTTACTCCGAGCACAGAGGGGTCAGTGAAAAAGGGCTCAGACACAGAGGAGTCAATGGACTGAAACTCAAGCACAGAGAGGTCAGTAGAGCGGGGCTCCTGAATGGCCCTGACCTCAGGGGGCACTGCTACGTTTAGTGTCTGGTCTTTCTCCATCTCCTTTTGGGTCCACATGAGCTGGGCATCCGAAAAGGGGATGAAGCGGGGCACCCAATCCCACTCCCACTCCGAACTCCTGATGCCATCACGGACCCATTGATTGTAAGGCAAGGGAAGAGGTACACGGCGGCAGTGCTGACTGTGTATTC